>NC_092415.1:34197541-34808096 GCF_040894005.1 Engystomops pustulosus | reverse complement strand
GTAAATACAGGATGTTTATGGTGACTAGCCTGGCAACTTTCACCACATGGAGGAGCATGTAGCAGATAATAAGCAGTAGAAACCAGCAGTGAAACTGTTACATGAAGTGTATAGCCTGTTCTTTGTGAGTACTAAGAGTTAACAGCTTTCCTGCTGTGTAGAAAATGTCTGGAGAGTAGAAGGTGGGAGGTGGCACCCTGCTTGAGGTTCAGATAGAAACAGTTATATGCATATAAGTTATATGCATTAAGAGACTGTGACGGGACTTACAGGAGATACATTTTTCCTCATTTTTCTGTGTAGGAGACTTCTAGATCTACAGGTCAGCACAGACACAGTTCTCATGGTAGCTACACAGAGAGCACTGTCACATGACCACCTCCTTCATCCAGAGTGAGCAGGGAGCTGCAGCCCCTCCCCTGGTCTCACAGCAATAATCAGCTCATCCAGTGGAGATAGCTACTGCGTGAATAAATTAAACTGAGGAGGATGGCAAAGAAACAGCTGGACATTTGCATGTAATGATGATAATGGGCAAATGTGTCCTACATGACAAGAATTATTGATCTGTGAAAAAAGTATCGGAGTTTCACTTTAATGCAATTTTTTGATGACTTTCTTATTTTATTTGTTGTTATCGTGTTAGAATTTTATTTTAAATCCTTTGACAGGTTGTTACGGACACAGCGATCCCAAACATTTGGTGCTTTTTTACATAAAACCACATGTTTTAACGTGACAATAGAATTCAATTTGATTTTATCAGGCGAGTTCTATCTTTATAATTTAAAAAAAAAAAAAGTTTCACCTTTTTATTGTCCCACTGGGAATGGAGCAAGTGAAGTGTATGGTGGGTTGATAGAACCTATATAATCTATATAAATCGGTGTTCCCAAATTTGGTGGTCAGCAGATAAAATAATTAAAGGTACATACCAGCCATGTAGTTGAGGAAGTTCCATCCTCCATATGCATACAAGCCTTGAAAGAAAGACTCCGCAGTCTGAGCTGCATTTGGGACTTCTGAATCAAATGCATTTTTAAATGGTTCTGAAGCCTTTGGGTTACTCCCAAGCTCAATCAATCCATAGACAATGATAAGAGTCAAGGACATCATTTTAAGAAGTGTGAATATGTTCTGAACCCAGGTAGCAATCTTAATACTTTTTGAATTTATGATACATAACACCCACAGTATACCAAGAGCTAATATTTTCTTGAGTAGATCAGGTGGTGGGCAACCGGAGTAAAATGGCCGACTGATATATTCTGCAAAGATCAAGGCTCGTGCTGCATTGGATGAAGGTCTTATCAACAACATTAAAGTCCAGATAGTTATGAAAGCCAGCAGAGATCCAAGTCCGCGCTTAACGTGATAGTATTCACCACCAGCAAATGGCAACGATGTGCCCAGCTCGGCATAACAGAGGCAGCACATTATACACACCACGCCACAGGCAGCCCATATACACAGAGCCACCCCAACATTAAGCTGAGAGAATTCCAGGACCCCTTTAGGAGAAACAAATATTCCAGCACCAATTATGGTACCAGCAAGGAAACACACACTGTCGAAAAAGCCTAAGTGCCTCTTCAGAAAGACTCCTCCACCATCTTCCTTTACCGTAGTCTTCTGTGAAACACTCTCCATTTCAAGTCCGTCTTTACTAATATAATCTGTACGCAAAAGGAAATCCTCTCTGATGTGGATGCTTGTTCACTCAACAGCACTCATAAAATGTAATCACCTATTTATATAGGGAAGAACTCAGGAAGAGTTTATGAGGTGTTCATAGGTTACTGGGGTCCCTCTCTATGGCGACCAAAGTCAACTAATTAATAGTAAATGTGTAAAGAAATACGTCAAAGTCTGGCAAAATGTAACATGAAAGCACACCTAAGAGGATGTAATAGATTTCTGGAAAGAATAGATTTAAACATGATAATTTATTTCTAGTTTTTCATATGACTTTTTTTAAATTTGACTTCCTGTGTACCAGATTAATAGAGCGGTACTATGGAAGTAGATTGAAACACTTTGTTTGGGACTACACCATAGGCCAGTGATGGTGAACCTTTTAGAGATCGAGTGCCCAAAATGAGACCCAAGACACACTAGCTTTTCCCAAAGTGCCAACACTGCAATTTAGGCAGTAACAAACTTATTGCTACCAGAATGTTTGAACTCCAATTCCACCCTGTCCACACCTTCTTACTCTTTGGACAGGACCATGCACAACAGGATGCAGGTCACTTTAAAATAGCAGGTCACTACTATTGGACTGCTGAGACTGCAGGAAGATGCCATATCTGGCAAACTCTGTGCCTGGGAGACTGCCCGTGTGCCCTCAGAGAGGTCTCCGAGTGCCATCTCTGGCACCAGTGCCATAGGTTCACCACCACTGCCATAGGCCTTCCAGGTAATGGGCAATCACAGTTCAGGAGGATAGTGCCGTCAGTGTTAAGGCCTAGCTGGGTGGTCTCCTAGCAGATGCCACTCTCGCACATGGTTGGGGTAACAGGTATGAAGCAAGAAGGGGGCTTCACAGCTGTAACGATACCACTGGGGAACTCACGGCTGCAAATGGCCCGTCTAATGTTAAATAGGAGGGAGGACATACTGGAGACAGTAGGATCAAACTTAAAGTTTGTTTATTGTTCAGTCTTCCATAAGCAACATCGCAGGGGTTACCTAGAGAACATTAAGTAGAGACAACTATCTGGGGGACATTTATCATATGCTGGTGCTGCTGCATTTTGGAAGCTTCTTGATGTATCGGGGCAGGAGGCTGCGCAGCGTGCCTGGCATAGAAATAAACACAGCAGCCGGGGCAGCGACTTCGGCAATGCAGGGACAGTAACGCCCCGTGCCGGCCCACTACCGGCCAGACACGGCCTCCGCTCGGCCGGCCGACGCCAGTTCATTCCCCACCGGCGTGAAGGTGGTGGAGAGGGCAAGATAGTCGCAAGTGCTAGCAATAGGCTGGTGGTGTGGCACAGAGGTCCTGATAAATATGCCCCTCTGTGTCAGTACAATAGTATTTGTGTCCTCATCGTATTTATACTATTATAATATATATCAGAAACCAATTTAGCATAAGCCTCATTCACAACCAGATCTGGTCATGGTGAAGAGAGCACAGGCCATTTCTGTAGCATATAATCCACCCTGATAAGGAAGAACCCCAATATTTGCAACCTGCTAAAAGACCCTGAGTGATCCTGAAAAGGGAAAGGGAACACTTGCAGTTGACAACTACTAGTAAATCTAGCAGACAGGTAGAGATTGAAAGTATAAAACAGATACAATGAAAATTCCTACAATCTGAGTCACAATAAGGAATCAAATGAGGTACAGATTCAAAATATAAAAGGAACATGAAGCAGTCAGTAACAGTAAGGCATGGTGCACCCCAATGGGAAAAAGGTCTAGAGTCAGGGTCTGCAGTGAACAGTTACCATCTTTACAGAAGAAATTTAGGTACAGAAGAATTCTATGTTGAAGATAGGCCTGTGATAGCTGCCCCACCTTCTCAGAAGGCTGGTACCCCGGCCAGTGTAGGAGCTTTTTCTCAGCTTCTTCATCTGGTTGTTCAGGTAAACTGGCAGTTGTCTCCTCCAAGCTCTGCTTCCTAATTGCATGATACTAGAGACTGGAACTGTTCTCTTTATACAACTTCTATTTCAGCACAAACAAAGCATTCTCCTATAGAATTACATTGAGTCCCCATAATATTCTACTGCAGAAGGTTTCTAAAGTGGTAAACAACTTTCCAAACAGCATACTGTCATACTGTCTGAAAGACAGGTCTGTTTTATTTTCTCTTCAAAAAATTTCTGCTATAGCTGTGAAAAATTACTAGCTTCTCTGCATTTAGTGATAATGTCTCTCAGTGTTCATTTACCCTTTTTAAAGTTCTATATAGATACAGTACTAATAAACAGAATGTATATAACAAGACACTATAGTTTAATGCAAGTTAACACGTGATGTAAAATAAAGTAAGAAGTGGCTGACTTCGTATAGAGGAACTAATCAAATGTCCACAAATGTCCAAAATTCAACGCTCCTTTCTTTAACAATGGAGTCAAGAGACTGAACTGACTTAATTTTCTAGATGACTTGGAGAAATGGCTGTAAACTCAACCCAAAATATTAGAAACAACAGACACAGACAGAAAAAAATATAAATGATTGGGTTAGACCAGTGGTGGCGAACCTATGGCACGGGTGCCAGAAGCGGCACTCAGAGCCCTTTCTGTGGGCACCCGGACCATCGCCCCAGCACATCAGACAGGACTCAAAGAATCTTCCTGCAATTCCAAGCAACTTAAAAGATGCTGTTTTCAGTCATATTTTGATACTTACTTCGCTGCTTCAGACTGTAGGAAGAGAGAGAATGAGTAGACAGGGCCGAATTATCTTTTAGAGGACCTCCTGCTGGCCACGATTTTCTCTGTGTACAGAGGGACACTGGAAAGAAGCTAAAATGATGAAAATCTTCCTTCTTTCTACTGTGTTGCTGTCCTCAGGAGGCCAATATGATTGAAAGTTTTTGAACAGGGAGCAATAAGTTACGGCTTTAATTTTTGGTTGGCACCTCGCAATAAATAAGGGGGGTTTTGGGTTGCAGTTTGGGCACTCGGCCGCTAAAAGGTTCACCATCACTGGGTTAGACCATTTGAGGAGCAGAAGGAGGTCAAGCTGGCAGGATGAGCCTTGAGAAAATGAAGTGGACAATAGAAATCTTTGAGAAGGAGGCTTCCATGTCATATGGTCCATGGATATCAGGGATCTTATTGAATGCTCAAAAACTATACAGGAAGCCACAACTAATGTAATATTGTGCCTTCAGTCTGGCTACCAGTGTGTTTAACCTCCAGGGTGCTTTGAAAGTAAAGTTGAAAATGACTTGGCCAAATTATCGCCCCCTAAAATAAACTTTCGAGGAGACATTTTTAGAGACCAGGAGACAGTTTGGATTATTGTATAGGGAGACGTGGAGAGTTATTCTCTACTGGACAATATGGATAATATGTAATTCTGGTAAAAACGCTAAGCAAATTGTAGGTAGTCTACGGTTTTCTGGTCTACAATATTATAACTAGAGATTTAGCACCTTCCAGAAGAAGAAGGTGTTCTTTTAAGGTTAGTTTTACATGCAGAAGCTTCCAGTTATACTAACAAGTAACTAGAAATACTAGTGTCATGGGTGCTCCTGAGAACTATGTCCCAGGTTGAAGGCGCCCCCTTCCCCTCTCCGTGGCGCCCGCTCCCCCAGCCTCACTCACCTCTCCACACTCCTGCTCCCATCCCAGCTTCACCGGAACTCGCATGCCCATCACCCAGGGCGCATGCCGGCGCTCATAAAGTGCGCCTCTGGTTGGTGCTGTCCAGGATTCTGATAAAAGCCGGCCTCTCCCAGCATTCCCCGCCATATCTTAGTGCTATAAGAGAAAGCTAGATTCCTGTGTGTTGACCTCCCATAGTGACCCCGGACCTGTTCCCATTTACGCTCTTTGGCTGCCAGCCCTGACTTTCTGCTCTGCTTCCAACCATGAATCTTTGCCATCCGTCTTAACCTCCTGTCTGTCCTTGACCACGAACTTGCCTTTTGACTCTGTGCCTCGCCTTGGCTGCCACCGCGGACAAGTCGCACCTGTGGAACGACCTGGTTGTACCAACCCGCAGCTTTGCCACTTAGATTCCTGTCCCATGTGTCGGCTTGTGTTATCGTCCCCAGTGTTCCAAGGGGTCCACTACCCCAGAAGCCTGACAACTATCTGTAATGTGTAATATGGCAAAATAGCAAAACTTGCGTGCAAAAGCTGCCAGTCCCAAATCCTATTGAATTTTAAAATGAAAAATTACAGACAAAAATGGAAATTTAAAACTCTAAAAAAATAGTTTGCTTTGCACTTTAAAAAATTGCCAGTACTTGTATATATTTATTTTGTCTTCCAGCTACAAATATTTACATGTCAGGAAAGCTTTTATGTGGAGCAGAAATTATCATTTCTACACTATTGACTGCATTTTTAGTTGTTTTCATTGTTTTTTCAATTGTTTTTATGCTTTTAAGATTTTATTTTTGATTGGTTTCACAGGGTTTACAGCAGCAGTGACTGTCAAAAAGGTGTCACAAACACAGTGTGCAAATATAATAGGTTATTTAATAAGAAATATTGAATAACCTAATATTTACTGCACTCTCTTCTTATGTTTTTTTCTGTTAAAATGCAGTGTGTGATTGGTATTTCTTTTATGTGTTCATCTTTAGATTAATGCATGGGTATAGAAAGCTTTAAACAGGGAAGATGCTGTGTCAAGCCACAGACACAAAGAAAAACTATCCAAAAATTACCACGGTGCGCATGTCCAGAACCAGGTGACAAGCTTGTGTGAGATTTGAAAAATGCTGGCGACACTCCCATGAATTTGTTACCTGTTTGGAAATGAGCCAGGTAGATTTAGCCAGAGAGTTTTTTGGGGAAAACATGTTTTCTGTCTGGGGGTTATAAGCTACAGGAACCTGTCATTAGGTTGCTAGGTCAAAACCTGATGACAGGTTCCCTTTAACAAGGGACTTTAACCCCATATATAAAATTCAGTAGCTCTTATAGATTTAAGTTGCAGATATGTGACTTTTTTGTTTGTGTTTTTGTTTGTTTTTATAGAAATGTCCAGTCCATGTTGACGGCGTGACATTCTAATTTTGGTTAAAAAAGAATATGCCCACAATGGCTTACTAGTAGCTCGGAAATGGTTGAACTGCTCCTAATTTTCTAGTCATAAGGGTCCATTGTACTGGTTGAGAACTGGACCCTTCCATTGTTTATGAGAGAGTTGTAAAGTAAATTGGCTCTAAGGATAGGTTGTTCAAACCTCACTAACTAAAGAGCAATGTAATTTACTAACTATATGCTATCAGTTAATAAGTTAGAGATTACTTTTACCGTATATACTTGAGTATAAGCCGACCCGAGTATAAGCCGAGACCCCTAATTTTAACACAAAAAACTGGAAGACCCTATTGACTCGAGTATAAGCTGAGGGTGGGAAAGGCCTCTCGAGTATATAGGCCTCTCCAGTATATAGCCAGCAAGCACCCTGTATTATACAGCCAGCCCCCAGTAGAATACAGCCAGCCAGCCCCCAGTAGTATACAGCCTGCCAGCCTGTAAAAAAAAATAAACTCAGTACTCACCATTCCGACGGCCCAGGCAGCACCGCTTCCATCTTCATGTTTGCGGCAGGTCCGTGACAGCTCCGTCTGCAGGGCCTCTTCTTTCTTCAGGCCGACGCCAGGACCACGACATCTCCATGCTCAAGGCCCAGCCCATGAGCCTGGCCCAGCCCGTGAGCCCTTGCAATGCACCCGCTGCCAACGTGTGACATACGGATACATCAGCCGTTGGTCAGAGATTAACTAGTTAATCATTTATTAAACAGTTAAATACACTTGTTTCCCTGCAATCAGACTGTGGAGCAGCAAGAATTAACACCATGAGTGCCTGCTTCTAAAACTGGGGCCAAGTTCTTCCTCATTATATATCCCGCTTCCAGCTCATTCCTTGCTGGTCAATTTCTTTTTCTAGCTCATTTACAACTCTACTGTAGTTCACTACTTCAGTATTCATGCTATTGATTCTTGGCTTTGCTTAGTGACTATTCTACTGTTCTTGTGAATCTCTTTCAGTTGCTACCCAGACTGTTTACTACCCCTTATTGTGTTTTTCCATTTCTTTGTCTTTTTGTGTGTGTACACAGCAAACTAAGGAGTTCATAGCTCACTGTCCTGTCTGTGAAACCATAAGAGGCATGACCGAGACAAGGCATTTTGGTGCACTAGGCAACTAAGGTAAGTTTTCTACCATCACATGAGTGTGAATGAGAACCTTGAGTCTTTATTGGTATTACTGGTCTACAATAAGCTGGCAATATTCTGATGTATACATTAGCCTGGAACAGAGGTGTGGTCTCGGATAGCCCTAAAAGGAAATAATTGCAAAAGTGCAAGCAACCCTTACCCTGAGCGAATAGGGTGACCTAATCTACAGTAATGACTACAGCAAATATAGTTGACCATTAGGACCAAGAGAAAAGGTAACCAAACTAAGCAGACCTGAAAACTATAACACCTAGATACATAGAGGAGAACTGGAAACAGATTGAGAACAAGAACTTAGAAACAAACATCTGCACTAAGAGCTAACTGGACCAGGGGTGAAAGTGGAAGCTTTAATTATTGGGCTATGTGTATATAGCATTCACTATTGCCAGAACAAACAGGAGTTCATAAAAGAGAACTAACCAATTAAATCACTCCAAAGACTCTCATCAGTAGTCATTTGACCAATGGTTGAGCTGAAAATCAGTAGTCCAATAACTACACAAAAAAGAAACTTATAGGTAGGATATTATGTATGAGTGTATTGTGTACAAGATTAAAAGAGTAGTCTCACATTCACTACAGCATCCAAGACTGGTTAGGTTATGTCCCAGCTACATACAAGTTAAGCAAGGTATAATGGGTTTGAGGTTTTATGATTACAATATCCTGGGACTTTATTGAGTCTCTTTATGGTTGTTTTTATGACTTTTAATGGTCTATTTATGTTTATGCGTTTTTCCTATAGATAAGAACTTAAGGGTCAATAGGGTTATCATCAGGTACTTTTCTATTGGAAATGAAATAGTTAACAGTGATTGTGATAGCCTCATTGGGAGAGACGCTCCAGGATCTATGTGTTTTTATATTGTATATGTTATATTTGTCTCTTGGTGGTGGGAACCAGGAGAACTTTGTAGCTGAGATTGACCTCTGTTTCATTCACCTCTTTTTCAGTTAAACATCAACTTATCTCAGGTCTATACCAATACCAGACCAATACATTAATACAATCAATGAAGAAATGGTAGACTACATGCAGTTTGTCATTGAAAGAGTTAAACAATGTTTTACATATTGCTTCCGTAAAGGGGCATTCCCACAAAGACAAGATTCTGGATAACAAAATAACACATTCTCATTCACATTTCACAGATAATTCCATCCTGTGTCTATCAGTCCTGGTGTACACAATTTTGGTTGCCCCTGGACCCAACCCTGGATCTTTTGACTTTAGGGTCGGGGGACATTTTGTTCTTCTTTCTGACATTGCGCTGAGCTTCTCTGTGCCTCAAGCCCTCACCCTTGCATTCCAGGACAAGCTCACACATAGACTTCCTGCTGGCACGTGAGGCAAGTAAAGCTACAGACAGATAAGATCTTTATCCAGGGACGATGGAGGAAGGCACAGCAGATATGAAAGTATGTAATGGCTGTGATAGCAGATCAGAGAATTTCATGTTTGATATACATCTCAGTGATCTCGTATCTGTGATCTGTCTCATCTCTCTTTCCAAGTGTCAGTTACTAGTAAATATTCAGAAATGAAAGTGTATCAACCAGTACCCTGATAATCTAAGCACATTGTCAGCACACAGCATCTCAAAGCACAGAGGGAGTGGGAGTCCCCGCCCACACTCTGGAATCTTACATTGACCATCACTGAGTGACAGGAGCTAAAACTGCAATAAAACTGAGAAATTTGAGAATTTTATTTCATAGGCAACCTGCTTTAAGTGATATTAACAAAGGCACGTCCTGCACTATATAGTTGTGTTTGTTATCTACTATTCTAAACAGCACTACTCACAATGTTATGGACCCGAGTAGTTCATTGCTACTGAATGTGTATTCATCTGTTGACGCCATTACAATGTCTTTGCATGTCCTATATAGCAAACCAAAAAACAGTCAGGATAGTGAAGACAGGAAAGGAATGATGCTGTGGTAGGTCCTCTCTAACCTATGCTAGAGACTGGAAGGGAACCTTTAGGAGATCATAACCGATGGTAAACTACTTCATATATGGCATCTGAGAGAATTAAATAGTAGGGAATGTGCTGATGACTTGAATTTCATACTTATTTTGCATTCTGTCTTGCACTAGTCTGAATACTGCCCTATATTAAGAGGACCTTTCACCACCTCAACACATGTGGTAATGAACATAACAATCTGAAGGGGCCGCTGCACAGATTCAGGGGCACTTTGAATTTTCATTCTGACCAGTATCTGACCATTATAACCATCTGTAATGTCAAAAAGGAGGTGCTGGGAGGCAGAATGGGTTACATTTATCCACTCTAAGAAGTAGAAGATTATGATAACACACGTACGCACCTACATGATATTTCAGTAAGCGAGGGGCCTAGAAATATAATTCTAAGTGCTCCTGAGTCTGTGTAGCAGCCCCTACAGCATGGTATGGTCATCTCCACATGTGTGAGGTAGTAAAAGGTTCTCTTTAGCTCCTGGCTGTTTTAATGGAATCGCACCAAGACATTCTATCTCCTGATGACTTTGTTCTTCAGCTTGTTGTGCTGGACAGATGGACAGATTCACATCCTGTCCTGTCCTGGGGTAGATGTTAGAAGAGCCGGCCTAATCAAGCCTGGAACGGGACATCCCATTAGAAGTTACATTTCTCTCATCCTGGTGCTTGCTATAGGTCATTTTCTTAAGAGCTTTTGATTTTTCAGATCTCTACTAATCTCTTTAGGTGTTCTGAGTAGGCCTCTTTGTTTTCACCCATAATCCTTCTGTTTGTTTTCTCCTGTTTTTGTCTGTGTTTCGCTTTGGTTCAAGGCAGGAATATCATCCAGTTGTCACCTACCATCTTGGGTAGGATACAAAAGTAGGTAGGGACAATTGGATAGGTTTAACATGTTTAACATCACCATCTGTGTCTTCCCTTACTTGTTCCCTTGGTTGTACAACCCAAATCAGCATCATTACAGTAAATCTTATGATACTTTGATAACTCTTCTCCAATAGGTGCAAAAAAAATGGGAAAAGAATTTTCCAAACAGCATGTTCTCTATAAGATGATGTCATTCCCAACATTTTTCTTTTTCAGGCTTCTCATTTTGATGGCTCGTCTAATAGAACATTAACTGCAAATTAATGTGATTAGAGGCAATAAAATGCAAGAGGCAAACATTAGACTGGATGCATCTCAATATAATCTCAATTACAATTCAAACCTATCAAAGACTAATGAATTGTGTGCACCTATTACAGCACAATAACAACATTGCTGGAAGCAGATGATAATTAAAGGGCTATCACATACGCGGGGAACATTACCACCAGATTTTTTCAAGTTTCACACGGGACTTATGTCTTTGTACCCAAATTTTTCATCTTATTGTATTATTTTAAGGATAAATTATTTATCCCTGGAGAGAATCCCTTTAAATCTCATTCACATTATTGTGAGCTGTGAGCGATTGTATGGAGTCTAACTCTCTGTCTATGTGACCCCGGCATAAATCGGAATCAGAATGCAATCACAATAGGACAAAGTGTCCACACTGGACAAGCCGCAGGATTTTTTTAAATAGAAATCGACAGAAAAAGTCAGTGAGCGCTGACAATTATTGTAGTGTTTTTCGTGAGTGAAAAGATCTTTACGCACCATTGCTGTACCAACACAGTGGAAAATCATTCTGACAGATGGTTATTTCAGTGTGCAGGATCGTTTTTTTCCACAGTAAGCATCTAAACGCTATCTACTACATCTGTTCTATGTAAACCATCAATCATAAAAAAGCTGTTATTGCGCTTTTACATTTCCAAGAGTGATGTCATATAACATATAGGAGAATTTCTACTCTTACATATCGGTACGAACAGGTACTAGATTTTAATTAAAATGATGGACACAATAGGGGAGATTTAAAAAGTCCTGGCGCAAAGTGGTCACAGTATACAGGCGGTCCCCTACTAAAGAACACCTGACTTACAGATGACCCCTAGTTACAAACGGACCACTGTATATTGGTAATTTACTATACTTTAGCCCCAGGATACAATAAACAGCTATTACAGTTATCACAGGCGTCTACAATGAAGTTTTATTGTTAATCCTGGTTCTTTTGACAACCCAACATTTTTAAAATCCAATTGTCAGCCAAAAAAAATTCTGGCTGGTTTTACAATGATAAAATATACAGTTCTGACTTACACACAAATTCAACTTAAGAACAAACCTACAGACCCTATCTTGTACGTAACCTGGGAACTGCCTGTATAAGAAAGCCCCGACCTCTTGTTAAATCTGGTGTCCAACCATGCTGCCATGCAATTCTAAACTAGGTCCTGCCTATCGTAGGATTGTGCTATAACCTGCACTATAATAATAATAATTCTTTATTTATATAGTGCACACAAATTATGCAGCACTGCACAGAGCTTACCAATCAGTCCCTGTCCCCATGGGGCTCACAATCTAAACAACCTATCAGTATGTTTTGGAGTGTGGGAGGAAACTGGAGGACCCGGAGGAAACCCATGCAAACACCGAGAGAACATACAAACTCTTTGCTGATGTTGACCTGGGTGGGACTTGAACCCAGAACTCCAGCGCTGCAAGGTGGAAGTGCTTCACTATAGCTAGTATACCGCTTCAGGTGTCCCACAGTGCGCCAGTGTAGCAAGGAAAAAAAGTAAAAACTAAAATGCTCATTTCATTCCCTGACTCCCAGGTTTGTGGATGACACTTACGACCCAGCCTGCAGGAAGAAAAATGCTGACCTTTCTGCCTCTTGTCAGGCCACAGACTGGCCCTAGCCATAGGTGTTAACAATGGAGTTGGAAAAAGGCGAGTCATTTTTTATGATGCTGTCAATGAAGAGAAAAGAGTGCAGGCCCTGAGCTTCCCATAAACCACTGTGTGTGACAAATTGCCCCACCCCCTACTCTGAAAAGTACTAAAAACAGATTTAAAAAATTTACTCAAAGAATCAGACAATAGATAAATAGACAGACAGAAGCAAAGTCAGAATAGCTGGGGAAAATCCAAGATGGCGATGAGGTACAGAACCAAGAGGCAAAAGAGTAGTTGAAAAACGTAGCAAGGGTCTGAATGCATAGCAAAATTTCAAAGCAGCAGTAGAACAACGAAAGCCAAGAGATGAGTAGAACCAGCAACTGGGTGGTGGAGGAGCTAGTACAGACGGTCCCAGACTTTAGAGACGACCCTTAGTTACAAACAGACCTCTCTGCCTACTGTGACCTCTAGTGAAGCTCTTTAGATGCTGGTAATTTACTAAATTTAAGCCCCAGGCTGCTATGGACAAAATAAGAGTTATCAAATGTGTCTTTAATAAACGTTATTGTTTATCGTTCTTCTCATGATAGTCCAAAATTTTAATAATCCTATTGTCAAAGGGATGAAAAAAATACTTTGTCTTGAGTTACACTTACAAAATACACTTGGTCTGACTTTGACTACGACTTTGTCATATTCAACTTAAGAACAAACAACAGAACCTATCTTGTATGTAACCCGGGGATGGCTTGTATGTGAGGAGTTCCTGGACACCACCCAGGCAGCTAACTGGCATGACCATCCATTATTTATTTCACACCGGAACAGAAACAGTGATGATAGGAGCAGAATGACACATCCAAGCTTTCCAGAGAATACACACCCAGCTCAGCCAAAGGAACTAACTCTGCAAGGCAGCTGTCAATCACAGTTCCAACAGAGCAGACCTAGGTGTGGTTCATAAGCTCAGAAGCTTGTAACCAGAATCCTTTCATGTGGCACTGACAACAATCCATTATGTATTACCAATAACCTGTTTATATTCTTTTACAGATTCTTACCATTTTAGAGACACCGATAATATGGTTTAATAATATGTTTTTTTAGTGATTGCTCCATCTTCAAGAATATCTACTACCAGGTTCAAAGATTGTAAACCAAGTACACTTACACGATGGTCTGGCAGGATCTACTCTTCTTTTAGCTCCTCATGTCCTTGTTTTTTCAAAAAAGGCTTTTAAAAATGTCGTTATTTCTTAAAAAGAAGGAAATAAGCAGCTAAAAGAAGAGCAGATCCTGCCGGAGGGGGCACACACCACTATGTAATTGTTCTTGCTTTAAAATCCTTCATCCTGGTGGTAGATGTCCTATAATATCAGTTAAAATAAAACTTTTTTATATTTTTGTAAACTAAATTTGTAAACTTTCTATGATGTATTCATGAAAATTGCTCTGATTTTTACATATCCATTAATGGTTATCAGTGATCGCAACACAAAACAAAATAGAACATTTCTTCTCCGTTTTTCTACAGTCCATAACCATGAGTGGATTATGCAAAAAGACAATGGGGCACATGTATCATAGTTTCAGCTGGCCAAATTGTCTAATTTTTGCCGTTTTTGCGCCATTTTTGCAACTTTTAACTCTGTTCTTTTTCAAGTACCCCTTGGTCTGCAACTAGTGCAGTGTGCCTCATGTATCTTAGTTTTCCAGATGTTCTGTGCGGCTTTTTGCAGTTTTTTGCGCCATTTTTGCTCCAATTTTGGCGCAATTCTGCAACTGGTCCAGGGCAGGTGCAAAGAAATTTTTTTTTCATGGACCCGATTTTAACATGTAAATTGGAATTATTTCACATGCTTTAACTGTTTAACATTTTGCACAGTAACCTCTTTTGTCAAAATTCTTAAATTATTGCATTTTTTTTTAAAATTGGTTACTTCTAAGGGTGAGGTCACATGTAGCGGTTTAATTGCGTTTATAATGCATTTTGAAACTAATTACAACAGCTGGAGGGGAGGTGATTTGCCTTATTTCATTACTGTTAACATTTGCGTTTACAAAACATTGTTAAAATTGCATTTACTATGCTAAAAGTAATGTAATTAGGAAAATCCACTCTCCTCAGGTGTTGTAATACTTCAAGCGGTTTGGGCACTGATGGCAACCTAAAGATAATGATGAATTCAAACACATTTGCAGGTAAGAATGATGGAAAATACTTACCGATGACGTAGTTTAGGACATTCCATCCACCAAATGCGAACATTCCCTGGTAGAAAGCTTCTCCGATCTGGGACACATTTGGCACTGTACCCTCAAATGCTCCATGAAAATTAGATGTATTACCCATAGCTAGATGGACAATACCACTTATAACAATAGCGGTCAGCGCAGCCATTTTGAGGACCGTAAAAATGTTCTGCACCAAAATAATCCATTTTGCACTTAAGCAATTGATAATCCCTACAGTCAGAATGACAGCGATAGCCGTGGCCTTTTTTATTGCCTCTGGTGAAGGGCATCCTGGGAAAAATGGTTGGATAACATATTCTGCGAACATGAGAGCCTGGACAGTTGTCGCAGCAGGTCTGAGGAACACTATGAAGGTCCATAAGAAAATAAACGCTGGAATAGGGCCCAATCCTTTCTTAATGTAGAAATATTCCCCTCCAGATGATGGAAAAGTAGTTCCTAGTTCTGCATAACAGAGAGCTCCAGCCATTGATATTATACCACACGCTGCCCATATTACAAGTGCCACTCCAACGTTCAGTTGTGAACATAATAGGACAGCTCCAGGAGAGATGAAGATACCGCTGCCCAAGATGACCGTAATAATGAAGCTGACGCCACTGAAATACCCAATGGTCCTTTTCAGAACAACCTTGTCCTCTTCAGAGCCGAGCTGTGTGTCCATTGCTGCTCATAGTACCTGGCTCCGTGGCCCCGGACCTTTATATCATTGTATTCATCTTGTTGATTTTGGCAATGAGCAGAGAGGATGACAGAAAAACCAACATACACTTTGTACTTTGTTCTTCTTAGATAGGTGTGAATTTCATATTACTACAATGTTGTTTCTGGCTTTCAGATCATTTTTTTAATGTTTGACATTCATTTATATTTTTCATTTACGGAACAGTGTTAAAGCTGGAAATCAGAAAACACAATGGGGGTCATTTACTAAGGGCCCGATTCGCGTTTTCCCGACGTGTTACCCGAATATTTCCGATTTGCGCCGATTTCCCCTGAATTGCCCCGGGAGTTTGCCGCTTGCGATCGGATTGTGGCGCATCGCAACGGAAATCGGGGGGCACAGCCGAACGAAAACCCGACGGATTCAGAAAAACCGCCGCATTTTTAAAAAAAAATGTGTCGCAGAGCTTGCACTTACCTTCACTCAGCCCGGCTTGGTGAACTCCAGTGCGTTCCGATGCTTTTATTAAGGAACTACCTTAATAAATCCCAGCCGGACCCGAATCCACCGCAGAGAACGCGCCGCTGGATCGCGAATGGACCGGGTAAGTAAATCTGCCCCTATAGCTATAAAAATAGTTGTTCATAACCATTAAAATAAAACCAAAACTTTCAATACACTTCCAATGTTCAATATGTACCTGAGAAGTAACATGATTTTTGGCCGTTACAGTATATGATGTCTAGACGGCATTTTTAGCATTTTTTATCTCTAATTTTCATTTCTCACTCAGAAATGGTGTGTGGTGACTGGCTGCTCTTCTGTCTCCCAAACACTGCACAAAATCAGAATCTGCTTGTCTACCTCTTTGAGAAGCATCAGGAAGACAGTGTAAGACATAATTGGAAAGTACTGTCATGTGTTTTGAGAATGAAGCAGTCAGGCTATGGGCACACAACTGTTTTGTGACCCCCCCCCTAGAGATCTATTACACATGGTCACAGTATGGTGAAAATATTGGGGCTCATTTACTAAGAGTCCGAACGCCGCACTTTTGTCGGGTTCCCCGAATATTTCCAATGTGCGACAAATTGCCCCGGAATTTTGGTGCACGTGATCGGATTGTGTGGCATTGGCGCCGGCTTTCACACGACAGAAATGGGGGGGCGTGACAGTCGGACAACCCGACAGATTCGGAAAAACCACGGAATTTAAAAAAGAATTTGTGTCGCAAGATCAGCACTTACATGCACCGGGACGAAGAAGGTGAACTCCGGGGGACCTCGGTGCAGCAGCGACACCTGCTGGATATCGGCAGACCCGAATCAGCATCGGACAACACGCCGCGGGACCGGGACAGGACCGGGTATGTAAATGTGCCCCATTGTGTCTCACCGCACCTTAACTGAGCTGGGTGACCAAGATAGGACAGGTCCTATTACTGCTCATATTTGCAGCTGGAGGAAAATGGACCATAAACGAGGCATGGTTTACGACCTATTTTTGGAACACAGTCGTGTGCCTTCTGCCATGAGTAGGGGCGTAAGTACAGCAGTAGCATCCATAGCAGCAGCTATGGGGCCCGTAGTGTCAGGGGGCCCCTGCATTTGACCTGACACACTAAAGAATGGAGTATGTGCACTGTTATATACATATTGGGGCTACTAAGGGTCGCGTCATTCCCATTTTCGTCTGACTTTGCACCGTTTTCGGAGCTAAAACGGCTTGCACAGGTATTTAGAAAAGTGTGTGTGCTGGGATTGTGGTGTCGGACAGTCCGACTAATTTGGACTAAGCCCGAGATTTAACTTTTAAATTGTGTCACAAGTCCAAGCATTTAAATGTACCACTAAAAAGAAGGTGAACTCCGGCGGACCTGAGCGGGGAAGTGAAACATGCAGGATATCTGGTGCACAATCTTAGTGAATCCCCGCACGCAGCATTATAGTCGGACAATGCATTTTCTGTGAACTCTGGTGACCCTGTAAGTAAATGTGCCCCATTACGCTGCACATTATACAGCATAACGGGGCACATTTACATACAAAGTTGTCCGACTATAATGCTGCGTGCAGTGATTCACTAAGATCGTGTGCCCGATATAATGAATGTGTTGCTTCCCCGCTCAGGTCTGCATTCACCATCTGTTAGTGGTGCTTCTAAGAGCTTGGGCTTGCGCTACAATTTAGAAGGTAAATACCACGCTCAATCCGAATCAGTCGGACGGCGCGCCCCCTAATCCGTGTTGCATGGAAGCCAGCACAGCTGCACCACAAAAAGGGTCGCGTGTACCACAATCCCAGCGCACACACTTCTTAAATACCTGTGCAAGACATTTTAACCCCGAAAACGGTGCACAGTCCGAAATAAAGTGTGCTCGCGACCCTCAGTAAATGGGCCCCAATATGTATGTAACACTGCACATGTTCCACAGCACACAACCTGAAACTGTGATAGAACTGTGTAAGGGTATAAATGTATATAGCAATGCATAAATGTGTGTGCATGAGTGTATATATGTCTCTATGGGGCAGATTTACTTACCCGGTCCATTCGCGATCCAGCGGCGCGTTCTCTGCGCTGGATTCGGGTTCGGCCGGGATTTATTAAGGCAGTTCCTCCGACGTCCACCAGGTGGCACTGCTGTGCTGAAGTTCCCTGGAACGTACTGAAATACACCAAGCCGGGCTGAGTGAAGGTAAGTGCAAGCTCTGCGACACATTTTTTGTTTTAAATGCGGCGTTTTTTCCGAATCTGTCGGGTTTTCGTTCGGCCACGCCCCCCGATTTCCATTGCGTGCATGCCAGCGCAGGTGCGTCACAATCCGATCGCGTGCGCCAAAATCCCGGGGCAATTCAGGGGAAATCGGCACAAATCAGAAATATTCGGGTAACACGTCGGGAAAACACAAATCGGGCCCTTAGTAAATGACCCCCTATGTGTGTAAAAGTGTATGAGTGTACAAATATGCATATTTTTTGAGGGGGTAGGTGGGCCCCATTCAGAAGACTGTTAGGGGCCCCTGCCTCTCCTAGTTATGCCCCTGCATTAGGCGAGATTCTCATTATATAGGCTCTAATAGCCTCTTTTTTTATCACTCCCCTCTCATCTAGTACCTGCCTAGTCCACTTCATTCCATAGGTGTCTATGTAATCCAGAACCTCTGAGGACCCATTTATTTAGCAAAACAGAGTGAATATCAGTTAAGGAGGGAAGATGAGGATAAGGACTAGAAGTTGAGAAACAGTAATTTTAGAGGTCTTAGACTCTATCACACCCACACCATAGAACCATGCCTCTGGTATCATTCTAAAGATGAGAATTTCAGGTTTCCAAACATATCATATTGTGATTCTGCTGAAAGTTATAGACTTAATTGAAAATACAAGCCAGAGACAAAGATCCAAATCCAACTTTGTCATTATTTCAATGAGTGTTATCTCATTTTTAAAATGTCACCAACAGCATGTTTCTAAGTGCTATAGAGCCCAAAATGGGGGCTTCTTTAGCTTCTAAGCGTGATTAATCTCAAATAAACAGTGACTCTCCTCTGTGTTTAACTTTTCAGGTGATTTTGTGTAGGTACAGTTATGTTATGACATAAAATAGGGAATGCTAGAAAATGTATTTCATACCCTACCTGAGGTGGTTGTTAGTGGTATAAAGGCTGGTGACAGGTTTCCTTTAAAACCCTAAAAAAATAAATGGAATAATCTTATAAAACAAAAAAGCAGAGGGGGAACAAGTACAAACTGCAATTTCTACCATCACAGGAATTCTATAACATGAGCAGAGAGGTCCAACTGTGCCAGGTGTCTAAACTAAGTGAAATGACAAAAAAAAAAATAACGATTTTGACCTAACACGATATTTACCTCATACAGAGGGTTTTTTTCTCGTTTTTTCCAGCAGTAGTGATTTTTCATTAAGTCTCATATTGTTTTTCTCACCTCAAAGTATACGGATCAATGTGAGCCCAAAACATCCATCATCAATCAATCTAAACAGCAGACCAAGGAACTCAATTCCCCGTAATAATATACAAGTCATTCTGTGACATAAATGATTTTAGCCTGGAGTTTTGTATATAGATGAAGCAATTTTGTGGATCAAAGGCAGCAGAGCTTCTTATGTTGGAGGTAAATGCTGAGCACACCGCTGGGTTTCACTCTTAGATAAACACTCACATCGCTGACATAAGTGCAGTGAATTGTGCGAGCGGCTCCATACATTTATTTCACATAAATCAGCCGCCACTCAATCCCGCTATTCTAAATGCATATATGGTACGCGAATCACTGATGGAAACCTGTATTTACAACACAATATTTTCTAAAAAGAACTTAGGTTCTGCACTGCCTGAATGAAAGATATTGTTACTTTACATAGAACCTGTCAGAGATTGTGAACCCCCCACCGGTTCTGATGGACCAGTGACATAAGCCACCTGGTGCCAGGTATGTTGTTAGTACCTACTTTCGATAAGGTGCCAAATTAGCCACAATACTATAGTGTCACATGTTAAAACAACATTCAGCTCTGATTGGTCAAAACAGGTACGGTACTTTTATCAGTTCAGAACAATCTAGGGCTATTTAGAACACTTAGCCACTGGTTCCGAAGTAACTATAGTTATCATAGTAGATAAGATCGAAAAAAAGACTATGAGACCTTTCAAGCAAAAGGCACCTGTCCCTAAGAGCCAAAACGTTGCTGGACACATGGTCAATAAAGAACCCTAACCCTTGGAGTGCTGCCATTTTCCTTAATTTGTATGTGGATAAACTTTTAGTTTCAGTTCTGGGTCTGCACCTAGTCTAAGAATCAATCAGTGCTGCATCCTTTTTTCATTATGTATCTACTCTGGTATAAGATGAGTTTTTCAGGCAATTTTTTTGCCAAAAAAGCCCAACTAGGCTTTTCCCCGGGTATTTAAAAAAAAGTAGCACTTACCCACTGCCACTCTTCTTCTTCTCACTCCTCTTTTTGGCTTCTTCTCCTCCCTGCCTTTTCAGGCTTCTTCCTTTAGCGGCTTCTGTTGTGTTCCTAGCAGTACAGGCAGAGGCAAGTTAATGCACTCTGCCCGCGCACATACTATGAGGTTGCGGTATCGCTGACACTTGGGGTCATGGTATGTGCTTGGGCAGAGCGCATAGAAAGTGGCCTGCTAGGAAGAGGCCAGAAGCTGCCAGAAGAAGGGGACTCTGCTGGATATATTATTACTGAGGGGAATCTTCTGCTAGGCAATTCATTAATGAGAGGAGTGTGCTATTGGAAATTTCACTAATGAAGGTGCTCTGCTATACATTTTATTAATGAGGGGAGGCTGCTGGACATCTATGAAATTGTAGTGACTGCATTCCACACTTTATGCTCATACTTGAGTCTATAAGTCTGTTTTTTTGTGGTAAAATTAGGGGGCACGGGTTCTACTTGGGTCTGCTTCTACTCGAGTATATATATATATATATATATATATACAGTAATGTATTAAAAACACAAAAAAAACAAATGCCCAAAAAGCCCAAGCTAAGGATGTCTGCATATGACTTTGGAAGTGGTCAGGTAGACAGATGAGTTTTGAGGTAAAAGAGGAGAGTCTAGAAAATATATTTTATACTCTACCTATGGATACTGGTAGTAAAAGCTAGATACAGCTTCACTTATAATAATGTTATCGATCGTCACCCAAATTCAAGGCTGTTGTAGAATTAATTTTGGTTAATTTTTGATTCATCAGGTTTAGGGGTTAAGGTTTACATCCCTGCAATCCTTCAACATTGGGTAGAAGACATTTGATCCTTAGAACTGCTGCTTGGTGAGAAGACAGAAAATATTGTCATTGAAATTAGTGGGAGGGCGAATTTCAGGAGAAATCCTTGAAGACAACACTTGGAATTTAGGGCATTTCCTTGTTGTCAAAATCGGTAAGACGAAGAGGAGATTTTTTAAAATGTGAAGTACCCTTATGGGACCGACTTTTGGTAACCCTTGTGACCCTAAGCTGTGCATTGTGAAGAATATGTTGAGCGTATATTTCATTTTTCTATTCAATTCGCAAACCAGCAACACGACAGAACGCTGGAGAACTGCGGGCGCCGAGGAAATGATTCTCATTGTTCTCTAGATATTCATTTTGATAAATGTAGAATCTTTATTCTCATTTATTGCTTATGTGTTTTGTCATTTGCATTCTCTCTTTTCATGGTGACTGAGCAGGCTGAGCAGCATCAAGGCCCGCTGTATCTATATTTACATTCACCTGGGGAAATTAAAAGCCAGCGCTATCAACGACGGAAAGTGACTATTAATATTCGAGAAAAATGAAAGGCGACAGCTCAATTAAAATGACAGAACTAGGCAATCAAGTTGCACTTTTAATTTAATATAAAATAAGCCACTACTCAGCGTAATGAGGTTTGGGTTAGAGATGAAAAAAAGCAATTGTTGATATTGTTCAGTCTATAAAAAAGATTTTTTTTTTCAAACTGCAGCGGTTTTTGTAACAAAACACTCAGCATTTACTATAATTGGCATTGAATGCTTATAACGTCGAAAGTAGTGATGAGCAGAACCGAAAAAAATATCTGATTTTTAAAATCCTGTTCGGATCGCGGATGTTAACTGTTTAAATGCCGCTGGCAAAGGCGTACGCACCGATCGTGGGTATTAACTGCGGTGCTGGAAGGGGGGGTTGACCCAAATCCGGCACCAGACTTCTAATGAAGTTAAAGGGGTATTCTCGTCTGGGCATTCACATTAAGTTTGATAAATCTGCCATATATAAACATTTCTTCAATTAGATGTTATTAAAAAAAATGTTCCTGTGTGAAGATAATTTCTCATAAATGTAGTCATATGGTCCCTTAGAAACGAGATGGCTTCCTCGGATACAGCCACCTCTGCTGGAGAGATTGCACAAATAAACATAAAGGTTTTGTATATGAAATGTCCGGGAGTTACTGCCGGTCCCACAGCCGTCCTGTGGTAATGATCGCTGAAGCCAGGTGGTCCAACAGGACTCTATAGCGCAAGTCTGGCCACCGCTGCCAGATTGTGAGGTGGTCGTATCCGAGGAAGCTAGCTCGTTTCTAAGGGACAACATGGCTATATTTATAGGAAATTATCTTCACACAGGAACATTTTTTTTAATAACATCCAATTGAAGAAATGTTTATATATGGAAGATTAGTGAAACTGAATGTGAGTGCCCAGACGAGAATACCCCTTTAAGGGTCGGGTCCAGGGGACTCGAACCTGCAATGTTCGGTATGAATCTGAACTTTGCTGTTCTGGTCTACTCAACACCATCCAAAAAGAACCTGTTGTGAGGATTTAATGGGGTTCTCCACATTCAGGAAATTATTGATATGGTTTGTGAAATGAAAAGTTATACAATTTTCCAATATACTTTCTGTATAAATTTTTGATGGTTTTCTAGATCTTCGCTCATTGTTATTCAACTGGAAGCTTTATTGTTTACTTACTGTGGATGACAACCGGTCCCCAGTCATGTGATATCACACAGGTGCATGGCTCATTAATTTCACTAATAATAATCAGAGCTGTGTGATAAACGAGCTGTGCACCTGTGTGGCATCACATGACCAGGGACCTATTATCCACAAGAAATGTACAATGAAGTTTCCTACAGAATGACAGCAGAAAACAGTGAGGAATCGACACTGAAAGTTTATTAGAATTTTTTTAACTTTTCATTACACAAACAAAATCAATTATTTCCTCAATGGGACAACCCCTTTAAGTTCCAAACTGATAGTGATCTTTGATATACAGAAGGGTAATGTGACCACAATGATGTCCTTCTATATTCTAGGGAATTTATCCTTATGTAGTAAAAGAATAATGCATGGTGTATACAAATGATATGTAGGGAGTCATGTGGGTGGGCCTTCCTCGCATAATTAATGACCCATATTCGAGGTACATCATCACATGTTTGGGTGGCAGCTACTAGAGCACAGTGATGCCAAATTGCACATCCGAAGTATATACTGAACCTGGGGGGAGGGAGGGGGGGGCTGGTTATAGCCATTGCCGCCAGAGTTCACAGAGGGTCATACGAGAAGAAGACATTTTAAAGGAAGTAAAAGGAGAACACATGGTTCAGCTTCTGTGCTAAAACAATGCTATAGAAAGTGTTACAGTTGCGGTTCGGTACTGGTCCACATACCAATCTTCTGCTATTGTTTACAAAAATGAGAACTTAGAGGTGAATGTAAAGTTTATTACAATATCTCTACTTCTAATAATTCCTGGATTTCCATTGTCATTTCCAAGTCTGTCAGCTCTTTCTTTCTTTTTCGTTTCAAGTGCACATGATCATTTTAAATGGCTGAACAAACTGCGGCCAACTTAAGGCACCATTGACTTCCATTATGTATGGCCACGATGTGATAGGGAGTCTCACTGCACTGTGATCGAGCCATACAGCGACGTCACAAATGATAGAGCAGATCCTATTCCTGTCTGGATTTCCTGTGCAGCCATTCATTTCCTATGGAGATGGGATGGGTGAGGAGCGCTCACCCCTCCCATCCCCAATGGGCCAAAAACTTCCCTCATATGGTGTGCAGATCTCCTGCAGGTTCTAGTCCTGCAGTTTGGTTTTTCTTGCATGAGTAGCACACCCAAGTAATTGCTCTACAGAAGACTCATTCTGTGTTCCCTCTCTAAGCTGGGGCTGTGTCACGGTGCCAGTTGGAGTGATGGATGGCCAAACCAATCAGTTGCAGGGCAGCATCCAAGTACTCTATCTAAACTTATTTGTGCCTTCATGCCATGCCTGTTAGACAAGTCTTCTGGCTTCTGGTATATCATTTTATTTGCTTTGCTTGCTCTGATACAGAACTTTACCTTTTGAATATTTTACTGCCTTAAGATTTTGTACCTCGCTGCCATCTTGGTTTTCAACTTGTTTTGCTTGACCTCACTCTTTTGTCTGTCTTGTCTTCCTTGTTTGTTTTTCTGTCTTTTTGTTTTGTGCATTTACCTAAGGAAAGTACTGCCGCCTAGTGGTTACCTGTGGTTTAATGCAGGGCCAGCAAGTAGGTAAGGACAGAGTTTGTGAGAAGAGCAAGGCATGCACTTGGGTCAATTATGAAATCCAACACAGAATTGAGAACCCATTGTGAAGTCTCCTGATCATCCATGCGTGTCCCAGTATGACCATATGAATAGTCTACCCTGTCTAAGTATCAATACCTCTAGTCTGGTTTTCTTTGGGATTATCTATATTTTTCTACGTAGAACTTTTATGAATACAAGGTACAAAACTGGCTGCTATTATACAATAATATACATTTCTTTATAAAATATAAAGACCAGGCTTTAGTAAGTAATAATTACATATAAAAGCAATTTCCGGAAACATTTCATCATGCCCTTCAGCTACAAATACGTCCTAAACAACCACTTGGCAAATAGTATTTAGAGTGTCTCAATAATTTATCCCACAATGACATTTACTGAGCGCCGGTGTAGAACTTGAAGATGCCAAAAAGATTTTGATGAAATAAAGTCACAGGCTCAATGACTTCAAGCAGTATAAAGCAATACATGAAGTGATATTATAGATATTATCTGTCTTCTCATCCATTTTTCCACTTCTCCAGCAAATAGAGACAGTGTACGCTTCTAAAATAACAGATCAATCACACAGAATGAGTTGTCACTTCTAAATTAATCAAACAATCCTCCGCTGCTCCGGGCGCTGTTCTCATCTATGAAGACAATGGGAATTGATGATGATGTTGCCGCTGAAATGGTTGGCAACTTGGTAATAGCCATCTTGTCATAAATCCAACAACTGCCTCCAACAAATATGTCAATCATTAATGATCAGTGCTAGAACTAAATCCTGTCTCTGAATTTATACCGAGATATATCTAGTGAAGAATTTCTGAGGCTTAAATGGCGTGCGATTATTTTCAGCAATATTATTACAGGAAAGTCATTTGGTGGAAGAAACTAAAAATTTGGACTAGTGATAAGGAGAGTGTGACTGCAAACTTTATGGGTGCTAAAAATGCTCATTTTGCCCATTGAAATAAAATTCTCAAATTTCAATCCCCTAGTGATTGTTTACACAATAAAGATCATTTTTAACCCCCTTACTTTACAATTTGACTCAGTTTTATTGCTGTTATAGTTCCAAATACTCAATGATGATGGGTGTGAGATTCAGCAGTGCGGGTGGCAACTCTCTAAGCAGACACTTCATGATTCCTCTAGTGCTGTGAGATGCTGTGTGCTGACAATGTGCTTAGATTATCAGAGTATATATTTATTTACAAATTCATTTGACTTCTGAACCTTCTACTAATATCTGACACATAGAAAGAGAGAGATGAGACAGATCAGAGATGATGAGATCCATGAGATGCGCATGACAATCTCAGCTCTACTATCACAGCCATAATATATACAAAGCTCAGCCTGTGAGCCATACATCCTGCTTGACACTTCACCAGAATAGAACAGTGCACATTGGGAAGAGGTTAAGCAGTAAATTAGCTTTCTGTACTGTTCTCCACTGACATCTGAGAAATAAAGGAGCCTTAAATCTAAATCTACACAATTCAAACGTGTAAATGCAGCCTCATAGAGATGAATCATCAAGGAAAATATTCTCTAGGAATGGAAAGAGTTATTTAATAGACTTTTTCTCTGACTGATGTGGACAGACCTCAGGAGGGTTTCAGAAACACTGCTCAGTGCAGGAGAAAGAAGCAGTAAAAAGACAAAGAGGAGCTGTTCTAGCTATAAATTGTATGGTCAAAAGGGATTGTAGACTTGAACTACAGTATCCTTATTTATACTGTTTAATGATGGGTGAATGCCTTTAAAAAGATTTTTTTTCAAGGTTCTATTTAAAAAAATTCTTGGAAAACCCTTTTTAATTTATTCAATACAAGTTATAGGTGCCAGGTGTCACGTTGGTAGGAATCCAACTACTTGGACCCCCCATTAATCAAGAAACATGTGGTCTGGTATGCTCCTAAATGTCTCCTAGCATGTCTTCTGCTGCTCTACTCTATGGGACTGTTTAGCATTTGTCAGCATTCCCATAGACTCCTGATCCATTTACATGGCTGGACATGGGTCCCTTTTTCTGATTTTCCAGACCGCCCCGATAATGTGACACTTATCACCTATCCTGTGCATAGGTGAGAAGGGGAAAATGTCATTCAGGGGAGGGGATATGAAGCTTTATAGCAGTTTAGACAGTTATTAAATTATATTAATATAATATATAAGTTCATACCACCGCTTGTGTTGTACTCGCTCAATTTGTTATGGAATAGAATAGTGGACACCTAGAACTGATGGTAAATCCTTCTGTTCGCTATCCTTGCCCTTTTGTCTTGGATGTAAGCAAATTTTGCCTCCGTTATGTATAACACAAAAATAGGTTTGCCTCCAGTGTTATTTTTGCTGTTAATTATATTTAAAGTAAAACTACCATTAAACTCATCATGATAAACCAGGGGCACTTACTCATAGATCTAGGCACTGGGACTGTGGTAATCTTTTATTTGATATCCTTCCTTCTAAAATTTCTGTCTTAAAATTAAGACAGAAGGGCTTCTAGGAGCGTTACCAGAGCTCCTCCATGCTGCACTTTACAGATTGATACACAATCGTACACACATACAGATTGTCTCACAATCCCCTCTGCTCCCTCCGCACTTCCCCCTCCCTTTGCTTGATATACTGATATAATCTCACTTCAGAAGAAGAAGTTTCAGCACAAGTGGGATGGAGGAAGTGCTCCTTGCACACTGTAACAGCTTGTGAATCTGCAGCACAGAGGGGCTCTTTTTACACCCTGTTTGTGCTCATTAGCATAATTTCGATAAAAAAGTCGATTTTAGAAACACAGAAGTCATGAATAACAAATATAAGACGATTACCACAGTCACTGTGCATGGATCTATGCATAAGTGTCCCTGGCTTATCATGATAGATATTGGTGGTAAATTCCTTTAAAGGGGACAAATTTCAATCTAAAATCTTCCTTTTAGATTTTAAAAAATGTCAATAAAGGACACAGAAATAACACAAAAATTATTACTGTTTGCTGTTACAATATTATTTCTCATTTACTTTAGAAAATGGCTGGTACAAAGGAAGAAATCCTCATCGTTAATATAGAGAAATCTTTGCCTGTTCCTATATAAGAAAGGCCAGGAGGACACTATTTCTTCTATGATTCGCCAAACTGTATTTATTTGTCATGATTTTATCCACAGGGGCTCTTAAATCTATTTTCGGCAGCAGCTTCTCCAGGCTGAAACTCCGACTTATTATTTCAATGTGAAGATCCCACAGACATGAGAAGAAAATACAGCAAAGCCGTAGCGTCCTGCAGTCCAGCATACCAGTAACTCAAAGCCCCAACAATGCCAAATGCAAGTATAAAGGCAAAGACACAGTGAGGTCTGGTAATCTCTCTCCAGAGGGTACACTGTTTCAGAAACTTTTAAAAAGTTATTTGTACTCTTGTGTCAAGGTCAGGACAAAGTAATGATACATTTATGGATGCCATAGTAGGAAATTTGGATTTTTCGATTTAAAGGGGTATTCCCATGAAGACAAAATTCTTAACTATACTCAGGATAACAAAATAACACTCAAAACATCCTCTAATTCAATGTAATTAACATAAATACATAACTTCACAGATATAATTATAACCTGTCTCTATCAGTACTGGTGTTTGCATTTTGGTTGTCCCTGGATACGACCATAAACTCCTGACTATGGTCAGATTCCTCTAGCTTCTCTTGTACTGCAGGGCAAGCGGCAGGAGGCAGAGAGCACTACTGACACATGCACTTCATGTACAGCAGCAGACAGCGTCGGACTGGCCCACCGGAGTACCGGAGAATCCTCCGGTGGGCCCTGACCCCTGCCGGGTACCTGAGCTCCGATGCCGTCGTGGCCGCAGCGGTCTCATTCTGGCGCGGCCCTGGCGCTCTCATGCCGTCGCGGCCCCGGTGCTCTCATTCTGGCGCGGCCCCGGCGCTCTCATTCTGGCGCGGCCCCGGCGCTCTCATGCAGGCGCGGCCCCAGCGCTCTCATGCAGGCGCGGCCCCGGCGCTCCCATCTCTGCGCGGTCCCGGCACCCGATGCCTGCTTCCTGCTCCTCTGCTCGCCGGCATCTGAGATGGAGCGTTCCCGCAGCTGCTGCACACGGTAAGGCCCTCTGTGTTTGTATGTCTGTTGGCAGTGGGGTGGGGGGAGGCCCTATCTCTATACTGGGGTGGGGGGAGGCCCTATCTCTATACTGGGGTGGGGGGAGGCCCTATCTCTATACTGGGGTGGGGAATGAGGCCCTTTTTCTATGGTGGTGTGGGGGATGAGGCCCTTTTTCTATGCTGGGGTAGGGGATGAGGCCCTTTTTCTATGGTGGTGTGGGGGATGAGGCCCTTTTTCTATGGTGGGGTGGGGGATGAGGCCCTTTTTCTATGGTGGGGTGGGGGATGAGGCCCTTTTTCTATGGTGGGGTGGGGGATGAGGCCCTTTTTCTAAGGTGGGGTGGGGGATGAGGCCCTTTTTCTATGCTGGGGTGGGGGATGAGGCCCTTTTTCTATGGTGGGGTGGGGGATGAGGCCCTTTTTCTATGCTGGGGTGGGGGATGAGGCCCTTTTTCTATGGTGCGGTGGGGGATAAGGCCTTTTTTCTATGGTGGGGTGGGGGATGAGGCCCTTTTTCTATGGTGGGGTGGGGGATGAGGCCCTTTTTCTATGGTGGGGTGGGGGATGAGGCCCTTTTTCTATGGTGGGGTGGGGGATGAGGCCCTTTTTCTATGGTGGGGTGGGGGATGAGGCCCTTTTTCTATGGTGGGGTGGGGGATGAGGCCCTTTTTCTATGGTGGGGTGGGGGATGAGGCCCTTTTTCTATGCTGGGGTGGGGGATGAGGCCCTTTTTCTATGGTGGGGTGGGGGATGAGGCCCTTTTTCTATGGTGGGGTGGGGGATGAGGCCCTTTTTCTATGGTGGGGTGGGAGATGAGGCCCTATTTCTATCCTGGGGTGGGGGTGAGGCCCAATTTCTATCCTGCAGTGGAGGGTGAGGCCCTATTTCTATCCTGCGGTGGGGGATGAGACCCTTTTTCTATCCTGCGGTGGGGGGTGAGGCCCTATTTCTATCCTGCGGTGGGGGGTGAGGCCCTATTTCTATCCTGGGGTGGGGGAGGCCCTGTCTCGATACAGACACAGTACACAGCCATACATGGAGCTACAGCCGCAGTACACAGCCATACATGGAACTACAGCCGCAGTACACAGCCATACATGGAGCTACAGCTGCAGTACACAGCCATAGATGGAGCTACAGCCACAGTACACATCCATACATGGAGATACAGGAGCAGTACACAGCCATAGATGGAGCTACAGCCACAGTACACATCCAAACATGGAGCTACAGGAGCAGTACACAGCCATACATGGAGCTACAGGAGCAGTACACAGCCATACATGGAGCTACAGGAGCAGTACACAGCCATACATGGAGCTACAGCCGCAGTACACAGCCATACATGGAGCTACAGCTGCAGTACACAGCCATACATGGAGCTACAGCCGCAGTACACAGCCATACATGGAGCTACAGCCGCAGTACACAGCCATACATGGTGCTAAAGCCGCAGTACACAGCCATAGATGGAGCTACAGCCACAGTACACAGCCATACATGGAGCTACAGCCGCAGTACACAGCCAAACATGGAGCTACAGGAGCAGTACACAGCCATACATGGAGCTACAGCCGCAGTACACAGCCATACATGGAGCTACAGCCGCAGTACACAGCCATACATGGGGCTACAGCCGCAGTACACAGCCATACAGGGAGCTACAGCTGCAGTACACAGCCATACATGGAGCTACAGCCGCAGTACACAGCCATACATGGAGCTACAGGAGCAGTACACAGCCATAGATGGAGCTACAGCCGCAGTACACAGCCATAGATGGAGCTACAGGAGCAGTACACAGCCACACATGGAGCTACAGGAGCAGTACACAGCCACACATGGAGCTACAGGAGCAGTACACAGCCATACATGGAGCTACAGGAGCAGTACACAGCCATACATGGAGCTACAGGAGCAGTACACAGCCACACATGGAGCTACAGGAGCAGTACACAGCCATACATGGAGCTACAGCCACAGTACACAGCCATACAGGGAGCTACAGCCGCAGTACACAGCCATACATGGAGCTACAGCCGCAGTACACAGCCATACATGGAGCTACAGCCGCAGTACACAGCCATACATGGAGCTACAGCCGCAGTACACAGCCATACATGGAGCTACAGCCGCAGTACACAGCCATACAGGGAGCTACAGCCGCAGTACACAGCCATACATGGAGCTACAGCGGCAGTACACAGCCATACATGGAGCTACAGCCGCAGTACACAGCCATACATGGAGCTACAGCGGCAGTACACAGCCATACATGGAGCTACAGCCGCAGTACACAGCCATACATGGAGCTACAGCCGCAGTACACAGCCATACATGGAGCTACAGCCGCAGTACACAGCCATACATGGAGCTACTGCCGCAGTACACAGCCATACATGGAGCTACAGCCGCATTACACAGCCGTACATGGAACTACAGGAGCAGTACACAGCAACACATGGAGCTACAGGCACAGTACACTGTAATATAATAAGATATTTTCCCAGCGATGATTGGACACAGTTAGGGTGCTTTCACACTGCCATTGTGGGGACGCATATATGGCTGCAACCATGGCTGTATGCTGCAGTTATGTATGGACCTCGATTCTGGCTCTGTCTTATGTTTGATAGAACATGATTTACACTTCAATTAGGAGTAGTCTGGTAGTCTTTCTTATTACATGAATGGTGGGCCCCCCAAAAAATTTTCTCTGGTGGGCCCAAGGCACACCAGTCCGACACTGGCAGCAGATGAGATGAGACAACAGCTGGTCTACGGACAAGATAAGCTCTGGATCTGAGGGGAGGGGGCATAGCAGTACTGACTGTGTGTTTTATAGGTGAAGTAGGAAAGCCTTATGTGTCATTGTGTCTTATATCCATCTCATGATTCTGATCTGTCTCATCTTTCTTTTTCTATGTGTCAGATACTAATAGAATGTTCAGAAGCTAAATGAAAGTGTTTGTAAACCTGTACCCTGGTAATCTAACCACTTTGTCAGCTCACAGAACTAGATGGATCATAAAATGTCTGCTCAGAGAATCCCCGGCCACACTGCTGAATCTTAATCATAATTAATACGATTTTTTCCATTCCATTCTAGGAAAGGGGAGTTGATTTAAACTTTAGGTTTTTGTTTTTATTGTAATTTTTTCTAAACTTTATATCTATTTATTTTTAACCATTGAGTGTCTGATGACTTGTCCCATATCCTGCAATACTGCAGTATTGCACAATATGACATTTTTGCTAGTGATCTTTAAGTGTCTGCTGTCAAAGCAACCGATCATCCCCCCATCCACTAATGATGTCACTGGGGGTGGGGGCGATAACTGAATCCAGCGCCTTTGCAGGACTCATTTACATTTTTAATACCTACGATAATTGCCAGCAAACACCCACCATGAGGGGGTGTCGGGATGTTACAGAAGCCCTCTGTGCTCTACATTCAAACTCTCAGTCCTCTCAGTTCCACCTTCCCCCTTGTACTTCCTGTAATCTCAGGACACAGAAAGTAGAAGTACTCTTTCAGAATGTAACAGCCTTTCAATCTGCAGCATGTAGGGGCTCCGGTGACACTCCGAAGAGCCCTTCTGACTCATTAGTATAATTTTAAAAGTTGATTTTAGAAGGAAGGAGGCCATGGATAACAATTATAAAAAGATTACCAAACGGTGCCTGGATCTATGAGTAAGTGTTCCTATTTTTTTTATAGGACATGTACTGACGGTAAATGTGCCCTAACAAGAAGTTCTTTTATTATAACTCTATATTCCTTGTTTGCCGGAATATAGAGTTATAAAAGTTATGGAAATTACCCAGCGGCGTGCATGCTACGTCAACCAAGTGCCTCAGAGAGCTTTGTATTTTAATTTATGCACGCCAAACATAGCGCTAAAGGTCCCTCCCATCACCTATCCGCCAGCGCTACAGGGGGAGTGCATAATTTAAAATATGAGGCTCACTGGGGTACTCGGGTGAAGTAGCATGAATTCCCCTGGGTAATTTGCATAACTTTTATAACTCTAGATTTCTTGGGGGTATATAGAGTTATACAGTAATAAAAGAAGGAGGAATGATGTTGCTCAGGAACTTCTTATTAGGATACATCCTTTAAAGCAGTGATGGCGAACCTTTTGGAGACAGAGTGCCCAAGTTACAAGCTAAATCCACCTTGAAGTGCCAACATGGCTTTTTAAGTAACTTATCGCTACCTTCCACATCTTTCAATCGTATCAGCCCCCTGAGGCCACCAATACAGTTGAAAGAAGGAGGGCAAATTCAGACTCTCATTATAGCTCCCTTTAGGGTCTCTCTGTATAGTAAGAATGGTTGGTCCTGCAGGATGAGCTCCAAAGATAATGCACTTCTGTCATCACCTTCTCACTTTTCCAGCAGTTCCAAACAGCCAATGAGGAGTCTATTTAAAATAGTGCTGAGAGCAGCATCTCTTAAGTTGCCTGGGACTGCAGGAAGGTTTGGTGGATTTGGTCATATTTGGTGAACTCTGTCCTGGGGCAATGGGCTGAGTGCCCACAGAAATGGCTTCAAGCGCCACTTCTGGCACCCGTGCCATAGGTTCGCCATCACTGCTTTAAAGCTTAACAAAACAACATTTCAGAAATAAATAGAGCAGGTTATAATAGTACATGTTATGATAGATTACGTAAAAATGCTTCTCTGTGTCGCTTCTGTCTCCAGCTTCTGTTTAGCAGTGCATCTGAAAGCATTCTGAGACCTGTCCTTTTCAGGTAGATAAGGAGGCTAAATATTACCATAACTCTTTCCATAGCCAGAGAATATTTCCAGCGATGATTCAGCTAGACTATTAGACTATTGAGGGACTCTGTAAAGAGTTAAGTCATTAAAAACTTCTTCAGCTGTCAGTGTCTACTGAACAGAAAACTGATTTACACAAACTGCTAAAATAGGGAAGAAAGGCAGAGGAAAAAGAAGGGCACAGGAACATTTCTCTTTAGCAAATTATATTACAAAGTTTATTATTCTCTTCTGCACTATTCATCTATACAATTTTGTCAGAAATTTAGTTACACTTTCACCCCTGTAAGAAGATATGAGCATTTCATCCATATTTCCAAGCTGTCGTATTGCATAACAGGGCTTGACAACAAGTGTACAGCACTGAGGAATGTGTGAATGTAGCCAGGAGTCAATACAGACAGTGAAACCAGGTGACAAACCTGGATGAGGAGACAGGAATGTTATGGAACAAAACCAAGATCAGAATCAGGTCACATTCCACAACAGGTGTTAACTACAGGAGCAGAAGTCAGGCAAATGATGTACATTCTTCTATAGCTGAGAAAGCTGAGGTAGCTACATGGATAAATTATTTCCCTGGCATTACGTTATCTGTGGCAACATCAGCTGCAGGGACAAAGGAAGGAGCACCCACTAACTCCATAATAGAAAAGTATGCTGCCCCTAGTGGCAACAGAACAGTAATTACCCAGTATAAATTTGGCCTAGATGCCCAAGAATTCACCAGATTAAGACTACATTCACACTTCCGTTGACCGGGTACCGTAGTAGGCGGGCACACGGCCATCCCGGGGAGAGGAGGAGGAGGTGCTCACCCCCGCCCCTCTCCATAGGAATATATGGCGCATGGCGCCGTATTCCGGAGAAAGATAGGACATGCACGTTTGCTGCACCATACCACTCCCGTTTGGCGTTGTGCGCCCATTGGGTTGTATGGGGGACGTATATCGGGCGTATATACTTCGGCCGTATATATGTCCCCCATACGTTCGTGTGAATGTAGCCTAAACAAGGTGGCTGATACATTGGATCTTTATACTGTAGCCTAAATTCATATCACCTTCATAATGTGCAGGAACATGGTACCTAATCTTTGTAGGTTGCTGTGACTTAAAGGAGTGTTCAATATGAGATCAGAGGGAATACTTATTACTGACTTCCCCATTGATCATCTGTTCTCGACTGTTGTACGACGACACTTCGACAGTTAGGGATTCCCAATATTAGGGAAATAGCAAAAATAGAAGCAAAAAAATAGAAGTAGATGCTAAGGATTATTCTTATTCAAGTGGCAGAGCCAACATTTTACTAATTTGGCGTTGTCGGAGTGGAGGTGCTGTGCCCCTGTAAACAAACAGGAGCACTGCAGTGGTGGAGCAGGACACCTGGAGTCCCAAGGAAGGTAAGTATAGGTTCACTGTTTTTAACAGCCCCCCACCAGCCAACCTGTGAAGCCAATCTGTAATTGTTTTTTGACATATAGCCCAATGAACATGTTACCTTTATTCTATGGTTCAGAATAATTTACATTTTTTCTTACGTTTTACTAATTTTACACAAAAAAACGAATATGGGGGAAAACGTTTCGGCATCACTGTCTTCCAAATGGCATAACCTTTGTTTGGGAGCTGGTTGGGGGCTTGTTTTTTGGCTGGACATGTTGTACTTTACATACAGTATATACTCAAGTTTTTAGCACAATTTTTATGCTGAAAAAGCCTTACTCAGCTTATACTCGAGTATATAAAAATAATTTAGTACTCACCCTCCGGCGCTGTCCCCCAGGGGCCCTCTTCTCCCTGTCTTTAGGTTCCTGGTCGGCAGGTGCACGTCTATGCCATCACAATGCCACGTCTTAGTTTCTCTGCAGGCAGATTGCATAGAAGTACATCTGCTAGCTTGGCGCAAGCCCAAAGACCTGGAAGAAGAGGACAATGCCAGAGGGTGAATACTAACTTTATTTTTTATGGGGTACTCTGCAGTGGACATTACACTAACGGGGGAACTCTGCTGTGGACATTTTAGACTACTGGAGATTTTATTATAGAGTAGCAGCTACATTTCCCACCCTAGGCTTATACTCGAGTCAATACATTTTCCCAGTTATTTGTTATACTTGGGTCGGCTTATACTCTGGTTTGTACGGTAAGTACCATTTTGAACCAGATATGTTCTTTTTAATTGCATTTTATGTGTGATGGATGGGCAAAAATCTGAATTTTTTGTGGGTTTTTAATTTTTTTGTTACTGCTGTCAAATGATTACATTTTTTAGTACGGATTGTTGAGAATGGGGGATACTATATGTATGGGATTTAAGTTACAAGTTACACCCTATGTTTTCTTATGCCAGTTCAGCTCCAGGGATGAGCAGAACTGGCATCAGCTCCATGACGTTCAGACTGCTCCTCCGCAAAGAGAACAAGCTTTACTGCAGCATAAGAAGAATCAACAGAAGAGAAACCATGCTAAACGATGACCTAATAGAAAAATTAAACCCAAAAATAAAAAAGGTGAACCTAGCCTTCAAATGTAAGACTAGTGTTGCAGAGAGTTTGGCCAGAGTTTCCATTTGACATTCAGTTTGAGTGTTGCACTGTGTTGCGCCAATTTAAAGCTTGTACCCCATATTTCGGGAAAGCACTGATAAATGTGGCTCAATGGGCCCAATGGGTCAAAGTCAATGCAAGCCTAAGAGCTCTTTCACATTGGCGTTGTTTTTCACGGCCGTGATTCCATGATTTCCATGGGCGCCTCACAAAGCCATTCATTTCTATGGGTGTTTTCACATTGGGGGTCATTTACTAAGGGCCCAATTCGTGTTTTCCCGACGTGTTACCCGAATATTTCCGATTTGCGCCGATTTCCCCTGAATTGCCCCGGGATTTTGGCGCACGCGATCAGATTGTGGCGCATCTGCGCTGGCATGCATGTGACGGAAATCGGGGGGCGTGGCCGAACGAAAACCCAACGGATTCGGATAAACCGCCGCATTTAAAACAAAAAATCTGTTGCGGAGCTTGCACTTACCTTCACTCAGCCCGAGCCGGTGAACTCCAGCGCGTTGCGATGCTTTTCAGCGCAGCAGCGCCACCTGGTGGACGGCGGAGGAACTACCTTAATAAATCCCGGCCGGACCCGAATCTAGCGCAGAGAACGCGCCGCTGGATCGCGAATGGACCGGGTAAGTAAATCTGCCCCATTGTCTTGTATTTTCACTGATCCATTGTCCATGGAAACATTTATGGAGCATATCCTATTTTTAGCGGACACAGAGACAAAACGGAAGAAAAACTGAGAGAAAATGCAACAGAAGCTGAAAATCCACGCCAATGTGAAAGAGCCCAAAGACAATGGCCACGCTAATTGAAGTATCAGTGAAGTATAAATAGTAAAGTGAGGTGTGCAGGTTTCGCTGCGATGCTCTGCAGATGATAAATGCAGTATAATACAGTGATTAATACTGTCCCAGTGTATTTACATCTGTTTCGATGAATTAATCACAAAACGCTCATTTATCACCTAATATAAAGCGAGGAGATTACACTGCGTCTCCACCAGGAGAGATCTCATTCCTTTAATTTGTAGCAAATAAATAATTGCCGATCATAAATTAAAGATGAAAAGTATTCCATCGTGAATCAAGAATGGAAGCAATGATCGCTCTCATTTCTGCATTATTGGAATTGTGCTTCCAGGCAAATTACTGCTCTGGGTTCTCATCTATTAAACAAGGAGCTGGAGATTTACAGAGTCTATTCATAAGGATACAGCCATGAATATGCATCTTACTTATGTGCTATTTATATATCTTGGGCTTTTTTTGATGCTGTGGGTGGTTTCTAGATCAATTGAAAATAATTTCATGTCTTTAATCTTAAAGGGAACCTGTCATCAGAAATTGACCTAATTAACCATTACCAGTATGTTGTGAAGCAGATTAACATTTTCCAGATCATGTTTCATGGCCTGGTGGCATCAGTCAGAAAATCTACTTTGAAGGGAGATGTAAATTGGTTGTATAAAGTCATTGAGGCGGAGAGCTCAGCATTGAAGTCAAGGCTCGCTTCACCTCAGAATGAAGATCTGGATAGTGATTAGAGATGAGCGAGTATACTCGTCCGAGCTTGATGCTCGTTCGAGTATTAAGGTACTTGAGACGGCTCGTTGCTCGGACGAGTATTTCCCCTGCTCGAGATCGAGCATTTAATTTAAAAAACACAGTGAAGAACAATGAAGAATAGAATAAAAACAGTGAACACAGGATCATTTAAGTGAAAAACACAGTGAAAAACACAGTGAAGAATAGATTACAGATGTTCGGCACATCTGCTTACTTGTCGGAAGATAGCGCGAAAAGGTGCGAACAAAATAGTATGTGAAGAACACATTGAAGAACATGGTGAGCAGCACAGAGACACCAGGGAGCAGCACAGAGACACCGGGGAGCAGCACATGGAGACACCGGGGAGCAGCGCACGGAGACACCGGGGAGCAGCGCACAGAGACACATCGGGGAGCAGCGCACGGAGACACATCGGGGTGCAGCGCACGGAGACACCGGGGAGCAGCGCACGGAGACACATCGGGGAGCAGCGCACGGAGACATCGGGGAGCAGCGCACGGAGACATCGGGGAGCAGCGCACGGAGACACCGGGGAGCAGCGCACGGAGACACCGGGGAGCAGCGCACGGAGACACATCGGGGAGCAGCGCACGGAGACACATCGGGGACCAGCGCACGGAGACACCGGGGAGCAGCGCACGGAGACACCGGGGAGCAGCGCACGGAGACACAGGGGAGCAGCGCACGGAGACACATCGGGGAGCAGCGCACGGAGACACATCGGGGAGCAGCGCACGGAGACACATCTTTAATGTCTTTGGAACCAATAACCAAGTGAAATGACATAACACTGAGTATGTGGACTGTATGTGTATATATGGTAGGGGGTTGTCTAATGGATGGCATAGATGAAAGATGAAACACTCAGGACCCCTACTCTTATCTGTAATAGAAGGTCACTAACAAACATTTCGGATTACAGAGATGGCTATTCCCAATGTAATGTGCCAGGGCTGTAAAAAGCTGGACCTAAGTCAATTATCTGATCATCCTGGCAGCCTTTATCTAGATAGGGATTGTGTTTGGCAGAGCAACTATTGGGACATTAAAGAATCGGGGAGCAGCACACGGAGACACATCGGGGAGCAGCGCACGGAGACACCGGGGAGCAGCGCACGGAGACACCGGGGAGCAGCGCACGGAGACACCGGGGAGCAGCGCACGGAGACACATCGGGGAGCAGCGCGCGGAGACACATCGGGGAGCAGCGCACGGAGACACATCGGGGCAGCACGGAGACTTCAGTGGAAGAAGAGGAGTCTATCTCCCGACAAGTAAGCAGATGTGCAGAACATCTGCAATCTATTCTTCACTGTGTTCTTCACTGTTTTTCACTTAAATGATCCTTTGTTCACTGTGTTCACTGTTTTTATTCTATTCTTCACTGTTCTTCACATCTGCTAACTTGTCGGGAGATAATATACGCGCGGAACAGTGAAGAATAGATTGCAGATGTTTGCATACATGTGCTAACTTATCAGAAGACATTCTTTTTCAATTAAATAACACATTTTATTCCCGAACCATGGTCCCTTTGAAAAATGCTCGAGTCTCCCATTGACTTCAATGGGGCTCGTTATTCGAGACGAGCACTCGAGCATCAGGAAAAGTTCGTCTCGAATAGTGAGCACCCGAGCATTTTAGTGCTCGCTCATCTCTAATAGTGATGTGTCTGGATGCAGGACCATCAATTACAATGAAGAGGGCATTCTTAAGTGAGGAAAGCTTGACCTCAGAGAACTCTCCACCTCCATGACTTGGTACAACCAAATTACAACTCACTTTAAAGTTGATGCCACCACACTGGGACATAAAATAGACACGACCTTAAGATTGTTCAGCAGCTTGATGACATACTGGTAGTGGTTTATTAGGTTAAAGGGGTTGTCCGAGTTCTGAAAAGAAACGAAGGGAGGCCGGGAGGGCGCTGCTTAAAAAAATAAAGTCCTACTTACCTTCCGGTGCCCTCCGGCCGGACCCGACAGCCTTCCGGCCCGCATTCACAATGCTGTGTACAAGGACGGATAGGCGTGCCCGGCCACGGCCAGCCAGAAGCTGAGTCCAGCACTGCTCCGGCGGCCATGTTTGTTTACATGTTACACCTGGACCGGAGAAACAGCAGCGCTGGATACCGGAGGGCACCGGAAGGTAAGTAGGACTTTATTTTTTTAAGCAGCGCCCTCCCGGCCTCCCTTCGTTTTTTTTCAGAACTCGGACAACCCCTTTAATTTTTGCTGACAGGTTCCCTTTCTCTTTTGGTTTTCATAAAGTATGCACCCGCTAAGCGATTTAAAAGGGTTGTCCCTTTTCAGCAAATTATTGTTATTGTTTGAATTATTAAAAGTATATATACAATTTTCCAATATCCTTTCTGTATCAATTCCTCACAGTTTTCTAGATCTCTGCTTGCTGTCATTCTATAGAAAGCTTCTATGTTTCCTTCTGGTGGATAGAAATCTGACCATGACCCAGAGCTAGGGGTGCGTTGTGACTGCACCTTTGGGTGATGTATGCGGGAAGGTGGCCGCGCCGGCAGCCAAATCTAAGCTAGTTGAGTGGTTTTGCACAAGGTAGTGCGGAGGCTCAGGAACACCCAACAGCCCACTCTGCCACCAACTGCGCCCCCTTCACGGCCACTTGGCTTGGAGATGGTGTGAATGGGAAAATAATCACAATTACTGGTGTTTTGCAAGTAAATGCGATTATTTCAGGCCTTTTACGCCAGTTTTCTGGCTTAAACGCCCTGATAACTGTCCCTGAGTGTCTTTAGTCGGCATTGAAGCAAGAAGATAGCCACAAAAGCCAAAGGTATAGCATAATAAGAATAGATTCACCAACAACTTCAGCCGCATTCGTCAGACTTCTTCATTGTTGTGATTGATAGAAACACAAACAATAAGCGCATATGGACAGCCTAGGGGACCTATGTGTTTTGGCACATGCCCTGGTCCTAGTCTCCATTTACAAGGCCATGTGCTGAATGGCTGCTGATAGACTCCCTTTAAAGATGCTTTCCAACTGAGGACATCTATCTAAGCCACCAGCAATAACAACAGTGGTCTCTACGTCCGCTGGTATGGATGGAGACCTGCCATGCATGTTTGGCCACCACCAGGGGTGTAACTTGAGGGGGTGCAGAGGTTGCCGTCGCACCAGGGCCCAAGAGGTTTAGGGGGCCCTTATGGTGTCACTTTCCCATATGAGAAGACTATTACTATAAACCATACATTACAGTCGGGGCCCTGGCACAGACTTTGCACTGGGGCCCATCAGCTTCTAGTTACACCACTGGCCACCACGCCGTTCACTTATATGGGGCTTTTGTTATTGCTCTCAGCTATGACAGTGAGATATTAGCTCTATCATACAGCCAGCACCTGCAGTTGAGGCCAGTGGCGTAGCTTATGAGGCCGGTTCCAGGCGGATGTTTTCTGCCAGTAAAACACAAACATGTGTCATCTGTATTTCCAAGCCCAAACTATCGTCCTCTATGAAAACTGTGAGTTGACTGCATTACAGATTGCTGGCAGTGACTCCTGACTTCTAAGATGACTACAAGTGTTCAGTGCAGAAAATATTCCCAAGAATATGGTCCATATTCATGCACCAAATATGGGAGTCTAAAAATGGACTTATACCAGAACAGGGGGGCAGAAGGCTAGCTCCATATTCTGTATGGTGGCCGTCCTGGGAACTGCATATGAAATCTTATTCACTAGAATGAAAACTGAGGTGTAGTACCCAGGGTGGCCACTACAGAGTGAGTGGAGCTGGACTGCAATTTGAACAATTACAATAGGTTCCAACGGGTTGTTGTCGGATTCTGATCACACCACAGAGGGCTTAGAGTCACGGCCACACCCCCTCCCCGTGTCACCTCGGCCCCGCCCCTCACACAGCGCTGTCACCCGCCCCCGTCACTTCTATACAAATCTCAGTTTATAAACAAACAACTCCGTCCTTCCGGCTACTCAGTGATTGGCTGCAAGGCGGGAGATGGGCGGAGTTATGCAGAGGACGCGTATGGTTGCCATGTCACTAACAGCTTCCGGTTTTTGTAATGTGCCGCCTTCTGCCAGCGGGACGTGTGAGCCCTGTGCACACCGGGTGAGTCGTGCGCTTTGTCCCTGCGTTATCTGGTGCGATATTGCCTATATCAGGCAGTGTAAATCCATGTATAGCCCGGGAGGTTGTGCTGGGACTTGTAGTGCCCCGCAGCAATACAATAGTGCCCTGTAGCAGCAGCTACACAATAGAAGTCCCTACACAATGTGCATAATGTGTATATGTTATGTCTCCTGTAGATCTGTGTTTTGTGGATCTCCACCTTTTCCCTGTGATCTTACTAAATTTCCTGGAAAAATCTGCATTAATACAAAGTTTTTAGATGTAGGTTTTATAGGTTTTTCATTTAGACACAAGGGACAGGATCATTCATGTATGTTCTGCGGCCTCGGGCTCACACGGGTTCATTTCTAGGGGCTCATGCACACAGCGCTGGTGTCCACAGCCCCAACCATGAGCCGACTGCCCAAGGTGCAAATTATAGGGCAGGTCCTATCCCACCCCGTATTGGTGGCCCCCGCAGTGTTTTCTCTTGTCGGTGCCCATGAGTGGACCTTCCGCTGATGACACACGGGCAGAAAATAACCGATCATGGATCCCTTTTGTAAAGTAAAGGAAATTTACTATCAAAATCCAACATGGGGGCACGTACTCATAGATCCAGGCACCGTGACTGTGGTAATCTTCTTACACTTATTTTCCATATCCTCCTTCCTTCTCATATCAATGATCAAAATCATTCTAATGAGCCAGAAGGGACCCCTATGTGCTATAGATTAACAGGCTGTTACACTGTCTCCCCTCCATCTGCCTGATGTGATCTCACTGCAGTAGAGGGAGTTTCAGCACACAGTGTAAGGGGGAAGTGCTCCTTGCACAGTGTAACAGCTTGTGAAGCTGCAGCAAGGAAACATTCCCTAGAGCTCTTCTGACTCATTAGCATCATTTTAAAAGTTTATGTTAGAAGGAAGGAGGACGTGGATAACAAATATAAGAAGGTTACCACAGTCACAGTGCCTGGATCTATGGGTAAGTGCCCCTGGTTTATCATGATGGATTTCTCATCTCCTAGCGGTATTTGCCCCATGCTGCCATGTGATGTGTGTATATTACGTGTTGGTTAATTCTTTTTGTTTGTTTAGGGTCTGGCCATTGCTCTGAATAAAGATGGCCGCCGGTGATCATGATAGCAAAGAGCTGAGCTTGATGGACAAGCAGATCACAAGGTAAGTGTCCCCAGTCTACATCCCATCTTGTCATGACTATAAGGTATATCCCCTTACCTTATAAATGTGTCCAACTACTGAGAGCAGAGGGCATACTATGGGGATCTGGGACTCTCTCACACTAATCTCTGCATCAGTCCTTCTACAGGATGTGAAGTGCCCAATACAAGTATTCATTCATAATCCGCAGCTGCCATTGCAGGAACTAGCACAAATAGGAGAGCCGGGAGCACAGCTCCATTCTCTATGTGGTGACCATGTCAGGTTACTGCAGTTTAGCTTTTCCTTCCCTGATTACAGATTCCTAGAAGATGTGTTTACCTGACACTTACTCGTCTCACCCTGTTCCATTCTCTTAGTCTGCTGGACATCACCTTGACCGCACATCTCCTGTCTGTCAATCTGCATTGCAATCAGATCTCCAGGATTGAGGGGCTCTCGTACCTCCACAGTCTACAACATCTGGACTTATCATCCAATCTTATCTCCAGAATCCAAGGCTTGGACTCTCTAATAAGTCTACAAAGCTTGAATCTGTCGTGTAACCGGCTCACCGCTATAGAAGGTTAGTTCTTACAGCAGGACTATATCGGGCATTATGGGCTGGAATCCGAGGGAAGGTTTTCCAACCACCTGGAGATGGGGGTGTGGGCGCTGGTGACGGGCTGTCTCCCAGGCACAGAGTTTGGCAGACATGGCATCTTCCTGCAGTCTCAGGCAGTCCAAGTAGTGCCCTGCTATTTTTCAGTGACCCATCTTGTGCTGCTTGCTCCTGTCCGAAGAGTGAAAAGGTGTCGGATTGAAGCTCAAAGATTCTGGTAGCAATAAGTTTGTTACTGCCTAAATTGCCGTGTTGACACTTTGGGAAAAGCTGATGGTTTTTGGGTCTCATTTTGGGCACTTGATCTCTAAAAGGTTCGCCATCACTGACCTATGGGATTTAGTAGTCTGCACCTAGAACTGCCGAACTGACCTTTTTTTTTAAAATAAATACAATACAAAAGAAAAATACAAATATTTATTTATGTTTAAACAATTGTCAAAAAACAATGATGTACTCCCCTCCCCATCCTTCACCCCCTCCCTTTGAACTGCTAACACCATCCTATTTCCTATAACCTTGCTACCTACCTACCAGGGAAGCTTTTCTATCCATATTTTTACAATCACTTTTTTGCAGTCTGTGGCGCTAGATGGCCCTTTGATGTGATACCATCATTTGTACCGCGCTACAGAACATGATAGCGCTATATAAATAAAGATTATTATTTTCCCACTGTCATTTTCAGTGTATTGAGAAGTGCATAACCTCGGGTCTCTCATGATATTATTTTGCTTGGTATTGTTCATTGATTTCAAATCTTTTTCCCTGACACATTGATTCAATGGTCTCATGCACATGATTGTTTTTTACTGATCCATGTGGAGTCCATGTGGTCCTTCCTATTCCTGCCTGTGTATGTGGTTTTAGCCTAAGTTTATGTGTCCTTGAATAAATATGGACACAACTTGGATAACAACAAAGTCCGAAAGATGGTGTAATTACCATCTGAAAAGAAGTGTCAGCACTACCATACTCGCATGGGAAATTCTCGGACAGCCTCGTGTTATGGCGTTCAGGCGGGGCCCATTCCTGATACACGGGTGGTGCTCAGCCAGAGAGGAGTATGCATATGAATAGAAAGATGAAAAAGAGGCGGCACTCACCCAAATCGGAAAATCTTCTTTTTATTCAACACCAAAGCATGGGGCAGGGAGGTGCTACACGCTGTGCAACAGGCAACGGGCCGTTTCGCGCTCTCTTGCGCTTCGTCTGGCCGTACGGGGGGCGTGGGCGGATGTGGGCGTATATACACCCTCCGCTGACGTCACCCGTCAAGGAGTGTCATGTGATGTGGGGAATCCCGGGGGTGTGTACGTCCGTAGTGGGCGTCACGTGGTCCGGTAATGTCATGTGACCGCAATTAGATGCGCGTACACTCCGGACCTGCGTGATAGCCACCACCACGGAGGTAAGGATAAACAAATACATCGTGACATAAACTTAACATAACAAAAACATGTTAAAATCACTCCACATGAACAATGTGATACTAAACAAAATGATGAGTATTGTATTGTTGTCAGCTCGATCGTGAATCATAGAAATACTGCCATGTCATTCTTATCATTAAGGCCAATTGGGCCCTCTGCTTCTGTCTTTAAAATCCATCGTGCCTCACATCTCAACAGTTCTCTATGTCTGTCTCCCCCATTGATATTGGTCAGGACCTGTTCAATGCCTGCAAAGGAAAGCACGTCTGGGTTACCGGCATGAACCGTTCTAACATGTTGTATGAGTCTTGGAGACCCTTTCCCTGTACGTATAGAGCGATGGTGTTCCCTAAACCTAATAAAAAGGGGTCGGATGGTTTTTCCTATGTAAAAACGTTTGCAGGGACAAAAGATGACATAAACTATATGATCTGTTTTACAACTGATAAATTGTTTCACTGTCGTTATGGTACTCCCAATCTGGAGGGTATTGGTAGTAAGGTGAAATTTACAGAAGTTGCAGTTGTGGCATTGGAAATTGCCTTTCGGAATTTCTCTATCCAACCAAGTTGTCGTGTTCTCCCCGAATCTACTTTTAACCAATAAATTTTTCATGGTTGGGTTTCGTCTAAAGGCTACTATGGGTGCATTTCTGGTTACCTTTTCTAAGTCGGGATCTCTCTCTAAAATCCTCCAATTTCTCCGTATTACTTTCTTAATGTTTTCCTCATTGGGTCCAAAATCGAAAGTGAACGTGAATCTATCTTTTTTATTCTCCCCCTGCATCTTTCGTTCCCTGTACAGGAGTTGTCTCCTATCGAGTCGTAGGGCTTTCTCGTATGCTGATCCGATGATTTCATCCGGATACCCTCTAACTCTAAGTCTATCCCTCAGTTCGAGTGCTTGTCTCTGAAAAGAGTCATCAGTGTCATTAATCCGTCTCAATCGGACAAATTGTCCGTATGGTACGGCTTTTTTAACGTGGTCTGGGTGTGCGCTGTCAAAATGCAACAGCGCGTTGGTGGCTGTAGGTTTTCGGTAGCCACTAACTTGAATACGATCCACAGCAATGGAGATCGAGCCAGAAAAGAAAGAAAGTTTCCTGGCGATAACTCCAACAAGTCTATCTCCGCAAGAACCACTAGGATCCAACGTAATCAATTTATCCTCAGTAACTCTAGACAATGCATGCCTATCGGCCTTATCCAAAGGCCTTAATTTCAGTTTTCCCAGAGACTTTGATTTTGTGCAATTTCAAGTTGATTTGTATAAATCTATCAGAAATATAGCATTAAGAAAAATGTTTGATAATGTTCCTACCTCTAGAGGAAATCATAATGTAAATAGGTTGGAAGGCGAGACACCATGCATAGGCCCCTTGGGTTTTCAAGTCGATACCCCCCCTGATAAGATTGACCTTACTTGTCTAGATGTATTAGAACAATTACTGAGAGTGAATGATGGCGTTGATTTCGATACACCAGCCTCCAATGATATAATCACAACTGATTTCAAAGGTGGTAATCGATCTACCTTTTGTCCCCCCTTGCCGGCCGCCTCATCTATCGATATATTTTATGAACAAGTTTGTAGAGAAGTTAAGGCTTTAATTTATCCTAACCAGAATCCTAATTTAACGAGTGAAGAATGGAAAGCCCTACAAAAACTCAAAAGAGAGAAATCGATAGTTATTAAGCCGGCCGACAAGGGGGGTAATATTGTGATCATGCAAAAAGAATATTACATAATGGAGGCTGAGAGACAACTGAATGATCCCACGACATACACACGTTTAAAAGGAGATCCAACTATAAAATATATTTCACAGTTACGTACCATCTTGAGAAGAGCGGTAGAGAATAGTATATTGTCAGCTAAGACAGCTGAAAAACTCCTTCCAAAATTTCCAAAAAAACCCTCATGGTATTTCCTCCCCAAGATTCACAAGTCACCGAGCCGACCCCCGGGCCGCCCTATAGTGGCCGGGATCGGCTCGGTGACTGAATCCCTCTCACAATTTTTAGACTGGCTATTAAGACCCATCCTCGCAGATATACCTTCTTACCTGAAGGACACAGATTCCTTCTTGAGGGCCGTAGAGAACATCCCTTGGCGGGAAGATCTTAAACTCACGTCTATAGACGTCGAAAGCCTTTACACGCGGATTCCACACCAAGAGGGAGTTGAAGCAATATGTTTGGTTCTGCAAAAAGCGGGTAAAAGTGGGGCGCTTGTCGGGTTTGTCCGTGAAGCTCTCATGTTCATCTTGACCCATAATTCTTTTTTATTTAATAATCAATGGTTTAATCAGATCACGGGGACGGCCATGGGCACACCTGTCGCATGTACCTTTGCAAATATATTTTTGGCGGTCTTCGATTTGAGATTTATTCTCAATACCAATAACCCATATATAAGGTATATACATACATACTTAAGGTACATCGACGATGTGTTCATGGCCTGGTCCGGATCTGAATCTGAGTTCCATGATTTTGTGAAATTTTTAAATGAGGGTGACAAGATGAACATGAGATTCACGAGCAATTTCGGCAACAAACACCTTGAATTCTTAGACGTTCAAGTGGACATTGCTGTGGATCGTATTTAAGTTAGTGGCTACCGAAAACCTACAGCCACCAACGCGCTGTTGCATTTTGACAGCGCACACCCAGACCACGTTAAAAAAGCCGTACCATACGGACAATTTGTCCGATTGAGACGGATTAATGACACTGATGACTCTTTTCAGAGACAAGCATTCGAACTGAGGGATAGACTTAGAGTTAGAGGGTATCCGGATGAAATCATCGGATCAGCATACGAGAAAGCCCTACGACTCGATAGGAGACAACTCCTGTACAGGGAACGAAAGATGCAGGGGGAGAATAAAAAAGATAGATTCACGTTCACTTTCGATTTTGGACCCAATGAGGAAAACATTAAGAAAGTAATACGGAGAAATTGGAGGATTTTAGAGAGAGATCCCGACTTAGAAAAGGTAACCAGAAATGCACCCATAGTAGCCTTTAGACGAAACCCAACCATGAAAAATTTATTGGTTAAAAGTAGATTCGGGGAGAACACGACAACTTGGTTGGATAGAGAAATTCCGAAAGGCAATTTCCAATGCCACAACTGCAACTTCTGTAAATTTCACCTTACTACCAATACCCTCCAGATTGGGAGTACCATAACGACAGTGAAACAATTTATCAGTTGTAAAACAGATCATATAGTTTATGTCATCTTTTGTCCCTGCAAACGTTTTTACATAGGAAAAACCATCCGACCCCTTTTTATTAGGTTTAGGGAACACCATCGCTCTATACGTACAGGGAAAGGGTCTCCAAGACTCATACAACATGTTAGAACGGTTCATGCCGGTAACCCAGACGTGCTTTCCTTTGCAGGCATTGAACAGGTCCTGACCAATATCAATGGGGGAGACAGACATAGAGAACTGTTGAGATGTGAGGCACGATGGATTTTAAAGACAGAAGCAGAGGGCCCAATTGGCCTTAATGATAAGAATGACATGGCAGTATTTCTATGATTCACGATCGAGCTGACAACAATACAATACTCATCATTTTGTTTAGTATCACATTGTTCATGTGGAGTGATTTTAACATGTTTTTGTTATGTTAAGTTTATGTCACGATGTATTTGTTTATCCTTACCTCCGTGGTGGTGGCTATCACGCAGGTCCGGAGTGTACGCGCATCTAATTGCGGTCACATGACATTACCGGACCACGTGACGCCCACTACGGACGTACACACCCCCGGGATTCCCCACATCACATGACACTCCTTGACGGGTGACGTCAGCGGAGGGTGTATATACGCCCACATCCGCCCACGCCCCCCGTACGGCCAGACGAAGCGCAAGAGAGCGCGAAACGGCCCGTTGCCTGTTGCACAGCGTGTAGCACCTCCCTGCCCCATGCTTTGGTGTTGAATAAAAAGAAGATTTTCCGATTTGGGTGAGTGCCGCCTCTTTTTCATCTTTCTATTCATATGCAACTTGGATAACACCCAGGTCTCATCCTTGTGCCATCCATATTTGTGAATCACTTTCTTAAAGGGAACCTGTCACCAGGGACCTCATTTTCACTAATGACAGGTTGCAGAAGCCCATTACAGCTGGATTGCAAAGATGTATTTCTGCCTTTTCTGAGCATTTCACTTACAATATAATTGTGTGTTTTAACTTGCCTTGCCCAGGTTTGTTCTGGTTTGGGTGCATTTGTCTGTGCTGCTCACTCCTCAGCCCCCACCTTTCTGACTAGCTCCTGCTCCTTTACTCACACAGGGACAGAGCTCAAATTGTTGTGAGCGGACATCAGTGGGGGAGCTTGGATCTCCCTGTTCAAAATAGGCAATGGTCTCCTCCTCTGGCTTCCATGACTTGTATAAAGAAAATCCTGGGAAAATATACAAATAAGTTGTCCAGGATGGGATAAGGAAAACCACACCTCTTTTAGCTACCTTGTAAGGCAGCTCCCTTGACATCAAGCATGACCTACAAGAGGTCTTATGACATGATGCAGGATTAAAACCAAACCAGTATATCTATTCCAGAAGGACCAGATTCCCAACTGTAGGCAGCACTGTTTTGACGTGGTTGCATCTCTTCAGTAGAGTGTAGGAAACTGGTTTGGAGTGAGAGGCTTTTGACCAGGGTTCTTCTTACAGAGACTTTGCAAATTAAGGCTGCCGTGTAGGGGTGTGGAGACTTATAGCCATTGAGGCTCCACTAGGGAATTATGAGAAAATATGCAAATAACTTTTCCAAGATGAGATACGGAAAACCACACCTCTTTTACTTCCCTACACTGTACTGAAGATGCACAGACATTGAAACAGCATTGTCTACAGCTGGGAATGAGTTCCTTCTGGAATAGATATACTAGTTTGGCTTTAAAGGACATCTACCATCAGATTACCTGATGGTAAATGACTAGTACATACCTCCCTGTCCTGTCCCCGTGTGTCCCAAGCTTCATTTCTTATATCTTTTGCGTAACCGCATTTCAGTAAAAAATATGTTTACAAGATATGCAAATTATCCAGTGGTGCTCTGCAGAGCACCATCGGGCTCCACCGTAATATAATTTATGCTCGGCCCAGGGCCGTGTTCTGAGAGGGGGTGGGATTTAAAAAGAGAGACGATGACATCACGTGCTCCCAGAACGCGTCGGGCATTATATTACGGTGGAGCCTGTGGTGCTCTGCAGAGCACCACAGGCTAATTTGCATACAGAAATGCGACCATGCAAAGATATAGGAAATGAAGCTTGGGGCACACAGGGACAGGACAGGGAGGTACATTATAGTCATCTACTATCAAGTAATCAAGTCCTTTAATCCCACATCGTATCATTAGGCTTCTTAAAAGTGAAGTCAAGGACCCCATGCCCTACAAGGTAGCAAAAAGAGGCGGGGTTTTCCTTATCCCATTCTGGAAAACTTTTTTGCATATTTTCCCAGAATTCCCTAGCGTCACTGGCTATAAGTCACCACACGCCTACAAAGCGGCCTTAATAGGCAAAGTCTCCGAAAGAAATCACTTTGTAGCCGCCTCTTGTTGTCATCACCAGCAGGAATACATTGAATAATAATTATATGTTATATTTATATAGAAATCAGAATAGGCTCTGGTCAGGGATCTCCTCCTCGGGCATTTCTGCCTATACCCAGGACTCCATACATAGAAATATCTCCAGACTACGGTATCCTATGGTCTGTGTCGCTCCAGTACAGCTATACGCTATATCCATGTACAAAAAAAATGGAATAAAAACAATTTTGCCACAGGTTTGAAGGGAAGAATTTCTCAGTACAGGCCCCTACTTAAGAACACTCGACTTACATACGACCCCTAGTTACAAACGGACCTCTGGATATGGGTAATTTATTGTGCTTTAGTCCTAGGCTACAATGATCGGCTAACAGTTCACACAGGCGTCTGTAATGAAACTTTATTGTAAATCCTGGTTCTTATGACAATCCAACATTTTTAAAATCCAATTGTCACAGAGACCAAAAAAGTTCTGGCTGGGATTACAATGATAAAATATACAGTTCCGACTTACATACAAACTTAACTTTAGAACAAACCTACAGACCCTATCTTGTATGTAACCCGGGGACTGCCTGTATATGGTTTTAAATGTACTTGAACTGAAGAAGGAGCAGCGTTGCAGCCCCTAGTAATGGATCCGTGACACTGTACACTCCCCTCCTTCATTTAGGGCCAGACCATCATGGAAAGTAATACTTTTAGTGTCATTTATTTCAGAAATTACAACCTGTTTCAGAGTCGATAAATTATATGTTTAGAAATGTTTAGGTGATGTAAAAATGATCACCTTTCTGACAGAATTCCATAAAAGTGAAATTAGACTGGAGATAAAACCATATGATCCGTCCTAGATGTGCACACAGCGACCCCCGACGTCTGAGTGTTATGGACAGATCCAGAATAAGAATTTTTATGGAATTGTCTAATATTGGGGAATATTGGACACTGGATATTTACACAGGTTCACTCTATACCGGGCAAAGGGACAAAGATTTAATCTGAATGTTCTAAAAATTGAAATGCTGCACGTTTCGAAATATGCACCAAACATTTCTATGCAAAATTTCTGCAGTCTGTTTTTTATTTTTAAATTATCAAACCACTAACTGGACTGAGCAGATTGTGCATGGTATCCTATCTGCAGGCAGCATGTTATAGAGCAGGAGGAGCTGAGCAGATTGTACATAGTGCCCTATCTGCAGGCAGCATGTTATAGAGCAGGAGGAGCTGAGCAGGTTGTACATAGTGTCCTATCTGCAGGCAGCATGTTATAGAGCAGGAGGAGCTGAGCAGATTGTATGTAGTGTCCTATCCACAGGCAACATGTTATAGAGCGGGAGGAGCTGAGCAGGTTGTACATAGTGTCCTATCTGCAGGCAGAATGTTATAGAGCAGGAGGAGCTGAGCAGATTGTACATAGTGTCCTATCTGCAGGCAGAATGTTATAGAGCAGGAGGAGCTGAGCAGATTGTACATAGTGTCCTATATTCAGGCAGCATGTTATAGAGCAGGAGGAGCTGAGCAGATTGTACATAGTGTCCTATCCACAGGCAGCATGTTATAGAGCAGGAGGAGCTGAGCAGATTGTACATAGTGTCCTATCCACAGGCAGCATGTTATAGAGCAGGAGGAGCTGAGCAGATTGTATTTGGTGTCCTGTCTGCAGACCACATTGTATGCCCACACAGTATAATACCCGCATTAAGTGCCCCACCTTCACTTAATATAAAACATTCTGGAAACCCAACATACTACCGTATCCTAAACCCGAAGAGGAGCTGGCTTTTTTTAATATACATTGTCTTGCACTGTATATGAATTCTCACCGCCCCCTGTATAATTCCCCACTTTTCTGTGGCTGTTAACTCATAATTCTCCCATATTGTGGCCCCCAAACTTAAAATACTCTCTTCTGTGGCCCCCTGAATGTAACCTCCCTCCTCCCCATTGTGATCTGTCATGCCCACCCTAGTGTGACCTCCTCTCCTCATTGCCCTAAATAGAGGCTCTATGGCTTAGTAATGGGATGACCGCTCCCTTCTCCACTATTATATTCCTCTCTGACTTCAGGACAGACCCCAAAGTATAAGCAGCCGAATTTGGCTGGTTTCTGAAGTGTTGCAGGCAGAACACAACCGTTGCAGCATTGATATGGAATTTGAACAGAGAACCTGTTATGCAAATTAACCCACCTAAAATAAATACATCAAACTATGATTGAAAAGCATTGGCCTTATCCCTAAATGGTTCCTTTCCATGGATGCTGAAAAATCAGTTTGCAACTCATCTGATGTGAGTCTAATGACACTATGTGAGCCTAATGAGGCCCTGCATGTTCAGTGGTTACTGCAATAACCTGTGTTCTTGTTCCTGATTGACAGGTATCCCTGCTACAGAACATCGAGCGACGGCTCTGTTACATTATTGGCCACTTCATGTCATGTGACCAGGGTGATGTCATCTAAGGTCCTGTTACATTTGCACAGTCTACCCCATGTATGTATCTGATTGTTGGGGATGAGTAGAAGTCCACGGATGCTGCTGTGATTTCATGTGATCAGATACATACATAGCGGTAGATATTGTAAACGTAACTGTGTTAAGGACCTTAGGTGACCTCACCCTGGTCACATGACATGGGGAGGAGTAGAGGGGAGGGGCTGGCCGAGCAGGACATGCCCTTTCTGATGGTAATATAAAATAAAGTAGATTTTTGGGGGGGTGTAAGGGAACAGTTAAAAAAGGGTGACAGTTAGTAAAAAGGACTCTATGAGAACCTGTCACTAGCTGTATTTGTGAAAATCTGGTGACAGGTTCCCTTTTAGGTAGAAAGCTGGTATGAACACAAATATCCCTCGAGCTTTTATTGCAGGGGTGCATTTCATTATTTCTACATTGGATTATTGTACAGTGCTTGGTGTGAAGACTACAAATCCCAGAATACAAATCATCAGGACCTCAATATAGAAAGTGAAACCATATGGATTTTATACAAAATATATGTACCGTATGTACCGGCGTATAAGACGACTTTTGAAGACTGAAAAATCTTCAGTCTGGTCTGGGGTCGTCTTATACGCCGGTAATGTTTCTTCTCACCTTTCCCGCGATCCACCGAAGCTCCGCTGCTACACTCCGGCCGCCGGTGACAGCTCCGTGGGTGCCGGCGTCGCAGAGAATATTCTGACGTCATATTCTGTGAGCCGCCAGCGCTCAATGAGCTGTCACCGCCGGCCGGAGTGTAGCAGCGGAGCTTCGGTGGATCGCGGGAAAGGTGAGAAGCTGTTTTATTATTAGTGTGCCAAGCAGGCTGGCTATATAGAGGGGGAGGCGGCAGGATGCAAACTGGGGGGCCGGCATTCTGCACAATTGGGGGGCCGCCAGGCTGTATAATAGCTGGCTGTATACTGGGGGTACAGGCTGGCAGTATACTAGGGGAGGGCAGTTTGGCTATATACAGGGGGGCTGGCTGTATACTGGGGGTACAGGCTGGCAATATACAGGGGGAGCTGGCTGTTGGAAAAGGGGTAGTCTTATACGGCGAATATATCTTAAACTCTATATTTTTAACAGGAAAGTAGGGGGGTCGTCTTATACACCAGGTCGTCTTATACGCCGGAATATACGGTACATCCTCCAGTTGTATAAAGGATTTGGTGTGGTTGTATTATTGCTGCCTCGGTATGTTTAGGTAGTTTATGTTACTTTGCTGCTTTTTGTTGTTATTGAAGCTGATCCTTCCATTGTATTATCCTCAGGGCTGCAGAACTTATTCAATCTGAAGAAAGTGAACTTATCCTATAATCACATCCATGACCTGAGTGGTAAGTGGACACCTCGCCCCCTGTTCCCTCGTCTCTCTGCCCAGACGTTGAATTGCCGGCGAAGAGGTTTTATTAATGAGCAGACATTTATAGCGAGACGCGATAATGGAGCCGGTGGCTTCGTCTTCTCGGGTAATGGATTGTGACAGTAACATCTTTATGATAATATCACTTTGTACATCATGAAGAATTGCAGATTGTTTTCCAAATTGTTTTAACATATTAACATTTGGGTTTATTGGCCTATGAAATCCGAGGCCGCGCTGACGAGAAAGCAGATGGATAAATTGTTATTGTCTTGCGTCAGTCCTGGATGTGATTTAGGTCTCAGCACAGACAGGCCGACCTATAGAGACCTGCATTTACATTAAAGAGATAATCCTCCTCCCCCCCCCCCCCCCTTGTAGGTAAGTCCGTAGACACAGCGCGCAGATAGCCAACACGATGGAAAGCTCACTCCCAAATGCACCTTCATAAACTCAGATTCTGACATAGCAGGATTTTTATAGTTATAACTGCCAAATAGACAACAATGGCCGCACAGAGTGATACATGCCACACCGTACCCCTCCGTACATGGGGAAGACATAAGACATGTCCCTGTAGTATAGCCTGTACGCAATGCATTTCTATGGAGTGGGGGAGGAGTCACCCCCTCCTCCTCTCCATGGCGCCTGACGTATGCCTGCCTGGCTATAGCCATACGTTCATATAAATGCAGCCTTAGGCAGTACCAGGATGGAGCAGACAGCCTGGCATCACCTACACATGAATCTGACATGTTCTGCTATAACATGGCTGCCTGGAGCTGTTGTATCTCTCCTATACACACACAGGCTGCAGGGGGCACCAGCACCAGGAAGCACATGGAGGAGCTATTACACCATTATACATCAATTCATTATACAGGCTGTCAGTCATGTGTATAGGAGTATCTCATACACACAGGCTGCAAGGGCCGCCAGTATCAGGAAGCACATAGAGGAGCCATTACACCATTATACCTCACATCATTATACAGGTTGTCAGTCATATGTATAGGAGTATCTCATACACATAGGCTGCAGGGGGTGCCAGCACCAGGAAGCACATAGAGGAGCCATTACACCATTATACCTCACATCATTATACAGGCTGTCAGTCATGTGTATAGGAGTATCTCATACACATAGGCTGCAGGGGGTGCCAGCACCAGGAAGCACATAGAGGAGCCATTACACCATTATACCTCACATCATTATACAGGTTGTCAGTCATATCTATAGAAGTATCTCATACACACAGGCTGCAGGGGGCGCCAGCACCAGGAAGCACATAGAGGAGCCATTACACCATTATACCTCACATCATTATACAGGCTGTCAGTCATGTGTATAGGAGTATCTCATACACATAGGCTGCAGGGGGTGCCAGCACCAGGAAGCACATAGAGGAGCCATTACACCATTATACCTCACATCATTATACAGGTTGTCAGTCATATCTATAGAAGTATCTCATACACACACAGGCTGCAGGGGGTGCCAGCACCAGGAAGCACATAGAGGAGCCATTACACCATTATACCTCACATCATTATACAGGCTGTCAGTCATGTGTATAGGAGTATCTCATACACATAGGCTGCAGGGGGTGCCAGCACCAGGAAGCACATAGAGGAGCCATTGCACCATTATACCTCACATCATTATACAGGTTGTCAGTCATATCTATAGAAGTATCTCATACACACAGGCTGCAGGGGGCGCCAGCACCAGGAAGCACATAGAGGAGCCATTACACCATTATACCTCACATCATTATACAGGCTGTCAGTCAGGCATTGGGGGTGTGGCTGTGCCTCCCACTCATGAATAAGCCGGACAGCTTGAATATGATAATGACTCATTGGCCATTTCACAGATCATTTGCATACAGCTTTAGGACCTCATTGCTTAGGTTTACAGGCATGTAGAGGGACAATGAAGGGATAGAGGCAATGCTCTCTAATGGCAGTTTATAAAAATATATTTAGTTTAGGAGGTTAATTTGCCTGACGGGTTCTTTTTAACCCCTTCACGCAGTGACTTAGCGCTCAGTGGCGGATATATCCGCCACGGCGCTTATGCCGGCTCGGCTCTGGATCAGGGTGTAACTAATAGCCGGCACCCCAGTGTAACACCCGCGATCGGAGTTGTCTCCGATCGCGGGTGCTTAACCCGTTAAATGCCGCGGTCAGCGCGACCGCGGCATCTAACATGCATCTGGGGGGTCTTTCCCCCACGATCGGGCCCCCCGAACCGTTTTCGGGGGGCGCCGATCGTTGCTATAGCAACTCTGGGGTCCGATCTGGACCCCAGAGTTACTTGCAAGAATTGCCAGTAAGATGGCGTCTGTGACGTCATCTTACTGGCAAAGTGCCAGCCTATGCAAGTGCATAGGCTGACACTGATAATACTCTGCAATACATCAGTATTGCAGAATATTATCATGAAGAAGCAATCAGAAGATTGCTTCTTCATGTCCCATGGTATAAAAGTGAAAAAGTAAAAAAAAAAAGTTATTCAATAAAAAAATAAAGTCATAAATCACTAAAAATGCCCCAAACTCCCAAAACATATAAAGAGACATATAACTCAAAAAAAGTCTAAATCATAACACAAACCCCACATATATAGTATCACCGCGTCCGTAACAACCCGTAGAATAAAAGTAAATCATTATTGAACCCCCACGATAAACGCCGTAAAAAAAACTGTTATAAACCCTCCAAAAATTATGATTTTTACCTTTTCAATCCCACAAAAAATGCTATAAAATGCGATCAAAAAACCATATGTACTCAGACATGATACTGGTGCAAAGTACAACATGTCCCGCAAAAAACAAGCCATCAACCAGCTCCGTAGCCAAAAAAGTAACAATGTTATGCCACTTGGAAGACGGCAATACATAAATGATAGATTTTTCCCCACATTAGGGTTTTGTTTGACAAATTTAGTAAAACGTAAGAAAATATATTCATGTCTGGTATCCCCGTAATCGTATCAACCCATAGAATAAAGATAACAGGATTATTAGGCTATACGGTGAACACCAAAAAAAAAAAAAAAGTAAAAAATCCAGTACAGAATTGATGCTTTTCTACTCCTGCCCTCAAAAAAAGTTCCTAAATTTTCAACAATAGGTGATACCAACCCCAAAATGGTAACAATGGAAAAAGCATCTCGTCCCGCAAAAAAAATGCCGTCACATGGCCCCAATAACGAAAAAGCGAAAATTTTATAGCCTTCAAAAGGGGCCAATGAGGAAACTAAAATCCTGGCAGCTGCAGCGCCCTCCTTCCCTTCTGCACCTCGCTGTGCACCCATAAAACAGGTAACGGCCACATGTGGGGGGGTCTTTGTACTCAGGAGAAATTGCTGAACAAATTGTATGGTGGGTTTTCTCTTTTTATATTTTGGAAATGTGTAAATTTTAGTGCTAAATGAACGTATAAGGGAACAATATGACCATTCTAAATTTCACCTCCATTTTGATTCAATTACTATGAAGTTCTCAAGGGGTTAACAATCTTCGTAAAAGCTGTTTCTGATAGCTTGAGGGGTGCAGATTTGAAAATGGGTAGATTATATAGGGGGTTTTGATGCTAAATATGTAAAATTTCATTCAAAACTGTATTTATCCCCAAAATAGTCAATTCTGAAAAGCGATATTCTATTTGTAAGCCGCGTGACATCAAAATAAATTATCCAGACATTTCAGAAATTATGAAAATGTAAAGTAGACAAATGGGAAATGTTATTCTGCAAGTTATTTAGGTGGTAAATCTATCTGCCTGAAAACGCAATGATTTAGAATTTCGAAAATGGCAAATTTTTCAAAAAATTTATCATATTTTCTTTTTTTTTGTAAATAAACGCAAAACTTATCTGCCAAAATTTACCACTAAAATGAAGTACAACATGTGGGGAAAAAACAATCTCAGAATCGTTTTGATAAGTAAAAGTGTTCAAAAGTTATAACCATATAAAGCGACGCAAGTCCGAATCCAAAAAATCGGGCTGAGCCTTAAGCTACAAAATGGCTGCGTCCTTAAGGGGTTAAAGTGTGACTCTAAGCCCCTTGCTGACCGCACCGTGATCAGGTGCCATATAATTTATAAAGTGCTGCGGAATTTGATGGCACTTTATAAATTAAGATTCTTCTTTTTATAGATCTCTCTGGTGGCTGTGACCCGGCCACAAATTGCTGCCAGGTCTCGGCCCCCATAACGGTGGTGTGCATAAGGCCGTAGTCTGATATGCCAATGCTGATACATACAAGTAACAATTCTTCTTGTGATGGCGATTACAATATCATTGCAGGTTCAGAAAAATAGCTTATGCCGTGTAGTGACGGATACTGTAGTTACACTCTTGTCTTATCTTCATCTTGTTTTTCAGGATTAATTCCACTTCACGGACGGAATCACAAACTAAGCCACCTGTATCTCCATAGCAACTGCATCAGCAGCGTAGACCAAGTACTGCACAGCATGATGGGATTGCACTGTTTAGTTCATCTGACATTGGAGCAGGATGGCAAAGGCAACCCGGTCTGTTATATAGAAGGTATTTCATTTCAGAGATTAGTTATAGTACCGTTTTTTTTATGCCAGTGCGCCTTATATATGAACTTATACAGAAATGTACTACAGACAAGATGTACTGTACATTTACCAGTGTTTAATGGCTCCATCCCCAGAAAATTCCTGCACCTTCCCACACAGTATACAGGGTCCCTGGCTCCTGAAGTGCCCTGGCACCACAACTAACATTGTGCCCATCCTGCCCTCCCCTAGCACGGAGAGACCGGAGCTGCCATAGTGCCGACCACGAGGCAATCATCATCATCAGTAAACAATCCCCCATACCTGACAGCCGTGTAACAGGGGAAAGAGAAGGAGCCACAGGGAACCCCACAGGAATAACACCCTGCCTGAGGAGGGAAGGAGAAGGGGCAGAGGGAGACCGCTTAGCCCCTGCTGCATCACCCTGTATTAACCCCCAACAGCCCATACCTCTGAGATCGGAGCTCTCTGACACGCTGAAGACAAGTTTCCCGGGAAGTGTAGCTGGCTTGAACTGTGCACAGGTCTGCCACCTGCTGGTCATTTTTAGGTACTGCATTTGATCCTGCGCCTTATACTCCAGTGCGCCTTATATATGAACCTAGATGTCTTAGCAGGCATTTATTAGAGGTGCGCCTTATAGGCCGAAAAATACGGTAGTAGAATAATAGCAATATCACTAATAACCTGGACTTAACCATCCACACGTCTTTATAGACCGGTTGTTTAGTGTCCCAAATCGCCTTGTATGAGTTCTCTCGGTTGTGATTATGAAACCAGACCTTTATACTTACCTCATTACGGAGCTCTCGGCGCCTGCCTTCAGCAAGTGAAGCATGCGTAGTACACCCCAGCTTCACTGCGCAAGTGCAGTAGGTAGGACAATGAAGCCGAGGTATCCCAACACAAGGGGACGTGCCAGGATCTTCAGATCTGAGTTTGATGCGCCTCGTTGGACTCACATCTGAGTGAATATAATGGTTTTTTTTTTTTGGTTTTTTTTTATTACATTGTCCTATGTAAGTTTGTAGTTGGTTTAGGGTTTTAAATCAGGATGTCAGGCTCTCTTTAAAGGTAGTCTACCACCTCCAGCAGGTGTTTTAATCGGCTGACAGCATGTTGTACAGAATAGCTGTGATTTCTGTCTTTTATGCCTTTTCCAAGATATTCTCAGTTTGTTAATAGGGAAGTTAGTGAATCTAGAAAGGGCTTCTACCACCTCCTCAAACATAATCATTTGCTGGCGGTATGCAATGGTAAGAAATGTGCCATGATTTGAAGACTACCCTTGTTATTTCTGTATATCATTCGGTTTCCTAGAAATTCCCCTTTTAATCTGTATGATAATGAGGCACAGTGCACCTTGGTTGTGTCTTTATTATCTGCAGCACTTCTGACCATTACCCTCTTCTTCCACAAAACAAATATTCTGCTTATCTGATGGAGAGGTTATAGTTCCAGGCAGTAATAGCAGTGCTCCGGGTGCTAAAGAGACAACCAACTGTCTCATTAACATATGGATTAGCATGGGAATTTCACAGAAATGACATAAAGGACAGAAAGAACGAGGGTATTTTTGAAATCGCAGCACATTTCTCTTCACTCCATGCTGCCATCAACTTATTATGCTCAGGGAGGCAGTAGACCCCTTTGTAGGGATATTCCATTTTTGGACACTAATCGCAATACCAATGTAATGTCCTTCTCCTCTGGGACTTGCATATAAGTGTGGAGAGGTGAGCTGCTGTCTGTATACACTCCTATAAAATACCCTGGGGATGGGGGGGGATTAAGCTGATGTATAAGGGGACCAGAATATTCCAGAAAGACACATTTTCAGCCAGTGATTGGTACCTGCGGACCTGTGGAATATACTTCTATTATCTACTTCTTATAAAAACCTATTATTTTCTGTTTAGGATACAGAGATTTGATCCTTGGAAACTTGCCACATCTAAAAGCCCTGGATGGAATAAGTAGATCCGGTGAATCTTGTATTGGATTTGATATAGATTCAGTGGATCTGCCTAACCTGGACTTTCTAGAATATCTGATCACATGTGACAATGACACGGCAGAGAGAGACATAAAGGTAACACAATTCTTCTGTTATGTCACGTAGTAAAGTAATGTGCTACAAGAAGATTAAAAAAGTATTGCATTCCTTACAAAATATCAATTCTAGAACTCCTTCATGTTATAGAGCAGGGAAAGCAGAGCGGATTGCACATAGTGGGCTATCTGCTGGAACATGTTGGAATAGGAAAGGCTGAACAAATTGTACATATTACTAACTGCAGGCAGCATGTTATAGAGCAGGAGGAGCTGAACAAATTGTACATATTACTAACTGCAGGCAGCATGTTATAGAGCAGTTGGAAATTAGTACATTGTATATAATCTACCTGTAGGCTACATATTATAGAGCAGGAGGAGCTGAGCAGATTGTCAATAGCTTCCTAACTTCTGGCAGCATGTTAGAGTAGGGAAGGCTTAGCAAATTGTACATTGTAACTAACTAAAGACAGCATGTTATAGAGCAGGAGGAGCTGAGTAGATTGTACACAGTATCCTATCTGCAGGGAGCAGGTTGTAGAGCAGGAGGAGCTGAGCAGATTGTACATAGTGTCCCTGCAGGCAGCATGTTATAGAGCAGGAGGAGCTGAGCAGATTGTACATAGTGTCCTATCTGCAGGCAGCATGTTATAGAGAAGGGGGAGCTGATCAAATTGTACAAAGTGTCCTATCTGCCTGCAGCAAGTTATAGACCTGAAAGAGCTTAGCAGATTGTACAGTTCCCTATCTGCAGGAAGCATGTTATAGAGCAAGAGAAGCTGAGTAAATAGGACAATATGTACAATCTTCAGGCAGTATGTTACAGAGCAGGATTAGCTGAGTAGATTGTACATAGTGTCCTATCTGCAGGCAGCATGTTATAGAGCAGGAGGAGCTGAGTAGATAGGACACTATGTACAATCTGCAGGCAGCATGTTATAGAGCAGGAGGAGCTGAGCAGATTGTACATAGGGTCCTATCTGCAGGCAGCATGTTCTAGAGCAGGAGGAGCTGAGTAGATTGTTCATAGTATCCTATCTGCTTGTTGATTATCATGTGTATTATAGAAGTATTATGTCTCGGGTACTGCACATCATTCCCTAATATCCTATTTACTCACTGCAGCATGTACAATACAACCACTGATAAAAGTGTGATATGATCAGTAAGAGATTATTTTTGATACTCCATCCCCATGTGTCAGCGCTGCCTCTAGGATCCGCCAATGGGGGTTCCAGTGTGATGTATGGTAATGTGATGTAAGAAGACTCTGTTAGCTTGGTCTTTATTGTATCCCCTTCCGTTGGCTTCATTAGGATTCTACGAGTGCTCCAGCCATAACACCGCAGATTGATAAGGTTTTATCTCACTACCGAAAGCGACCTGTTACTTCTGGCTCAGGATATAGAAGCAGCGGCCCTGATGTCACCTCGTCCTCCGAGCAGGAGTTTCTGAAAAATCAAGATGCCAACAACATGCTGCGGGAAATGAGGATTAAGAAGTTGGAGGATCAGATAACAGAACTTCTGAAGAAGGTTTGGAATTGGATGTATTATGCCGCACAACGCCTTCCTATTCCTTCTATTTACAGGTGTAAATGAGGTGTTATTTCTGTATTCCAGGCCTCCAGTGCGAAAGAGGAAAAAATATTGAAAGCTAAGAGAGACACTGACCTGACAACAGAGAGCGACTGCGAGAGCAGCAAAGAAAACGCCAAGAGCAACGTAACAAAACGGAGCAAAATCCCGAGCTGCCGAAAGAACAACCAAACTCCCAAATCCCACAGTCTTCAGAAAACCAAGACTAAAACTTTAAGCAGGTAAAGCCATAGATTGTCTTCCGTTTCCTGGTTATTCTGGGATTTCATATGCTTCTTCCAGTCTCTACCCAAAACCCACAAGACAATATGATCTGTTGCAATTTTAATACCCTTAAAGGAAATCTACCACCAGGATGAAGGATTGTAAACCAAGCACACTGACATACTGGTGTGTGCCCCCTCTGGCAGGATCTGCTCTTCTTTTAGCTTCTTATGCGCTAGTTTTCTTATTTAGCCTGAGGGGCTCCATAATAATGGAGCTTGGAACCCTTCAGGCTCATTTACATATTTTTTAAAGCCCCTTTTCTTAAAAACAGGAGCAGTTTAAAGAAGATTGGATCCTGCCAGAGGGGGCACACACCAGTATGTCAGTGTGCTTGGTTTACAATCCTTCATCCTGGTGTTAGATGTCCTTTAACAACCAGGCCCTTTTTTTTCTGCATTTTTATTTCTTCAAAAATTCTTACCTTTTTTTTTTACTTTCCATGCAAGGAGCTGTATGAGGGCTTGTTTTTAGCGCAACAGATTGTACTTCACAGTGACGGTATTTAATATTTCATGCCATGTACTGGGAAACGGGAAAATAATTCTAAATGTGCTAAATGTGAAACTGGTGAAAAATATCCATTTGTGCCATTTTCTTGTGGGCTTGGATTTTACAGCTTTTGCTGAGCTCCTCAAATGACAAGTCAATTTTTTGGGTCAGTAAGAGCACAGGGATGCCAATTTTATATAGGTTTTATAATGTTTTCATACATTTACAAAAATGAATTACATGGCAGTATATGGGAATTTTTCACATCATGTATTACAATGTGCAAATCGGACGTTGTAATACATAGTGGAAAAAGAGACAGCCTCGGGTCTTTGTGTGACCCGAGGCTGTCATAGTACCGAATCGACACTCCCCAATGGTGTCACGGGGAGCGAAGATCTGTGCCAAGACGGCAGTTAACATCGATGCTAGCACCGATCGCGGGTGTTACCTGTAATTGTTTGTTGCATACATGCATGCACTGTATATGCGTACACACCATGTATTTGCCAACTGCCCACACTACAAAAGATGGGGCAAGTCCTATTCCTGTCTTTGCGGTGCCGGCAGTCAGTTTGTATGGATATTGGCTCGCACCGGCACATGGCCCATTGCTGGCGGCCCACATGGTGTTGTACATGAGGCTTAGGAAGATATATAAATATAGATTTCTCTTATGTTCCCTTTGAAGATATATAACCATTGATATTTCTATGTTCAGTAGTGTACCAAGTCACAGCACAGCAAGGAGAGGGAAAAGCCCCAGTCCCCTCCGGAAAATTGGCAGTGTAAGCAGCTTGTCTTCAGAAAGAATAGACAGCGCAGAACCTACCAAGACCAAACTTTCAAGAACTTCAAGATCTCCGATAAGAAATAGATCTACATCGCTATCCGGTGCTCAACCAGTGGAGGAATCCACCTACAGAGTAAGACGACATCCTGGGTATTTGGCAGTAACATAAAGCATTGGATATTGCTCGACACTTCCATTTCCCATTATTCTGCAGGCGCTTGTCCAGGAACTGGATCAGGAGCGAGAGCGGAGATGGAAAGCTGAACAACTCGTGGTGAAGTTAACGGAAAATATCAAAGAGTTGCAGAGTCAGGCGAAGGAAGAGAAGGATATTAACAGCATGGCTATGTACACTACTGACCGGTGAGTACAGCGTCCCTTACAGCCTCTACCTCTTTTGCAAAGGACATTAAAGTGACTTTGTTACTGACCATACAAAGCTGCAAACAGTGTTTGGCCCTGGATAGATATCTGTGTAACCATAACTTTGTGTGTTTGTCTTTGTAGCAGCAGGACTTTGAAAAAATGCATTTATATTCCAGGATTGTAGCTGGACTTGGAGCGCTCTGGTGCATTGGTGTGTGAGATCTCTTCACTGAACACAGCACAGACCCTACTCTCTGAGTTACAGCTGTAGTATTCAAACAGAATGCTGCTATAGCAGTAACTCATAGCAGAGGGGAGGGACTGACTGATACTTTCCTTATCCCTCATGCTGTGCAGTTCCTTTACAGTCTCACAGTATGGAATGTGCCCGGTGAACAAAAATGGGAATACGGGATGTACTGGTCACCCCTGCCCTTTTCTTAATCACTAGAAATGTGCAAGGTTAAACCCCAACCATCATAATATTGCTGTTTGTTGCAACAAATGACCCCCTCTAGACCAAAACAAACAAAAACAAATGATTCTCTTCCCCCTGGTAGCTCTGCGGCCCCCATTCCGGGTCCCTCTAGGCACACAGCCTATCACTGACTACAACAGGGACCTGTATTGGACACTGTCTCCGGTTATTGGCTGACAAGTGGAGACCAGTTGGTGATCCATCAGGTGATCATCACTTGTTTCATTATTTTAAGTTTACTGTTTATCCTTGTAGACAACTCCTTTAAGGATCTAAGTGTCCAAGGTTTTTTTTTAACACCTATCTGTATGATTGTGGATTTATATGAGATCAGCAATTGTCTGATACGCACAACGAATAGCCACTAGAAGACACCGTTCACAGGGTGCGGTGAGCTTTCACGTGGCCACTCTGCTTTCTATGGAGAGGGGAGGGGTGTGGGGTGCTCATTCCCCCTCCCTTCTCCACCCGGTTGTGTACTACACCCATGTTCCAGCCCCGGTGAGCACATGGTAGTGTCCAAGTGACCTAACTGACTATAAAGCCTCATGCAGACGGCCGTATGCTCACCTGGGTGTAGCACATGCCCGGGAGGGGTATTGAGCGCCCCTGATCTCTCCCCTCTCCGTTGAAACCCGACATGTACTTCATTTGGCCGCATGGCCGCCCACCTCTATGGGGTCACATGTTCGTGTGCATAAGGCCCAATTAGAAAGCTGCAAACAAATCATGTGATGGAAACTGTAACTGCTTCACTTGGTCATGGGGGTGTCAGTTGTCAGACGTCTACCTGTCTGTATTTGATGACCTAACCTAAGGAGAGATTGTCTAAACTCCTGAAATACATAAATAGCCAATACAGATGGAGATAGATATATCAGATAATATAGATAGTAGTGATATAGATACTATTTTGTTTCTCCTCTTTTATCTGACCCCTAAGGTAGTGTCAAACTCCTGAAATACCCCATTAAACCTTTCCACATGCCCCAGCCAGATGTCATGTAGGCTTCTTTGGTCTTTGATTTCGACTGACCTCCTTTTATTCTATTCCCCACATTTTACAGTCCACTGCATAAACCTAACTACGAATCGAAATTAAGTCCAATATACAAAGGAGGGTCTTATGTAAGAATAACTTTTATATTTCCTGAATGTCCTTCTCCAAACCGATCTCTTTATACAATGTAAGGCTACATTCACACAATGTATTCCCTCTGTACCCTAGTATGGTGGGCATACATCGGCGCTGCGGAGAAGAGCAGGGGATGAGCACAGCTCACCCCCACCCCTCTCCATAGCAATATACAGAACGAATATACACAAAGAACGAAATGGGGCGTGCACAGCTGGAGTATAAACTGGTCCGCACACCAACAAGAGACAATATACACTAAGAAAAAAGGAAGTGTGCTATTCCGGATCCAAAAATAATTTTCAATACAATTCAATCTTTATTAAACAATTCTTGAAATACACAACTGCTTATTTAAAATCAATTAAAAGTATCAAAGAAGACCCAGGACAGAGTGGGTACATAACCCTACTCCATCCACCACCCCTGACCACAAGTGTATGGACAATTAGATAAGATGAAAAATGCCAAAATATACAATACAATACAGTATTGAAAATTACTTTTGGGTCCGGAATAGCACACTTCTTTTTTTTCTTAGTGTATATTATAGCAATATACAGCACAATTCGCCGTATTCCATTGAAAGATAGGACATGTCCTATCTTGCTACGGAGCGGTATGGTGCCGCACGTGTGCTGCACCGTACCGCTCCTATATAGGGCTGTGAGCCCATAGAAGTGTATGGGGGACGTATATACGTCCCCCCACCCCCCCCCATACATTTGTGTGAATGTAGCCTTAGAGAAATGCTAGTTTACAGTGTATTTCTCACAGTCTACAAGCAGAGAAGGTAATTGTTGTGATTATGCTTTTTTTTTTTTTTTTTTTTGCAGGATTAAAGAATTACTGTTAAAGGAGAAAAATGCTAAAACGACCCTCCAGGCCCTCATTCACCAATTAAGAGAGGAAAACGAAAGGCTGGCGAATGAGATCAAGGATTTCACAAGCAAAGAAGACGACTACCAAAGGACCCTCAAAAAGTTAGAAGACTCGATGTCCAAACTAGAAACTCAAAGAATACAGCAAGAAGCCCTGGAGGTAGGTGGTTGTGTACAGACAGAACAATAGAGACATTGGGGCACGGGTATCTGAATTCTGGCTTAGAGCGCCTGCCTTTCTTTTTTCTGCTGTTCAGATGTGTTTTAGAAATTTTGTCCTTTTAATACATCTGCGCTAAAGTCTTTATTGAGTCAAAAACAGCTGAAAGATATGTGCTGCACCTGGTAAAAACAATACCTGTATCGTTTTGTGACTTCTTTTGCAACTTAAAAAAGAAAGTCGCAGTTTCCACTTCTGGGATAGGTGATAACTAAGGAAACGTAGGATAATTTGCCAATGGCGAACTTTGAAGGGAGAAGGTTTCGGTGCAAAAGAAGTTACAAAAGTGCACATGTGCCTAAAAAGCCTCAAAAGGGAGAAAGATAGACGTGCCCCATTGTTAAAGGATATCTACAATCAGTTTTGTCACTTGCTGCAGCTGAATGAGGTTGTTGTCAGAACCTTTTTGAAGGCCTGCACCCGCTTTATTTCTACACGGTGCTGCTCTACACCTTTCGTTTTCTACAATCAGGACCTGATGCTAGACCATTAGTTATCATACGCTCATTGGGGCACATTTACTTACCCGGTCCAGTTGCGATCCAGCGGCGCGTTCTCCAACGCTGATTCGGGTTCTGCCGGGATTCACTAAGGTCGTGCGCCCGATGTCCACTAGATGTCACTGCTGCGCTGAAGTCCGGCGGAATTCACCTCCTCCGTCTCGGTGTATGTGAGTGCTATTTTTGCGACACAATTTTTTAAAAAATTTCTACAGTTTTTCCGAATCTGTCGGGTTTTCCAACGGCCACGCCCCCCCCCCCCCCCCCCCCCCGATTTCTTTCACGTGAAAGCCGGCGCCGATGCTCCACAAGCGATCACGTGCACCAAAATCCCGGGCAATTAGTTGCAAATCGGAAAAATTTGGGAAACCCGGCGGAAAAACGCGATTCAGACCCTTAGTAAATGTGCCCCATTATGTCTTCAGGGGTTCTGATCCGCTTTTATTAAGTTCCAGAATGTTGCCGTTTAGAAGAAAGTCACAAAATATGCTTATGTCACCATAGTGGCTCCATGTCTAATAATTTGTGCGCGGCGACATTCTGGAAACTGATAAACGCGGATCAGAGCCCCTGAAGACACAACAACCATATCAGTACTAATAGTCTACCATCAGGCAACCTAATGGTAAATGTCCTCTAACAATATTAAAGGAAATCTACCATCAAAATCCATCATAATAAATCAGGGACACTTACTCATAGATCCGGGCTCCGTGACTGTGGTAATCTTCTTATATGTGTTATCCATGGCCTCCTTCCTTCTAAATCAACAATAAAATTATGCTAATGAGCCAGATGCTTCCCCAGAGCTCCTTCAAGCTCATTTGCATACTTTTTAAAGTTGATTTTAGAAGGACGCAGGCCATGGATAACTAATATAAGAAGATTACCACAGTCACAGAGTAAGTGTCACTGGTTTATCATGCTGGATTTTGCTGGTAGATTTCCTTTAAACAACTTCTGAAGGTAAGAGTGACTTAAAGGGATTTTTAAACACTTTAATATTGACGACATATTCTAAGGATAACTTATCAATATCAGAATGTGGGGATCCAACTCCACCATCCTCCCCCTGATCAGCTGAAGGGCAATGTTTAGGATACGTTGTTTAGTGGCCGCCATTGGTAATGCAAATAAGAAGAGTCAATTTCCCAAAAAAAAGCACCAATATTCTTTAGTCAATCGTGTAGTAATTGCTAATGTTTCTGGCAGTTGCACTTTAACATCCAGTAATGAAGCATAATGTGGATGTGGTGTGACTATTGTTTGTTTTACACCAATGGAAGTTTATACTATTTAACAGATGAAACACGTGCAGGAAGCTGAGCGGAAAGCGTCCGCCTCCCAAAGAGAAAACGAGTTGCTTCGGGCGTCGGTACGTCAGCACAAAGAGAAAATTCAGCAGCTTCACGAACTTCTTACCTCAAGGGAGCAGGAACACAGGTAACGCCATAGTCTATAGCAGTGATGGCTAACCTATGGCACTGGTGCCAGAGGTGGCACTCAGAGCCCTTTCTGTGGGCACTCAGGCCATCACCAGAGAGGACTCCAGGTATCTTCCTGCAGTCCCAGACAGCACAGGACTTGCTGTGGACAGAGCTATTTTAAAGTGACAGCTGTACCTGGGACTATTTTCTGCTTTATTGGTGTCCTCAGGTGCTGGTATCAATGAAAACTGACAGAGAAGGGAGTATAAATCACAAATAAAATTTCTGTGTTGGCACTTTGCGATAAATAAGCGGGTCCTTGTTGAAGTTTGGGCACTCGGTCTCTAAAAGGTTTGCCATCACTGGTCTATAGCATGCGGACGTTATACCTACCACAGGAATTACTCTGCTCACTGCCCTGGTTATGTCCATGTTACCTCTCACTGGAAGAATCATACAGAAGAGGGACATTATTTGGAGTAAAACCAGAAAGCTGAAATCACAGGCTGGAAACTGTCCTGCGGAGGAGATCGAGGAGAACCGCAGGGCATGGGCGATGTGCAAAATACAGTTCTATCTCCCCTAAGAAACAGGGACCATTGGTTGAAACACAAAAACAGTAATTTCTTTTCTTTCTATATGTTCTCTCTGGATCTCTCTCTTTGGATCCTTCTCTCTCTTTCTCACTGTAGATCTTACTCCTTCTCACTCTGGATCTTACTCCTTCTCACTCTAGATCTTACTCCTTCTCACTCTAGATCTTACTCCTTCTCACTCTAGATCTTACTCCTTCTCACTCTGGATCTTACTCCTTCTCACTCTGGATCTTACTCCTTCTCACTCTGGATCTTACTCCTTCTCACTCTGGATCTTACTCCTTCTCACTCTGGATCTTACTCCTTCTCACTCTAGATCTCTCTCTTTCTCACTCTAGATCTTACTCCTTCTCACTCTAGACCTTACTCTCTCTCTCTCACTCTAGACCTTACTCTCTCTCATATATCAGTACTGCCCATTGGTAGAGAGTCTAATTGGCGTAATGGGTGCCAGTGAACACTATCATAAGGTCCTGGAAGGTAGAACATGCACAGACCGGTCAGGGACACTGTCTCCTTTCATCTGCTCCGAGACGCCTGAGAATTAGAGATCAAGCCTGCTAAGGAAAAGCTACTAGAAAATGCAGACTAAAAGTAATAAAATGGTAACGTGTCCTGGAAAGTCATCTGAAAGATTCTTTAGTCATGTAAGATTCTTTACAGCCTTGTCCTCACATACCTGATCAGTTTCTGGGTTTATAGCATCACATCTCTATGTCTGTCCTTCATTTCTAGAAAGGAGCTGGATACAAGAGTGTCATTAAATGGACCTGAGTTCCAGGAGGCTGTGGCCAAGGAGGTGTCCAAATCAGAAAGTCTCCATAATCAGCGGATCAAGGAATTTCAGGAGAAAATAAATGCACTGTCACAACAATATACAGATCTAGAGGATGAATTCCGGACGGCTCTCATTATCGAATCTGGAAGATTTAAAGAGGTACCGCTGTGCTGAATGTGCAGCTATCTTAAAGGGGTTTTCAGGATCAGGTAAACTTTTCTGTGTTTTTCCGGAAACTGCGCCACCCATGTCCATGGGCAAGGACAGGGGTCTATCTACCCCTTCCCGACTGAGGGTCATTGGTGCCTGAATGTCCAGTTCAATCTTTGCAGTTCTGTTCTGCTCTTTACTTTATGATTTTTTTTCAAGATATGTCAGACTTTAACATGATAGAATAATTACCAAACAAATAACTAAAAATGATCTGTTTTTGTCATTTTTCCTATTGAATTAGTTTTTAGTGGTTAAAATTGTACACGCTTTTGTCAGAATATGTTATAAATATGTACACTGTTAATCCATCGCCATTTCCAGGTTCAGAGATGCAGACAAGAGGGTGCATGTACTTGCTAACGACAGGCTGCAGCGGGGCTGATTTCAAATAGTGAACCCTGACACCTGTTATTTAAACAAAGGGAAGATTCTCTTCTTTAATGTGACCCCACAATGGTGTTTCTAGGTGCCACAGTTCAGGAGTGTTTATAGGCGTGTCTATATGTGCAAATACAACATATATAGCCTTATGGCAGTCATGAAGGGGTTAAAACGAACAACCTTTGGACAGTAATGGTGCTGTTTCTTAAAGATTTTATGAAGTAAATCAACTTGTTGTTTACTAAGACCCGTTTTTTACTTGCATTTAAACACCGTGTCATTGTTTCAGGTGAAGGATGGCTTTGACACGGTGACGGCAGAACTAGCAGAACATAAAGAAGCGCTCGCTCACAGCCGTCATAAAGAGAAGCAGTCGGCATGTTTGATTCAAGAGCTTACTACTATGGTGAAGGAACAGAAGACCCGAATAGCAGACATCACAAAAGCAAAGCAAGAAACCATCAATTCTCTAAAAGTAAGTTTTTTGTTAAAGGACATCTATCACCAGATCAAAGATTGTAAACCAAGCACACCGACTTACTGGTGTGTGCCCCCTCTGGCAGGACCTGCTCTTCTTTTAGTTTCTTAGGCCCTTGTTTTTAAGAAAAAAAAGGGCTGTAAAAATTATGCAAATTAGCCTGAGGGGCTCCAGTCTCCAATTCAGGCTTATATGCATAATTTTAAAAGCCTTTAAAAAAAATTAGGCCATAAGAAGCTTAAAGAAGAGCAGATCCTGCCAGAGGGGGCACACACCAGTATGTCAGTGTGCTTGGTTTACAATCCTTGATCTGGTGATAGATGTCCTTTAATATTCTGCACATTACCATGTGGTGCGAGATGTGTTGTCACTTCTGGGGCATTTCACATATTAATCTCTGGAAGGGAATGAAATGTATTACAGCCGATGTCCGAGGAACCAAGAATAAAGAGTGTGCAGATTCTTCCGCATATAACATTTATCTGGTGACTTCTAGATCTTTCACCAACTCTACCTCTTTGCATCCATCAATAAAGGGCGCTCCACTGATACTTGACCTTTCCTTTTTTTCCTGTAATATGATAATTAGGCTCTCTACTGCCAACTGGGCAGTCCTAGGCTCAATCAGACGGCCCAGTACCACCCACCTGAGAGATGAGGGTCTAATTAGCATATTGAGGGGTGGGAATACCTGCACAGATTGCTCAAGAAGGGCTAGAGAACAAAATCAAACTGTACAGGAATCAGTGGAACAGAACCTATCAATGGATGCAAATGTTAGAATTGGGCCTTAACAACCTGCATCTGCTGTGCAGCTATGGAAATAACCCTGGAACCTACATAGAATGTCATGCTGACTCCTTATAGCTGGATGACTCGTGATACATCTCTAAAGCCCAACTAAACTTTTCAAAAATGGCATAAATCCATAATGCAGATGATAAACTATACTATCATCAAAGACAAATCCCTCCATTTTATCCCTTCATTCCTGCTTTCAGCACGGTTACAGTTACATAGTTTATACGGTTGGGAAAAAAAAAAACCATGTCTATCAAGTTCCACCAGGGAAGGGATTGGATGAGGGAGGGATTCAGGGGAAAAAAAATCTATATAGCATAACAGTCAATATTATTTAGGTGTAAAAAGGCATCTAGACCCTTCTTGAAGCTCTCTGCTGTCCCTGCTGTGACCAGCGCCTGAGGCAGGCTATTCCCACAGATTGACAGTTCTCATAGTAAAAAAGCCGTCGCCTCCGGTGATTAAACCTTGATTTCTCCAAACGGAGACAGTGCCCCCTCGTCTTTTGATTTTATTTAACCTAGAACAACTTTCCACCATATTTTTTGGACCATTCATACATTTATTTAAATGAAGCATGTCTCCTCTTAGTCGTCTCTTTTCCAGACTAAATAAATCTAGTACAGTATTTTTCGGTCTATAAGGCGCACCGGATTATAAGGCGCACCTGATTATAAGGATGAGTGACCAGCAGGTGGCAGACCTGTGCACAGTTCATGGCAGCTGTTGTCTGTAAGTACAGTTCATATATAAGGAGCACTGGACTATAAGGCGCACCTTTTGATTTTTGAGAAAATCAAAGGATTTTTTGTGCGTCTTATAGTCCGAAAAATACGATAGTTTTAATCTTTCTTCATAACTAAGACACTCCATACCCCATAGCATTTTTGTGGCTCTTCATTGTACCCTCTGCAGCTCCAGGACATCCTTTTTATGGATAAATGAACTTTCTGTCCTGTACTTACACTGATGCTGATAAAGAGAAGCTGATTAAGTGTCTATTGGCTTAACTCCTTACAGGCAACCTTGGCTAGTCTTTTCTCCCAACAGAGATAAGACTCATTTAATTGCTGTTTGTGGAATTGATAAGGCTTTCAGAAACACTGCTCACTACAGGAGAAGTAAGAGGAAAAAAAATTGCAAAGAAGGTTTTGCTTCTTTTTTTTTTTTTTTTTAACTTAATGAAGGATACTACAAAGTTTACCACCAAAGTTATCACCAGCACGATTCCTTCCTGAACTGATAAAAACTTGCTTCCAAGGTTTAGCTACCTCTTAACTTTAATAATACAATAAATGTAACCTCAGCTAAGGTTTTCCATGCGCTAATGAGTTATTAACACTGATTTTACTTTGATTATAGAGCAAGATACGCAACCTGGAAATAGTAGGGGAAGAAGAGAAAAGAAAAACTGTTCAGATTGAGCTACTGAAGCAAGAGAAATCCAAACTTATTTCACAGCTCACAGCCCAGGAGTCCTTGATCGATGGACTAAAAGCTGAAAGGAAAATCTGGGGACAAGAGCTGACGCAGCAAGGTAAAAAATTTTTTTTAGCTTAAACCTCTCTAGGCATTGACCTTTTCGTTGTGGTCCGCCAGTAAAGCCACCACATGCGGTATCCCTGGCATCCTTATTGTGATGCCCAGTATACTGGCTCAGAGGGAGTCTGCCACCTCCACAAACATTGTAATCTACAATCAAAGAAATTCCCATTTTGAATCCATATGCTAATGAGGCAGTTGGTGCACCTCGGTGCAGTCCTTAGACCAGCATAGTTTTAAAAGTTGATTTTAGAAGGATGGAGGCCATGGATAACAAATGTAAGAGGGTTACCACAGTCATGGTGCCTGGACCTATGAGTAATGTCCCTGGTTTATCATGCTGGATTTTGATGAATAGTGCTTGTCATCTGTGTGAAGATGATGTGGTGTCAGTCTTCAGTACAGTTATATACACGGTATCCCAACAGCTGATGGATGACCATGGACAGATCAGCAGAATAACAAGCACTGACTTCTATGGAGAGCACATTTTGAATACAGAGATGAATTGATGCTCAAACTATCATTGACATTTTTATTATGAAAGAAAACTGTGGAAACCTAAATCCACCCAAAACCAGCAGAGCGCTGTCTATAATAGGATGCAAGGAGTCGGAACGGGTAGGGAAAGTTTCACATTGCAACAAAAATCTCTTGAAAAGGATACATTGCTTTCCTCCTGTAGGTGTTGCGTTGGCCCAGGACAGAGGAAGACTTGAAGCCAAAATCGAAGTCCTATCTACAGAGATCGAGACATTGAAAAAACAAAATGAACGAGACAATGACGCCCTAAGAATCAAAAGCAAAATGGTGGACGACCAAACCGAAACCATCCGGAAACTGAAAGAGGTGAGGACAGCAGTGCTCTCTGTCATTGGCTGTTGTCATTGGACTGTATTGATTCTCTTCCATTTGTGTTTTTATTTCATTTATTTATTTTTTAGGTCATTTTTTTAAACCAAGTTCAGCCTGAGAGTGGGATTTATATTTTTTTTATCTATTAAAACTTTTTTTTTACTTAAGAGTGTAAACCAATACATGCGGTCCCCTACTTACGACACCTGCCTTACAGACGACCCCTAGTTAAAGACGGACCCCTCTGCCCACTGTGACCTCTGGTGAAGCTCTCTGGATGTTACTATAGTCCCAGACTGCAATGATCAGCTGTAAGGTGTCTATAATGAAGCTTTATTGATAATCCTTGGTCCCATTACAGCAAAAAAATTTTGAAACTCCAATTGTCTCGATTTACAGTTTCAACTTGCATACAAATTCAGCTTAAGAACAAACCCAAGGAACCTATCTTGTATGTTACCTGTGGACTCTCTGTATTCGTTATTACTAACCACATGTTAGTATCTTTCATAAAGCTTCAACAAGTTCTTAGGGATCCTTTATTTTTTTTTCTTAAATTTGGTCGGTAGGATGCAGCTGGATGCTGTGCTCCTAGTGGGGGGTGTGGAGAGTTTATTATACGTTTTTATTGTAGGGCGAATAAGCTCTGATTGGTTTCCATGTGAAACTAGAACAGTTTTACCTCAGAAACTTGATGATAAATCTCGCCCTTTGAATTTGGTGATTGCCTTAACCTCCCTATATGTATCTCACTGTGGGTATAATGGGTATAAAGGGATAGAATGGAAACCTCATACATGTATAGATGGTAGCTGCAGCTATTTTTCGGACCAATCCACATCAAAAGAATAAAATTCTATACATTCACATGTAACATGGACTGGGACCTGCTCTCCCCTTGTGTTTTCAGGGATTGCAGGAAAGGGATGAACGCATCCGTAAGTTACGTGCGGAGAATCTGGAGATGGAGAAGACATTAAGAGAGCAAAATGATGAAAGAACAACACAATTCCAGGAGCTGAAGGAGAAGCTGGAAAGGCAGATGGAGAGGAAGGAGGAGATGAAGCTTCAGCTGGAAGACAAGGAGGCCGAGCTGCTGGATGTGAGGAAGGCTTACAGGTGATTAGGCCCGAGCACAGCTTTTACTAAATGGAACTTGTGCTGTTTGATGTCGGATCGGGGATCATTTCGGGTATTTGCTCTCTCTATTCACAGCGCAATGAATAAGAAGTGGCAGGATAAAGCGGAATTACTGAGCCAGCTCGAAACACAAGTCAGGCACATGAAAGAGAATTTTGATGCCAAGGAAAAGAAGCTGATTGAAGAAAGAGACAAAAGCCTTCAAAACCACAAGTAAGTAGAAAGACATTTCAGCTTAAAGAAACTCGAGCCGCCTTTTTATCCAGGCGGTTAGTGACCTCGTTTGATCTTTTAATGACTGTCTATCATGTGTACGTGTCATTTATGCTGCAAAAGCGGGCTACAACAAAATGGCGGCGCAAAGTGCCAGGAACACAATATCAGGTAGTCGTCTTTTTTATATATTTTCTTCCCTTAGTTTTTTACTGTATGATTTGTACTGACACGTGACAGATTTGTGGCATAAATTTCTGCAGCTGGAAATGAATGTATGAAGAAAACAAATCTGTATCGATATAGGTCTTAGGTCTTGAACTTTGGGCTGAGTTCACACACTGCAGTTTAACTGTGTTTTGAAACGCAATTCAAGAAACTCGAGGATGAGTAACTCCTGAAAGAATATAATTTAGACCTAAATAAACACTTGTGTCCCAGCGTTACGTGCTTTGCTGTTCAACAAGGAAGAATGTGCTGCTAGTCAATGTATGCATGCGCCCAAGCGTAATGTGAACGCAGCATCAGAGCAACCATCATTTCACATAGCTTTGGTGTAATCCACATACATCTACCTGGCACTGGGGACTCTTATCTTTGTTGCAGGTTTATGTCAGAATTTAAAAGGATTAATCCATCATGTTAAACCAGGGACAGTTACTCATAGATCCAGGCACGAGACTGTGGTAATTGTTATGCATGGCCACATTTCTTCTAAAATCGACTATTAAAATTATGCTAATGATTCAACAGAGCGTTATCAGAGCCCTTCAGTACTGTAGCTTCACAGGCTCACCCTCCCCCTAGCACTTCCCCCTCCTACTGTGTTGGAAATATCAGGCAGAGGGAGATGTGAAGAGTTGACAGTGAGGCAGTGTAATAGCCTGTGAAGCTACATCAAGCGGGGCTCTGGTGACACCCCCAGACCCCTCCAGGCTCATTAGCATAATTTGAAAAGTTGACTTTAGAAGGAAGGAGGCCATGGATAACAAATCTAAGAAGATGACCACAGTCACGGTCTCTGGATCTACGAGTAACTGTCCCTGGTTTATCATGATGGATTTTGATGGTAAATTTCCTTTAATTCTTCAGTGTAAAGTTCTGCAGCCTCATGAACAATGTAGAATTCTACTGAAAGCAATAGAAAGCAGGCATCCACAGGATGTGGATTCTGATGTGTGAACACAGTCTTAGGGTAAAGCAATGGCCATGGAATATGGATCCAGCAGAGGCTGATCCTGAACATTCGCTGTGGTCAGCAGTTACATTGTGTGCAGCCTCCCTTGAAGTTTTAGAAATTGCACAGAACAAACCACTTTCTATCAGTGACGTGGGTGTACGTATCAGGGAAATTTTGTAGAATGCTGATTTCAAAATCTGTTGTCATCCAACACCCTGCTGTCTGTTGCACCCAAGAACTTACAGTCTAAAGACAGTAATACATTTGTTCACTTCCTTAACATGTTCTTATAAATAGCAGCCACAAATCCTCTCCCTTTTACACAATTCACCTTTCTGATGTCTGTGCACAGGGTTGTGATGGAAAAGCTTCATTCTGTGGATGACGCGTTTCGGAGACAACTAGAGTCCATTCTGGCCGCACACCAGGCGGAGCTTGTCAGCCTCGCACGTGAGAAGCAAAAGGAAATAGATGCAGCCAATGAGAAAGTAAGAATCTGTGTATGTCTGTCTAGGCATTGCCCCTCTATACAACCTGTGAGGAAGGGGAACATGTAGCGGGTAAACCACGCTCTAAAGTTGTATGAACATTGCTGTCAGGTTTTGCAATGGGTTAGTGAAGACACATACGGCTGCCAATCACAGCTCAGGGTTGTCTTTAAGTTGAAATTCTGTATTTTGCCATCAGGGGGCAGTGTAGCATCAGAAATCTTGGTTTTGATTTTTGCCCTCCTACCGTCTTCCCCTCTCATCTTCACAGTTTGGGGGCACAAATTTTTGTTTTGTTTTGTGCTTGTGAAAGTGGAGCTTAGAGGTTTCGGACTGTGGCAGTGCGGACACATTGTACCATCCGGATTTTATAGTGAACTGGTCACAGTTCTGCTGGATGAGGCTTGGATCACCATAGAGCAGTGATGGCGAACCTTTTAGCGACCGAGTGCCCAAACTGCAAACACAAACCCCCTCATTTATCGCAAGGTGCCAACCAAAAATTAAAGCAGTAACTTATTGCTCCCTGTTCTTCAACAACGTTCAACTCGCCTCCTGAGGACACCAATACGGTAGAAAGGAGGAAAAGTTTGCATCATTGTAGCTTCTTTCCGGTGTCCCTCTGTACATAGAGAATCATGGGGCCAGCAGGAGGACCTCCAAAGATAATTTGGCCCTATCTACACTTTCTCCCTCTTCCTACAGTCCCAAGTAGCCAAGTACGTATCACTTTAAAATATCACCGAAAGCAGCATCTTTTAAGTTGTTTGGAACTGCAGGAAGATACTTTGAGTCCTGTCTGGGGCGATGGTCCGGGTGCCCACAGAAAGAGCTCAGAGTGCCGCCTCTGGCACCCGTGCCATTTTTCGCCACCACTGCCATAGAGTGTTATGATACTGGGTATCTGCTTATAGTGCTAATAATACAAGGGGGGGGGGGGAATTGAGTGAGGATAAGAGCAAATAGTACTTTTTATAGGAATGTATTTAAACAACACCTAGAGAAACAAGTGTTAAATCCAGGTATATACACCTTGGGTTAATTCACAATAAACAGCTTGCAAAGGTCAGGAAAGTGGATTGTCCTACCAAATCTGTTATTGTGACCCTGAATGGCCACTTATAGAGCGGGAAGGAGGAGGTGGTAGGTGATATCTTAGGATACAGGTGTGTATCATTATACCATCGAGTGGGTGGGAGGATATCTTGTTTACTATCTTTCCCTTACCGCGATATAATGGCCTCCTTCCATCTAAAATCTATGGAATGAAACTAAGAGCTAGAAGGGCTCAGAGCTCCTCCATGCTGCAGATTCACAGGCTCTTGCACTGTGTAGCAGCACCTCTGCTTCCTGTAATCTCAGAGTTAGAGGAAAGAAGTTTTCCTTGCACAGTGTAACAGCCGGTGAAGCTACAGAAAGGGGATGCTTTGGTAACGTTAGCATAATCTGAAGACGGTTTTAAAGGAAAGAGGCCATGGATAACAAATGTAAGAAGATGACCACAGTCACTATGCCTGGATCCATGAGTAAGTGTCCCTGGTTTATCATGATGAAATTTTCTTGGCTGCATTAAATAAAATCTACCATCAAAATCCATCTCTTTACACTGTGATTCTGCGCTCCTGCTGGGAACCAACCTTCCCCGTTCTTCAAAGAAAGCAAAGTGCAGCCCAAAATATTGCATGTAACTTGCAGCTTGTTATGTTTGCCAAGTTTGGACATTTATAAACTTTTTGTATGATACAAGTTACGTGGATATAAAGAAGGTGATACAACGCCATGAACTACACCTACGAGGTGGCACCACATCTAAATATAATGCATGAGGCCATAAATACATTAACGTTCCTTTATTTCTCTGCCATTCCAGGTTTATCTGGTAGAAGAAGAGATGCGACAACTACTCCAAGAAACTGCACACAGTAAGAAATCCACGGAAGAGAAGATCCGGCGTCTCACCAGTGCATTGTGTGACATCCAGCAGGATCTCTAGCTCCAGCCCTTATTCATTGTTACATCTGTTCATAGGTGTGTTAGTAACTTAGGCCACAGTCGACTCATTGAAGAGTTTGTTTAGTTTTTGCCATTTTTGTGTTTTTTTTTAACTTATCGCTTATAGAAAAATTGCCCTTCCACTTGTGGATCCACTTTAATTTATATGTGAGGAAATAACATTATGTAATATTCACTAATCTGGAGTTATCTCATACTTTTTTGCATTGGCAACCTATGGGGGGGGAATATTTTGGAACTTCTACCAATTAATTAAACTAAATGAAACACTGACCTCTAGGGGGTTTTCAAGCTTCTCGATCAATATGAGATGGTGGAGGTCCGACACTCAGCGGCCCCACTTGTCATCTGAAAGAAGCTGCACTATTTGTAAAGTAGCTCTGAATGCCGGTGTCTAACAAGCTGATAGTGATGTCCTGTCCGGCTCTGCTGAAAACCAGCCCTGATCATGGAAGTAGAACACTATTAACATCTTCCTCCTTTGGTTCAGAAATGTCCATCATCTTCATCTCTGCAGGACAGATGACAGGTGTCTCAGATGTGACTCTAATGTCTTCTCCATGGTATCAGTCCTCTCTTCTCCATGGTATCAGTCCTCTCTTCTCCATGGTATCAGTCCTCTCTTCTCCATGGTATCAGTCCTCTCTTCTCCATGGTATCAGTCCTCTCTTCTCCATGGTATCAGTCCTCTCTTCTCCATGGTATCAGTCCTCTCTTCTCCATGATATCAGTCCTCTCTTCTCCATGATATCAGTCCTCTCTTCTCCATGGTATCAGTCCTCTCTTCTCCATGGTATCAGTCCTCTCTTCTCCATGATATCAGTCCTCTCTTGAGCTGGTGATGGACGGTTTCCTATAGACAAGGAGATATGTTGCCGTCTTCTCCCACATTACTTTTCCAGGAATTGGTGCATCTGCATTACCTGTGGGATTCAGGCTGAACTTAACAGTGGTGTCTTCCTCTTTAAAAGGTTTGGATACTTATACCTATGGGTTCCCCCCGTATAATGACCCCCAGACAGCAGGACTAGAGATTGCCTGTGACATCCCGTGTCTTCTAAGTTTCTGGTGGATTAAGGTGAACTCCGTGCTTTTCACCCCCTCCATGGTTACCACTCCCATATAAGTGGTTGGAGGGACATGTAGATGTCCTTGGTGCACCCCTCCAACTACTGATATGGGAGAGGTTATGAGGTGCAGACACTAATGACTGCATGGGCCCCTCCATCCACCGTTAGCCAGGAGGTTAGCCTAAGGGTGACATGCACCAAATGACAAACATTCACAGGGTAAATATAACATGGGTGACCCTATTAGGGCCTTATATTTACCCTGTTAAAGTTTGGTATGAGTGAACTCTTTAAGTTCCACACATCATATATACATGTGGATTTTTATCATTGTCCCAACGGGTTATTCCTGCTTTTCCTGCAGAAATTTATATCTACTACTGTTCTGCTGGACATATCTTGTGTGTCTCATCCCCGTGAGAGTCCAGTGTGCTCTCATTGATGGCTGTTCACTCTTCAGATAATGATGATGATAAAACGGCAGGAGTTGGCCCATGTATATGGTGGCACAAATAAGTGAAAACGAACACAACCAAATGGCACAACAGAAACCGGGATACAAGGAAATGCTGGGGGGAGGTGGTTTCCAGGGGTCCGGAAACTTCACTGCTTGATTCCAGATTTTCAAGTCCAAATCACCTGCACAGCGGCAGAGATCAGTCAGCTGACCGGACCTGGTGCTGATTCTTTAGGAGGAGCTCACTTCTTCTTTTTTACCTACCACTCGAGTCTTCACCATCTAACTCACTCACAGGTAAAAACATCCCTGTATATCCCTGTAAAGTAATCGTTCCATAAGAAGAAAATTCTATTTATTCCTTCAGTTTATCACGGCACCAGGATCAGTGCCGTGCCCAGACGCTGCACAGAACCAAACAGCTTTCCCCATTTACACAGAAACGTATATCCATTGCAGAAAGATGGTTTAAAATGCTATAGGAGTCTCAGCAGGCAGGACCCCACAAAACATTGCAGCCTTTCAATGACATTCTGTAAAACTATATTACAAAAATTCTTTCAAGTATCAGATTTTTGCATCTCGACCTTTTTCCTGTATTCATGCTACCCTTCTGCTTCACAATTCTGGCTTTAGAGACTATTCTTGTTATCTTGTCTCTGTGTTTTGCACTTTGGCGCAAGAAAGGAAAGTCAAAATGTTGTCCCTTATTATAAGGGTTTACAGGGGTATTAGGTAGGGATAGCTGGGAAGTAGGTTTAGCATTAGGGCCCACTCTCTGTGTCACCTGTCTATTCCAGAGCCTATTACCATATCCAAATAAATGTTGGCACAATCTCAGAAAAGAATAACGCAGCATTTAGAAATTTTAACACTGCTAAATCCGTAATAATTTCACACACTAATGGGGTTACACTGGAAAACCCCTGGGCCGTCGGAGCAGGGGCTTGCAGAAAAAGTAAATTGTACTGCATGTTGCAGTGAAGTGTTGAAGCTGTTGTACCTATTGGGGCAGATTTACTTACCTGGTCCGTTCGCGATCCAGCGGCGCGTTCTCTGCGGTGGATTCGGGTTCGGCAGGGATTCATTAAGGTAGTTCCTCTGCTGTCCACCAGGTGGCGCTGCTGCGCTGAAAAGCATCTGAACGCACTGGAGTTCACCGGGCCGGACCAAGTGAAGGTAAGCGCGTCCCAAGCGACACATTTCTTTTTTTAAATGCGGTGGTTTTTCCGAATCCGTCGGGTTTTCCGCTCGGCCACGCCCCCGATTTCCGTCGCGTGCATGCCAGCGCTGATGCGCCACAATCCGATCGCGTGCGCCAAAATCCCAGGGCAATACAGGGGAAATCGGCGCAAATCGGAAATATTCGGGTAACACGTCGGGAAAACGCAAATCGGCCCCTTAGTAAATTACCCCCGTTGTGTGCTAATTGCACATTTTAATGTATGAGGTTGAAAATCCCCAAATACTGCCTTAGTGTAGTATGTCAGTATATGATAGGATCGATCAGACAACCTAGGGTAAAAGTACCAAGGGAGTCTGAAAAATAGTAAAATATATATAATATATAATTAAAAAAAACCTATGTTTTGAAAAACATATAAAATTCAATAAAAAGTGATCAAAACATCGGACAATCCTAAAAACGATAGCATTGAAAACGTCATCAAAAGTCGCAAAAAAATGACACCTCCCACAGCTCAGTACACCAAAGTATGAAAAAGTTAGCGCCAGAATATGGTAAAATCCCCCAAAAAATTTTGAACAGGAGGTTTTAATTTTTGTAAATGTATGAAAACATTATAAAACCTATACAAATTTATTATCCACGTGATGGCACAGACCCAAAGAATAAAGTAGAAATATCCTTTGTACATGTACTGCAAAAAATTATACCACACACAGCTTCCTACACCAAAGTATGAAAAAGTTATTAGTGTCAGAAATAAGGATTTTTTTTTTTTTTTCACAAATGGTTTTAATTTTTTAAAATCTATTAAAACATAGTAAAACCTATATGATTAAAGATGAGGTGTCATATTTGGAGCGCACAGTTAAAGTAGTAAAAACAGAAAATGACACAAATGTGTTTTTCCATATTTGGAATTTTCTGCAGCTTTTCAGTGCACGGCATGGAATATTAAATACCGTCACTAGGAAGGACAATTTGTTGCACAGAAAACAAGATATTATACTGGATTTGGATGGAAAATGAATAACAAAAAAGGCCAGCGGCGTTATAGGGTTAAAGAAAATCTACCATGAAAATCCATCATGATAAACCAGGGACACTTAGTCATAGATCCAGGCACCGTGACTAAAGAACCTGAAGGTATTCTGGGGGTGTTACCAGAGCCCCTCTGTGCTGCAGATTCAGAGGTCTGTGACAAAGACTCCTCCTCCCCCTACTCCCTCTGCATTTCCCACTCTAGCAGAAAAAGTTTCAGCACACAGTGGGAAAGGGAAGTGCAGCATCTTATGAAGCTACACCACAGAGGGGCTCTGGACATATACCCAGGAGCCCTTCAGACTCATTATCATACTTGATTTTAGAAGGGAGGAGGCCATGGATACCAAATATAAGAAGTCACGGTTCCTGGATCTATGAGTACCGTATATACTCGTCTATAAGCCGAGTTTTTCAGCACAAAAAATGTGCTGAAAAACGTCCCCTCGGCTTATACACGAGTCAATAAACATATACACGAGTTAAAAAATAATAAACTTATATACTCACCCTCCGGTGGCCCCGGTGTGCACGCTGCTCCCCCGATGTCCGCGTGGCTCATCTTCAGGCTTCCGCGCCCGTCTTCCTTCTTCTGCTGGGCGCCGCCATGTTCTTCCCCGGGCGGTGCCTAGTATGACGTCCCGGCCGGGAGAGAGCAATGGCGGTGACCAACAGAAGAAAGAAGACGGCGCGGAAGCCTGAAGAGGAGACACAATGACATCGGGGGAGCAGCGCTGCACACCGGGGCCACCGGAGGGTGAGTATATAAGTTTTTTTATTTTTTTTTTAATGCTGGGGGCAAGCTGTATACTACTGGGGACTGGCTGTAAACTACTGGGGGCAGACTGTATACTACTGGGGGCAGTGCTGTATATTACTGGGGGCAGTGCTGTATACTACTGGGGACTGGCTGTAAACTACTGGGGGCAGACTGTATACTACTGGGGGCAGTGCTGTATACTACTGGGGACTGGCTGTATACTACTGGGGACTGTGCTGTATACTACTGGGGGCAGTGCTGTATACTACTGGGGGCAGTGCTGTATACTACTGGGGACTGGCTGTAAACTACTGGGGACTGGCTGTAAACTACTGGGGGCAGTGCTGTATACTACTGGGGACTGGCTGTAAACTACTGGGGGCAGACTGTATACTACTGGGGGCAGGCTGTATACTACTGGGGGCAGGCTGTATACTACTGGGGACTGGCTGTATACTACTTGGGGCAGGCTGTATACTACTGGGGGCAGACTGTATACTACTGGGGGCTGTGCTGTAACTACTGGGAGCAGGCTGTATACTACTGGGGGCAAGCTGTATACTATAGGGGGCTGGTTGGCTATATACTGGGGGGGTCTGTGACCAATGCATTTCCCACCCTCGGCTTATACTCGAGTCAATAGGTTTTTCCCAGTTTTTGGTGGTAAAATTATGGGTCTTGGCTTATACTCGGGTCGGCTTATACTCAAGTGTATACGGTAAGTGTTCCTGGTTTATTTGGATGGATTTTGATGTCCTTTAAAGTGTATTAGTGGAAGTGGTCGGCAGACACCTAATAGCTGATCAGGAGCTTGTAAAAGCAAAATATTCCTTGTTGGCACAGAAAATATACCCAAAGCAGCTTAAGAGCACCAATAGGGGTATAAACACTGTACCCTGGGGCAGCATCAACTCCAAATGCATCCCTGAATACTTACCTATAGGGTGTTCATGAATGTGTCTGTGTATCAGTGATGTCTATGATTACAGCAAACACATTTATTATCACATAGATGACAATCGTGTTCACCAGTCTCTACAAGTCATAATACATTATAGAAGAATTACCTGCGCATGTACATCATCATCCAGCTCCCCCCATGTATAAACCATCACTCCCCTCCAACATACAGTCCCATACAAAGATGATTTTTGTTTTCCATGTAGCACCTGACCATGGTTTGCACAGTTAGCGTAGATCAGTTGTATAGAAATGAATGGAGCTTAGCTGCAATACCATTCATCACCATGGTCAGGTGTGGCACTGTTAACTGAAGGAAACAGCCATGTTTATTAACTCATAGACAACCCCTTTAAACCCACAAGCATCCAATGCAAAAAAAAACTCCTCTCCCCTCCACCTTCCCCCACCCCCAAAGTATCTACACACGTAATGTATTACATGCAGATCCGCTCGCATCACTTCTTTCTCTTCAGACCCCATGTACAAATATTACTCCCAAAAATATACGGTAACTCTCTGTCTTCATCCTCTTAATCCCCAAAATAGAAACCCATGTTACATGTCCCTCCTCTCCCATTAGCCCCCCACACACAGTCCCATGTACACTACAGCACTCCTGCCTCTTCTGCTGCCTCAGACACGCAGTCACGTGTAAAAAGTTTGTACAGTCCCACGTAATAAATATTAATTACACAAACATATTACAATGACCATTTTAACTATTGGCAGTACAGTTGAAGCCAGTAAAATGGTCTATATTACTCATGTCAACCAATCAGAGATCAGCTTTCATGTTCTATAGCTTTTTCCACATCAAAACTGTGCTGTGATTGGTTGCTGTGCTGTGATTGGTTGCTATGGGCACAGATGATAACATCACAATGGCTGTAGCCTTCTGCAGAGTGAAGCTTCCTGTACACAGCGATCAGAGCAGAGCAGGGGCGGAGGATCCTCCAGGCCGGAGATAGAAGACCCCCAATAATCCCAGGATCACCCCCGGGATCTGTCTCCTCTGCTGTCAGGTAGGGAGCGGCTGTCATCATGTTGTATACATCACATATAGGGACGGACTGACCATATGAGTTCAACCATGAACTCACCTTTCTGGCGTTCCCCTGGAGCACCGCTACTTCATCCACTCTGTCCCGCGGTGACAGCTGCGTGTGTGCCGGCGTCGCACAGAGTGGAGTGACGGAGTGGATGATGTAATGGAGCTTCGGGGGAACGCTGGAAAGGTGAGTTCATGGTTTGTTTTTTCCGACTGGCTGGCTGTATACAGTGAGGGGGGGCGCCAGGCTGTATACTAGACGGAAGCGCAAGCTGGCTATTTGCTGGGGGGGAGGCTGGCTATAAACTAGGGGGGCTGCCATATATTGCGGGGGAGGGGGATTTATGGCTATATACAGGGGGCAGGCTGTATACTGGGGGGGGGCTGTTGGGCTATATACAGGGGGGGCTGGTTGACTGTATACAGTGGAGGCTGGCTGTATACTGGGGGAACTGGTTGTCTATATACTGGGTGGGCTGGCTATATACAGGGGGACTGGTTGACTGTAGACTGGAGGGGGGTTCTGGCTGGCCATATACTGTGGGGGGGAGGGGGCTTTCTGGCTATATACTGGGGGGCTGGCTGGCAATGTATAATAGTTATATTTCTGTATACAGGGGGAAGTATTATAGTAATTATACTCTTGTACATAGGGGACAGTATTATAGTAGTTATATTCTTGTACATAGGGGGCAGTATTATAGTAGTTATATTCCTGTACATAGGGGACAGTATTATAGTAGTTATATGCTTGTACATAGGGGGCAGTATTATAGTAGTTATATTCTTGTACATACGGGCAGTATTATAGTAGTTATATTCTTGTACATAGGAGTCTGTATTATAGTAGTTATATTCCTGTACATAGGGGGCAGTATTATAGTAGTTATAGCACAAGAAAAAATGTTTGAAGATCAGCTATGAGGTATGAGTAAGGACTAGTTGGCTACAGTCCGAAACGCGTTACTGCGTAACTAAGAATAGTTATATTCTTGTATATAGGGGCAGTATTATAGTAGTTATATTCTTGTACATAGGGGGCAGTATTATAGTAGTTATAGTCTTGTATATAGGGGGCAGTATTATAGTAGTTATATCCTTGTACATAGGGGGCAGTATTATAGTAGTTATATTCTTGTACATAGGGGGATGTATTATAGTAGTTATATTCTTGTACATAGGGGATAGTATTATAGTAGTTATATTCTTGTACATAGGGGCAGTATTATAGTAGTTATATTCTTGTACATAGGGGGCAGTATTATAGTAGTTATATTCTTGTACATAGGGGGCAGTATTATAGTAGTTATATTCTTGTACATAGGGGGCAGTATTATAGTAGTTATATTCTTGTACATAGGGGGCAGTATTATAGTAGTTATATTCTTGTATATAGGGGGCAGTATTATAGTAGTTATATCCTTGTACATAGGGGGCAGTATTATAGTAGTTATATTCTTGTATATAGGGGCAGTATTATAGTAGTTATATTCTTGTACATAGGGGCAGTATTATAGTAGTTATATTCTTGTATATAGGGGGCAGTATTATAGTAGTTATATCCTTGTACATAGGGGGCAGTATTACATCGCCACCTCAGATGATACATCGGACTCATCTACAAATTCAAGTACATCTACGAAGAATAAAAAGCACAAACGCAAGCCGTCAGCGTCAAAAAACGAAGAAGAGCCGGGAGGAAACACCGAAAAACGGTATGTGCTGAGACATCAGTGACAGTCCAGTGTTTAACCTCTCGAGCTATATTGTTTCTAATGAACAGATAGAACTTTTGTCAAAAGGCTTGGGTTTTTCTCCATCGATTACGTTTAACCTTTTTGATACCTTGTTGGACATTAATAGATTTGCGAGAAGTATTACTTTGAAAAAACATTTCAACTGTATAGGTGAGAGACATGATGATAATGTTAACCTTAATTTACTTACTGATATACCTGATGATTGTAATCAGATAGAATTGTCTTTAACCCTAGAAATGAATTCTTTTGATGACCAAATGCAGATTACCACACTCCGTAAGCTGGCAGCAGAAACTACCCCCCATGAGTATATAAATAGAAACATTGACTTTAAAACTAGTAATCGATATTTTTACCCTGTCCAGTCACGTCCTCATGTGCTGGACATATTTCAGGATAGAGTTGAACATGATCTAATTGAACTAAATAAAAAGGTATCAAGAAACAATCTTGGAAGGTCTGACAATCTCACCGCGCCACTCAGAATAGCTTTAAAACAATTAAAAAACAACAAAGACCTGGTCATACGTCAGGCCGATAAAGGTGGGGCGGTGGTATTGTTAGACGCAGGCTTGTATAGAAAACTGAATTTTCTCATTTTGTCGGATGAAACTACATATAGAGAACTAAGTAATGATCCTACTAAAACATTTCATACATGCTTAAAAAATTTGGTTGAGGACGGTGTAAGAATGGGAGCCTTTGATCAAAAAATTGCTGAGTATTTAATAGTTAAGGATCCTATTATTCCGATTTTCCATTCTCTTCCAAAGACACATAAAAATATTCCCCCCCCCCCCCCCACTTAGACCCATAGTCTCGGGGATAGGTTCATTATCAGAGAAACTCAGTGAATGGGTGGACCACCACCTCCAACCCATAGTGAAAGCCCTACCAGGGTATCTTCGCGATACTAAACATGTTGTGTCATGTGTATTGGATGGGTTACCATGGAAAGATACATACCGGTGGTTAACATGCGATGTGGTCTCGTTGTACCCTTCCCTTACACACAACGTCGCTTTAAAATCATTATCATATTTTTTGACAAACTACAGCCACTATGCACCTTGTGTCAGGGAGTTTATTATCATGGTAGTTGATTTTCTGTTGTCAAAGAATTATTTTACATTTGATGGCAAATTTTTTGTACAGCAATGTGGAGCGGCCATGGGGGGGAGGTGTTCTCCCTCCCTGGCCAACATTTATATGGCCATGTGGGAAGAGACTTTTTTGTTCTCACCTGACAGTCCTTTCCTCTCCCATATCAGGTGGTACGGCCGTTATATCGACGACCTGCTCCTGATATGGGAGGGGACTGAACTGCAGGTCACGGAGTTCCACAAATACATGAACGAGAATAATATGAATTTGAAATTCACCTTTAGCATGAATCCAATTAGTATGAATTTTTTGGACATCAGCCTCAATAGTGGAACCCATGTTACCATTACTCCGTATGTTAAACCAACAGCAGTCAACTCAATCTTGGAAGCGACTTCCTGCCATGCCCCCCATACCATAAAAAACATACCAGTAGGTGAACTAATAAGATTAAAAAGAAATTGTTCACAACAAACTGTTTATGTTGCGGAAAATCAGAAAATCTGTCAGGGACTAAAAAACAGAAAATACTCATCTTGGATGCTCAACAGAGCAACCAACATTGCCAGTAAAATCCCCAGAACTCAACTCACAAGTGAGAACAGGACCCGAGACAAACCCCTTGATCGATCTAACAAATCCCCTACTACCTTCTCTACAGCTTACAGTTCCCAATATACAGAGATTGTTAATATTGTTAAAAAGTATTTACCATTGTTAGCAACGGATAATTCTATTGCTACATTTATTGATGGGAATGTTAGATTTGTGTCAAGGAAGGCGCCCACCTTAGCCAGCATCCTGTCGCCCAGTCTCTTTAGTTCTACAGAGAATAAGAAAAATACCTGGCTGTCAACAACGGGTTTTTACAAATGTGGTCATACCAAATGTATTTGTTGTACCCACTCAGTACCGTCAAAAGAATTTTTGTCTTTAAGTACTGGTAAACAATTTAAAATATCTCATTTTATTAATTGTAATACTGCATTTGTTATTTATATCATTACTTGCAACACCTGTCAGATCCAGTATGTGGGATGCACCAGTGGACCACTGAAGGTACGCATTCGCCGTCATTTGTCTGACGCCAAGAATAAGGATGCGGTAAATGTCTCCATGGCCTCAAGACATTTTCAAAATGTACATGGCGGCGATTGCAGTGCCTTCAGTTGCATGGGCATAGAAAAAGTTCTTAAACCTATACGCGGGGGTGATCACAAAAGAAAACTCCTTAACCGTGAAACGTTTTGGATTTTCTCGTTGGAGACCCGAGTACCGAAGGGGTTAAATAAAAGACTTGATGTTATCTGCCAATATTGAAAATTATGTGATGCCAGAATACAGGGCCAAGAGTTTATGAACAACAGTTCTGTTTGCACTTTTCCTCAATGTGTTTTAATGTTTCAATGTCTTTTAACATTATATTTTGTATATGCAGATTGAGATGTGTTCAGATGGAACTCACACAAATGATACTAGTGAGTCTCACCTGTGACGGGACCGGCCGTTTCCGTCCAAGGTCCGATCACGTGATGGCATACGCCACTATTTAAATCCATCATGAGCACATCTCAAGTTAGCCATGAATAAAGGTAGAGTACCTACCCGAAACGCGTAGGCGATTATTCATTTACTCAAGTGATGACTCCATGTGACTTTTACATTGTCTATTGATGTGAACAATAAAGAATACCTGCTTTTATCAAAAACGCAAGTGGATCTGTGTTCATGAGCTGGACATGGCGTTTTCCAGTATTATAGTAGTTATATTCCTGTACATAGGGGGCAGTATTATAGTAGTTATATTCCTGTACATAGGGGGCAGTATTATAGTAGTTATATTCTTGTACATAGGGGCAGTATTATAGTAGTTATATTCTTGTACATAGGGGGGGGTATTATAGTAGTTATATTCTTGTACATAGAGGGCAGTATTATAGTAGTTATATTCTTGTACATAGGGGGCAGTATTATAGTAGTTATATTATTGTACATAGAGGGCAGTATTATAGTAGTTATATTCTTGTACATAGGGGGCAGTATTATAGTAGTTATATTCCTGTACATAGGGGGCAGTATTATAGTAGTTATATTCTTGTACATAGGGGGCAGTATTATAGTAGTTATATTCCTGTACATAGGGGGCAGTATTATAGTAGTTATATTCTTGTACACAGGGGGCAGTATTATAGTAGTTATATTCTTGTACATAGGAGGCAGTATTATAGTAGTTATATTCTTGTACATAGGGGACAGTATTATAGTAGTTATATTCTTGTACATAGGGGGCAGTATTATAGTAGTTATATTCTTGTACATAGGGGGCAGTATTATAGTAGTTATATTCTTGTACATAGGGGGGAGTATTATAGTAGTTATATTCTTGTACATAGGGGGCAGTATTATAGTAGTTATATTCTTGTACACAGGGGGCAGTATTATAGTAGTTATATTCTTGTACATAGGAGGCAGTATTATAGTAGTTATATTCTTGTACATAGGGGACAGTATTATAGTAGTTATATTCTTGTACATAGGGGGCAGTATTATAGTAGTTATATTCTTGTACATAGGGGGCAGTATTATAGTAGTTATATTCTTGTACATAGGGGGGAGTATTATAGTAGTTATATTCTTGTACATAGGGGGCAGTATTATAGTAGTTATATTCTTGTACATAGGGGGCAGTATTATAGTAGTTATATTCTTGTATATAGGGGCAGTATTATAGTAGTTATATTCTTGTATATAGGGGGCAGTATTATAATAGTTATATTCCTGTACATAGGGGGCAGTATTATAGTAATTATATTCTTGTACATAGGGGGCAGTATTATAGTAGTTATATTCTTGTATATAGGGGGCAGTATTATAGTAGTTATATCCTTGTACATAGGGGGCAGTATTACATCGCCACCTCAGATGATACATCGGACTCATCTACAAATTCAAGTACATCTACGAAGAATAAAAAGCACAAACGCAAGCCGTCAGCGTCAAAAAACGAAGAAGAGCCGGGAGGAAACACCGAAAAACGGTATGTGCTGAGACATCAGAAATGATGGACAGTCCAGTGTTTAACCTCTCGAGCTATATTGTTTCTAATGAACAGATAGAACTTTTGTCAAAAGGCTTGGGTTTTTCTCCATCGATTACGTTTAACCTTTTTGATACCTTGTTGGACATTAATAGATTTGCGAGAAGTATTACTTTGAAAAAACATTTCAACTGTATAGGTGAGAGACATGATGATAATGTTAACCTTAATTTACTTACTGATATACCTGATGATTGTAATCAGATAGAATTGTCTTTAACCCTAGAAATGAATTCTTTTGATGACCAAATGCAGATTACCACACTCCGTAAGCTGGCAGCAGAAACTACCCCCCATGAGTATATAAATAGAAACATTGACTTTAAAACTAGTAATCGATATTTTTACCCTGTACAGTCACGTCCTCATGTGCTGGACATATTTCAGGATAGAGTTGAACATGATCTAATTGAACTAAATAAAAAGGTATCAAGAAACAATCTTGGAAGGTCTGACAATCTCACCGCGCCACTCAGAATAGCTTTAAAACAATTAAAAAACAACAAAGACCTGGTCATACGTCAGGCCGATAAAGGTGGGGCGGTGGTATTGTTAGACGCAGGCTTGTATAGAAAACTGAATTTTCTCATTTTGTCGGATGAAACTACATATAGAGAACTAAGTAATGATCCTACTAAAACATTTCATACATGTTTAAAAAATTTGGTTGAGGACGGTGTAAGAATGGGAGCCTTTGATCAAAAAATTGCTGAGTATTTAATAGTTAAGGATCCTATTATTCCGATTTTCCATTCTCTTCCAAAGACACATAAAAATATTCCCCCCCCCCCCCCACTTAGACCCATAGTCTCGGGGATAGGTTCATTATCAGAGAAACTCAGTGAATGGGTGGACCACCACCTCCAACCCATAGTGAAAGCCCTACCAGGGTATCTTCGCGATACTAAACATGTTGTGTCATTATTGGATGGGTTACCATGGAAAGATACATACCGGTGGTTAACATGCGATGTGGTCTCGTTGTACCCTTCCCTTACACACAACGTCGCTTTAAAATCATTATCATATTTTTTGACAAACTACAGCCACTATGCACCTTGTGTCAGGGAGTTTATTATCATGGTAGTTGATTTTCTGTTGTCAAAGAATTATTTTACATTTGATGGCAAATTTTTTGTACAGCAATGTGGAGCGGCCATGGGGGGGAGGTGTTCTCCCTCCCTGGCCAACATTTATATGGCCATGTGGGAAGAGACTTTTTTGTTCTCACCTGACAGTCCTTTCCTCTCCCATATCAGGTGGTACGGCCGTTATATCGACGACCTGCTCCTGATATGGGAGGGGACTGAACTGCAGGTCACGGAGTTCCACAAATACATGAACGAGAATAATATGAATTTGAAATTCACCTTTAGCATGAATCCAATTAGTATGAATTTTTTGGACATCAGCCTCAATAGTGGAACCCATGTTACCATTACTCCGTATGTTAAACCAACAGCAGTCAACTCAATCTTGGAAGCGACTTCCTGCCATGCCCCCCATACCATAAAAAACATACCAGTAGGTGAACTAATAAGATTAAAAAGAAATTGTTCACAACAAACTGTTTATGTTGCGGAAAATCAGAAAATCTGTCAGGGACTAAAAAACAGAAAATACTCATCTTGGATGCTCAACAGAGCAACCAACATTGTCAGTAAAATCCCCAGAACTCAACTCACAAGTGAGAACAGGACCCGAGACAAACCCCTTGATCGATCTAACAAATCCCCTACTACCTTCTCTACAGCTTACAGTTCCCAATATACAGAGATTGTTAATATTGTTAAAAAGTATTTACCATTGTTAGCAACGGATAATTCTATTGCTAAATTTATTGATGGGAATGTTAGATTTGTGTCAAGGAAGGCGCCCACCTTAGCCAGCATCCTGTCGCCCAGTCTCTTTAGTTCTACAGAGAATAAGAAAAATACCTGGCTGTCAACAACGGGTTTTTACAAATGTGGTCATACCAAATGTATTTGTTGTACCCACTCAGTACCGTCAAAAGAATTTTTGTCTTTAAGTACTGGTAAACAATTTAAAATATCTCATTTTATTAATTGTAATACTGCATTTGTTATTTATATCATTACTTGCAACACCTGTAAGATCCAGTATGTGGGATGCACCAGTGGACCACTGAAGGTACGCATTCGCCGTCATTTGTCTGACGCCAAGAATAAGGATGCGGTAAATGTCTCCATGGCCTCAAGACATTTTCAAAATGTACATGGCGGCGATTGCAGTGCCTTCAGTTGCATGGGCATAGAAAAAGTTCTTAAACCTATACGCGGGGGTGATCACAAAAGAAAACTCCTTAACCGTGAAACGTTTTGGATTTTCTCGTTGGAGACCCGAGTACCGAAGGGGTTAAATAAAAGACTTGATGTTATCTGCCAATATTGAAAATTATGTGATGCCAGAATACAGGGCCAAGAGTTTATGAACAACAGTTCTGTTTGCACTTTTCCTCAATGTGTTTTAATGTTTCAATGTCTTTTAACATTATATTTTGTATATGTAGATTGAGATGTGTTCAGATGGAACTCACACAAATGATACTAGTGAGTCTCACCTGTGACGGGACCGGCCGTTTCCGTCCAAGGTCCGATCACGTGATGGCATACGCCACTATTTAAATCCATCGTGAGCACATCTCAAGTTAGCCATGAATAAGGGTAGAGTACCTACCCGAAACGCGTAGGCGATTATTCATTTACTCAAGTGATGACTCCATGTGACTTTTACATTGTCTATTGATGTGAACAATAAAGAATACCTGCTTTTATCAAAAACGCAAGTGGATCTGTGTTCATGAGCTGGACATGGCGTTTTCCAGTATTATAGTAGTTATATTCCTGTACATAGGGGGCAGTATTATAGTAGTTACATTCTTGTACATAGGGGGCAGTATTATAGTAGTTATATTCCTGTACATAGGGGGCAGTATTATAGTAGTTATATTCTTGTACATAGGGGACAGTATTATAGTAGTTATATTCCTGTACATAGGGGGCAGTATTATAGTAGTTATATTCCTGTACATAGGGGGCAGTATTATAGTAGTTATATTCCTGTACATAGGGGGCAGTATTATAGTAGTTATATTCTTGTACATAGGGGGCAGTATTATAGTAGTTATATTCCTGTACATAGGGGGCAGTATTATAGTAGTTATATTCCTGTACATAGGGGGCAGTATTATAGTAGTTACATTCTTGTACATAGGGGGCAGTATTATAGTAGTTATATTCCTGTACATAGGGGGCAGTATTATAGTAGTTATATTCTTGTACATAGGGGGCAGTATTATAGTAGTTATATTCTTGTACATAGGGGGCAGTATTATAGTAGTTATATTCCTGTACATAGGGGGCAGTATTATAGTAGTTATATTCCTGTACATAGGGGGCAGTATTATAGTAGTTATATTCTTGTACATAGGGGGCAGTATTATAGTAGTTATATCTTTTTACAAAGGGGCAGTATTATAGAAGTTATATTCTTGTACATAGGGGACAGTATTATAGTAGTTATATTCTTGTACATAGGGGGCAGTATTATAGTAGTTATATTCCTGTACATAGGGGGCAGTATTATAGTAGTTATATTCCTGTACATAGGGGGCAGTATTATAGTAGTTATATTCTTGTATATAGGGGGCAGTATTATAGTAGTTATATTCTTGTATATAGGGGGCAGTATTATAGTAGTTATATTCTTGTATATAGGGGGCAGTATTATAGTAGTTATATTCTTGTATAAAGGGTGCAGTATTATATAGTTATAATGGAGAAGGTATTGTAGTAGTTTTATTGTACATATAAGGCATTATTAAGTTGTGCTAATTTAAACAGTTTGTGTGGAGTTTAGTAGCTCCACCCACATCACATGATCAGGCCTACTTGTTTTGACCCCGCCCACACAATGGGGCCACTTTTACATTTTTTTACAGTGCCACTTTAAATCCCCAGTCCGCCCCTGACTACATACCTGCTGCTGTCATGGAGGGGATGTGTCAGAGACCCCCATACTGCAGGACACAGGGGGCAGCAGGGACATAATGTACCTCCCAGAGTGTAGGACCCGTCATGGAGGGGAAGTGTCAGAGACCCCCATACTGCAGGACACAGGGGGCCACAGGGACATAATGTACCTCCCAGAGTGTAGGACCTGTCATGGAGGGGAAGTGTCAGAGCCCCCCATACTGCAGGACACAGGGGGCAGCAGGGACATAATGTACCTCCCAGAGTGTAGGACCTGTCATGGAGGGGATGTGCCAGAGACCCCCATACTGCAGGACACAGGGGGCAGCAGAGACATAATGTACCTCCCAGAGTGTAGGACCTGTCATGGAGGGGAAGTGTCAGAGACCCCCATACTGCAGGACACAGGGGGCAGCAGGGACATAATGTACCTCCCAGAGTGTAGGACCTGTAATGGAGGGGATGTGCCAGAGACCCCCATACTGCAGGACACAGGGGGCAGCAGGGATATAATGTACCTCCCAGAATGTAGGACCTGTCATGGAGGGGATGTGTCAGAGACCCTCATACTGCAGGACACAGGGGGCATCAGAGACATAATGTACCTCCCAGAGTGTAGGACCTGTCATGATGTCATGAGGAAGTGATAAAGGTCCTTGTAGTTACACTGATGCAGGACACCAGCAGCTGCACTGTGTACAGGGGCAGGACATGGACTTCAGTGTTACTATACGTCACCTCTGTGTGTGAGTCGACCCGATGGTTCGTGTTCGGCCGCCTGACCCGGACATATTCCCAGATTGTGAACATCCAATCTGGCAAAGTAGCGCCCTAGCAACTAGCAATGGCTATGATTGGCCAGGGGCAATATGTCCAGATAAGGAGCCGAACCCGATACCGAACCCGACCATCAGGTCCACTCATCTCTACTTATAGAAAATGAAGCAGAGCCGTATATGTGATCTGTGTGGTTACACTGTGTGCAGCAGAGCTGTGTGTGTGCACGTGCTGTGGTTTCCATACCTAAACCTTTGCACCCATCTTCTTATTTATTACCCATTATTATTACTCATTTTTATACAGCAATAACATCCCCTAATTAAATAAAAGTTCAGCTAATATCCTGTCTACCAACCCTCTTTATTAATTGAGATACTGTTCAGCATCCCCCTTATTTACATATTGTCCATCAGCCAGACCCCATATTAAGATACTATCCAGCGACCCCCCCTATATAAACATACTTTCCAGCAGGCGGACCCCCTTATTAAGATACTATCCAGCAGGCGGACCCCCTTATTAAGATACTATCCAGCAGCCGCCTTAACAGGGCCGGCGCCAGCACTGAGCATAGCCCGGCAAGTGCAGAGGCCAAGGGCTGCTGGGGGCCCTCATTAGGCTGTACATAAGGAATCCATGGGGAAGAGGGGGGGGGCTGAATCTAATGAATCCATAATAATAATAATAATTCCTTTATTTATATAGCACACACAGATTACACAGCGCTGCACAGAGTTTGCCAAACAGTAAGGAGTGAGGGGGGCTTAATATAAAATAACCATGAGGAGGCTAATTGGGATGATAAACTAGGGAATATTTTAGGGAAAAGGAGACTGTTTTAGTTTCTGAATTTTTAATGCCGCCATGTTAGTTCACTGCAAAGGGGCCTACGCAGGCTTTGTCACCCAGGGGCCTACTGAAACCTAGAGCTGTTCCTGCTCCCTAAGATACTATCCAGTAACCAGGCCTGTATATTAAGATACTATCCAGCAGCCAGATCCTCTTATAAAGATACTGGGGCACATTTACTAAGAACAGAACACTAAATGCAGTTTGCCAGTGTAGTGTGCAGGAGGCAGGATTTGTGGCGCACTTTCTTCATGGATCTGGCGCCCCCTGCACTGCCCTGACAGAGTGCACCAACTTTTTTTGGTGCTCCTTTAACATGGAGCGTGCAACACTATTCTGTCAGACTTTGCATGTTAAATCTGGTGCACAGTCGGACTGAGCCCCGGAACGCCCCCTAATTTGTGTTGCATGATGCATAGTGCAGCTGCGCCACAAAAGGGTCTGGTGTGGCGCGGACACTTCTTAAATACCTGTGTAAGCGGTTTTCACTAAAAAGAACGTGCAAAGTCCGACAGAAAACTCGTGCACGGCCCTTAGTAAATGAGCCCCAATGTCCGGAAACCGGACCCTGCATTAAAATTACTGTCCAGCCGTCAGACCCCATAATAATTAATATGTAGCCCTTGTCTCCCGTGTGGCCCACATTTATGGAAAGCAGCGCTTACTGCACCGGGCACATTTACTAATAACAGCGCAGTCTGTACTATGTGCAGTTTGCAGAGGCCCCAGATTCAGGATTTGTGGCGCACGTTCTTTATGAATCTAGTGTCCCCTGCACTGCTCCGACAGAGTGCACCAACTTTTTTTGGTGCACCTTTAACATGCAGCGTGTGACACATATCTGAATGTGGTGCACGATCCGACTGTGCACTGGAACGCCCCTTTATGTCCAGTTTTATGCCTAATTTTGGGATAGCCGTAGCCGTAACACAAAAGAGCCACGTCCAGTACATAAGTGGCGCAGACATTTCTTAAATATCTGATCAAACAGTTTTCACTAAAAACATGAAAAGTCCAACAAAAACTGGGGCTTTAGTAATCTGGCACATTAGGGCTCATTTACTTACCCATCCGCTGGAGATCACAGATGATAATGCACTGTGCCGCGATTCACTAAGATCGTGCGCCCGATATCCTGCATGTGTCGCTTCCCCGCTCTGACAGACTTCACCATCTTGGATTGCAACACAATTTGAAAGTAAAATCCCGCACTCAGTCCGAATCAGTCGGATCGGCCCCTAATCGTGTCACATGGAAGCCAGCGCAGCTGCGCCAAAAACAAATCGCGTGCGACACAATCCCAGCGCAGACACTTGTTACATACCTGTCCAAGACGTGTAATCCCCGAAAAAGACAAACAGTCCAACGAAAGTGCGATCTGCGACCCTTAGTAAATGAGCCCCGATGTATTTGCCCACAGGTCTAATTGTAGCAGTAAGGCCCCGTTATTGTGCGTCTAATTTACATACATTAAAGTTACAAACAGTTAATTTTAAATGAACTTAAAATGAATGTTATAAATAATTCCCTGATGTGTAGCAGTAGTTTCCATGTATAATATGTAAGGTCCCGGTGCACAGGGGAACACAGCAATGTCTTCTTGGTGCGGACGGGGGATGTTACTTATTTATTGTACAATATTAATATATTTATGTGGGTGGATTTTGTGAGTGATCTCATAATAGACCCTTGGGGGACATTTACACATTTATTTGGAGGTATTGGGGGGATAATAAGGTGGAAGGTGACATTATACTTTGTGGGGACTGGGGGGAGGGGGGTTTGATAAAGATATAACTGAGTTGTTGTGGCCGGTAGAGTCACATACAACAATGTAGTTACAGGGGCCCATAGCCAAATGTGTGTTATGGGGCCCCAAGCTGATCTGCACCCATGGATGTGAGTTACTGTATAATATGTAATAATGTTGGTCCTCACTACGATTGCTCCATATGACTGTTTGTACTCTGTAATGTAATATTATATTTGTATACGTCCCTTATGATTTTTACAGCGCTGCGGTATATGATGGCGCTATATAAATAAATATTATTATTATTGGTTGTGTTTGCCTTATATTAATAGCTGTTATTATGTTACTTCTTTTAATAACTATTATACACTTAGACTTGTTACTGTTTGTCTTTATGATAAGAAATTGTCCTTCACCTTTGTTTCTTTATGGTTTTTCGATTGTGTAATTATAATAGTAGTAATAAAATAGATATGTAATATCACGTTATCATTATTTACATTACAAAGACATAAGTGTTCATTGCCCTAGAGACACCAGCCCAGAGAGGCACCAGCCCACAGAGGCACCAGCCCACAGAGGCACCAGCCCACAGAGGCAATAGCCCACAGAGGCACCAGCCCACAGAGGCACCAGCCCACAGAGGCACCAGCCCACAGAGGCATCAGCCCACAGAGGCACCAGCCCACAGAGGCATCAGCCCACAGAGGCACCAGCCCACAGAGGCACCAGCCCACAGAGGCAATAGCCCACAGAGGCACCCGCCCACAGAGGCAATAGCCCAGAGGGGCATCAGCCCATAGAGGCACTAGCCCACAGAGGCACCCGCCCACAGAGGCAATAGCCCAGAGGGGCATCAGCCCATAGAGGCACTAGCCCAAAGAGGCAATAGCCCACAGAGGCACCAGTCCACAGAGGCAATAGCCCACAGAGGCACCCGCCCACAGAGGCAATAGCCCAGAGGGGCATCAGCCCACAGAGGCAATAGCCCGCAGAGGCATCTGCCCACAGAGGCAATAGCCCAGAGGGGCAATAGCCCACAGAGGCACTAGCCCACAGAGGCACCAGCCCACAGAGGCAATAGCCCAGAGAGGCATCAGCCCACAGAGGCAATAGCCCACAGAGGCACTAGCCCACAGAGGCAATAGCCCACAGAGGCACTAGCCCACAGAGGCACTAGCCCACAGAGGCATCTGCCCACAGAGGCACTAGCCCAGAGGGGCAATAGCCCACAGAGGCACCAGCCCACAGAGGCAATAGCCCACAGAGGCACCAGCCCACAGAGGCAATAGCCCACAGAGGCACCAGCCCACAGAGGCATCAGCCCACAGAGGCACTAGCCCAGAGGGGCAATAGCCCAAAGAGGCACTAGCCCACAGAGGCATCAGCCCACAGAGGCATCTGCCCACAGAGGCATCTGCCCACAGAGGCATCTGCCCACAGAGGCAATAGCCCAGAGGGGCAATAGCCCAGAGGGGCATTAGCCCACAGAGGCATCAGCCTACAGAGGCATCAGCCCACAGAGGCATCAGCCCACAGAGGCACCAGCCCAGAGAGGCAATAGAGTGTTAGAGGTCTAATAATTGTATTTGTTTTTGCTTTTATTCTACTTTAATGTGTTTGTATAAATTGTAATATCTTATCCTTTTAGTCATATAGATAAAGATACATTTCTCAGTGTTGTGTTCTAGTTGCAGATGTATCTGTACATGGAGACAGAGCTCCGACTGCCGGAGAGCAACACAGATATCTGACCCAGGGGGAAGGTGGTAGATTGAAGGAACAATCCTGTGTCTCATATCAAGGGGTAAGATGGGCCACAAGAAGCAGGCGCTGCCGGCAGACTGGGAGATTGTGTGACCCAAGATGGCGCTCAGAGCAGTAACAGCAGTAACATGGTGGAGACAGCAGCTAACAAGCCACCGGCTTCACCACAGACTTTTTTTTTAAATTAACCCTTTTAGAAGCTGGAGAACAAGTAAATTCTACTTCTCCACCCAAGAGTTCTCCTCTAGACAATAGCCCTTTCAATTAAGAAGTTAAAAAGTTCCCATAGAAATAATTTTAGAATTTCATCTGCCTCATATTCATCTTGGTGTTTTAAGAGAAGTGGCAGAAGAGGAGAACAAGGATAACCGGGTATCACCGGCTTCAGGAGTGACACATGAAAAACACTAGAAGTACAAGAGGATGGCAGCAGAGAGACGATAAGTCACAGGACTGATGTAATGAGTTATGGATTAAGGACTGTAAAATAGAAGAGCAAATTTCACCCTAGGTTCTCGGAGTCTGATCAAGCATGTAGACAACCAAACCTTATCTCCTTAACAACATGAGGCTACCAAGCATCTCCTTCTATCCTCATAAGTCTTGTTCCAGGCCAGAGCTTTCTGCAGAACATCTTGGACTATAGACCAGATGGTGGTAAATTTCTAAACCTCAGCATCAATGGTGGACACGTTAGAGAAAGGCAAGGCTGGAAGATTCATTTAATGAAGATGTTTGTAGTTCCTTCTAAAGAATGAAGATTAAGTGGAAGATTCATGAAACAGATTGCAGTAACAGTAGTTGTATCCAATTATCCTGCACTGGGCAGAGATATAGCCTAAGGATCTTCTCCAGGTCTTGGTTTACCCTTTCAGTTTGTTAAAAGTTAAAGTGTAAAATTTTGGTGAATCAGTTCACCATGACCCAGATGTTGTTCTAACTTTTAGATGGTGGGAGATATTTGTCCATGCACTCTCTAGAATAGGAAGTGTTTGAAGAAGAGTGATCGGACATCCAATCTACTGCAATGAAGGATCTGGAAAGTATTTTGTTCTTCAAAACTGGAACATAGGTCACCAAAAGATCGAAATGGGAGAAGGAATGAGAGCACCAGGCCTGGGGAGGCTTCAGGCTGAATGAAGTTAAAGGGTTCTCATGGTCACTGTGCCTATAAGATGTTGAGATCCTTCCAAAAGATGCCTCTACTCCAAGCCAGTTTAAAGGCGAGAAGCTCATTCTCTATTGTGCCCTAATTTTTCTCTTCTGTAAAGAATTTTTTGGAAATTTACCTACGGGGATGTGTATTCACAGAACTCGGCTGTTCAGAAAAGACAGCCCCCACGGCAAAAGAAGATATATCATACTAATACTTCCTGGAATCACTCCTAATTGCCAATTCTACAAACCTCAGGATTGCCTTCAATCCTGGAAAGTAATAGAGGGTTGCTTGAATGGACATTTTTCCAACTTCCAGAAGAGGTGATTAAACTCTGGAAGACCACAGGTGCATTACTGAGACTGAAATGTATAACTAAGTGTCAGCCTTCAGGGGTAGTGGACCCACAGGACCACAGCAAACAATGATGTAAGCTGACACCTGGGATCGGAGTCTAAGTGGCAGCAGGTCTTCACCAGAGCCCACCGCAAAGCTGGTTGGATTTGCTGCTGCGTGGTACCACCAGGTCATTCCACAGGTGCGCTTTTGTCTGCGGTGGCATCCAAGGTGATGCAAGTTCATAGTCAGGAGGTCAATACGGGCGTCAAAGGTTCAGGGTCAGAGGCAGAGCAGAAGGCCAGGGCTGGCAGCGGAGAAGCATAAATGGGAACAGGTCTGGGGTCACAACGGGAGATCAATACACAGGAATACAGCAAGGGAACAAGCTTTCTCTTGGGAATGCTGGGAGAAGTTGGCTTTTTCTAAATCTGGGAAATGGCCAGCGCCAATCAGCGGTGCGTGGCCCTTTAAATTTACAAGCGCCGGAATGCGCACCCTAGGAGACGGGGACGTGGGAAGCTGCGACGGGAGCAGGAGCGTGAGTGATGGCAGAGGGAGCAGGCGCTACGGAGAGAGGGGCATGGCTGCGCCTGTGACCCGGGATGTGTGTCACAGGAGCCCCCGTGACAGCACCCCCCTATGGTCTCCCTCTCTTCTTAGTCTGGGGAAACCATTGCAGGAGGTTACGGTGCAGAATGTTATCCTCCTGCTCCCAAGATCTCTCCTCAGGCCCGAACCCCTTCCAGTCAACAAGGAAGAAACGCTTAACTCTCACTGTCGTCATGTACAGAACCTCCTTTACAACAAAGACGTCAGTGGAGTCAGCCTCGGGAGCAGAAGGAGGAGTTGCCAAGAGCAGCAGTTCAAGATGACAGGTTTAAGGAGAGTGACATGGAAGGAGTTCAAGATGCGCATAGTGGGAGGAAGACAGAGATTATACGCCACAGGATTTATGCGCTTCACCACCTAGAAAGGCGTCCAAGCTTGTAGCTAGGGATTTTCAGCCAGGCGTATCTGGATGATAGCCACACCTTGTCATCCGGAGAGAAGACTGGAGGAGACCTACATTTCTCATGGCCTGGGACTTTGTGTGGGCAGAGGCCCTAAGTAGAGACTGAAGAGTCTGTTGCCAGATTGATTTGAGGTCCTGCACCAACTCTTCTACCACAGGAATATCTGAGGGAATGGACAGAGGAAGAGGTGGGCGTGGAATTCGTCTATAGACAATAAGGAAAGGAGCAGCACCAGCAGACTCAGAGTCCAGGGAGTTATAGGAGAACTCCGCCCATGTCAACAGATTGGACCTGTCATCCTGACAGGCAGAGACAAAATGGTGGAGAAAACAGCCCAAAGTTTGGTTCACGCTTTCAACTTGACCATTCGACTGTGGATGATAAGCGGAAGAAAAGTCCAGATTCTCTTGCAGCTGGTTACACAAGGATCGCCAGAACTTACAAACAGAACCCCTCGATCAGAAACGATGTGCTAAGGAAGTCCATTAAGCTGGAAGATGTAATGGAAGAACAGACTGGCAAGGCGAGGAGCAGACGGAAGACCAGAAAGAGGAAAAAAATGGGACATTTTGGAAAACCGGTTAGTCACCACTCAGATGACGTTATTGCCAGAGGAAGGCGGAAGGTCCATGATGAAGTCCATTGCCACGTGCGACCACGGGGGCCTGTGTATCGGTAATGGCAGTAGCAAAACCAGCTAGTTTCAGGTGGCTTATTACGGGCACAGGAAGTGCAGAAACCCGCAAAATTCCCAATGTCTTTGACCAGGTCAGGTCCCCAATTGAAACGGGAAATGAGGGCCACAAAGCGTTGCACCCCAGGGTGCCCAGCCACACAATAAAAATGTCCCCAAGTCAATATCCTCTTTCGAAGTGCAGTTTGGACATATGTCTTGCCAGGGGGAGCTGCAGAAGATCCACCGGAGTAGCAACAACCAGTTGTTCAAGAGAAATAATAAGCCGAGTAGCTAGTTCCTCTCCAATGACTTCAGAGGCATGAGAAAGGGCATTAGCCTTGACATTCTTCTCAGCAGGATGGAGGGGGATCAGGAGGTTGAAACATGAGTAGAAGAGTGACCAACGGGCTTGCCTAGATTTGAGCCATTGAGCTGTCTGGAGATATAGGAGATTCTTATGATCTTCCTATACGTAGAAGCGATGGTGAGTTCCCTCTAGAAGATAATGCCATTCTTCCAGGGCCAGTTTGATGGCCAGTAGTTCTCTATCTCCTATGGAGTAATTCCTCTCTGTGGAGGAGAAAGTCTTAGAGAAATAGCCGTAAGTGAGAGTTCGGCCTTTAGACCCTTTCTGGGTGAGCACCGCCCCTGCTTCTACCGAGGAGGCGTACACTTACAGATGAAAGGGCTTCTCTGTATCAGGCTGAGTGAGAACTGGGGCTGAGGCAAAGACGGATTTTAATCTTGAGAAGGCTTCTTCAGCCCACAAGAGACCATTGGCACCCTTCTTGGTGGGCTTCACAATAGGAGTGGACAAGAGTGGACAAGTGGGGGAATAAACTGCCGGTAATAGTTTGCAAAGCCCAGGAAACCTTCCGGACACGGCCATTGAAGAACAGCAGACAACTTGGCAGGATCAGTCTGGAGGCCTCTGTCGGAGATAATATAGCCGAGGAAAGGAAGGCTTTCCTGGTGAAATTGGCATTTCTCGAGTTTCGCGAAGAGGCAATTGATCTTGAGACGACTAAGGACTTGCCGTACATGGGACTGGTGGGACTCTAGATCTGGGGAGAACACCAGAATGTCGTCAATATAGACCAAGATACGGGTATATAACAGATCCCTGAAGATGTTGTTGATGAATTCCTGAGATACGACTGCCACATTCGTAGGGGCAGTGCAGTGGCAAAGTCTCTGCTTGTTTCTAAGAAAATACATCAGCAAAGTCCGGATAACAAGTTGGAAGGCCCAAGTACTGGTAATTACTGTTGTGGGTGTTGAGGGCCATCTTGTATTTGTCTTGAGAGAGCTTTTGAATGAGGTTGTAGGACCCTTGTAAATCCTGCTTAGTGAAAACAGTGGTACTGCAGGTTATTTTAGGTGTAGCAGGTACTTATGTTTCATTTTTATTCAGCCTACAATAGTCTATCAAAGCTCGAAGACCACCAACCTTGTTTTCCTGTGCTAACTGGGGTGGAAAATGGTCAAAAGAATCCCCTTTGGAGACTGTCCAAAATGTACTTGGTCATAGGTCCTTCCTCGAGGAGTAGTTTTGCACAGAAGCAAGTCCATGGCAAAATTCCAGGATTGATGGGGTAGAAACTTCACCACCTGCGACTTGCTGAATGCATTAGTATAGAAGTGATAGGGCTTTGTGGAATAATGTTACTAGTTTGAGAGAGACAGAGAGTCACTGGTTTAGTTGGTAACAATTTTTTCAGACATGATGACAGACATTGAAGGCCCCAAGAGAGTATTGCCACTTGGAGCAGTTGAGGTGAGGAGCGAGCTTCTGTAAGCATGGCAACCCCAGGATGAGTAGACGGATTGTCTTGGGAACCTCTAGAAGTTTGATATCCCACTAGTGCGGCGCATCAACTCTTCTAACCAGGGGGTTGGTATGGTACTGCATAAATCATTCTGATATCATTACAATCTGTGCTGAACAAAGATAATGTATGAGGAAGAGCAAACTGAGACATTCCCCATCTGACTTCGGGTGAGCTAGAGACGATCATACTTATGGGATGTACTGGAGCTTGGATCGAGGCCAAGCTCAAAGCTGAAGTCAGAGTCATTGGAGCGTTTGCAGAGTTGAAGTCACAATGACCGAGACCTTGGAATGACAGGGACAAATAGAAGAGAGCGGGAATGCTGGAGTATAGAGAAAAGACCTGATACTCTGGTAGGAAGTGGCTTTATAGGCCATAAATGTACTTCCTGTGACCTAAGAGGGAAGTTCCTGTAATTTCCAGTGATGCTGTGAACTGCCCACCAAATGAAGTTGCAGCCTGTAACCTGCATTGTGGTCACCAGAGGGAACTACTGCTGTGAAGGGCTGTAAGACATGGAGGGAGCGTTACCTCAGGTGCAACAAGATGTTCACACTAAATATGTGTTTATCGTCACAGTTATCTGTGGAAAGAGACCATAGGATCCCTATCCAACTGTGTACACCAGGCCGCCCACTAAATCCTATTGTAATAAAATTGTTACTCTATAAAGATTCAGATATGATGATGTGACAGGCCAAGGGATAGCAAGATAATAAAAAACACATTGGTCTGAAGAAGACTTCTCCATATTACAATTACAAGGTGACTTCTGTTGATGGAGCTGTGTCCAGGACTTCCAGACTAAGTGATTGGATTTGTTCCAACCAGGTCACACTTCCAGAGCTTAGATGTCTGCCAGGATTGTCTGGTCCTCCTGTTCATTTGTGAAGGTTTTGGAGGCACATTTTCATCTTATGGCTCACGCATGCCAGACGTTATGTGGAGCGTGCCTTTGGTATCCTATGTAGCAAGTGGAGGAAGCTCCTTATCTCTCTTCAGATGGACCTGGACAATATGAAGCTGGTAGTCCAAGTCTGTGTTATCATATATGTAACTTCATAATGTCCAGATTCCTGACAGTGCAGCAGATGGTGACCTGGAGGAAATTTCGCCAACATCTTCAACCCCTCTACACCGGACTCTACATGGATGACCTGGAGCAGAGGATCAGTACTCCTCCTACTTTGTGTCCCCAGAGAGGGCTGTATCTTGGCAACCGGATTGGTTCTGGACTCTTTAGTTAGTTTAGGGTTTTTTTTGTTATTCTTGGTAGTTAGTTTAGGGACTCGCAAGCTGATGAGGACCCGTGACGTGGGTTGCGAGCTTACGCTTTTCGGGCTCTAATTTTATTTTTTTTTTCAAAGTCAGATAAATTTAGAGCCTGAAAAGTTAACTAATACCTCATTGAAGACTGATCATTGTGAGGAAATGCTGAAAGCCATTACAATAAAAAAATAAGTAGAAATGTCAAAAAAGTATTTTTTCTCATTTTACCAATTTAAGTTTTTTTAATAGGCAGTAAATTTGAATGAACTTCTACCAAAGTATGTAAAACATTTTTTTAAATATTTTAGTTTATTAGTTTTTAGTTCAGTTTATTTTTAATAATAACAGATCGGAAAATAATATGACCATTTAAGGGTGAAAAATTTGACCCTAATCAAGAACATACAGAAACCTATCCAAAGTATGTAAAATGTACATTAGCATAACTTCCATAGTTTCAGTGACAGATGACTCATTCATTTTCAATTTTTTGTTCTCACTTTATCCTGGTCCTGATTCATCCGTTACATAATCAGGTTTACTATAGCACTTCCCCTTATTCCATTCATATTCATTTGGTTTGTTGTACATTTGATATAGGGCAGTGATGGCGAACCTATGGCACTGGTGCCAGAGGTGGCACTCGGAGCCCTTTCTGTGGGCACTCAGGCCATCAGCCTAGGAGAGAGTTTACCAAACAGGAACAAATCCATTGAATCTTCCTGCAGTCCTAGGCAACTTATGAGATGTGGCACAGCACTATTTTACAGCGACACTTCATTGACTGTTTGGAACTGCTAGAAAAGTGAGAAGGTGTTGAAAGAAGTGCAGAGAGACCCTGGAGAGAATCTACAATGATAGTCTGAATTTGCCCACCTTGTTTCAACTGTATTGGTGGCCTCAAGTGGCCGATACAATTGAAAGATGTGGAAGAACAGTTAGCAATAAGTTACTGCTTAAAATGGCACGTTGGCACACCAGGGTAAATAAGTGGGTTTTGGTTGTAGTTTGGGCACTTGGTCTCTAAAAGGTTCGCCATCACTGATATAGGGGTTGGTGCTGACATCTAGTGGTTTATTCAGGTAGTGTCCCTCTACTTATTTATTTCTATCCTCTTTTTCCTTTTTCTTTATTTGAAGTGCATTATTTAATCTACTTCTAATTTACCATATATACTCGAGTATAAGCCGAGTTTTTCAGAACAAAAATGTGCTGAAAAACCTCACCTCGGCTTATACTTGAGTCAAGAAAAAACAAACAAACACCTTCCGAAGTCCCCCCAGCAGGTCCTCTACTATACAGCAATGCTCCGGCATCGGCTCCGTCCATGGCAGGCATCGTGACATCAGCTGCATGCTGACGTTCTAGTGTGGGCGCCGGCATAGGCTCACACTATAATGTCAGCGAGCAGCTGCCGTCACAATGCCTGCGACGGACGGCACAGGGACACGGAGCCGATGCTGAAGCATCACCGTATAAGAAGGGAACCTGCCGGGGGTGCATTGGAAGGTGAGTACAGATTTGTTTTTTTCCTACAGGCATTATATTGGGGACAGGGACCGTAGGCTATATACTAGAGGGGGGCAGAGGCTGGCAAGCTATATACTACAGGGGGCTGGCAGGCTATATACTACAGGGGCTGGTAGGCTATATACTACATGGCGCTGGCAGGCTATACACTACAGGTGGCTGGCAGGCTACACACTACAGGGGGCCGGCAGGCTATATACTACAGGGGGCTGACTGGCTATATACTACAGGGGCTGGCAGGCTATATACTACAGGGGACTGGCAGGCTATATATTACAGGGGGCTGGCAGGCTATACACTACAGGTGGCTGGCAGGCTATATACTACCGGGGGCCAGCAGGCTATATACTACAGGGGGCCGGCAGGCTATATACTACAGGGGCTGACTGGCTATATATTACAGGGGCTGGCAGGCTATATACTACAGGGGGCTGTTAGGCTATATACTACATGGGGCTGGCAGGCTATATACTACATGGGGCTGGCAGGCTATATACTACAGGGGCTGGCAGGCTATATACTACAGGGGCTGGTAGGCTATATATTACAGGGGGCTGGCAGGCTATACACTACAGGTGGCTGGCAGGCTATACACTATAGGGGCGGGCAGGCTATATACTACAGGGGGCCTGCAGGTTATATACTACATGGGGCTGGCAGGCTATATACTACAGGGGCTGGCAGGCTATATACTACAGGGGGCTGGTAGGCTGTATACTACAGGGGGCTGGCAGGCTATATACTACACAGGGCCGGATTATAGGCGGGGCTCCCGGGGCTCAAGCCCCAGGGCCCCCACCATCTTGCTCCCAAAGGGGCCCCCACCATTCTGACAATGTCTGCCGCCGCCGTCTTGAGTACGCGAGCGAGCGGAGCTGTGTCTGCTGCGCTGACGCTCCGTGCCCCTGTCGGCTCATGTGCGGCATTGCTACTGCCGGGCCGGCCCGTGCCTGCTGCGAGTGCGAGATGACTGTCTGTCACTCAAGTTGGGAGCGATGATTAGCAGCGGCGCTTCTGCAGTGCATCGCTCCCACTTGGTTATCTCGGCAGACTCCTGCTCCCGGGTCCCGCCTACAGCCTGACTCGCTCAGCAGCTCGCTGTGAGCTCAGCTGCCTGTCAGCTGGAGCGAAGCGCAGCGGCGGACCATAGCGCTGCAGAGCTTCGCTCCAGCCTCCCTCCCACTCTTCAGCTCCAGTGCAATTGCGCTGCACGCAGAGTGAGAGACCCAGTCTGTGCTGACCCCAGCGTGACCCTAACCTAACACTGATTGGCTAAACTGACTGAACCAAATTCTAGCCAATCAGTGTTAGGTTGCTTCACAGATCACTTGGCCCTCCTTCTCCCCACACCGAGTGATCTGGGAGCTGTATGAGGAGAAGTGGCAGGTGTGAAGTCCCTACTGTGTGAACTTTGAAGTAAGTACAAAATACTTTGTAAAAACACTTTTACTTAAAGACACCCTTCGCATGGCCCTCCCATGCCACCTATAACTGAAGGTCTCACCTCACCAAAATAAAGAAGGTGCTCAGTTATGTGTGGCCTTAGATAATAAGCCCCTTTTACACAAACATTATGGGGACATATATTTGGCCACACAATTTGCAGCAGGATATGTGTCCCCATAGACGCCCATGGCAAAAGTACAGTGAACACAAGGTGTGCGTCTGTCCCATAATATCCACGGAAAAAGAGCTGGCTCTGTCTTTTCCTGTAAGGGTGATGGCACATGTGGCGTTTTGAACACGTTTTTGGCCTGTGTTTAAGCAGTGAATGCTTTTTTGACAGGTTTGTCAAACTTAATTCAAACTGGTCAAATGCATCCATTTTTTGACGGACTGCTTAAAAACGGGCCAAAAACGTGTTCAAAACACCACGTGTGCCATCACCGCAAGTATGGTCAGGCATTCCTATGGCGAGCGGTGCTCATCCGTCCGAATGGGTGCTACACTTGGGCGTGAACACATTGTAAGAAGCCTAAGGCTAGTGACGCATGCGTTTTTCAAATGTTTGCTTTACTTAGTGTTTTTCAAAACCCAATGCTTGAGGTGCGATAACTACAGGAAACTGTGTCTTGGAATTTGTAAAAACGCAGTGATCTTGTTATCTCTGAATTTTGCAAGTAATCGCATGCGTTTAAAAAATAATTAATTTTTGACTTATAAGTCAAAAACGCAACCGCTTTGAAAAGTGCTATTAAAGCTCACCTAAAAAACGCAGACACAAAAAACGCAAGGGAGAAAACGCTGTGTTAAAGGACATCTACCACCAGATTACTGGTGGTAGAGTGTCCTAAATAGGCTGCTCGATTTGCCTCAGGGATGGGGGGACCGTGTTTAACATGTGATTTGGCGTTTTTATTGTGGAGGCGCTCAGGCAGACGGCGCCACCGCTGAATTACAGTGACGACAGAGGGCCAGGGGCGGTGTGAATATATTAAAGGCCATATTATAGTTATTAACCCTAACGCAAAAAGACATTCCTAAAAGTCCTGTAGCATAGGGGGGAGTATGTAACGGGCTCACGGGCTCAACCCTCTTCATACTCACCGTGTGTGGAGCAAACACCCGTCGCTAACATGGGCGCTGCCTGGCGTTAAAACCTGTAACGGAATATAGCGCCAAAGTTGAAAATGTCACTTTTTTGCCATTTTGCTCAGTATAAGGATTCAATAAAAAGTGATCAATAGGTCGCCCAGTCCTCAAAATGGCAGCATTGAAAACGTCATCAAAAGTCGCAAAAACTGACACCACCCACAGCTCCATACAACAAAGTATGAAAAAGTTATTGGAGCCAGAAGATGGCAAAATTAAGAATTAGTTTTTTGTACAGGAGGTTTTCATTTTTGTAAATGTAGAAAAAACATAAAACCTACATAAATTTGGTATGCCCGTGATCGCACTGACCCAAAGACATGTCATTTCGGGCGCACAGTGAAAGCCGTAATTCCAAGCCCACAAGAAAATGGCGCAAATGCGTGTTTTCATACTTTTCACTGGATGCAGAATTATTTCCGCTTTCCAGTACATGACATGGAATATTAAATACAGTCACCATGAAGTGCAATTTGTTACGCAGAAAACAAGCCATCACACAGCTCTGTACAAGAAAAACTAAAAAACGGATAGATTTTTGAAGGTGGGGAGTGAAAAATCAAAACGCCAAAATGAAAAAGGGGTTAAAGGACATTGTCGTTGTCTGAGGGGGGACATTTTAGATGTCCTACTCACTCGTACTAGGGGGTCTGATTGCTCCTAACATATACTGCAATCAGAGGTCGCACTAACATTTTTCCATAAGGGTAATAATACTCCTCTCACCATTTTTGAGGAGTAATCTCAGCCGAGGAGGAGTATGAAATTTTCACTAATACAAATATATAACTCCTAGTCATATATAGTGTTAATAGACTTTTGTTCCATATGACTATGTCTTTACCCTGTACTGTCTTATTTTATATGTATATGTCCCCTATGATTTGTAAAGTGCTACGGAATATGATGGCGCTATATAAATAAAGATTATTATTATTATTATAGATGTCTATTTATAGAAGAAAATTTGTTACAGCCCATGTTTTTGTAGCTTCTTGGGACAATTATAGTACTATTTGGGGCCTACGCCGACCCCAGACCCCAACCACCCACAGAGTTGCCCAAGGCTGAAGCTGTGCCCCAGACCCCACCCACAGAGAGGGCCAGAGCTGACGCCCGCCTAAGACCCCTCCACCCATAAAGTGCGCCAGAGCTGACGCTGGCCCCAGACCCCCACCACCACCCACATAGCGGGCCAGGGCTGACGTTGAGCCCCAGACCCCTACCATCACCCACAGAGCGGGCTAGAGCTGACGCCGGCCCAAGAACCCTCCCCCCACATAGCGGGCCAGGGCTGACGTTGAGCCCCAGACCCCTACCATCACCCACAGAGCGGGCTAGAGCTGACGCCGGCCCAAGAACCCTCCACCCACAGAGCGGGCCAGGGCTGACTCTGGCCCCAGAACCACCCCCCACCACCCAAAGAGCGGCCCTGCGCTGACACTAAGCCCAAGACCCCACCCACAGAGGGGGCCAGAGCCGACGCCGGCCCAAGACCCCACCACCCACAAAGTGGGCCAGGCCTGACACTGGCCCCAGACACCCACCTTTACCCACAGAGCGGGCCAGGGCTGACGCTAAGCCCCAGACCCCACCCTCAAAGCGGGCCAGAGCTGACGCTGGCCGCAGACACTCCACCCCCAGGACCCCCTCCCCCATAGATCTGGCTGATGCCTGACACCGCTAAACTTATTTCATTTTTTTTGGGGGGGGGGGTTGGGGGCATATCGCATTTTTTAAACTGTTTAATTTTTACTTTTAATGTCATTTTTTTTGTTTTTTTTAATTACATTTTTTTTGTTTTTTTTAATTACATTTTTTTTTATTTTTTACAAGGTCGCATGTGTTCCCTGCTAAACTTATATATAGATCACAGATAACAGTGACCTAATGGTAACAGTATTGGATCACTGTTATCAGTGATCTGTATACAGAGTCATGCAGTGAGGATGCATATAGCACCTTCCCTGCAGCCTCTCACTGTATACAGGAGCTGCTCTGGCTACAAGATTGGTCTGTCACATAGACCAGTGATTTTCAACCTTTTTTGAGCCGTGGCACACTTTTTATACTTAGAAAATCCTGGGGCACACCACCAACCAAAATAGCACAAAATGACACTAAAACAGTCATATTATACATATAGTTAATAATATAGATTCTAAATTTATTTTACTCAGTGTGAAACCTGGGCCTGTTTCGATAAACACAAAAGGGATATCCTGGCAGGAATGGTGGAAAGATGCACACGAAGCTCATCCTCAACAGTTCTCAGTTTCTCCCTGTTTTTAGTATATGGTGCTGATTATTATGTGGCTCATATACTGCAAAATAAAGGGGTACAATGAGAAGTACTATGGCCATGAGGCCAGAGTACAAGTGCCAGCTCATATACTCAGCATATGAGCTGGTACTTGTAGTACTCCAGCCTCATGACTATAGTATTTCTCATTTTACATTTCTCATTGTTATATGCAGTATACTGCTGGAGTACTACAAGTACCAGCTCATATGCTGAGTATTCTGCCAACAGTTCATATACTCAGGCAAAAGCTCATATAGTCAGCATTATTGGTGGGCATTACCTTGGCGATGGGCAAATGTGAGAGTCTCTCCGCTCTCAGGATGATGCGTCGGCCTCGGTGACGTCATTTTGTCGTGCGAGGTTCAAAGCTTGCGCATGTGTTATTGTACACGTCTCCTACATTGTAGAAGCCGTGACTGCGCATCGCTGGGAAACAAAACACAGGGGGCACCATAGTTTGGGGAACTTTCCCCGCGGCACACCCGACCATGTGTCGCGGCACACTAGTGTGCCACGGCACACTGGTTGAAAATCACTGACATAGACAGCCCAATCTCGTTCATAGCTCTGTGTGCACGGTCATACACGGCCATGGGGGGGATGGGCGGAGCTACTCACTGCTTTAGCCCGCGGCCGATGTAGAACGTCATGTGACCTGTGCTCCGGTCACATGACTTTCCATCGGAGCCGCAAGATAGCTCGGCAGGAGAGGAGGGACGGCACTATATTGTGGGTGTTGCCGAGTGTTGCGGGCGTGAGCTGCGATCCTGGGCAGCCAAGCACCCAGCCGGCAGATAACCACCAAGCGTATTTATACGCTTGGCGGTTTTTTGGAGGGGTAAATCAGCCTCTACAAGAGTCATAGACGCTTGTAGAGGCGTTATCGCGATCTCTGACTGCAATACTGTGGTAAATTGTGAATTTTTTAAGAGTCTGTAATAAAGTGCCACCATCATACGGTTGCAGATCAGGTAAAATGACAGTCTGTAATGTCATGGAAAGGGTTGCCTGTCTTCTAACCTGTTTTCTTGGATCAAAAAATAAAGGACAATGTCTTAGTTCAGGAGAAACATGCTAGTTACAAACAGCAATTATAGTTTCATAGTTTCTACGGTTGAAAAAAGACACTTGTCCATCAAGTTCAACCAAGGAAGGGAAGGGATTGGATGAGGAAGGGATTTAGGGGAAACAATTCTATATAACATAACCATCAATGTTATTTAGGTGTAAAAAGGCATCTAGACCCTTCTTGAAGCTCTCCGCTGTCCCTGCTGTGACCAGCGCCTGAGGCAGGCTATTCCACAGATGACAGTTCTCATAGTAAAAAAGCCCTGTCGCCTCCGGTGATTAAACCTTGATTTCTCCAAACGGAGACAGTGCCCCCTCGTCTTTTGATTTGATCTAATCTGAAACAACTTTCCACCATATTTTTTGTATGGACCATTCATATATTTAAATAAATTAATCATGTCCCCTCGTAGTCGTCTCTTTTCCAGACTAAATAAATCTATTAAATAAAAATCTAAATAAAAATTAAAATGGTACAGGTATAGAATTTTTGTGCTCATCTCTCCTGCATCATCATCATCATCTTAATATTTGTGTGTGCAATCCAAGTATGCCCGAATCCCTTTTATTCCATTCTAGCTTCTAGGACTTACGGACCCAGCTCAAGCCAGCAGGTGCAGCCAGTGGCAGTGGCACACAGACTGCAAGAGGAGCGTCAGTGTTGATTTAGTGGAAAAGAAAAACCCCAAAATAGTAAGTTTTTCTGATTATGGCATTATGCTGCATGTCACAATGGGGAGATTTAGCACAAGTGTTTGACTATAAAACTGTTCTTTTTGCTTATGGCAAACCATTCAAAGTTCATGCTTTATTTTCCATTAGCAGTTCATGAAAATAAAGCTGTGCTTTAATTCAACTAGAATAATTTTTCTCTCAAACACCATTGATAATGCATTACATCGACCCCTGCTGCTGTGCTACCACTACTTCCTACTTCAATTTTCTTTTGTAAAGGGTTATTATCCTCCCTAATTGCACGTGACCTAAGTATAATGCTAATAAAAATGTATAATGAACCTTAGAATGATTGTCTAAATTGGGGGCCTCCACCAGATTTTGCGCCCAGGGGCCCCCACCAACCTTGATCCGGCCCTGATACTACATGAGGCTGGCACCCTCTATACTGCCCCCATTGGACAAACCATCAGCAGATTTGGTTTTCAATATCATCTTTATGCTGATGACACCCAGCTGTATACTTCTGCACGTAACATCACTCCTGCCTTAATCCAGAACACTAGTGACTGTCTCTCTGCTGTCTCTAACATCATGTCCTCCCTCTTCTTCAAACTTAATCTTTCTAAGACTGAACTTCTTGTCTTTCCACAATCCACTAACAGAGCCTATCCTAACCTCTCCATATCAGTCTGTGGGGTCACCATAACCCCAAAGCAGCAGGCCCCCTGTCTCGGGGTTGTGCTGGACTCCGACCTCTCCTTTGAGCCACACATTCAATCTCTTGCTCGCTCTTGCCGTATGCATCTCAGAAACATCTCCAGAATCCGACCGTTTCTCACATTCGAAACCTGTAAAATGCTAACTGTTGCTCTGATTCACTCTACTGTAACTCTCTACTAACCGGTCTTCCACTCACCAAACTCTCTCCTCTCCAATCGATTCTTAATGCAGCAGCCAGGCTCGTCTTTCAGACTAAACGCTACATGGATGCCTCCAGTTCATGCCAGTCGCTGCACTGGCTGCCAGTCTCCTTTCGAATACAGTTTAAAATAATAACCCTCATCCACAAAGGTCTGTGTAATGCTGCACCCCCCTACCTCTCCTCTCTTATCTCAGTCTATCGCCCAACCCGTGCTCTTAGATCCGCCAGTGATCTTAGATTAACCTCTACCCTAGTGCGGACTTCCCACTCGCGTCTCCAAGACTTCTCTAGGGCTGCACCCATTCTTTGGAATGCTCTGCCCCGGACTATCAGACTAATACCTAACCTCCAAAGTTTCAAACGTGCTCTTAAAACCCATTTCTTTAGGCAAGCCTATAACACTCATTAACTGCATGAAGTTTTAACTCTTCTACTAACCCGTCCTGTGTCCTCCTCCCATCTGTTATCCAGCAACCAACAGGCACCAGACTTCTCTGCAGTCCCACTCACCCTGGACCTTGTATATAAGATGACGGCTGATGATTGGTTTAAGTGACAGCAATTTCATTTATTATATTTTGTTATTAAGGCCATTCTTAAGAAGAATGGCCTGACCAATATATATTCTTTTACCTCGTGTGTTTCCCCACTCCTCCTGTAACTGTAAGCTCTTGCGAGAAGTGACCTCACTCCTATTGTTCCATACGAATGTTGTACTCTGTCATGTTTTATTACATTTGTATTTGTCCCCTATGATTTGTAAAGCGCTACGGAATATGATGGCGCTATATAAATAAAGATTATTATTATTATTATTATAGGGGTTGGCAGGCTATATACTACAGGGGGCTGGCAGGCTATATACTACGGGGGCTGACTGGCTATATACTACAGGGGCTGGCAGGCTATACACTACATGGGGCTGGCTGGCTATATACTACAGGGGGCTGGCAGGCTATATACTACAGGGGCTGACTGGCTATATACTACAGGGGCTGGCAGGCTATATACTACAGGGGCTGACTGGCTATATACTACAGGGGCTGGCAGGCTATATACTACAGGGGGCTGGTAGGCTATATATTACAGGGGGCTGGCAGGCTGTACACTACAGGGGGCTGGCAGGCTATACACTACATGGGGCTGGCAGGCTATATACTACAGGGGGCTGGCAGGCTATATACTACAGGGGCTGGCAGGCTATATACTACAGGGGGCTGGCAGGCTATATACTACAGGGGCTGACTGGCTATATACTACAGGGGCTGGCAGGCTATATACTACAGGGGGCTGGTAGGCTGTATTCTACAGGGGGCTGTTCACATAGCAGCGCAGATTCTGTAATTATCGCACTGCCCCCTGTTATGTCAGAATTATGCAGTACGATAACGATATGATACGATAAAACTGCATTTATCCCCAAGGGGAAATTGCTTGGTTGCAGTTGTCCACCAACATAAAACAAAACGACAACATAAAACGTAATGGGAAGTTTCAAATGCATCTGCATGAGGGTCATATGACCTGCGGCTCCTCCGAGCAGAAGGGGAAGTTACCACAGTAAGAACAAGGTAATATTGTACGTATATTGTAATATTGTGATATTGTACGTACCCCGGTAAACTTTGTTATATGTGGCCAACCCCGCTGAAGTCACCCAGTGGGAGAAACGTATAAAGAGATCCATTGATGCAGCAGTAACAGCCATGGTCAGTACTAAGAATTAGGTGTAGACATTTACCAATTACATTTTATATTACTGTATATAACATTTTCCTTTGGCGGGACACACTGCATACTGATACCACACCTGTGTAACAAGGCTACAATATGTAGTAGTAAATGTGGTAGTGAATACAAATTGAGGACAGGAATTCCCAGGTTACTACAGATTGTGGGAAATATTCTTACTGAAAAAACACTAAATCCCTTCATACATTAGATACAGGCTGGACTGGGCTGCCGGGATACCGGTCAAAACCCCCATGGGCCCTTATCATAAGTCACCATCTCTTATCTGTGTCTGTGCAGGCACATTCAGCTGAGGCTGGAGGAGGGGGGCAGCAGGGGGGACGATGCGTTACTGCAGGAGGGAGAGACAGGTTTTCTGCTCTTCCCACAGCAGCGCTGGGGCCAGGGGCGTTGCTAGGGTGGAAAAACATCCGGGGCACGGGCCCCAATGCATGTGTATTAGACTTTTAGTAATGTCCCCCCTGTACATAACCCCCTCACATGTGCTTGTGCCAATAACAACCTGCCAGTGTATACAGCTACAGAAACCACAGAAGAAATCCCTACTTTTTCCCTCCAGTGACTGCAGGTGACACGTCCTCAATCTTCTCCATTAGGCATCACCACATCTTATGTTCCCCATTGTCCCTACATCTTGGACAGTGTTATCTGGCTGCTGCCCCCAACAATCTCCCCCAAATACTGTAAGGCTTGCATTTAAACACCAGGGGCTTGTTACCCATCACACTGGTCTCACTAGAAACGCAAATGAGATCAAACTGAGGCCTGTCCTAGTGCCACGTGTGAACACACCCCAAGAAATGTACCCCACACAGCCCCCCAGTAACGTTCCCCACACAGCCACAAATCAATGACCCCCATACATCTACCACCCCCAAAATGTTCCCCACACAGCTACCCTCAGTAGCTAATGTGCCCCCACACAGCTACCCTCAGTAGCTAATGTGCCCCCACACAGCTACCCTCAGTAGCTAATGTGCCCCCACACAGCTACCCTCAGTAGCTAATGTGCCCCCACACAGCTACCCTCAGTAGCTAATGTGCCCCCACACAGCTACCCTCAGTAGCTAATGTGCCCCCACACAGCTACCCTCAGTAGCTAATGTGCCCCCACACAGCTACCCTCAGTAGCTAATTTCCCCCACACAGCTACCCTCAGTAGCTAATGTGCCCCCACACAGCTACCCTCAGTAGCTAATGTGCCCCCACACAGCTACCCTCAGTAGCTAATGTGCCCCCACACAGCCCCCCCAGTAGCTAATGTCCCCCACACAGCCCCCCAGTAGCTAATGTCCCCCACACAGCCCCCCCCAGTAGCTAATGTCCCCCACACAGCCCCCCAGTAGCTAATGTCCCCCACACAGCCCCCCCAGTAGCTAATGTCCCCCACACAGCCCCCCCAGTAGCTAATGTCCCCCACACAGCCACCCCCAGTAAGTAATGTCTCCCACACAGCACCCCCCCCCCAGTAAGTAATGTCTCCCCCACAGTAGCTAATGTCCCCCATACAGCCCCCCCTGTAGGTAATGTCCCCCACACAGCCCCCCCTGTAGGTAATGTCCCCCACACAGCCCCCCCTGTAGGTAATGTCCCCCACACAGCCCCCCCTGTAGGTAATGTCCCCCACACAGCCCCACTTACCTCAATGATGCAGGTCTATGTGTTCACTGTGTGTTTCCCCGGCAGGTCATGTGACCATCCATGACATCATCACAGGTCCTTCAGAGTATTATTCCTCCAGAGGCTGCAGCCCCTGCCGGGGAAACCAGTGACTGCACTCCTTCTCATCACCATCTGTGGAGATCGTGATGAGAGAGAGGAGGATGCGCAGGGGAGATCCGGGGCTCCAGCCAAAAGATCCGGGGCACGAGCCCCGGATCTTTTGACCTAGCGACGCCCCTGGCTGGGGCAGTGAGTAAGACATGTCCTCCTCACTGCACTGAGCACCTCAGCCCCTGCGTCACTGCAGGAGAACATGGCCCCTGATTCACTGGAGGAGCAGACAGTGAGCTGTCACTAATTACAGACCAGAGGACGTAGGCCCCCTAGTGGTCACAGTGGGCCCCCTTCCTCCTGGTCATGCTGGAGGTCATCCCCTTAGCACAGCACAGGCTGCCCTCATGTGCTCAGGTATTTCTAACACAATAAAAGTGCATCACATTTACACACACACAGTGCACCTCATTACATCCCTGCAATGTGTATATACATACAGAATAACAGTGCACTCAACAACTACAACTCCCAGCTGTTGAATTTGATGCTGGGAGTTGTAGTACTTTGATTGACTGTATTAAGTGATGCTGTAGAATAAGGAGTGCTGTCACGCGTAACGCGCTGACTCTGTTTAGAATTGGAATCAAAGCGCACTGGGGCGGGATGCGCTTCTAGGCAAACGCATGCGTTGGATAACCCGCACCCGGTGTCTTGTATTGTCCAAATGCTGAAGGAATCCAAGCATAGCGCAGCCTCAGTATTACCAGCATACCCCGCGTTACATGTGACCACAGCCTCAGTATTACCAGCATACCCTGCGTTACGTGTGACCGCAGCCTCAGTATTACCAGCATACCCCGCGTTACGTGTGACCGCAGCCTCAGTATTACCAGCATACCCCGCGTTACGTGTGACCCCAGCCTCAGTATTACCAGCATACCCCGCGTTACGTGTGACCGCAGCCTCAGTATCACCAGCATACCCCGCGTTACGTGTGACCGCAGCCTCAGTATTACCAGCATACCCCGCGTTACGTGTGACCGCAGCCTCAGTATTACCAGCATACCCTGCATTACGTGTGACCTCAGCCTCAGTATTACCAGCATACCCCGCGTTACGTGTGACCGCAGCCTCAGTATTACCAGCATACCCCGCGTTACGTGTGACCCCAGCCTCAGTATTACCAGCATACCCCGCGTTACGTGTGACCCCAGCCTCAGTATTACCAGCATACCCCGCGTTACGTGTGACCGCAGCCTCAGTATTACCAGCATACCCCGCGTTACGTGTGACCCCAGCCTCAGTATTACCAGCATACCCCGCGTTACGTGTGACCGCAGCCTCAGTATCACCAGCATACCCCGCGTTACGTGTGACCGCAGCCTCAGTATTACCAGCATACCCCGCGTTACGTGTGACCGCAGCCTCAGTATTACCAGCATACCCTGCATTACGTGTGACCTCAGCCTCAGTATTACCAGCATACCCCGCGTTACGTGTGACCGCAGCCTCAGTATTACCAGCATACCCCGCGTTACGTGTGACCCCAGCCTCAGTATTACCAGCATACCCCGCGTTACGTGTGACCCCAGCCTCAGTATTACCAGCATACCCCGCGTTACGTGTGACCGCAGCCTCAGTATTACCAGCATACCCCGCGTTACGTGTGACCCCAGCCTCAGTATTACCAGCATACTCCGCGTTTGACCCCAGCCTCAGTATTACCAGCATACCCCGTGTTACGTGTGACCGCAGCCTCAGTATTACCAGCATACCCCGCGTTTGACCCCAGCTTCAGTGTTACCAGCATAGCCCGTGTTACGTGTGACCGCAGCCTCGGTATTACCAGCATACTCTGCGTTACGTGTGACCGCAGCCTCAGTATTACCAGCATACCCCGCGTTACGTGTGAACGCAGCCTCAGTATTACCAGCATACCCTGCGTTACGTGTGACCGCAGCCTCTGTATTACCAGCATCCGCAGCCTCAGTATTACCAGCATACCCCGCGTTACGTGTGACCGAAGCCTCAGTATTACCAGCATACCCCGCGTTACGTGTGACCGCAGCCTCAGTATTACCAGCATAACCCACATTACGTGTGACCGCAACCTCAGTATTACCAGCATACCCCACGTTACGTGTGACCGCAGCCTCAGTATTACCAGCATACCCCACGTTACGTGTGACCGCAACCTCAGTATTACCAGCATACCCCGCGTTACATGTGACCGCAGCCTCAGTATTACCAGCATACCCCACGTTACGTGTGACCACAGCCTCAGTATTACCAGCATACCCCGCGTTACGTGTGACCGCAGCCTCAGTATTACCAGCATACCCCGCGTTACGTGTGACCGAAGCCTCAGTATTACCAGCATACCCCGCGTTACGTGTGACCGCAGCCTCAGTATTACCAGCATACCCCGTGTTACATGTGACCGCAGCCTCAGTATTACCAGCATACCCCGCGTTACTTGTGACCGAAGCCTCAGTATTACCAGCATACCCCGCGTTACGTGTGACCGCAGCCTCAGTATTACCAGCATACCCCACGTTACGTGTGACTGCAGCCTCAGCATTACCAGCATACCCCGCGTTACGTGTGACCGCAGCCTCAGTATTACCAGCATACCCTGCGTTACATGTGACCGCAGCCTCAGTATTACCAGCATACCCCGTGTTGCCAGGGCCGGATTATAGGCGGGGCTCCCGGGGCTCGAGCCCCGGGGCCCCCACCATCTTGCCCCCCCAGGGGGCCCACACCAGATCGCGCCCCCTGGGCCCTGGCTCCTTAGCCGCCACCTCTCAGAGCTGTCCGCCCATCCACGGCACCGGTGACCGCCTCCCCGCATATCCCCTTGCATGGCCGAGCCGTCAGCCCCGCCGGCACAGGCTCCCGCCTCCCAACACGCTTCATGGATAAGCCTCCCCGTCCGCTCGTAACCCCACTCGCGCTCCCTCCTCCACAGCCCGTCCTCCGCTCCCCAACCCCGCAAAAAAAGCGGCCGTCCTCCGCTCCCCCCCCCTCCCCACCGGTGGAACAAGCGCTCTTCCTCCGCTCCAAACCCCCAACCCCGCCGGAACAAGCGCCCGTCCGCCGCTCCAAACCCCCCCTCCCCCCGCTGGAAGAAGCGTCCATCTTCCGCTCCTCTCCTCCCCCCCCCCTGGCGGAACAAGCAGCGGCCGTCCTCCGCTCCTCCCCCCCTTCCCCGGCAGAACAAACAGCCCTCCGCTCCTAACACACACACACACACCCCCCCCCCGGGAACAAGCGGCTACCCTCCGCTCCTAACCCCCCCTCTCCCCGGAACAAGCTGACGTCCTCGGCTTGACACCCCGACCCTCGCCCGAACAGGCAGCGGCCCCTCGACCCACTCTCCCCGGCCGAACATGCGATCCGCCCCCCCCCGCTCCCCCCCGTCCAAACCAGCAACCAACCAACCCCCCCACGCCGAACACCCGCCTGACGCGACGGCCGGTCATCCTAAAAGGGTAAGTATACACTACATATGTATTTATTTGTGTGTATATATGATGTATATTCTGTGTATATAGTGTATGTACAGTGTATATACTGTGTGTATATATGCATCTACTGTCTATATATGTATATACTGGGTATATGTGTATATGCATCTACTGTGTATATACTGTGTATATGTGTATATGCATCTACTGTCTATATATGTATATACTGTGTATATGTGTATATATGCATCTACTGTGTATATACTGTGTATATGTGTATATATGCATCTACTGTGTATATACTGTGTATATGTGTATATATGCATCTACTGTGTATATACTATGTATATGTATATATGCATCTACTGTCTATATATGTATATACTGTGTATATGTGTATATATGCATCTACTGTCTATATATGTATATACTATGTATATGTGTATATATGCATCTACTGTCTATATATGTATATACTGTGTATATGTGTATATATGCATCTACTGTCTATATATGTATATACTGTGTATATGTGTATATATGCATCTACTGTCTATATATGTATATACTGTGTATATATACATTTACTGTTTTTATACACGCATATATTTGTATAAGCATATATAATTGTGCACATTTAAATATATGCATGCATATATATATATATATATGATGTATGTTTATATGCTGTGTATATGGTATGTATGTATATGCTCTGTATACTGAATGTGTGTGTATTTCCCGTATGTCTGTGAAAATGCTGTATATACTGAATGTGTGTGTATTTGCTGTATGTGTGTATATTAGGGGCGAGGCGGCTGTATGTAGCTGTGTTACTGGGGGGCTAGGCGGCTGTATGTAGCTGTGTTACTGGGGGGCGAGGCGGCTGTATGTAGGTGTGTTACTGGGGGGCGAGGCGGCTGTATGTAGCTGTGTTACTGGGGATGAGGCGGCTGTATGTAGCTGTGTTACTGGGGATGAGGCGGCGGTATGTAGCTGTGTTACTGGGGGCGAGGCGGCTGTGTATAGCTGTTACTGTGGAAGAGGCGGCTGTATGTTGCTGTGTTACTGGAGGCGAGGCGGCTGTATGCAGCTGTGTTACTGGAGAGGCATCTGTATGTAGCTGTGTTACTGGGGATGAGGCGGCGGTATGTAGCTGTGTTACTGGGGGCGAGGCGGCTGTGTGTAGCTGTGTTACTGGGGATGAGGCGGCTGTGTGTAGCTGTTACTGGGAATGAGGCGGCTGTATGTAGCTGTTACTGGGGATGAGGCGGCTGTGTGTAGCTGTTACGTCCATCTTCCGCTCCTCTCCTCCCCCCCCCCCTGGCGGAACAAGCATCGGCCGTCCTCCGCTCCTCCCCCCCTTCCCCGGCAGAACAAACAGCAGCCGTCCTACGCTTTTCCCCTCCCCCCCGGAACAAGCGGCTGCCCTCCGCTCCTAACACCCCCCCCCCCCCCGGAACAAGCGGCTACCCTCCGCTCCTAACCCCCCCCCCCCTCCCCGGAACAAGCTGACGTCCTCGGCTTGACACCCCGACCCTCGCCCGAACAGGCAGCGGCCCCTCGACCCGCTCTCCCCGGCCGCACATGCGATCCCCGCCCCCGCCCCCCCGCTCCCCCCCGTCCAAACCAGCAACCAACCAACCCCCCCACGCCGAACACCCGCCTGACGCGACGGCCGGTCATCCTAAAAGGGTAAGTATACACTACATATGTATTTATTTGTGTGTATATATGATGTATATTCTGTGTATATAGTGTATGTACAGTGTATATACTGTGTGTATATATGCATCTACTGTCTATATATGCATATACTGTGTATATGTGTATATGCATCTACTGTGTATATACTGTGTATATGTGTATATGCATCTACTGTCTATATATGTATATACTGTGTATATGTGTATATATGCATCTACTGTGTATATACTGTGTATATGTGTATATATGCATCTACTGTGTATATACTGTGTATATGTGTATATATGCATCTACTGTGTATATACTATGTATATGTATATATGCATCTACTGTCTATATATGTATATACTGTGTATATATGTATATATGCATCTACTGTCTATATATGTATATACTATGTATATGTGTATATATGCATCTACTGTCTATATATGTATATACTGTGTATATGTGTATATATGCATCTACTGTGTATATATGTATATACTGTGTATATGTGTATATATGCATCTACTGTGTATATATGTATATACTGTGTATATGTGTATATATGCATCTACTGTCTATATATGTATATACTGTGTATATATGCATTTACTGTTTTTATACACGCATATATTTGTATAAGCATATATAATTGTGCACATTTAAATATATGCATATATATATATATATATATATATATATATATGATGTATGTTTATATGCTGTGTATATGGTATGTATGTATATGCTCTGTATACTGAATGTGTGTGTATTTCCCGTATGTCTGTGAAAATGCTGTATATACTGAATGTGTGTGTATTTGCTGTATGTGTGTATATTAGGGGCGAGGCGGCTGTATGTAGCTGTGTTACTGGGGGGCTAGGCGGCTGTATGTAGCTGTGTTACTGGGGGGCGAGGCGGCTGTATGTAGGTGTGTTACTGGGGGGCGAGGCGGCTGTATGTAGCTGTGTTACTGGGGATGAGGCGGCTGTATGTAGCTGTGTTACTGGGGATGTGGCGGCGGTATGTAGCTGTGTTACTGGGGGCGAGGCGGCTGTGTATAGCTGTTACTGTGGAAGAGGCGGCTGTATGTTGCTGTGTTACTGGAGGCGAGGCGGCTGTATGTAGCTGTGTTACTGGAGAGGCATCTGTATGTAGCTGTGTTACTGGGGATGAGGTGGCGGTATGTAGCTGTGTTACTGGGGGCGAGGCGGCTGTGTGTAGCTGTGTTACTGGGGATGAGGCGGCTGTGTGTAGCTGTTAATGGGGATGAGGCGGCTGTATGTAGCTGTTACTGGGGATGAGGCGGCTGTGTAGCTGTTACTGGGAATGAGGCGGCTGTGTGTAGCTCTGTTACTGGGGGCGAGGGGGCTGTGTGTAGCTGTGTTACTGGGGGTGAGGCGGCTGTATGTAGCTGTGTTACTGGGGGCGAGGAGGCTGTATGTTGCTGTGTTACTGGAGGCGAGGCGGCTGTATGTAGCTGTGTTACTGGAGCGGCATCTGTATGTAGCTGTGTTATTGGGGGTGAGGCGGCTGTATGTAGCTGTGTTACTGGAGAGGCATCTGTATGTAGCATCTATCTGTCCGTATTACCAGCATACCTCGTGTTACGTGTGACCCCAGCCTCAGTATTACCAGCATACCCCGCGTTACGTGTGACCGCAGCCTCAGTATTACCAGTATACCCCGCGTTACGTGTGACCGCAGTCTCAGTATTACCAGCATACCCCGCGTTACGTGTCACCGCAGCCTCAGTATTACCAGCATACCCGGCGTTACGTGTGACCGCAGCCTCAGTATTACCAGCATACCCCGCGTTACGTGTGACCGCAGCCTCAGTATTACCTGCATACCCCGCGCTACATGTGACCGCAGCCTCGGTATGACCTGCATACCCCGCGTTACGTGTGACCGCAGCTTCAGTGTTACCAGCATACCCTGCGTTACGTGTGACCGCAGCCTCAGTATTACCAGCATACCCCGCGTTACGTGTGACCGCAGCCTCAGTATTACCTGCATACCCCGTGTTACATGTGACCGCAGCCTCAGTATGACCTGCATACCCCGCGTTACGTGTGACCGCAGCTTCAGTGTTACCAGCATACCCTGCGTTACGTGTGACCGCAGCCTCAGTATTACCAGCATACCTTGTGTTACGTGTGACCGCAGTCTCAGTATTACCAGCATACCTCGTGTTACGTGTGACCGCAGCCTCAGTATTACCAGTATACCCCGCGTTACGTGCGACCGCAGCCTCAGTATTACCAGCATACCCCGCGTTACGTGTGACCGCAGCCTCAGTATTACCAGTATACCCCGCGTTACGTGTGACCGCAGCCTCAGCATTACCAGCATACCCCGTGTTACTTGTGACCGCAGCCTCAGTATTACCAGCATACCCCGCGTTACGTGTGACCACAGCCTCAGTATTACCAGCATACCCTGCGTTACGTGTGACCGCAGCCTCAGTATTACCAGCATACCCTGTGTTACGTGTGACCGCAGCCTCAGTATTACCAGCATACCCCGCGTTACGTGTGACCCCAGCCTCAGTATTACCAGCATACCCCGCGTTACGTGTGACCGCAGCCTCAGTATTACCAGCATACCCCGCGTTACGTGTGACCCCAGCCTCAGTATTACCAGCATACCCCGCGTTACATGTGACCGCAGCCTCAGTATTACCCCCCACCAGTCATGGTGTCCAAATTGCAGATTCATCACCATTTCAATGCACACAAACATTTGAATAAAAAGTGATGAAAAGCTTCTTCACTCCACAAACTGAAATCACTGAAAATATCAGCGTCTCCAACTCCGTACATCAAAGTTTCAAAAAGTAAGAGGTGTGTGAAAGTTGTAAAACCGAGCCTGTAATAAAAATAATGCAACTTTTTTTTGTCATTTATAACATATTTGGAATTTTTCTCCAGCTTCCTAGTACACTGTGCGGAATATTAACCCTTAAAGGGTTAAAGGCCAGACAATTTTCATCTTTGATTTTCCACTTTTACCTCCCTGTCTTTATAAATTCATAACTGTGTTATTTCCAGGTACAGAGCTGTATGAGGCTTGTTTTCTGCATAACAAATTGTACTTCTTAGTGATGGTATTTAATATTCTATACCGTGTACTGGAAAGAGGGAAAAAAAAACAATGCGGTAAAATTGCCAAAAAAACGTACTTGTGCCATTTTCTTGTGGGCTACGTATGTACGGCTTTCACTGTATGCTCCAAATCATACCTCCCCTTAATTCCTTGGGTAAGTGTGATCACGAGGACACCAAATTCATAAAGATTTTATTCCGTTTTTATATAAAAAATTAAAACCTTTGGTACAAAAAAAAATGTCTTAAAGGGGTTTTCCCACAAAGACAAGTTAGGCCCTATCCACAGGCAGATAACAAGCCTCAGGCCCCATTCACACGTTGCAGTTCTTGATCTGTTTTAATTCCAGTTAAAGACGCAACAGGGACGGGCTCATTCCAGAACAAAAGTGTGTCAGTAGAAACTCATATGTGTTCTGACAAAGCCCTTCCCTTTTGCGGTTTCCAATGCAGTTAAAACTCATCAAAAAACAAAAAGTGTGCATGGGGCCTGAGGCCGCGGTCACACGTACCGCTAGGCGTTCGTTCATAACGCGATGCAAGCGCACAAGGGGAGGACCGCCCCCCCTGTGCACTAGTATCGCGTTATGAACGGACGCCTAGCGGTACGTGTGACCACGGCCTGGGCTTGTTCTCTGCAGGATTGTTGTACACGTCCTCATTCACTTCTATGGGCTCATGCAGATGGTTGTGAATTTCACAGCCCTGTTTATGAGCCGACTGCCTGAGCTGCAAATGACAGAGCAGGTCCTAACCATGTTTGCGGTTCAGGCTATTATTATGTACTTACATCCCGATGATAAACAACCCATGGGACCATTGTTTGCATCCCAAGAACTGTAAAAGTGTAGTGTGCTGAAAGCCTGAGGCTGCGTTCACACATTACATTTTTTTTGTTGCAGAAACTTTAAGTTTGTGTGCTGAATGGCAAAAAGACCTGCATTCAAATGGTAGAGGTACAGATCGTCTTTCCAAAGCATTGGTTATGCAACAAAAACCGCAATGTGTGAACATGGCCACAGGCTGCATTCACACCTTGCATTTCCAGCACGTTCAGAAACGCAATGAAAATATACATGGCGGTGGCTCGCACGTATCCATGAAGCGGCTGGTGGGCCCCCAGAATTAATTTCACTGGTGGGCCCTTGGCACCCCAGTCCGACCCTGATTAGATATATTTAGTTGTGTTTACAAACCTTGTGAGAAGTTACTAGTCACTCAGCGATGCACATTTACAGGGGGTACGGAAAGTATTCAGACCCCTTTACATTTTTCACTCTTTTTTTCATTGCAGCCAATTGGTAAGATCAAAAAAGTTTATTTTTTGCTGATTAATGTACATTCTGCCCCCATCTTCACAGAAGAAACAGGCATGTAGATATTTGTGCTAATTTATTGAATCTGAAATATCACATGAATTATCCAGACCCTTTGCTCAGTGTTGAGTAGAAGCTTTGGAGCTGGTGCAGCCAGGATTGTTCTTGGGAAAATACAACAAGTTCCTCACCCCTGGATTTGGGGATCCTCTGCCTCTTCCTTGCAGATCCTCTCCAGTTCCCTCAGGTTGGATGGTGAATGACATTTTCGTGTCTCTCCAGAGATGGTCACTTTGGGTTTAGGTCCGGGCTCTGGCTGGGCCAGTCAGGAATGGTCACAGAGATGTGTTGTGATAAATATGTGATGATGTTGTAGCATGGCTGGTCCGATTTATACCACTCAACCAGGTAATAATCCAGGACAGACAACCGCAGTGCTTTCCCAGAAATGTAGCTTACCTTATTGGATTTCAGGTCCAGAGACAAGACAATGGTGATATCAGCAATGGTGATAGCTCTGGCTTGCAGATATAGATTAATGTACCACCATACCCAGATATTATACCTCCATTCATCTATATATTGTCCATTTGGACCCACAAAATCAACAAAAACAGACATCCAGCGCTCTCCGATGTGTTAAAAGGCATGTCGGGGCAATGACTGAGCTAGTGTCTGGGAAAAGACAGAAATACCTCCACCCTGACCACCCATCTAACTAAACACAGAGACGTTTTGTTGGAAAGGTGAATGGTCACAGCTTTATTAAATCTTGGAATACAATCTGTAAAATATAAAAAAATTATTAAAAACACGATATATAACATAACATTATAAGTTCTGATAGTTGAGCTCTTGGCAACAACCCATAATGGTGGCATATTTTCAATTGTAGCAGAATGCAGTTATCTCCGGCACTCTCATAGACAATTAAGTGGAGTGCTGGAGACAGCCGAGCGCTGTGCTCAGCGATTTCTGACACCCCCACATTAATTAATAAAGTGGCAGGACGTCTGCTACATCCCCCAATACACCCATTGGTGAGAGAGTCCCCCATTTTCAAATTGTTGAGTGTTTGTATTCATGATCAGTGGGGGTTCTACCAGTCGGACCCTCATCAATCAGTTTGTTATCTCATGTCCTGTGAATTGGGGATAACATAGAATTTGGCTCATTGTATTTAAGACCTCGAACCAGAGAATGAGTCGTACAATTATATCTGTGGTGGATTTTAGTGTGGATGATATTATGCATCTTATTATAGACTGTGATATATATGTATAGGCTGCAGAAGCCAAAATACGCAATATATTATTTAATGGTTTTTTCCTTCGGCCCTTAGCAGCCACCAGTGTCAGCCACTATGTAGAGAGATGAGATGTTCTTCTGCCTCCGATCTCTTAGTTCAGGAACCTCTGACCTCCTGATCAGGGGAGGAAAGTGTGTTGGGTAATCTGTTATTATCCATTGGAGCAAAGCCTGGTCAGGTGCCAACTATCAGCTAGCAGGACACAGATTCCTGATATTATCATGTGGAAAGGTTTGGAGATGACTGCAATGTTTCTTTATATCCTGATTCTTTACAGACCTTACAGATATTTACTGGGATTAACTCTATCCTGATTCCAGAGTAATGGAGGTCCAGGCAAACACACTGGTTGGCGGCCACTTGCCACTCGCTACATGAGTGTGAAAAGTCAATATTCAACAGGCAATGAGTATTCTCAACTAAAGCAACGTAGAAGAGCGCTGAGGCACAGCGAAGACTCCTTGCATCAACCTCCTCGGACCCAACAAATGGCAACGGGAAAAACGGCAGCAAATGGCAGGTAATGTATATACCGTATATTCCGGCGTATAAGACGACCTGGTGTATAAGACGACCCCCCTACTTTCCTGTTTAAAATATAGAGTTTAAGATATATTCGCCGTATAAGACTACCCCTTTTCCAACGCATACAAAACACAGGTAAAAATTAAAAAAAACCTGATTTGAATTTAACATGGTCCTTTTTTTAATGTAAATTTTTATGACATGCAGGTATATAGCAGGAAAACTGTTGCTCATAGACATAAGGCAAACAACAACAACATTACCATTACAGCACTGCCCCCAGTAGTATACAGCATAGCCCCCAGTAGTATACAGCACAGCCCACAGTAGTATACAGCACTGCCCCCAGTAGTATACAGCACTGCCCCCAGTAGTATACAGCACAGCCCCTAGGCGCCTAGGCATACTAGGCGCCGCCCCGGGGAAAAACATGGCGGCGCCCAGCAGAAGAAAGAAGACGGCGCGGAACACTGAAGACGAGCCGCGTGGACATCGGGGCCAACGGAGGGTGAGTATGCGCCCTGATGTCTTTTTGAGGCTGCCGGCAGCCATCGCTGTGAAAACACCAGCGATCGGTGTTACCGGTAAGCCTTTGCTGCAATATGCAGCAAAGACTTACCGGCTATGGAGAGGGCTCAGTCCGTGAGCCCTCTCCATGCACCGGGACCCGACCGCCGCCGTATAAGACGATTACCGGCGTATAAGACGACCCCAGAGAAGACAGAAGATTTTTCTGTCTTCAAAAGTCGTCTTATACGCCGGAATATACGGTAGATCCTCGGTGGTGCTCAACTTCCAGCCAGGATGAGATATTCATATATAGAAAAAAGCAGTGGCACTCACCGGTCAGAGGAAGTAAAGAAGAAGCTTTATTGTTCCATGTGGCAGTGCGGGGAGGACGCCAAACATGGCAGGCAACGGGCCGTTTCGCGCTACTATGCGCTTTCTCAAGCTTAAGACGCTGCTACTTCCGGGGGGCGGATAATAAAGATTTCCAGGAGCGTCATCATAGGAAACCAAAACCTGTAACAGAGTCCTCCCTAAAAATAACAGACAGTGTAACAATGTGACCCATAAATAACAAACATTAACCCTTTATCACCGACACTTGTTTTCAGCTCAATGACCAGACTCTATTTTTATAATCTGACATGTGTCAGGATAATTGGTTATAACTACGGAACGCTTGAACATATCCAGGTGACTTTGAGACTGTTTTCTCTTGACATTTTCATATTAGTTGAAAAATCTTAGTGATATGTTTTGCGTTACATTCTGAAAAATACGGAAATTATGCGAAAATTCAGAAAAAATCTCCATTTCCAAAGTTCGAATTTTTCTTCTTACCTGGCAGATTGTCAGACCACCCAAATAGCTTGATATCTAACATTTACCACATGTTTGCATTATGTTTGCATAGTTTTTTATGCATCATCTCATTTTTGTAGGATGTTAGGATGAGAACTTTAGGTGCCATTTTTCACATTTGTATGAAAATTGTCACCACTCACGTTGAGGGACAACTCAGTTTTCAAGTGACTTTGAGAGATATAAATAATAATAAAACCCCATAAATGACCCCACTATAGAAACTACACCTCTCAATGTATATAAAAAAAACTGTTATGGCATCTGTTAACCCTTTCAGTGTTTCATGGGAGTAAAACAATGGACGTACAATTTAGGAACTGTAATTTTTTTGGAAAAATAAGTTTAGGCTGAAAATTACAGATTCACAATGGATTAAATGATGAAATACTCTGCAAGGTTTGACATACAATTTCTCCCGTGTATGGCAACACCACATATGTGGTGGTAAACTGTCGTTTGGGCACACAGCTGGGCATAGAATGAAAGCAGTGCCATGCAAAACAGATTTGTATTGTCACATTGTACAGGCTATAAAAGTTTTATTATTTTTTTAAATTAATGTATAATGTATTTTTTGCTGAATAAGATATACTATACACGTACTTCAGTTTGAGGGATCTATAGCTTTTTCAAGAGATTTTATTAACTATTTTAAGGTAAGAAAAACCTAAAGAAAATCATTCATTTTTGATATTTTTTTCATACTTTTTTCATATTTTTTTTTGTTCGCTCACCACAACATAAAAATATGGTGTTTTTTTTATTCTTTGGTTCACTACGGTTATGGTAATACCTCATTTATATAGTTTGTCTTATCTTTGCCCAATTTTGCGAAACAAAAACAACTGTGGAGAAATTCACTTTGTTTTTAGTATCGTCAACCGTTCTGAGGCATAACTTCTTTATTTTTATGTTGACAGAGGTGGTTGAGGGCTTATGTTTTGCGAAAAGATTTGATTTTATCAGTGGTATCATTTTTGGGTATGTAACTTTCTTTGATCCTTTTTAAGAACATTTTTTGTGAAGACATTTTTTGAAAAATCTAATTACGGGATGTTTTCCGTGTTTTTTACTATGGCGTTCACGCTGCAGTTCTAACAATGATTTTGTTTTATTGTGCAGACTTTTAGGGATGCAATGGTACCAATACTAATGTATTGTAATGCAGGGTAAACAGACAGTGTAGAGTCTAAATGGAGGAAACATCGGGCATCACCGGGTACTTAGCAGACCTTAATGACCGCCGTAGAATCCCGATAGGGCGGTCATTAAGGGGTTAAGCACCAAATACAGGTAAATAAAAACAAACAAAACCACATTACAGAGCATCGACATTTGCACTATTCCTTCTGAACAGGGCTGGCATATAAGTGTTGCGAGATTTGGATTAAGGCTATATTCACACTGCCGTTGCCCGCCCGTACCGTACCGTAGCGGGCAACGGCAGTGTACGGGGGAGGAGGTGAGCGCAGCTCACCCCCGCTCCTCTCCATAGCAACCTATGTCGCACGGCGCCGTATTACGGGAAAAGATAGCACCGTACCTCTCCCGTAAGGTGCCGTGCGCCCATTGCTGCCTATGGGGGACGTATATCGGCCGTATATACGTCGGCTGTATATACGTCCCCCATACGTTAGTGTGAATATAGCCTTACTCCTACTATGTGCAACATCCCCCACCGGGGCCTAGCCTTTTCTCGGGGCCTGGAGTCAGCTGGGGCCCGCAGTACCTGAGTGGCTGGCGGTTGCGGCCTAGCGGGTACTGCAGGTGCAGCGACATCCTCCGGACCTTCAGGGGGAGGAGCGCTGTCGCCCGGGGTGTCGGCTGTTCCAGCCGGGGACTCAACTGAGCCAGGGACCACAGAGGGGTCCAGCAATAAATAGATAGGAACCTGCGGCAGCGCCGCGGCTCCTTCCAGCTCCGGTTCTTCTGGGGCCGGGTCGTCACCCCATTGGTAACCGGCAAGCGGAGAAATGGGCCACGTCAGAACCTCCGGACAAGGTTCACTAGCCGGGATGTCTTCTCCCACGGAAGAGCCACGGGACAAGGCAATGCTCCCGGCAGGGGAGACGGTGGGGGTGGCGGCCTGGATCATGCCCGGCCCATGGATGGCAATGGGACCCGTACTCACGATCACCGTGGATGGAGCATTCACGTGGGTCACCGCCCGGGGACTTGCAGCCGAGGAAGAAGAAGTGTTCGGGCATTCCGGCCACTCGTCGTCCTCATACAGCTCGTCGTACGATGGGTAGCGGCCCTCGTCGGAGTCCGGGATCCGGGTCACACCAGCCGCCCATGGCGCTCGGGGCCCCTCCTGCAGGGAGAACTCAATACACTCTCCCGGTCTTAAATTGTGAAGCCTTTCCGGAAGGTCAGGCCTCTTGACGGACCGGCGGGGAATAAATACCTCCCGTCCGGTGTAGTCCTGGGTGGCGAAGCCATAGCCACGCTGCCGGTCGAAGTACCGGACCATGCCGGTGGTGCGGTTTTGTTCCACCCAGGCTCCAGCTGCAGACCGGCCGGCCATGTAACGCTGGGCCTCCTTCTCACGGCGTCGCTGTTCTGAAACAGCGTCTCCGAGTCTCTGGCGGACGGCCTCACCTCGGCCTCGAGGCTGCGGAAGCGCCGGTGCTGGGGCTCGTGGCTCCGGTGTAGGCTCGGATCTCCGTGGTTGTCGGGCAGGTGCCGGAACAGGAGCAGGAGCAGCCGGAGGATCAGGAACCGTCACAGCAGGGCTGGCAGGCCGAACAGCAGGGACAGCAGGCCTCGGAGCAGGTGGCACGGCAGCAGTAGGCCCAGGCGCGGGCTCAACAGGAGTCGGGGCCTCCTCACGTGGCGCCTCCACGTGGGCCCGCGGTATCGGCATGGTAACCGGGAGAGGCACGAGGAACCGCCCGGGTGGTACTTGGTACTCCGTCACCGTCTGGAAATACCTCCTGGTGATGAAGGCTCGGGTCAGTCCTCGATGCAGCCGGTGCCCCGCGAAGGGCCTCCGGACCGGCTGAGCAGAGACCACAACCATGGTCTCCAGAACCTCGAAGAACTCCGGTTGCTCCACGGGAGGGAATCGCGGAGGACCCCACATGGTGCTGACCTCACTGTTCAAGATCCGCACCAGTTCTGGCATTTCGTTGAGGCGGGGCAGGAAGTCCGCTTCGTGCCAGAGGGAGGAGTCCAAGTCCTTCCCGCCAAGAGCTGTGGCGGGCTCTAATTTTTCCTGCACCACAGGAGGCGGGATTCGCGCCCTTTGCGCGTGGGTGGAGCTTGGTGTGTCATCTGGGTTTCCCGCCAGTGAAGGTTTTGGCGGGCTGGAATTACTTGCTGCGCCACAGTTTCGTGAGGTAAAATGCTTCAGACGCGGCAGCGCCGGATGTAGCAGAGCTGACAAAGTTCTTTGCAGGGGTTAACCTCTTGAATGCTGGAGCGGTGCTCGACAGCACGTGGCAGCAGTAATACAGTTCAATGCAGAAACACACAATCACTTGGGCCTAAACCCGGATGCCAGCAGAGTTAGGCAGCACAGTCTTTTCAATAAAGGATAGTCTTTAATGCCGGAATAAGGCACAGAAGTATCAATCCTGTTCGTGATGCCACTTGCAACATCCCCCACCGGGGCCTAGCCTTTTCTCGGGGCCTGGAGTCAGCCGGGGCCCGCAGTACCTGAGTGGCTGGCGGTTGCGGCCTAGGCCCGCTAGTGTCACGGTGCTTAGTATGGGGAACCGGAGGACTGTCCTACAGCCTGGCAGGTCTCCAGCAGGGTGGTGTTGGCAAGAAATGATGAGGGAGAGGCGGCTATAGCGGATCTCCCTGGGGCAACCCTTTAGTGTCTAGAGTATGTGTGGTGGACAGGGTGCCGGTGATGATGGCAGCTGTAGTAGCAGGGACCAGACGGAGGCAGAGGTTGAACAAAAACAACTTACAGTTCTTTATTGGAACCGACAGGAACCGCAGCAACGTGCCTTTAACAGATTGGTGGATTGCTGAGTTGCAGTTGGAGGGAGCCACAGGAGGGATTCTCAGCCTGGATGCAGAGGGCAGGCTGGGAGGTAGCTGTGTCCTAATAGGAAGCTTCAGCTTGTCCTGGAGTGCTTCAGGTATCACCCTTGAAGGTAGGATGATACCCCTTTCCTCACTAACTCTTATCTATTAGCTCCACTCTTCAGAGGCAGGGGCTAGGCTCTTCCTGCTCTGGTATGGTATGCTGGCTGAATAGAGTCTGGACTGGGGTAACCCAGTCTGCTTCTTCTGATCTGAGCTAGGCTAAATCTAAACTCTTCTGATGTCCTGCAGACCCTCAGGTCTGACCAGGACTGGTCTCTTCTCCCTCCAGGGAGAGACTCCTCTCTAGAACATTCCTGGCCAGGGGTTTTGTAACTTCCCTGGTCAGGTGGTGGCTGCTCCTCCAATTACATCTCAGCTTACATTGGATAGAATGCAATACAAGTGATTGGACGACAGATCTTGCATCATACAAAACACTGAACTCCTGCCTTGCCAGGCAGGAGCTACCACTGCAATGTCCCCTGTGTGATGTGATGACATGCTGTGGGACGTATTCGCAAGCACTCCTTCGCCATTGCATCGGCGAGGGTGTTGCATATGCACCACAGTAACACCTTTTTTTAATGACTATATTCCCAATGTAAAATTTGTCGCAGGGACCTATCAAAATGTTTACTACAAATGTAGTTCTGCATCTCACGAAGGATCTAACCCTGCGTGAGTGTCCTCCAAAATTGATGACTTTACTCTTAATATTATATTGGAAAAAATTACAGTGACCACATCTGTAGTTCCCTTCTGGGACACAATCCTTTAGCCAATTCTTTTTGGTCATGGTAAACCTACTTTTTACTAGATGGTTTCTTAACGTAGTGCTGCGTCTAAAAGAGATTAAAGGTTTTTCCACTACTATCTCCCTTAGTTGACTTTCCTCCTGCAAGATCTTCCAATTCTTAAATAGCGCAGCCTTTATGAGCTTAAAGACAGTGTACCCTATAGCCAATTTTTACGACTGAAGAGATTAAATAGCGATGTTGATGCTTTTGAGGTACAAGCGGGGGAACTAAACAAAGACTGGTGGACCCTGGTTACCCTAAGCGCATTATAGACACGTGAAAAATCTAGAGAACAGGGGGCCGGGAGACATAGAAGAGAAAAGAAAAAGAGAGACAATTGCATGGACACTAACACCAAAAAAAGATTTTCGTTCACCTTCTCTTACTGTGGCCCCCTACGCCACAAAAGGGTCACGTGCTATACAATTATCATGTAGACAATACCTGACAATACCTTAAATACCTGTGCCAGCAGTTTGCACTAAAAAGAACGTGCAAAGTTCCTCGGAAAACTGGCGCATAGTCCTTAGTAAATGTGCATCACAGTATTTTGTCTATAACAACTTGTCCCCTGATATAAATAGCGCTCTGGCGTCTGAAGTCTGGAAATGTGCGTCGCAGAAAAGAGAGAAACCTGATAACTTCCTCCCGTTCTTTTTAATACAGACACAGATATGACTGCAAGAGTGACACACCGAAAGAGGACAGAGGCTGTGCTGATCTCCGGGAGTCATAAACCTCTCATCCGCCATGGCATAATTGTCACATTGGGGGTCATTTACTAAGGGCCCGATTCGCGTTTTCCCGACGTGTTACCTGAATATTTCCGATTTGCGCCAATTTTCCCTGTATTGCCCCGGGATTTTGGCGCACGCGATCGCATTGTGGCGCATCGGCGCCGGCATGAACGCGACGGAAATCGGGGGCGTGGCCGAGCAAAAACTCGACGAATACGGAAAAACCGCCGCATTTAAAACAATAAAAGTGTCGCTTGGGACGCGCTTACCTTCACTTGGTCCGGCTCGGTGAATTTCAGGGCATTCGGATGCTTTTCAGCGCAGCAGCGCCACCTGGTGGACGGCGGAGGAACTACCTTGATGAATCCGGGCCGGACCCGAATCCACCACAGAGAACGCGCCGCTGGATCGCGAACGGACCGGGTAAGTAAATCTGCCCCATTGTCTGACAATGATTGCCAAACAGGTTTTGTGCTAGACCTGCCAAAAACTGGACATAACAAAAATTCCACAGATGAAGCAACAGCAATGGCCGCCCTGGAATCCTTCAGTAAGAGCCCAGTAGTGGGGTATGAAGTAAGTATATCAGATACTACCAAGTTATTAGTCATGGTGCAGTTCCTTGTGATTTTTATTCATACACAACAGTTGTGAGAATATTAAGGGGTTCACATAGATCAGACCCCAGTTTTATTGAGATATAAGAGTGGACTGATATAGAAGTACAGTATATATCATGGACTCCACTGATGAAAACTGTCACTCATGGCAACCAATCAGAGATCAGCTTTCATGTTCTATAGCTTTTTCAGCATGAAAGCTGTGCTGTGATTGGTTGCTGTGCTGTGATTGGTTGCTATGGGCACAGATGATAACATCACAATGGCTGTAGCCTTCTGCAGAGTGAAGCTTCCTGTACACAGCGATCAGAGCAGAGCAGGGGCGGAGGATCCTCCAGGCCGGAGATAGAAGACCCCCAATAATCCCAGGATCACCCCCCGAGATCTGTCTCCTCTGCTGTCAGGTAGGGAGCGGCTGTCACCATGTTGTATCCATCACTTACCTGCTGCTGTCATGGAGGGGAAGAGTCAGAGACCCCCATACTGCAGGACACAAGGGGCAGCAGGGACATATTGTACCTCCCAGAGTGTAGGACCTGTCATGGAGGGGATGTGTCAGAGCCCCCATACTGCTAGACACAGGGGGCCGCAGGGACATAATGTACCTCCCGGAGTGTAGGACCTGTCATGGAGGGGATGTGTCAGAGCCCCCATACTGCAGGACACAGGGGGCAGCAGGGGCATAATGTACCTCCCAGAGTGTAGGATCTGTCATGGAGGAGATGTGTCAGAGACCCCCATACTGCAGGAGACAGGGGGCAGCAGGGACATAATGTACCTCCCAGAGTGTAGGACCTGTCATGGAGGGGATGTGTCAGAGATCCCCATACTGCAGGACACAGGGGGCAGCAGGGACATAATGTACCTCCCAGAGTGTAGGACCTGTCATGGAGGGGATGTGTCAGAGACCCCCATACTGCAGGACACAGGGGGCAGCAGGGACATAATGTACCTCCCAGAGTGTAGGACCTGTCATGGAGGGGATGTGTCAGGGACCCCCATACTGCAGGACACAGGGGGCAGCAGGGACATAATGTACCTCCCAGAGTGTAGAACCTGTCATGGAGGGGATGTGTCAGAGCCCCCCATACTGCAGGACACAAGGGGCAGCAGGGACATAATGTACCTCCCAGAGTGTAGGACCTGTCATGGAGGGGATGTGTCAGGGACCCCCATACTGCAGGACACAGGGGGCAGCAGGGACACAATGTACCAGCCCAGAGTGTAGGACCTGTCATGGAGGAAATAAGTCAGAGACCCCCATACTGCAGGACACAGGGGGCAGCAGGGGCATAATGTACCTCCCAGAGTGTAGGACCTGTCATGGAGGGGATGTGTCAGAGACCCCCATACTGCAGGACACAGGGGGCAGCAGGGGCATAATGTACCTCCCAGAGTGTAGGACCTGTCATGGAGGAGATGTGTCAGAGACCCCCATACTGCAGGACACAGGGGGCAGCAGGGACATAATGTACCTCCCAGAGTGTAGGACTTGTCATGGAGGGGATGTGTCAGAGACCCCCATACTGCAGGACACAGGGGGCCGTAGGGACATAATGTACCTCCCAGAGTGTAGGACCTGTCATGGAGGGGATGTGTCAGAGACCCCCATACTGCAGGAGACAGGGGGCAGCAGGGACATAATGTACCAGCCCAGAGTGTAGGACCTGTCATGGAGGGGATGTGTCAGAGACCCCCATACTGCAGGACACAGGGGGCAGCAGAGACATAATGTACCTCCCAGAGTGTAGGACCTGTCATGGAGGGGATGTGTCAGAGCCCCCCATACTGCAGGACACAGGGGGCAGCAGAGACATAATGTACCTCCCAGAGTGTAGGACCTGTCATGGAGGGGATGTGTCAGAGCCCCCCATACTGCAGGACACAGGGGGCATCAGAGACATAATGTACCTCCCAGAGTGCAGGACCTGTCATGATGTCATGAGGAAGTGATAAAGGTCCTGGTAGTTACACGGGTGCAGGACACCAGCAGCTGCACTGTGTACAGGGGGAGGACATGGACTTCAGTGTTACTATACGTCACCTCTGTGTGTGAGTCGACCCGATGGTTCGTGTTCGGCCGCCTGACCCGGACATATTCCCAGATTGTGAACATCCAATCTGGCAAAGTAGCTCCCTAGCAACTAGCAATGGCTATGATTGGCCAGGGGCAATATGTCCAGATAAGGAGCCGAACCCGATACCGAACCCGACCATCAGGTCCACTCATCTCTACTTATAGAAAATGAAGCAGAGCCGTATATGTGATCTGTGTGGTTACACTGTGTGCAGCAGAGCTGTGTGTGTGCACGTGCTGTGGTTTCCATTCCTAAACCGTTGCACCCATCTTCTTATTTATTACCCATTATTATTACTTATTTTTATACAGCAATAACATCCCCTAATTAAATAAAAGTTCAGCTAATATCCTGTCTACCAACCCTCTTTATTATTGAGATACTGTTCAGCATCCCCCTTATTTACATATTGTCCATCAGCCAGACCCCATATTAAGATACTGTCCAGCGACCCCCCCCTATATAAACATACTTTCCAGCAGGCGGACCCCCTTATTAAGATACTATCCAGCAGGCGGACCCCCTTATTAAGATACTATCCAGCAGACACCTTAACAGGGCCGGCACCAGCACTGGGCATAACCTGGCAAGTGCAGAGGCCAAGGGCTGCTGGGGGCCCTCATTAGGCTGTACATAAGGAATCCATGGGGAAGAGGGGGGGGGGCTGAATCTAATTAATCCATAATAATAATAATAATTCCTTTATTTATATCGCACACACAGATTACACAGCGCTGCACAGAGCTTGCCTAATCAGTAAGGAGTGAGGGGGGCTTAATATAAAATAACCATGAGGAGGGTAATTGGGATGATAAACTAGGGAATATTTTAGGGAAAAGGAGACTGTTTTAGTTTCTGAATTTTTAATGCCGCCATGTTAGTTCACTGCAAAGGGGCCTACGCAGGCTTTGTCACCCAGGGGCCTACTGAAACCTAGAGCTGTTCCTGCTCCCTAAGATACTATCCAGTAACCAGGCCTGTATATTAAGATACTATCCAGTACCCAGGCCTGTATATTAAGATACTATTCAGCAGCCAGATCCTCTTATAAAGATACTGGGGCACATTTACTAAGAAGAGAACACTAAATGCAGTTTGCCAGTGTAGTGTGCAGGATGCAGGATTTGTGGCGCACTTTCTTCATGAATCTGGCGCCCCCTGCACTGCCCTGACAGAGTGCACCAACTTTTTTTGGTGCTCCTTTAACATGGAGCGTGCAACACTATTCTGTCAGACTTTGCATGTTAAATTTGGTGCACAGTCGGACTGAGCTCCAGAACGCCCCCTAATTTGTGTTGCATGATGCATAGTGCAGCTGCGCCACAAAAGGGTCTGGTGTGGCGCGGACACTTCTTAAATACCTGTGTAAGCGGTTTTCACTAAAAAGAACGTGCAAAGTCCGACAGAAAACTCGTGCACGGCCCTTAGTAAATGAGCCCCAATGTCCGGAAACCGGACCCTGCATTAAAATTACTGTCCAGCCGTCAGACCCCATTAATAATTAATATGTAGCCCTTGTCTCCCGTGTGGCCCACATTTATGGAAAGCAGCGCTTACTGCACCGGGCACATTTACTAATAACGGTGCAGTCTGTACTATGTGCAGTTTGCAGAGGGCCCAAGATTCAGGATTTGTGGCGCACGTTCTTTATGAATCTAGTGTCCCCTGCACTGCTCCGACAGAGTGCACCAACTTTTTTTGGTGCACCCTTAACATGGGGGCGTGTGACACATATCTGACGGACTTTGCATTATGAATGCGGAGCACGATCCGACTGTGCACTGGAACGCCCCTTTATGTCCAGTTTTATGCCTAATTTTGGGATAGCCGTAGCCGTAACACAAAAGAGCCACGTCCAGTACATAAGTGGCGCAGACATTTCTTAAATATCTGATCAAACAGTTTTCACTAAAAACATGAAAAGTCCAACAAAAACTGGGGCTTTAGTAATCTGGCACATTAGGGCTCATTTACTTACCCATCCGCTGGAGATCACAGATGATAATGCACTGTGCCGCGATTCACTAAGATCGTGCGCCCGATATCCTGCATGTGTCGCTTCCCCGCTCTGACAGACTTCACCATCTTGGATTGCAACACAATTTGAAAGTAAAATCCCGCACTCAGTCCGAATCAGTCGGATCGGCCCCTAATCGTGTCACATGGAAGCCAGCGCAGCTGCGCCAAAAACAAATCGCGTGCAACACAATCCCAGCGCAGACACTTGTTACATACCTGTCCAAGCCGTGTAATCCCCGAAAAAGACAAACAGTCCAACGAAAGTGCGATCTGCGACCCTTAGTAAATGAGCCCCGATGTATTTGCCCACAGGTCTAATTGTAGCAGTAAGGCCCCGTTATTGTGCGTCTAATTTACATACATTAAAGTTACAAACAGTTAATTTTAAATTAACTTAAAATGAATGTTATAAATAATTCCCTGATGTGTAGCAGTAGTTTCCATGTATAATATGTAAGGTCCCGGTGCACAGGGGAACACAGCAATGTCTTCTTGGTGCGGACGGGGGATGTTACTTATTTATTGTACAATATTAATATATTTATGTGGGTGGATTTTTGTGAGTGATCTCATAATAGACCCTTGGGGGACATTTACACATTTATTTGGAGGTATTGGGGGGATAATAAGGTGGAAGGTGACATTATACTTTGTGGGGACTGGGGGGAGGGGGGGGTTGATAAAGATATAACTGAGTTGTTGTGGCCGGTAGATTCACATACAACAATGTAGTTACAGGGGCCCATAGCCAAATGTGTGTTATGGGGCCCCAAGCTGATCTGCACCCATGGATGTGAGTTACTGTATAATATGTAATAATGTTGGTCCTCACTACGATTGCTCCATATGACTGTTTGTACTCTGTAATGTAATATTATATTTGTATACGTCCCATATGATTTTTACAGCGCTGCGGCATATGATGGCGCTATATAAATAAATATTATTATTATTGCTTGTGTTTGCCTTATATTAATAGCTGTTATTATGTTACTTCTTTTAATAACTATTATACACTTAGACTTGTTACTGTTTGTCTTTATGATAAGAAATTGTCCTTCACCTTTGTTTCTTTATGGTTTACAATTGTGTAATTATAATAGTAGTAATAATATAGATATGTAATATCACGTTATCATTATTTACATTACAAAGACATAAGTGTTCATTGCCCTAGAGACACCAGCCCACAGAGGCACCAGCCCACAGAGGCACTAGCCCAAGGAGGCACCAGCCCACAGAGGCACCAGCCCACAGAGGCATCAGACCACAGAGGCACCAGCCCAGAGAGGCATCAGCCCACAGAGGCACCAGCCCACAGAGGCACCAGCCCAGAGAGGCACCAGCCCACGGAGGCAATAGCCCACAGAGGCACCAGCCCACAGAGGCACCAGCCCACAGAGGCACCAGCCCACAGAGGCAATAGCCCACAGAGGCACCCGCCCACAGAGGCAATAGCCCAGAGGGGCATCAGCCCATAGAGGCACTAGCCCACAGAGGCACCCGCCCACAGAGGCAATAGCCCAGAGGGGCATCAGCCCATAGAGGCACTAGCCCAAAGAGGCAATAGCCCACAGAGGCACCAGTCCACAGAGGCAATAGCCCACAGAGGCACCCGCCCACAGAGGCAATAGCCCAGAGGGGCATCAGCCCACAGAGGCAATAGCCCGCAGAGGCATCTGCCCACAGAGGCAATAGCCCAGAGGGGCAATAGCCCACAGAGGCACTAGCCCACAGAGGCACCAGCCCACAGAGGCAATAGCCCAGAGAGGCATCAGCCCACAGAGGCAATAGCCCACAGAGGCACTAGCCCACAGAGGCAATAGCCCACAGAGGCACTAGCCCACAGAGGCACTAGCCCACAGAGGCATCTGCCCACAGAGGCACTAGCCCAGAGGGGCAATAGCCCACAGAGGCACCAGCCCACAGAGGCAATAGCCCACAGAGGCACCAGCCCACAGAGGCAATAGCCCAGAGAGGCACCAGCCCACAGAGGCATCAGCCCACAGAGGCACTAGCCCAGAGGGGCAATAGCCCAAAGAGGCACTAGCCCACAGAGGCATCAGCCCACAGAGGCATCTGCCCACAGAGGCATCTGCCCACAGAGGCATCTGCCCACAGAGGCAATAGCCCAGAGGGGCAATAGCCCAGAGGGGCATTAGCCCACAGAGGCATCAGCCTACAGAGGCATTAGCCCACAGAGGCATCAGCCCACATAGGCAATAGCCCAGAGAGGCATCAGCCCACAGAGGCATCAGCCCACAGAGGCACCAGCCCAGAGAGGCAATAGAGTGTTAGAGGTCTAATAATTGTATTTGTTTTTGCTTTTATTCTACTTTAATGTGTTTGTATAAATTGTAATATCTTAACCCTTTAGTCATATAGATAAAGATACATTTCTCAGTGTTGTGTTCTAGTTGCAGATGTATCTGTACATGGAGACAGCGCTCCGACTGCCGGAGAGCAACACAGATATCTGACCCAGGGGGAAGGTGGTAGATTGAAGGAACAATCCTGTGTCTCATATCAAGGGGTAAGATGGGCCACAAGAAGCAGGCGCTGCCGTCAGACTGGGAGATTGTGTGACCCAAGATGGCGCTGAGAGCAGTAACAGCAGTAACATGGTGGAGACAGCAGCTAACAAGCCACCGGACTTCACCACAGACTTTTTTTTTAAATTAACCCTTTTAGAAGCTGGAGAACAAGTAAATTCTACTTCTCCACCCAAGAGTTCTCCTCTAGACAATAGCCCATTCAATTAAGAAGTTAAAAAGTTCCCATAGAAATAATTTTAGAATTTCATCTGCCTCATATTCATCTTGGTGTTTTAAGAGAAGTGGCAGAAGAGGAGAACAAGGATAACCGGGTATCACCGGCTTCAGGAGTGAAAAACACTAGAAGTACAAGAGGATGGCAGCAGAGAGACGATTAATCACAGGACTGATGTAATGAGTTATGGATTAAGGACTGTAAAATAGAAGAGCAAATTTCACCCTAGGTTCTCGGAGTCTGATCAAGCATGTAGACAACCAAACCTTATCTCCTTAACAACATGAGGCTACCAAGCATCTCCTTCTATCCTCATAAGTCTTGTTCCAGGCCAGAGCTTTCTGCAGAACATCTTGGACTATAGACCAGATGGTGGTAAATTTCTAAACCTCAGCATCAATGGTGGACACGTTAGAGAAAGGCAAGGTTGGAAGATTCATTTAATGAAGATGTTTGTAGTTCCTTCTAAAGAATGAAGATTAAGTGGAAGATTCATGAAACAGATTGCAGTAACAGTAGTTGTATCCAATTATCCTGCACTGGGCAGAGATATAGCCTAAGGATCTTCTCCAGGTCTTGGTTTAGCCTTTCAGTTTGTTAAAAGTTAAAGTGTAAAATTTTGGTGAATCAGTTCACCATGACCCAGATGTTGTTCTAACTTTTAGATGGTGGGAGATATTTGTCCATGCACTCTCTAGAATAGGAAGTGTTTGAAGAAGAGTGATCGGACATCCAATCTACTGCAATGAAGGATCTGGAAAGTATTTTGTTCTTCAAAACTGGAACATAGGTCACCAAAAGATCGAAATGGGAGAAGGAATGAGAGCACCAGGCCTGGGGAGGCTTCAGGCTGAATGAAGTTAAAGGGTTCTCATGGTCACTGTGCCTATAAGATGTTGAGATCCTTCCAAAAGATGCCTCTACTCCAAGCCAGTTTAAAGGCGAGAAGCTCATTCTCTATTGTGCCCTAATTTTTCTCTTCTGTAAAGAATTTTTTGGAAATTTACCTACGGGGATGTGTATTCACAGAACTCGGCTGTTCAGAAAAGACAGCCCCCACGGCAAAAGAAGATATATCATACTAATACTTCCTGGAATCACTCCTAATTGCCAATTCTACAAACCTCAGGATTGCCTTCAATCCTGGAAAGGAATAGAGAGTTGCTTGAATGGACATTTTTCCAACTTCCAGAAGAGGTGATTAAACTCTGGAAGACCACAGGTGCATTACTGAGACTGAAATGTATAACTAAGTGTCAGCCTTCAGGGGTAGTGGACCCACAGGACCACAGCAAACAATGATGTAAGCTGACACCTGGGATCGGAGTCTAAGTGGCAGCAGGTCTTCACCAGAGCCCACCGCAAAGCTGGTTGGATTTGCTGCTGCGTGGTACCACCAGGTCATTCCACAGGTGCGCTTTTGTCTGCAGTGGCATCCAAGGTGATGCAAGTTCATAGTCAGGAGGTCAATACGGGCGTCAAAGGTTCAGGGTCAGAGGCAGAGCAGAAGGCCAGGGCTGGCAGCGGAGAAGCATAAATGGGAACAGGTCTGGGGTCACAACGGGAGATCAATACACAGGAATACAGCAAGGGAACAAGCTTTCTCTTGGGAATGCTGGGAGAAGTTGGCTTTTTCTAAATCTGGGAAATGGCCAGCGCCAATCAGCGGTGCGTGGCCCTTTAAATTTACAAGCGCCGGAATGCGCACCCTAGGAGACGGGGACGTGGGAAGCTGCGACGGGAGCAGGAGCGTGAGTGATGGCAGAGGGAGCAGGCGCTACGGAGAGAGGGGCATGGCTGCGCCTGTGACCCGGGATGTGTGTCACAGGAGCCCCCGTGACAGCACCCCCCTATGGTCTCCCTCTCTTCTTAGTCTGGGGAAACCATTGCAGGAGGTTACGGTGCAGAATGTTATCCTCCTGCTCCCAAGATCTCTCCTCAGGCCCGAACCCCTTCCAGTCAACAAGGAAGAAACGCTTAACTCTCACTGTCGTCATGTACAGAACCTCCTTTACAACAAAGACGTCAGTGGAGTCAGCCTCGGGAGCAGAAGGAGGAGTTGCCAAGAGCAGCAGTTCAAGATGACAGGTTTAAGGAGAGTGACATGGAAGGAGTTCAAGATGCGCATAGTGGGAGGAAGACAGAGATTATACGCCACAGGATTTATGCGCTTCACCACCTAGAAAGGCGTCCAAGCTTGTAGCTAGGGATTTTCAGCCAGGCGTATCTGGATGATAGCCACACCTTGTCATCCGGAGAGAAGACTGGAGGAGACCTACATTTCTCATGGCCTGGGACTTTGTGTGGGCAGAGGCCCTAACTAGAGACTGAAGAGTCTGTTGCCAGATTGATTTGAGGTCCTGCACCAACTCTTCTACCACAGGAATATCTGAGGGAATGGACAGAGGAAGAGGTGGGCGTGGAATTCGTCTATAGACAATAAGGAAAGGAGCAGCACCAGCAGACTCAGAGTCCAGGGAGTTATAGGAGAACTCCGCCCATGTCAACAGATTGGACCTGTCATCCTGACAGGCAGAGACAAAATGGTGGAGAAAACAGCCCAAAGTTTGGTTCACGCTTTCAACTTGACCATTCGACTGTGGATGATAAGCGGAAGAAAAGTCCAGATTCTCTTGCAGCTGGTTACACAAGGATCGCCAGAACTTACAAACAGAACCCCTCGATCAGAAACGATGTGCTAAGGAAGTCCATTAAGCTGGAAGATGTAATGGAAGAACAGACTGGCAAGGCGAGGAGCAGACGGAAGACCAGAAAGAGGAAAAAAATGGGACATTTTGGAAAACCGGTTAGTCACCACTCAGATGACGTTATTGCCAGAGGAAGGCGGAAGGTCCATGATGAAGTCCATTGCCACGTGCGACCACGGGGGCCTGTGTATCGGTAATGGCAGTAGCAAAACCAGCTAGTTTCAGGTGGCTTATTACGGGCACAGGAAGTGCAGAAACCCGCAAAATTCCCAATGTCTTTGACCAGGTCAGGTCCCCAATTGAAACGGGAAATGAGGGCCACAAAGCGTTGCACCCCAGGGTGCCCAGCCACACAATAAAAATGTCCCCAAGTCAATATCCTCTTTCGAAGTGCAGTTTGGACATATGTCTTGCCAGGGGGAGCTGCAGAAGATCCACCGGAGTAGCAACAACCAGTTGTTCAAGAGAAATAATAAGCCGAGTAGCTAGTTCCTCTCCAATGACTTCAGAGGCATGAGAAAGGGCATTAGCCTTGACATTCTTCTCAGCAGGATGGAGGGGGATCAGGAGGTTGAAACATGAGTAGAAGAGTGACCAACGGGCTTGCCTAGATTTGAGCCATTGAGCTGTCTGGAGATATAGGAGATTCTTATGATCTTCCTATACGTAGAAGCGATGGTGAGTTCCCTCTAGAAGATAATGCCATTCTTCCAGGGCCAGTTTGATGGCCAGTAGTTCTCTATCTCCTATGGAGTAATTCCTCTCTGTGGAGGAGAAAGTCTTAGAGAAATAGCCGTAAGTGAGAGTTCGGCCTTTAGACCCTTTCTGGGTGAGCACCGCCCCTGCTTCTACCGAGGAGGCGTACACTTACAGATGAAAGGGCTTCTCTGTATCAGGCTGAGTGAGAACTAGGGGCTGAGGCAAAGACGGATTTTAATCTTGAGAAGGCTTCTTCAGCCCACAAGAGACCATTGGCACCCTTCTTGGTGGGCTTCACAATAGGAGTGGACAAGAGTGGACAAGTGGGGGAATAAACTGCCGGTAATAGTTTGCAAAGCCCAGGAAACCTTCCGGACACGGCCATTGAAGAACAGCAGACAACTTGGCAGGATCAGTCTGGAGGCCTCTGTCGGAGATAATATAGCCGAGGAAAGGAAGGCTTTCCTGGTGAAATTGGCATTTCTCGAGTTTCGCGAAGAGGCAATTGATCTTGAGACGACTAAGGACTTGCCGTACGTGGGACTGGTGGGACTCTAGATCTGGGGAGAACACCAGAATGTCGTCAATATAGACCAAGATACGGGTATATAACAGATCCCTGAAGATGTTGTTGATGAATTCCTGAGATACGACTGCCACATTCATAGGGGCAGTGCAGTGGCAAAGTCTCTGCTTGTTTCTAGGAAAATACATCAGCAAAGTCCGGATAACAAGTTGGAAGGCCCAAGTACTGGTAATTACTGTTGTGGGTGTTGAGGGCCATCTTGTATTTGTCTTGAGAGAGCTTTTGAATGAGGTTGTAGGACCCTTGTAAATCCTGCTTAGTGAAAACAGTGGTACTGCAGGTTATTTTAGGTGTAGCAGGTACTTATGTTTCATTTTTATTCAGCCTACAATAGTCTATCAAAGCTCGAAGACCACCAACCTTGTTTTCCTGTGCTAACTGGGGTGGAAAATGGTCAAAAGAATCCCCTTTGGAGACTGTCCAAAATGTACTTGGTCATAGGTCCTTCCTCGTGGAGTAGTTTTGCACAGAAGCAAGTCCATGGCAAAATTCCAGGATTGATGGGGTAGAAACTTCACCACCTGCGACTTGCTGAATGCATTAGTATAGAAGTGATAGGGCTTTGTGGAATAATGTTACTAGTTTGAGAGAGACAGAGAGTCACTGGTTTAGTTGGTAACAATTTTTTCAGACATGATGACAGACATTGAAGGCCCCAAGAGAGTATTGCCACTTGGAGCAGTTGAGGTGAGGAGCGAGCTTCTGTAAGCATGGCAACCCCAGGATGAGTAGACGGATTGTCTTGGGAACCTCTAGAAGTTTGATATCCCACTAGTGCGGCGCATCAACTCTTCTAACCAGGGGGTTGGTATGGTACTGCATAAATCATTCTGATATCACTACAATCTGTGCTGAACAAAGATAATGTATGAGGAAGAGCAAACTGAGACATTCCCCATCTGACTTCGGGTGAGCTAGAGACGATCATACTTATGGGATGTACTGGAGCTTGGATCGAGCCCAAGCTCAAAGCTGAAGTCAGAGTCATTGGAGCGTTTGCAGAGTTGAAGTCACAATGACCGAGACCTTGGAATGACAGGGTCAAGATAGAAGAGAGCGGGAATGCTGTAGTATAGAGAAAAGACCTGATACTCTGGTAGGAAGTGGCTTTATAGGCCATAAATGTACGTCCTGTGACCTCAGAGGGAAGTTCCTGTAATTTCCAGTGATGCTGTGAACTGCCACCAAATGAAGTTGCAGCCTGTAACCTGCATTGTGGTCACCAGAGGGAACTACTGCTGTGAAGGGCTGTAAGACGTGGAGGGAGCGTTACCTCAGGTGCAACAAGATGTTCACACTAAATATGTGTTTATCGTCACAGTTATCTGTGGAAAGAGAGCTTAGGATCCCTATCCAACGGGATACACCAGGCCGCCCACTAAATCCTATTGTAATAAAATTGTTACTCTATAAAGATTCAGATATGATAATGTGACAGGCCCAGGGATAGCAAGATAATAAAAACACATTGGTCTGAAGAAGACTTCTCCATATTACAATTACAAGGTGACTTCTGTTGATGGAGCTGTGTCCAGGACTTCCAGACTAAGTGATTGGATTTGTTCCAACCAGGTCACACTTCCAGAGCTTAGATGTCTGCCAGGATTGTCTGGTCCTCCTGTTCATTTGTGAAGGTTTTGGAGACACATTTTCATCTTATGGCTCACGCATGCCAGACGTTATGTGGAGCGTGCCTTTGGTATCCTATGTAGCAAGTGGAGGAAGCTCCTTATCTCTCTTCAGATGGACCTGGACAATGTGAAGCTGGTAGTCCAAGTCTGTGTTATCATATATGTAACTTCATAATGTCCAGATTCCTGACAGTGCAGCAGATGGTGACCTGGAGGAAATTTCGCCAACATCTTCAACCCCTATACACCGGACTCTACATGGATGACCTGGAGCAGAGGATCAGTACTCCTCCTACTTTGTGTCCCCAGAGAGGGCTGTATCTTGGCAACCGGATTGGTTCTGGACTCTTTAGTTAGTTTAGGGTTTTTTTTGTTATTCTTGGTAGTTAGTTTAGGGACTCGCAAGCTGATGAGGACCCGTGACGTGGGTTGCGAGCTTACGCTTTTCGGGCTCTAATTTTATTTTTTTTTTCAAAGTCAGATAAATTTAGAGCCTGAAAAGTTAACTAATACCTCATTGAAGATTGATCATTATGAAGAAATGCTGAAAGCCATTACAATAAAAAAAATAACTAGAAATGTCAAAAAAGTATTTTTTCTCATTTTTACCAATTTAAGTTTTTTTAATAGGCAGTAAATTTGAATAAACTTCTACCAAAGTATGTAAAACATTTTTTTTAATATTTTAGTTTATTAGTTTTTAGTTCAGTTTATTTTTAATAATAACAGATCGGAAAATAATATGACCATTTAAGGGTGAAAAATTTGACCCTAATCAAGAACATACAGAAACCTATCCAAAGTATGTAAAATGTACATTAGCATAACTTCCATAGTTTCAGTGACAGATGACTCATTCATTTTCAATTTTCTTTTCTGACTTTATCCTGGTCCTGATTCACCCCTTACATAATCAGGTTTACTATAGCCCTTCCCCTTATTCCATTCATATTCATTGGGTTTGTTTTACATTTGATCCAGGGGTTGGTGCTGACATCTAGTGGTTTATTCAGGTAGTGTCCCTCTACTTATTTATTTCTATCCTCTTTTTCCTTTTTCTTTATTTGAAGTGCATTGTTTAATCTACTTCTAACTTACCATATATACTCGAGTATAAGCCGAGTTTTTCAGAACAAAAATGTGCTGAAAAACCTCACCTCGGCTTATACTTGAGTCAAGAAAAAACAAACAAACAGTGTACTCACCTTCCGACGTCCTCCTAGCAGGTCCTCTTCTATACAGCAATGCTCCGGCATCGGCTCCGTCCATCGCAGGCATCGTGACATCAGCTGCATGCTGACGTTCTAGTGTGGGCCCTGGCATCGGCTCACACTATAATGTCAGCGAGCGGCTGCTGTCACAATGCCTGCGACGGACGGCACAGGGACACGGAGCCGATGCTGAAGCATCACCGTATAAGAAGGGGACCTGCCGGGGGTGCATTGGAAGGTGAGTACAGATTTGTTTTTTTCCTACAGGCATTATTTTGGGGACAGGGACTGTAGCCTATATACTAGAGGGGGGCAGGGGCTAGCAGGCTATATACTACAGGGGGCTGGCAGGCTATATACTACAGGGGGCTGGCAGGCTATATACTACAGGGGGGTGACTGGCTATATACTACAGGGGGTTAACTGGCTATATACTACAGGGGGCCGGCAGGCTATACACTACAGGGGGCTGGCAGCCTATACACTTAAGGTGGCTGGCAGGCTATACACTACAGGGGGCCGGCAGGCTATATACTACAGGGGGCTGACTGGCTATATACTACAGGGGCTGGCAGGTTATATATTACATGGGGCTGGCAGGCTATACACTACAGGTGGCTGGCAGGCTATATATTACATGGGGCTGGCAGGCTATATACTACAGGGGCTGGCAAGCTATATACTATAGGGGGCTGGCAGGCTATATACTATAAGAGCTGGCAGGCTATATACTACAGGGGGGTGACTGGCTATATACTACAGGGGGCCGGCAGGCTATACACTACAGGGGGCTGGCAGCCTATACACTTCAGGTGGCTGGCAGGCTATACACTACAGGGGGCTGGCAGGCTATATACTACAGGGGGCTGGCAGCCTATACACTTCAGGTGGCTGGCAGGCTATACACTACAGGGGGCTGGCAGGCTATATACTATAGGGGGCTGACAGGCTATATACTATAAGGGCTGGCAGGCTATATACTACAGGGGCTGATAGGCTGTATACTACAGGGGGCTGGCAGGCTATATACTACATGGGGCTGGCAGGCTATATACTACAGGGGGCTGGCAGGCTATATACTACAGGGGGCTGGCAGGCTATATACTACAGGGGGCTGTTCACATAGCAGCGCAGATTCTGTAATTATCGCACTGCCCCCTGTTATGTCAGAATTATGCAGTACGATAACGATATGATACGATAAAACTGCATTTATCCCCAAGGGGAAATTGCTTAGTTGCAGTTGTCCACCAACATAAAACAAAACGACAACATAAAACGTAATGGGAAGTTTCAAATGCATCTGCATGAGAGTCATATGACCTGCGGCTCCTCCGAGCAGAAGGGGAAGTTACCACAGTAAGGACAATATAGGTGATATTGTACGTACCCCGGTAAACTTTGTTATATGTGGCCAACCCCGCTGAAGTCACCCAGTGGGAGAAACGTATAAAGAGATCCATTGATGCAGCAGTAACAGCCATGTTCAGTACTAAGAATTAGGTGTAGACATTTACCAATTACATTTTATATTACTGTATATAAAGTTTTCCTTTGGCGGGACACACTGCATAGTGATACCACACCTGTGTAACAAGGCTACAATATGTAGTAGTAAATGTGGTAGTGAATACAAATAGAGGACAGGAATTCCCAGGTTACTACAGATTGTGGGAAATATTCTTATTGAAAAAACACTGAATCCCTTGATACATTAGATACAGGCTGGACTGGGCTGCCGGGATACTGGTCAAAACCCCAGTGGGCCCTTATCATAAGTTACCATCTCCTGCCTGCAGGAGGGAGAGACAGGTTCTCTGCTCTTCCCACAGCAGCGCTGGGGCAGTGAGTAAGACATGTCCTCCTCACTGCACTGAGCACCTCAGCCCCTGCGTCACTGCAGGAGAACATGGCCCCTGATTCACTGGAGGAGCAGACAGTGAGCTGTCACTAATTACAGACCAGAGGACGTGGGCCCCCTAGTGGTCACAGTGGGCCCCCTTCCTCCTGGCCATGCTGGAGGTCATCCCCTGAGCACAGCACAGGCTGCCCTCATGTGCTCAGGATGGATGAGGAGCTGCTGCTCACCCCATGATGGCTTCCAGCACAAGAAAAAGGTATTTCTTACACAATAAAAGGGCATCACATTTACACACACACAGTGCACCTCATTACATCCCTGCAATGTGTATATACATACAGAATAACAGTGCACTCAACAACTACAACTCCCAGCTGTTGAATTTGATGCTGGGAGTTGTAGTACTTTGATTGACTGTATTAAGTGATGCTGTAGAATAAGGAGTGCTGTCACGCGTAACGCGCTGACTCTGTTTAGAATTGGAATCAAAGCGCACTGGGGCGGGATGCGCTTCTATGCAAACGCATGCGATGGATAACCGGCACCCGGTGTCTTGTATTGTCCAAATGCTGAAGGAATCCAAGCGTTACATGTGATCCCGTGTTACGTGTGCCCGCAGCCTCAGTATCACCACCATACCCCGTGTTACGTGTGCATGAATGTCACGGCTTCCCCCCCTCTCCCCCGTCTCATGTGAGACGGTAGCTCCGCCCCCGGCTGGCCCAGCCCCCTCCGCGAGTCAAGTCGGAGCCCGGGAGAAGACTTAATGACTGGAACCAGGAGAGGTAAGAACCTGAGGGGACAGGGGGCCACAGGAAGAGGGGGCCAGGAGGAGGATACAGGACAGGGAGAGCTGGAGGACACAGGTGAAGGCTGCAGGGCACTGTTGAAGGCTGCTGGGGGACAGGAGGAGGCTACTGGGGGGCAGTGAAGGCTGCTGGGGGACAGGAGGAGGCTTCTGGGGGACAGTGGAGGCTACTGGGGGACAGTGAATGCTACTGGGGGACAGGAGGAGGCTACTGGGGGACAGTGAAGGATGCTGGGGGACAGGAGGAGACTACTGGGGGACAGGAGGAGGCTACTGGGGGACAGGAGGAGGCTACTGGGGGACAGGAGGAGGCTACTGGGGGACAATGAAGGCTACTGGGGGACAGTGAAGGCTACTGGGGGACAGGAGGAGGCTACTGGGGGACAGTGAAGGCTGCTGGGGGACAGGAGGAGACTACTGGGGGACAGGAGGAGGCTACTGGGGGACAGGAGGAGGCTACTGGGGGACAATGAAGGCTACTGGGGGACAGTGAAGGCTACTGGGGGACAGGAGGAGGCTACTGGGGGACAGTGAAGGCTGCTGGGGGACAGGAGGAGGCTACTGCGGGACAGTGAAGGCTGCTGGGGGCAGGAGGAGGCTACTGGAGGACAGGAGGAAGCTAATGGGGGGACAGGTGAAGGCTGCTGGGGGACACCGGAGGAGGCTGCTGGAGGACACCGGAAGAGGCTGGAGGACAGGAGCTGCAGGAGGAGGATGGAGGCCACAGGAGGAGGATGGAGGCCACAGGAGGAGGATGGAGGTCACAGGAGGAGGATGGTGGACATGAGCTACAGAAGGAGGATGGAGAACAGGGAGATACAGGAGGTGCAGGAGCTACAAGAGGAAGCTGGAGGCCACAGGAGGACAGGAGCTACAGAAGGAGGATGGAGGACAGGAGGAGGCTGGAGGACAAGAGGCCACGGGAGGAGGATGGAGAACAGGGGGGCACAGGAGGAGGATGGAGGACAGTAGGCTACAGGAGGAGGCTACAGGAGGAGGAGGGAGGAAAGGACACTACAGGAGGAGGATGAAGGGCAGGAGGAGGCTATAGGACAGTGGGCTTCAGGAGGAGGCTAGAGGACAGTGGGCTAGAGGAGGACAGGAGGAGGATAGAGAACAGGAGGATACAGGAGGAGGATGGAGGACAGGAAGAGGATGGAGGACAGGATGATACAGGAGGAGGATGGAGAACAGGAGGAGGATGGAGAACAGGAGGAGGATGGAGGACAGGAGGATACAGGAGGAGGATAGAGGACAGGAGGAGGATGGAGGACAGGCGGATACAGGAGGAGGATGGAGGACAGGATGGAGGATACTGGAGAAGGATGGAGGACAGAAGGATACAGGAGGAGGATGGAGGATACTGCAGAAGGATGGAGGACAGGAGAAGGATGGAGGATACTGGAGAAGGATGGAGGACAGGAGGAGGATGGAGGATACTGGAGAAGGATGGAGGACAGGAGGAGGATGGAGGATACTGGAGAAGGATGGAGGACAGGAGGAGGATACTGGAGAAGGATGGAGGATACTGGAGAAGGATGGAGGACAGGAGGAGGATGGAGGACAGGAGGAGGATGGAGGATACAGGAGGAGGATGGAGGATACTGGAGAAGGATGGAGGACAGGAGGAGGATGGAGGATACTGGAGAAGGATGGAGGACAGGAGGAGGCTGCAGGACAGGAGGAGGATGGAGGACAGGAGGCCACAGGAGGAGGATGGAGGATACTGGAGAAGGATGGAGGACAGGAGGATACAGGAGGAGGATGGAGGATACTGGAGTAGGATGGAGGATACTGGAGAAGGATGGAGGACAGGAGGAGGATGGAGGATACTGGAGAAGGATGGAGGACAGGAGGAGGATGGAGGACAGGAGGAGGATGGAGGATACTGGAGAAGGATGGAGGACAGGAGGCCACAGGAAGAGGATGGAGGACAGGAGGAGGATGGATAACAGGAGGCCACAGCCCCCTCCGTGAGTCAAGTCGGAGCCCGGGAGAAGACTTAATGACTGGAACCAGGAGAGGTAAGAACCTGAGGGGACAGGGGACCACAGGAAGAGGGGGCCAGGAGGAGGATACAGGACAGGGAGAGCTGGAGGACACAGGTGAAGGCTGCAGGGCACTGTTGAAGGCTGCTGGGGGACAGGAGGATACTGGAGAAGGATGGAGGACAGGAGGAGGATGGAGGACAGGAGGAGGATGGAGGATACTGGAGAAGGATGGAGGACAGGAGGAGGATGGAGGACAGGAGGCCACAGGAGGAGGATGGAGGACAGGAGGAGGATGGAGGATACTGGAGAAGGATGGAGGACAGGAGGATACAGGAGGAGGATGGAGGATACTGGAGTAGGATGGAGGATACTGGAGAAGGATGGAGGACAGGAGGAGGATGGAGGATACTGGAGAAGGATGGAGGACAGGAGGAGGATGGAGGACAGGAGGAGGATGGAGGATACTGGAGAAGGATGGAGGACAGGAGGCCACAGGAAGAGGATGGAGGACAGGAGGCGGATGGATAACAGGAGGCCACAGAATGAGGAGGATAGAGAACTGGGGCCACACCATGTGAGGAGGGGTGGGGGTAGGGGTACAGATAGGATTATGTATAAATTTGGGAGATTAAATAAAAGTGGAAAACCAAATATAAAGGGAGGATAAAATTAAAGAGGTGTTTTATATGTTGCAGAGTTGCAGTGTAATTATACAGGTCCACGGGGGGTGGGGGGCAAAGTAAGGGGCATTGTTCTATGTGGGGACCATCAAGGTCAATATTATACTATGCTTGTGGGTGTGACGATGGGCGTGGTTTAGAAAAGGGGGAGGGGCTTTTTGTCCCTCTTTCTCTCGCCCAAAAGTTGGGAGGTATGCGTGTGACTGCAGCCTCAGTATTACCAGCATACCCCGCGTTACGTGTGACCGCAGCCTCAGTATTACCAGCATACCCCACGTTACATGTGACCCCAGCCTCAGTATTACCAGCATACCCCGCGTTACATGTGACCTCAGCCTCAGTATTACCAGCATACCCCGCGTTACATGTGACCGCAGCCTCAGTATTACCAGCATACCCCGCATTACGTGTGACCCCAGCCTCAGTATTACCAGCATACCCCGCGTTTGACCCCAGCCTCAGTATTACCAGCATAACCCGTGTTACGTGTGACCGCAGCCTCAGTATTACCAGCATACCCCGCGTTTGACCCCAGCTTCAGTGTTACCAGCATACCCCGTGTTACGTGTGACCGCAGCCTCAGTATTACCAGCATACTCTGCGTTACGTGTGACCGCAGCCTCAGTATTACCAGCAAACCCCACGTTACGTGTGACCGCAGCCTCAGTATTACCAGCATACCCCGCGTTACGTGTGACCGCAGCCTCAGTATTACCAGAATACCCTGTGTTACGTGTGACCGCAGCCTCAGTATTACCAGCATACCCCGCGTTACGTGTGACCGCAGCCTCAGTATTACCAGCATACCCCGCGTTACATGTGACCCCAGCCTCAGTATTTCCAGCATACCCTGCGTTACATGTGACCGCAGCCTCAGTATTACCAGCATACCCCGTGTTACATGTGACCACAGCCTCAGTGTCACGAACCCGACTCACCGGAGTTCACACACTGGGACAACTACTCTATGGAGTCCCAGAATTTAGCCCTTAAGCTCCGCCCACTTCCACAAAATGGCGTCCTAACGCTAAATTTACTCCACAGAATCCGCACTGCCACCACCCACAAGTTACTTATGTAAAGAAGGCCGTAGGCACCTCAACCACACAGACAATGCACCCTGATGATAACTCAGCACATGCACTCACTACTTACACGATATTACAATTATAAACTCACACAGAACATGCAATCGCTTACTACATGGACTATGCTAACAATGACCTCTGGTAACGTGATTCCCTTCAGAGACTCAGATTCTTTAAGGCTACAAGCAGAGGCTTATTAAAAAGTTTTAATTTACATAAAAATGCAGTACACTCAAAGAATTAAATTGTCAGATAAAATGAAAAAAAGGATTAAAAACAATACACATACAATACTTACAAACAGTTATGGAAGAAGAAACAAAAAATTCTTGCTAGTGGAATAGGAAGAAATTCTTTGGCCCTAGGACAGGGCATAAGCATCGATCCAGCCTTCTATTGTGATAGAATCCTCAGTCTGAACACTACTATGTGGCTGCTTCATTAATTTAAGCCCAGGTGATTTTTTGACCCCCACCCCTGGCTGTGATGTCACTGTGAGGGGGATTTTTCTACCCCCCTCCCATCATTGAGCTACTTTTTGGGTCTGGGTTTTTATCAGAACCCCATAACTTTTGATTGGGAGATGGCACAATTGTGCCATGGCTTCCAACCAAACGGGCATGTTATTCCCATTAACCCCATACCAAACTCGGGGTGTCTTAGCCTAATATCAGGGGTGTTCTGCTATTGGCTGCCTTCCATTGCAGCTAATGTTCTGATTTTCGGTCCAGAAGTGTGTCTAGACCCCATAACTGTCCTGTGTAACTTGGGACCTATAATTATGAATTATGTCCCAGTTATGGACAGCTATGATATTCCCATTTGTCTGAATTTGGAGGGAAAAACATGCAGTCTGTGGCTTCTTTTCATCCCCCACTAGCTAGACTACTCTGGCCGAAAGGTGTTAATTTTACCACTTAGAATACCATGCTTCTCTGATCAAACATAGACTCCCTGGGGTTTTATAACCACCCTGCCAGGCTCATCTTCTGGCTGGTCTTAAACCAATGGAGCCTAATGATTTATAACAGGCAGAATGAAACACAAAGAAAGAAAAAATATATATATATAACAAACTGTGGAGGAGTAATATTATTATCACACTCAGTATTACCAGCATACCCCGCGTTACATGGGACCACAGCCTCAGTATTACCAGCATACCCTGCATTACGTGTGACCGCAGCCTCAGTATTACCAGCATACCCCGTGTTACGTGTGACCGCAGCCTCAGTATTACCAGCATACCCCGCGTTACTTGTGACCCCAGCCTCAGTATTACCAGCATCCGCAGCCTCAGTATTACCAGCATACCCTGCGTTACGTGTGACCGCAGCCTCAGTATTACCAGCATACCCCGCGTTACGTGTGACCGCAGCCTCAGTATTACCAGCATACCCCGCGTTACGTGTGACCGCAGCCTCAGTATTACCAGCATACCCTGCGTTACATGTGACTGCAGCCTCAGTATTACCAGCATACCCCGCGTTACGTGTGACCGCAGCCTCAGTATTACCAGCATACCCCGCGTTACATGTGACCCCAGCCTCAGTATTACCAGCATACCCCGTGTTACATGTGACCACAGCCTCAGTATTACCAGCATACCCCGTGTTACTTGTGACCCCAGCCTCAGTATTACCAGCATACCCCGTGTTACGTGTGACCGCAGCCTCAGTATTGTCAGCATACCTCGTGTTACGTGTGACCCCAGCCTCAGTATTACCAGCATACCCTGCGTTACTTGTGACCCCAGCCTCAGTATTACCAGCATCCGCAGCCTCAGTATTACCAGCATACCCCGCGTTACGTGTGACCGCAGCCTCAGTATTACCAGCATATCCCGCGTTACGTGTGACCGCAGCCTCAGTATTACCAGCATACCCCGCGTTACGTGTGACCGCAGCCTCAGTATTACCAGCATACCCCGTGTTACATGTGACCACAGCCTTAGTATTACCAGCATACCCTGCGTTACATGTGACCACAGTCTCAGTATTACCAGCATACCCCGCGTTACATGTGACCGCAGCCTCAGTATTACCAGCATACCCTGCGTTACTTGTGACCCCAGCCTCAGTATTACCAGCATACCCCGTGTTACGTGTGACCGCAGCCTCAGTATTGTCAGCATACCTCGTGTTACGTGTGACCCCAGCCTCAGTATTACCAGCATACCCTGCGTTACTTGTGACCCCAGCCTCAGTATTACCAGCATCCGCAGCCTCAGTATTACCAGCATACCCCGCGTTACGTGTGACCGCAGCCTCAGTATTACCAGCATATCCCGCGTTACGTGTGACCGCAGCCTCAGTATTACCAGCATACCCCGCGTTACGTGTGACCGCAGCCTCAGTATTACCAGCATACCCCGCGTTACGTGTGACCGCAGCTTCAGTGTTACCAGCATACCTTGTGTTACGTGTGACCGCAGCCTCAGTATTACCAGCATACCTCGTGTTACTTGTGACCGCAGCCTCAGTATTACCAGCATACCCCGCATTACGTGTGACCGCAGCCTCAGTATTACCAGCATACCCCGCGTTACGCGTGACCGCAGCCTCAGTATTACCAGCATACCCCGCGTTACGTGTGACCGCAGCCTCAGTATTACCAGCATACCCCGCGTTACGTGTGACCGCAGCCTCAGTATTACCAGCATACCCCGCGTTACGTGTGACCGCAGCCTCAGTATTACCAGCATACCTCGTGTTACATGTGACCGCAGCCTCAGTATTACCAACATACCCTGCGTTACGTGTGACCGCAGCCTCAGTATTACCAGCATACCCCGCGTTACGTGTGACCGCAGCCTCAGTATTACCAGCATACCCCGCGTTACGTGTGACCGCAGCCTCAGTATTACCAGCATACCAGTGTTACGTGTGACCGCAGCCTCAGCATTACCAGCATACCCTGTGTTACGTGTGACCGCAGCCTCAGTATTACCAGCATACCCCGCGTTACGTGTGACCGCAGCCTCAGTATTACCCCCCACCCTTCATGGTGTCCAAATTGCAGATTCATCACCATTTCAATGCACACAAACATTTGAATAAAAAGTGATGAAAAGCTTTTTCACTCCACAAACTGAAATCACTGAAAATATCAGCGTCTCCAACTCCGTACATCAAAGTTTCAAAAAGTAAGAGGTGTGTGAAAGTTGTAAAACCGTAATAAAAATAATGCAACTTTTCTTTGTCATTTATAACATATTTGGAATTTTTCTCCAGCTTCCTAGTACACTGCACGGAATATTAACCCTTAAAGGGTTAAAGGCCAGACAATTTTCATCTTTGATTTTCCACTTTTACCTCCCTGTCTTTATAAATTCATAACTGTGTTATTTCCATGTACAGAGCTGTATGAGGCTTGTTTTCTGCATAACAAATTGTACTTCTTAGTGATGGTATTTAATATTCTATACCGTGTACTGGAAAGAGGGAAAAAAAAACAATGCGGTAAAATTGCCAAGAAAACGTACTTGTGCCATTTTCTTGTGGGCTATGTATGTACGGCTTTCACTGTATGCTCCAAATCATACCTCCCCTTAATTCCTTGGGTAAGTGTGATCACGAGGACACCAAATTCATAAAGATTTTATTCCGTTTTTATATAAAAAATTAAAACCTTTGGTACAAAAAAAAATGTCTTAAAGGGGTTTTCCCACGAAGACAAGTTAGGCCCTATTCACAGGCAGATAACAAGCCTCAGGCCCCATTCACGCGTTGCAGTTCTTGGTCTGTTTTAATTCCAGTTAAAGACGCAACAGGGAGGGGCTCATTCTAGATCAAAAGTGTGTCAGTAGAAACTCATATGTGTTCTGACAAAGCCCTTCCCTTTTGCGGTTTCCAATGCAGTTAAAACTCATCAAAAAACAAAAAGTGTGCCTGAGGCCGCGGTCACACATACCGCTAGGCGTTCGTTCATAACACGATGCAAGCGCACAAGGGGAGGTCCTCGGCCCGAACGTACATGCGTTCGGGCAGAGGACCGCCCCCCTGTGCGCTAGTATCGCGTTATGAACGGACGCCTAGCGGTACGTGTGACCACGGCCTGGGCTTGTTCTCTGCAGGATTGTTGTACACGTCCTCATTCACTTCTATGGGCTCATGCAGATGATTGTGAATTTCACAGCCCTGTTTATGAGCCGACTGCCTGAGCTGCAAATGACAGAGCAGGTCCTAACCATGTTTGCGGTTCAGGCTATTATTATGTACTTACATCCCGATGACAAACAACCCATGGGACCATTGTTTGCATCCCAAGAACTGTAAAAGTGTAGTGTGCTGAAAGCCTGAGGCTGCGTTCACACATTACATTTTTTTTGTTGCAGAAACTTTAAGTTTGTGTGCTGAATGGCAAAAAGACCTGCATTCAAATGGTAGAGGTACAGATCGTCTTTCCAAAGCATTGGTTATGCAACAAAAACCGCAATGTGTGAACATGGCCACAGGCTGCATTCACACCTTGCATTTCCAGCACGTTCAGAAACGCAATGAAAATATACATGGGGGTGGCTCGCACGTATCCATGAAGCGGCTGGTGGGCCCCCAGAATTAATTTCACTGGTGGGCCCTTGGCACCCCAGTCCGACCCTGATTAGATATATTTAGTTGTGTTTACAAACCTTGTGAGAAGTTACTAGTCACTCGATGCACATTTACAGGGGGTGCGGAAAGTATTCAGACCCCTTTACATTTTTCACTCTTTTTTTCATTGCAGCCAATTGGTAAGATCAAAAAAGTTTATTTTTTGCTGATTAATGTACATTCTGCCCCCATCTTCACAGAAGAAACAGGCATGTAGATATTTGTGCTAATTTATTGAATCTGAAATATCACATGAATTATCCAGCCCCTTTGCTCAGTGTTGAGTAGAAGCTTTGGAGCTGGTGCAGCCACGATTGTTCTTGGGAAGATACAACAAGTTTCTCACCCCTGGATTTGGGGATCCTCTGCCTCTTCCTTGCAGATCCTCTCCAGTTCCCTCAGGTTGGATGGTGAATGACATTTTCGTGTCTCTCCAGAGATGGTCACTTTGGGTTTAGGTCCGGGCTCTGGCTGGGCCAGTCAGGAATGGTCACAGAGTTGTGTTGTGATAAATATGTGATGATGTTGTAGCATGGCTGGTCCGATTTATACCACTAACCAGGTAATAATCCATGATCGCCAACCGCAGTGCTTTCCCAGAAATGTAGCTTACCTTATTGGATTTCAGGTCCAGAGACAACAAGACAATGGTGATATCAGCAATGGTGATAGCTCTGGCTTGCAGATATAGATTAATGTACCACCATACCCAGATAATATACCTCCATTCATCTATATATTGTCCATTTGGACCCACAAAATCAACAAAAACAGACATCCAGCACTCTCCGATGTGTTAAAAGGCATGACGAGGCAATGACTGAGCTAGTGTCTGGGAAAAGACAGAAATACCTCTACCCTGACCACCCACCTAACTAAACACAGAGACGTTTTGTTGGAAAGGTGAATGGTCACAGCTTTATTAAATCTTGGAATACAATCTGTAAAATATAAAAAAATTATTAAAAACACGATATATAACATAACATTATAAGTTCTGATAGTTGAGCTCTTGGCAACAACCCATAATGGTGGCATATTTTCAATTGTAGCAGAATGCAGTTATCTCCGGCACTCTCATAGACAATTAAGGGGAGTGCTGGAGACAGCCGAGCGCTGTGCTCAGCGATTTCTGACACCCCCACATTAATTAATAAAGTGGCAGGACGTCTGCTACATCCCCCAATACACCCATTGGTGAGAGAGTCCCCCATTTTCAAATTGTTGAGTGTTTGTATTCATGATCAGTGGGGGTTCTACCAGTCGGACCCTCATCAATCAGTTTGTTATCTCATGTCCTGTGAATTGGGGATAACAAAGAATTTGGCTCAGTGTATTTAAGACCTCGAACCAGAGAATGAGTCGTACAATTATATCTGTGGTGGATTTTAGTGTGGATGATATTATGCATCTTATTATAGACTATGATATATATGTATAGGCTGCAGAAGCCAAAATACGCAATATATTATTTAATGGTTTTTTCCTTCGGCCCTTAGCAGCCACCAGTGTCAGCCACTATGTAGAGAGATGAGATGTTCTTCTGCCTCCGATCTCTTAGTTCAGGAACCTCTGACCTCCTGATCAGAGGAGGAAAATTTGTTGGGTAATCTGTTATTATCCATTGGAGCAAAGCCTGGTCAGGTGCCAACTATCAGCTAGCAGGACACAGATTCCTGATATTATCATGTGGAAAGGTTTGGAGATGACTGCAATGTTTCTTTATATCCTGATTCTTTACAGACCTTACAGATATTTACTGGGATTAACTCTATCCTGATTCCAGAGTAATGGAGGTCCAGGCAAACACACTGGTTGGCGGCCACTTGCCACTCGATACATGAGTGTGAAAAGTCAATATTAAACAGGCAATGAGTATTCTCAACTAAAGCAATGTAGAAGAGCGCTGAGGCACAGCGAAGACACTTTGCATCAACCTCCTCGGACCCAACAAATGGCAACGGGAAAAACGGCAGCAAATGGCAGGTAATGTATATACCGTATATTCCGGCGTATAAGACGACCTGGTGTATAAGACGACCCCCCTACTTTCCTGTTTAAAATATAGAGTTTAAGATATATTCGCCGTATAAGACTACCCCTTTTCCAACGCATACAAAACACAGGTAAAAAAAAAAAAAACTGATTTGAATTTAACATGGTCCTTTTTTTAATGTAAATTTTTATGACATGCAGGTATATAGCAGGAAAACTGTTGCTCATAGACATAAGGCATACAACAACAACATTACCATTACAGCACTGCCCCCAGTAGTATACAGCACAGCCCCCAGTAGTATACAGCACAGCCCACAGTAGTATACAGCACTGCCCCCAGTAGTATACAGCACTGCCCCCAGTAGTATACAGCCTGCCCCCAGTAGTATACAGCACTGCCCCCAGTAGTATACAGCCTGCCCCCAGTAGTATACAGCACTGCCCCCAGTAGTATACAGCACAGCCCCTAGGCGCCTAGGCATACTAGGCGCCGCCCCGGGGAAAAACATGGCGGCGCCCAGCAGAAGAAAGAAGACGGCGCGGAACACTGAAGACGAGCCGCGCGGACATCGGGGCCAACGGAGGGTGAGTATGCGCCCTGATGTCTTTTTGAGGCTGCCGGCAGCCATCGCTGTGAAAACACCCGCGATCGGTGTTACCGGTAAGCCTTTGCTGCAATATGCAGCAAAGACTTACTGGCTATGGAGAGGGCTCAGCCCGTGAGCCCTCTCCATGCACCGGGACCCGACCACCGCCGTATAAGACGATTACCGGCGTATAAGACGACCCCAGAGAAGACAGAAGATTTTTCTGTCTTCAAAAGTCGTCTTATACGCCGGAATATACGGTAGATCCTCGGTGGTGCTCAACTTCCAGCCAGGATGAGATATTCATATATAGAAAAAAGCAGTGGCACTCACCGGTCAGAGGAAGTAAAGAAGAAGCTTTATTGTTCCATGTGGCAGTGCGGGGAGGACGCCAAACATGGCAGGCAACGGGCCGTTTCGCGCTACTATGCGCTTTCTCAAGCTTAAGACGCTGCTACTTCTGGGGGGCGGATAATAAAGATTTCCAGGAGCGTCATCATAGGAAACCAAAACCTGTAACAGAGTCCTCCCTAGAAATAACAGACAGTGTAACAATGTGACCCATAAATAACAAACATTAACCCTTTATCACCGACACTTGTTTTCAGCTCAATGACCAGACTCTATTTTTACAATCTGACATGTGTCAGGATAATTGGTTATAACTTTGGAACGCTTGAACATATCCAGGTGACTTTGAGACTGTTTTCTCATGACACATTGTACTTCATATTAGTTGAAAAATCTTGATAGTGATATGTTTTGCGTTACATTCTGAAAAATACGGAAATTATGCGAAAATTCTGAAAAAATCTCCATTTCCAAAGTTCGAATTTTTCTTCTTACCTGGCAGATTGTCAGACCACCCAAATAGCTTGATATCTAACATTTACCACATGTTTGCATTATGTTTGCATAGTTTTTTATGCATCATCTCATTTTTTTATATGTTATGAGAACTTTAGGTGCGATTTTTCACATTTGTATGAAAATTGCCACCACTCATGCAGTGACCCAGAGGGGCCACTTTGGTATGTTTTAGGGTTTTCCTGTACCTTTGATGGCAGATGCTATATTTGCACTGTATAGGTAATGTATTGCACTGTGTTGTTTTACAGGTTTGCACAAAAACGCCTATTTTCAGGTTGATATTGTTTTATACTTCCTATACTGACTTGACATGTGATTGCTACAGTTATGTAAGAGCTGATAGGTCACTGTAGGGATCTTCTCTCCTCCTCTCTCACTCTTGGATTCACTCAGAATCTTCTGGAACCCTCCAGAGGTTCATGTGTGAAGACCTTACATAGTGGGGCACATTTACTTACCCGGTCCAGTCGCGATCCAGCGGCGCGTTCTCTGCTCTGGATTCGGGTCCGGCCGGGATTTATGAATGTAGTTCTTCCGCCGTCCACCAGGTGGCGCTGCTGCGCTGAAAGTCATCTCATCGCGCCGGAATGCACCACCTCGGACCAGGTGAAGGTAAGCGCTCCCCAAGCGACACTTTTTCGGTTTTTAAATGCGGCGGTTTTTCCGAATACGTCGGGTTTTCGTTCGGCCACGCCCCCCGATTTCCGTCGCGCGCATGCCGGCGCCGATGCGCCACAATCCGATCGCGTGCGCCACAATCCTGGGGCAATTCAGGTACAATCGGCGCAAATCGGAAATATTCGGGTAACACGTCGGGAAAACGCGAATCGGGCCCTTAGTAAATGACCCCCAGTGTGTTTACACAGGGCTCCCTGCTATTTGGCTGGGGGGACCCTGTACAAGGTCAACACCCCTGCAGGAGGTGTGTTTTAGTTAGTGTTTCCCTGGGCCTACACAAGTAGTGTGTGCTGGGCCTTAGCCAGGCAGAGGCCTGCTCCTGCTCTCTCCATCCATAACCTACCTTAAGCCGCTGCCCTGGTGGCTAGAGTCGAAGACTCAGGTTTGCTATTTTGATTCAAAGCACACTATACGCATTTCTGAGCCCAGCTCCGCAACCAGGAGGAAATTTTGGTAATTTTCTTCAAGATATTCCTGCAGTTATTCATCAGAGAAGATAACAGTAAGTCAAGGGCTTCTCTGCCTAGTATTGTCGCCTTTAATGGGTTCCCCAGCACAGTACGCTTAAGAAGACGGATCCGTTAATCGAGCCGGACCGCCTCATTACCCACGGTAAGCCAAGCTGTGGAAGTCCCCTGGATTGCAGTAAAGTCATTGAGCTAGGAGCCTCCATTTTCTTAATCTGAGACTGTTTCCTTAATCCTTGCCTACCCATCCCAAGAGAGAGAGAGAGTGAAGGAGATTACTGGAGAATCTATCAGCTATACTCCGCTAAGGAACTGTTATATAACAAATGACGGTGATAGTTTTCTGGCACCACATTCAGTAAAAAGTACCTGGTTCACCTGAACTTTGTGATAGAAGTTATTTACCCTGCACACTGCACAAAGGTGTTCCGGAAGAACTGAAGGGGTCTGTGTGGTACTTGGGAACTCTAGGGCGGCGTACCGCCACGTGACACTACAACACCCAGCAAGCCCATTGCTCCCAGGTTACTGCACTCACGTTGAGGGACAACTCAGTTTTCAAGTGACTTTGAGAGATAAAAATAATAATAAAACCCCATAAATGACCCCACTATAGAAACTACACCCCTCAATGTATATAATATAAAAACAATTATGACATCTGTTAACCCTTTCAGTGTTTCATGGGAGTAAAACAATGGACGTACAATTTAGGAACTGTAATTTTTTTGGGAAAATAAGTTTAGGCTAAAAATTACAGATTCACAATGGAATAAATGATTAAATACTCTGCAAGGTTTGACATACAATTTCTTCCGTGTATGGCAACATCACATATGTGGTGGTAAACTGTCGTTTGGGCACACAGCTGGGCATAGAATGAAAGCAGTGCCATGCAAAACAGATTTGTATTGTCACATTGTACAGGCTATAAAAGTTTTATTTATTTTTTAAATTAATGTATTAGGCCTTGTATAAGGGCTTATTTTTTGCTGAATAAGATATACTAAACACGTACTTCAGTTTGAGTGATCTATAGCTTTTTCAAGAGATTTTATTAACTATTTCAAGGTACACCCAAAGAAAATCATTCATTTTTGATATTTTTTTTCGTCCGCTCACAATAACATAAAAATATGTTTTTTTTTTATTCTTTGGTTCACTACGGTTATGGTAATACCTCATTTATATAGTTTGTCTTATCTTTGCCCAATTTTGCTAAACAAAAACAACTGTGGAGAAATTCACATTGTTTTTAGTATCGTCAAGCGTTCTGAGGCATAACTTCTTTATTTTTATGTTGACAGAGGTGGTTGAGGACTAATTTTTATGCGAAAAGATTTGATTTTATCACTGGTATCATTTTTGGGTATGTAACTTTCTATGATCCTTTTTGAGAACATTTTTTGTGAGGATATTTTTTGAAAAATCATATTACGGATGTTTTCCGTGTTTTATTTTTTTACGGCGTTCACGCTGCAGTTCTAACAATGATTTTGTTTTATTGTGCAGACTTTTAGGGATGCAATGGTACCAAATATGTGGAAGGGATGTGTGTATTTGTGTTTTAATACATCATTAGGTTTTGCTATTGGAATTTGGGGCTTTATGTACTTTTTATATTTGGATTGGATTTTTTTTATTTTATTAAAAATGTTTTTCACTATTTTTTTTACTTATTTACTTTATTTTACTTTATATAGACTTGGACTGGTACCAGTGATGCTCTGATTGCTGTTTCAAATCCAAGACACTGCACTACAATACTAATGTAATGCAGGGTAAAGTGTCTGAGCATGCAGACCCATGTACAGACAATGTAGGGTCTAAATGGAGGAAACATCGGGCATCCCCGGGGTACTTAGCAGACCTCGGGGCTGCCCTGCAGAGGGTTGGATCAGATTTACAAGGGTCCTATCCGCAGGGAATGCGCAGGGATCCCTTTACACACCGTAGTCATTGTTGACCGCGGCGTGTAAGGGGTTAATACCGACGATAGGAGTTATCTCCGATCGTGGGTGTTACAGTGGGGTGCCAGCTGTGTATCACAGCTGGCACCCTGCGATCACAGTAAAACAGCTCCTGGCGGTTTTATGCCAGCGCCGGAAGCACTGGCAGCAAGGACAGCCCTGGGGTCCTTTCTGCATAGACAGCTTGGTCTATGTTTGACAGAGGAGTCTAAGGGGTTAAACAACCGGTATCGGAGTTTTTCTGATCCCGAGTGATAGTGCCAGGTCTGGGCTGTGATAACCCAGTACAGACCCAGTACTGGTACTAGAAGGATCTGATGTCCTAAAGTCTTCTTCTGACACGCCGCCGTAGAAAGGCGTCGTGTCAGAAGAAGTACCCTTAATGACCGCCGTAGAGACCCGATGGGGCAGTCATTAAGGGGTTAAGCACCAAATACAGGTAAATAAAAACAAACATAACCACATTACAGAGCATCGACATTTGCACCATTCCTTCTGAACAGGGCTGGCATATACGTGTTGTGAGATTTGGATTAACTCCTACTATGCACCACAGTAACACCTTTTTTAATGACTATATTCCCAATGTAAAATTTGTCGCAGGGACATATCAAACTGTTTACTACAAACATAGTCCTGCATCTCACCAAGGATCTAACCCTGTGTGAGTGTCCTGCAAAATTAATGACTTTACTCTTAATATTATATTGGCAAAAATTACAGTGACCACATCTGTAGTTCCCTTCTGGGACACAATCCTTTAGCCAATTCTTTTTGGTCATGGTAAACCTACTTTTTACTAGATGGTTTCTTAACGTAGTGCTGCGTCTAAAAGAGATGAAAGGTTTTTCCACTACTATCTCCCTTAGTTGACTTTCCTCCTGCAAGATCTTCCAATTCTTAAATACTGCAGCCTTTATGAGCTTTTCATGTGGACTATAAGCAGGGCCGCATCTGCCATGAGGCGAGATGAAAATCTCGCTTCAGGCGGCAGAATGCGGGTCCCTGTAAAGGGCGGCGAAATTCGCCGCTCTAAAGTGGGCGATTCGGGCGTCCATTAACGCCCGAATCGCCCACCAGCTAAATAAATCGCGCCTGTCTCTTTAAGACACAGGCGCGATTTATATGCGGAGCGACGCAGCGCCTTTCCGGCAGCTGCGTCGCTCCGTTCTAAGCAGTGACACAGGCGTCATGACGTCACGCTCCTGTGTCACTGTGCGGAGCCGCGTCTCACAGGAGAGCCGCGTGAAGACCGGAGCCGCGCCGAGGGAGCAGCTGCCTGCAGGTGAGTATGATTTTTATTATTTTTCATGTATTTAATTAATTGTGGCTAATAATTAATACTGCGGGGGGGGGGGTGGCTATATATATCATATGGGGCAAGAATTATTTTAAACTGGGGGGGAGGGAGGGATCATGGAATGCTATTTTATTTGGGGCTATAATTATTTCTTTATTACTGGGGGGGATGCAATATATATTTATATTATTTGGGGCTATGATTGTTTAATACTAGGGGGATGCTATAGATATTATATGGGGCCAGAATTATTTTATACTAGGGGCGGGGGGGGGGGGGTTCTGTATATTTTATTTGGGGATTTGGAGCTATAATTATTTTATACTAGGGGGGGGGGATGCTATAGATATTATTTGGGGCTATAATTATTTTATGCTGGGGGGGGATGCTATAGATATTATTTGGGGCTATAATTATTTTATACTGGGGGGGATGCTATAGATATTATTTGGGGCTATAATTATTTTATACTGGGGGGGGTGCTATACATATTATTTGGGGCTATAATTATTTTATACTGGGGGGGATGCTATACATATTATTTGGGGCTATAATTATTTTATACTGGGGGGGATGCTATACATATTATTTGGGGCTATAATTATTTTATACTGGGGGGGGGTGCTATAGATATTATTTGGGGCTATAATTATTTTATACTGGGGGGGATGCTATAGATATTATTTGGGGCTATAATTATTTTATACTGGGGGGGGGATGCTATAGATATTATTTGGGGCTATAATTATTTTATACTGGGGGGGGTGCTATAGATATTATTTGGGGCTATAATTATTTTATACTGGGGGGATGCTATACATATTATTTGGGGCTATAATTATTTTATACTGGGGGGGATTCAGTATATATTATATGGGGCCAGAATCATTTTATACTGGGGGGTGCTGTATATATTATATATCACTATATCACTAAGCTGGGGGGATGTATATGGGATACAGTATATTACTATGCTGGGGGGGGCTGTATATCGGGTACAGTATATTACTTAGCTGCAGGGGCTGTATATGGGATACAGTATATTATATGTATATAGATTTTATCCCTATATAATGAAGGGATGTGTTATATGTGGGGTAGCGTGCGGTCAGTTGTGTTGTGAGGGGTATATATTATTTAGGAGCGCAGTGTTGTTATCCAGGAGACTTCATACTGTAAGTGACTGTGGTATTTTTAGGGACCCCGGGTGGAGATGCTGCACGGAGCTGAAGATATCTGCCCGTGACCTCAGCAGTGATACGTCATGGATTGGAGAACCCGGAATAAAGTTCTCCTGATGGAAGAGATTGTCATCTATAAGGTACTAGATGCCACTAATGACTACCCAGAACCTGTAGTCAGTCACACAGTGTCAGGGAGCTGTCTGTAGGGTTGTTAATTGTTAGTAAAGTTTAAGGATTTACTTAACAGGGAGCGGGGGGTGGGGGGGGCAGCATTTTAATATTCGCCTCAGGCAGCAAATATGCTAGAATCGGCCCTGATTATAAGGGCATCTTAGAATAGGGGCTGCAGGAAAAGGGGCATTGCATGGGTTGGAGTTAGGTAGGAGCTAATTACACAGCGCACAATTTTGTCAGGGGAAGCCTGAAAGTACCTGGAAATTTTTTTTTCAGGTGCAGCTGGTCCCAAAAAAAGGTTACAAAAAAGTGGGGAATCGCTGCATTATACAGACAGAAAGTAACCTTCAACAAGTCATAAAACTATTTGACAGTGTTAAAGGGGTTGTCAGACTATTGTAAAAACTTTACAGGATGGCTGTACCTATATATTTACAGGGGCACGGCCCCTCCACTTTTACAACTTCCTGCATCCTGGCACGCTTCCTGTCTCAACGTCTGATACAGCGTTGGAACAGGGGAGTGATGGATGGGGAAAAATAAAGGGATTTATTTTTATAACCCTACTCAGCCCACTTGCAAAGTTTTTAAAATAGTCAAACAGCCCCTTTAAGGATCATGTTTACAAAAAAAAAAACACCTTGGAAAGAAATTGAACAGTCCTTCAGCTATGGTTCTGTGGTTAGTCTTTATTTTCTATATTATTACACATGAAATTAATCAGGAGAAAAGTGATTTTAAGAAGTTTTTATTTTTATTGTTTTATAAAACATTGCCTGGACATTTTTAATTTTTTTAAAATGTGCCACTAGGGGACATAAAAGGGTTGTCAGCAACATAGGAATATCTACCCAGCATCCTCCTGCCTGCAGATCCTTGCCTCTGTTTGCAGTGGTGACATCATGATGATGACACGTGTCTGGCACGGTCTTCTCCTGGTCTCAGAGGTGTTTGGCAGGGAGGAATATAAGGCTACAGCGGACATGACATCCCTGCTGCAGCCTCTGTTTGCAAACAAAGACCAGAAAGTACACGCACAAGTAGAATCCAGGGGAGGTAAGTATAGGATCTTTTCCACAGGATAGGGAATAGCAATCTGATCTAATTGATGGAGCACTAGGTGAACCCTGTGTTCTGCCATTGGAGTTTTGGAAATTGACAAGCCCAGCACTTGGGTATTTCCGGCACTCTCCTGGACCTCAATGACAGTGCCAGAGATAACCAGGCGACCTGGTACACTCAGGCAATGAATAAAGCAACAGGATGCATACTTGACCTGCTGCTCCATTCATAATACCTGAGAACAGAAAACCAGTTATTAGTGGGGGTCCCAGCATTTGATCCTCACCAATCAGATTACTACCCTCCATCCTTTCAAGCAGGTTTTGTTCTCAAATACCAGTCCATGTTGCTGTGATCTTCTCCGATGACACAAATGCTTCATTCAGGATCCAATACAAAATAGAATCTAAAGGGATCAAAAAAGAAAACATGCAATATTACCACACACAGTCATACAATCAGATTGTAAAACGAGAAAGAAGAGACATACATTGTGTGGGGGAGGCGAGGTGAGGTGGTCATAATGTGGAGTCACAAGGTGAAGGGGGGTGCCAGGGAGGTGAAGGGGCCACAATTCGATTGGCGGGGGATTATAAGTGGGGAACAATTGATAAATAAAAGGAGTCATAATTTGCAAGAAGTCAACAAAATAGGGTTTTACGTGTTGAGGGGCCATAGAAAAGAGATGTGTGTAGGGGTGTGTGGGTGTTATAGTAAGTGGGGTTTTATATGTTGGGGATAAAATGAAAGATAATATAATATGCTGGTGGGCCAAGAAGGGACATTACACTGTGTGGGAATATTACGACAGTTTGCACCCCCACACATATACAGCATATACATAAGCGGATGGTAGCTGCTAGAATGGGGCACTCCAGATCATGTGACCGAGGTGATATAGGCGGGGGCGGAGCTTTGTGTTTTCCGCCTGTATGTGTGTGGAGGAGTTGCATGGCAGCTCTCTGGTGTGTGGAGGGATTATCAGGGTGAGTACATCTGCTCCAGGGTCTAATGGAGGGTTCAGGGAGCAGCGTGTAATACATACCTCCCAACCGTCCCGAATCGCCCACCAGCTAAATAAATCGCGCCTGTCTCTTTAAGACACAGGCGCGATTTATATGCGGAGCGACGCAGCGCCTTTCCGGCAGCTGCGTCGCTCCGTTCTAAGCAGTGACACAGGCGTCATGACGTCACGCGCCTGTGTCACTGTGCGGAGCCGCGTCTCACAGGAGAGCCGCGTGAAGACCGGAGCCGCGCCGAGGGAGCAGCTGCCTGCAGGTGAGTATGATTTTTATTATTTTTCATGTATTTAATTAATTGTGGCTAATAATTAATACTGCGGGGGGGGGGGGTGGCTATATATATCATATGGGGCCAGAATTATTTTAAACTGGGGGGGGGGGGGGGGGATCATGGAATGCTATTTTATTTGGGGCTATAATTATTTCTTTATTACTGGGGGGGATGCAATATATATTTATATTATTTGGGGCTATGATTGTTTAATACTAGGGGGATGCTATAGATATTATATGGGGCCAGAATTATTTTATACTAGGGGCGGGGGGGGTTCTGTATATTTTATTTGGGGATTTGGAGCTATAATTATTTTATACTAGGGGGGGGGATGCTATAGATATTATTTGGGGCTATAATTATTTTATGCTGGGGGGGGATGCTATAGATATTATTTGGGGCTATAATTATTTTATACTAGGGGGGTTCTGTATATTTTATTTGGGGATTTGGAGCTATAATTATTTTATACTGGGGGGGATGCTATACATATTATTTGGGGCTATAATTATTTTATGCTGGGGGGGGATGCTATAGATATTATTTGGGGCTATAATTATTTTATATTGGGGGGGATGCTATAGATATTATTTGGGGCTATAATTATTTTATACTGGGGGGGATGCTATAGATATTATTTGGGGCTATAATTATTTTATATTGGGGGGGATGCTATAGATATTATTTGGGGCTATAATTATTTTATACTGGGGGGGATGCTATAGATATTATTTGGGGCTATAATTATTTTATACTGGGGGGGGTGCTATAGATATTATTTGGGGCTATAATTATTTTATACTGGGGGGGATGCTATACATATTATTTGGGGCTATAATTATTTTATACTGGGGGGGATGCTATAGATATTATTTGGGGCTATAATTATTTTATACTGGGGGGGATGCTATAGATATTATTTGGGGCTATAATTATTTTATACTGGGGGGGGATGCTATAGATATTATTTGGGGCTATAATTATTTTATACTGGGGGGGGGATGCTATACATATTATTTGGGGCTATAATTATTTTATACTGGGGGGGTGCTATAGATATTATTTGGGGCTATAATTATTTTATACTGGGGGGGATGCTATACATATTATTTGGGGCTATAATTATTTTATACTGGGGGGGGATGCTATAGATATTATTTTGGGCTATAATTATTTTATACTGGGGGGATGCTATAGATATTATTTTGGGCTATAATTATTTTATACTGGGGGGATGCTATAGATATATTATTTGGGGCTATAATTATTTTATACTGGGGGGGATTCAGTATATATTATATGGGGCCAGAATCATTTTATACTGGGGGGTGCTGTATATATTATATATCACTATATCACTAAGCTGGGGGGATGTATATGGGATACAGTATATTACTATGCTGGGGGGGGGCTGTATATCGGGTACAGTATATTACTTAGCTGCAGGGGCTGTATATGGGATACAGTATATTATATGTATATAGATTTTATCCCTATATAATGAAGGGATGTGTTATATGTGGGGTAGCGTGCGGTCAGTTGTGTTGTGAGGGGTATATATTATTTAGGAGCGCAGTGTTGTTATCCAGGAGACTTCATACTGTAAGTGACTGTGGTATTTTTAGGGACTCCGGGTGGAGATGCTGCACGGAGCTGAAGATATCTGCCCGTGAACTCAGCAGTGATACGTCATGGATTGGAGAACCCGGAATAAAGTTCTCCTGATGGAAGAGATTGTCATCTATAAGGTACTAGATGCCACTAATGACTCCCAGAACCTGTAGTCAGTCACACAGTGTCAGGGAGCTGCCTGTAGGGTTGTTAATTGTTAGTAAAGTTTAAGGATTTACTTAACAGGGAGCGGGGGGGGGGGCAGCATTTTAATATTCGCCTCAGGCAGCAAATATGCTAGAATCGGCCCTGACTATAAGAGAAGGTGAACGAAAATGTTTTTTTGTACTCCCTTCTACACTACAATAGTTTCCACCCTACCCATACAAAAGACAGTGTACCCTATAGCCAATTTTATGACTGAAGAGATTAAATAGCGATGTTGATGCTTTTGAGGTACAAGCGGGGGAACTAAAACAAAGACTGGTGGACCCTGGTTACCCTAAGCGCATTATAGGGTAATCTAGAGCAGTGTTCCCCAACCACCGGTCCATGGCCCAAGACCGGGCCATGGAACACCTGGTTCCAGGCCGCGCTGGACCTCTGTAAAAACAAACAAAAGAAAATATACTCACCTTCCCAATTCCCCTGCAGCAGTCTTCTTTCCCATTACTTAATTTCCATGTAAATGCACTGTTCTATTGATGGTGAGCGAAGAGAAGACTGCTGCAGGGGAACAGGGAAGGTGAGTATTTTTTTTGTTTTTAGTTCAGCTGGGATAGTAGAAGGTGGGGGGCTTCTTCAGGAAATTGGACAATATAAGCTAGGCACACAGGGAGTTATGTGGGGCATGCAAACTTACATTTTTGGCTATGAAACAGAAACCAGACTGTATCCCCCCCCCACCTACTGGTCCCTGGAGAAAATATATGTTTACAGCTGGTCCCTGGGCAAAAAAAGGTTGGGGACCACTGATCTAGAGAACAGGGGGCTGGGAGACATAGAAGGGAAAAGAAAAAGAGAGACAATTGCATGGACACTAACACCAAAAAAAGATTTTCGTTCACCTTCTCTTACTGTGGCCCCCTACGCCACAAAAGGGTCACGTGCTATACAATTATCATGTAGACACTTCTTAAATACCTGTGCCAGCAGTTTGCACTAAAAAGAACGCGCAAAGTTCCTCAGAAAACTGGCGCATAGTCCTTAGTAAATGTGCACCACAGTATTTTGTCTATAACAACTTGTCCCCTGATATAAATAGCGCTCTGGTGTCTGAAGTCTGGAAATGTGCGTCCTGATTTATCTTAGTGGTTGATATATGAGGCATGAGGGTCTGTCAGTTTTTTAGACTTTTGTCACAAAAAGGTTGCAAATGTTTAATCAACCCCTTGCCTACGGCTTCTCTGGATTTTGCAACATTTTACCACAATTGCGCAAACATTTACAACTTTTTTAGCCGCCCACATCTGCATTTTTAAGACACAACAGTGTAAAACTCTCTTGCAGCAAACTTTGCAAAACAAGTGTAAAAGTCGCACATTTATGGCACAATTTTGCAAAAGTCTCAGAAAAGGGAGAAACCTGATAACTTCCTCCCGTTATTTTTTAATATAGACACAGATATGACTGCAAGAGTAACACACTGATAGAGGACAGAGGCTGTGCTGATCTCCGGGAGTCATAAACCTCTCATCCGCCATGGCATAATTGTCACATTGGGGGTCATTTACTAAGGGCCCGATTCGCGTTTTCCCGACGTGTTACCCGAATATTTCCGATTTGCGCCGATTTTCCCTGTATTGCCCCGGGATTTTGGCGCACGCGATCGCATTGTGGCGCATCGGCGCCGGCATGAACGCGACGGAAATCGGGGGCGTGGCCGAGCAAAAACCCGACGAATTCGGAAAAACCGCCGCATTTAAAACAATAAAAGTGTCGCTTGGGACGCGCTTACCTTCACTTGGTCCGGCTCGGTGAATTTCAGGGCATTCGGATGCTTCTCAGCGCAGCAGCGCCACCTGGTGGACGGCGGAGGAACTACCTTGATGAATCCGGGCCGGACCCGAATCCACCGCAGAGAACGCGCCGCTGGATCGCGAACGGACCGGGTAAGTAAATCTGCCCCATTGTCTGACAATGATTGCCAAACAGGTTTTGTGCTAGACCTGCCAAAAACTGGACATAACAAAAATGCCACAGATGAAGCAACAACAATGGCCGCCCTGGAATCCTTCAGTAAGAGCCCAGTAGTGGGGTATGAAGTAAGTATATCAGATACTACCAAGTTATTAGTCATGGTGCAGTTCCTTGTGATTTTTATTCATACACAACAGTTGTGAGAATATTAGGGGGTTCACATAGATCAGACCCCAGTTTTATTGAGATATAAGAGTGGACTGATATAGAAGTACAGTATATATCATGGACTCCACTGATCAAAACTGTCACTAATGGCAACCAATCAGAGATCAGCTTTCATGTTCTATAGCTTTTACAGAATGAAAGCTGTGCTGTGATTGGTTGCTGTGCTGTGATTGGTTGCTATGGGCACAGATGATAACATCACAATGGCTGTAGCCTTCTGCAGAGTGAAGCTTCCTGTACACAGCGATCAGAGCAGAGCAGGGGCGGAGGATCCTCCAGGCCAGAGATAGAAGACCCCCAATAATCCCAGGATCACCCCCCGGGATCTGTCTCCTCTGCTGTCAGGTAGGGAGCGGCTGTCACCATGTTGTATCCATCACATACCTGCTGCTGTCATGGAGGGGAAGAGTCAGAGCCCCCAATACTGCAGGACACAAGGGGCAGCAGGGGCATAATGTACCTCCCAGAGTGTAGGACCTGTCATGGAGGGGAAGTGTCAGAGCCCCCCATACTGCAGGACACAGGGGGCAGCAGGGACATAATGTACCTCCCAGAGTGTAGGACCTGTCATGGAGGAGATGTGTCAGAGACCCCCATACTGCTAGACACAGGGGGCAGCAGGGACATAATGTACCTCCCGGAGTGTAGGACTTGTCATGGAGGGGATGTGTCAGAGCCCCCATACTGCAGGACACAGGGGGCAGCAGAGACATAATGTACCTCATAGAGTGTAGGACCTGTCATGGAGGGGATGTGTCAGGGACCCCCATACTGCAGGACACAGGGGGCAGCAGGGAAATAATGTACCTCCCAGAGTGTAGGACCTGTCATGGAGGGGATGTGTCAGAGACCCCCATACTGCAGGACACAGGGGGCAACAGGATCATAATGTACCAGCCCAGAGTGTAGGACCTGTCATGGAGGGGATGTGTCAGAGACCCCCATACTGCAGGACACAGGGGGCAGCAGGGACATAATGTACCTCCCAGAGTGTAGGACTTGTCATGGAGGGGATGTGTCAGAGACCCCCATACTGCAGGACACAGGGGGCCGTAGGGACATAATGTACCTCCCAGAGTGTAGGACCTGTCATGGAGGGGAAGTGTCAGAGACCCCCATACTGCAGTACACAGGGGGCAGCAGGGACATAATGTACCTCCCAGAGTGTAGGACCTGTCATGGAGGGGATGTGTCAGAGACCCCCATACTGCAGGAGACAGGGGGCAGCAGGGACATAATGTACCAGCCCAGAGTGTAGGACCTGTCATGGAGGGGAAGTGTCAGAGACCCCCATACTGCAGGACACAGGGGGCAGCAGAGACATAATGTACCTCCCAGAGTGTAGGACCTGTCATGGAGGGGATGTGTCAGAGACCCCCATACTGCAGGACACAGGGGGCAGCAGGGACATAATGTACCTCCCAGAGTGTAGGACCTGTCATGGAGGGGAAGTGTCAGAGACCCCCATACTGCAGGACACAGGGGGCAGCAGGGACATAATGTACCAGCCCAGAGTGTAGGACCTGTCATGGAGGGGATGTGTCAGAGACCCCCATACTGCAGGACACAGGGGGCAGCAGGGACATAATGTACCAGCCCAGAGTGTAGGACCTGTCATGGAGGGGATGTGTCAGAGACCCCCATACTGCAGGACACAGGGGGCAGCAGGGACATAATGTACCAGCCCAGAGTGTAGGACCTGTCATGATGCCATGAGGAAGTGATAAAGGTCCATGTAGTTACACGGGTGCAGGACACCAGCAGCTGCACTGTGTACAGGGGGAGGACATGGACCTCAGTGTTACTATACGTCACCTCTGTGTGTGAGTCGACCCCATGGTTCGTGTTCGGCCGCCTGACCCGGACATATTCCCAGATTGTGAACATCCAATCTGGCAAAGTAGCTCCCTAGCAACTAGCAATGGCTATGATTGGCCAGGGGCAATATGTCCAGATAAGGAGCCGAACCCGATACCGAACCCGACCATCAGGTCCACTCATCTCTACTTATAGAAAATGAAGCAGAGCCGTATATGTGATCTGTGTGGTTACACTGTGTGCAGCAGAGCTGTGTGTGTGCACGTGCTGTGGTTTCCATTCCTAAACCTTTGCACCCATCTTCTTATTTATTACCCATTATTATTGCTCATTTTTATACAGCAATAACATCCCCTAATTAAATAAAAGTTCAGCTAATATCCTGTCTACCAACCCTCTTTATTATTGAGATACTGTTCAGCATCCCCCTTATTTACATATTGTCCATCAGCCAGACCCCATATTAAGATACTGTCCAGCGACCCCCCCCTATATAAACATACTTTCCAGCAGGCGGACCCCCTTATTAAGATACTATCCAGCAGGCGGACCCCCTTATTAAGATACTATCCAGCAGACACCTTAACAGGGCCGGCACCAGCACTGGGCATAACCTGGCAAGTGCAGAGGCCAAGGGCTGCTGGGGGCCCTCATTAGGCTGTACATAAGGAATCCATGGGGAAGAGGGGGGGGGCTGAATCTAATTAATCCATAATAATAATAATAATTCCTTTATTTATATAGCACACACAGATTACACAGCGCTGCACAGAGCTTGCCAAATCAGTAAGGAGTGAGGGGGCTTAATATAAAATAACCATGAGGAGGGTAATTGGGATGATAAATATTTTAGGGAAAAGGAGACTGTTTTAGTTTCTGAATTTTTAATGCCGCCATGTTAGTTCACTGCAAAGGGGCCTACGCAGGCTTTGTCACCCAGGGGCCTACTGAAACCTAGAGCTGTTCCTGCTCCCTAAGATACTATACAGTAACCAGGCCTGTATATTAAGATACTATCCAGTAACCAGGCCTGTATATTAAGATACTATCCAGTACCCAGGCCTGTATATTAAGATACTATCCAGTAACCAGGCCTGTATATTAAGATACTATTCAGCAGCCAGATCCTCTTATAAAGATACTGGGGCACATTTACTAAGAACAGAACACTAAATGCAGTTTGCCAGTGTAGTGTGCAGGATGCAGGATTTGTGGCGCACTTTCTTCATGAATCTGGCGCCCCCTGCACTGTCCTGACAGAGTGCACCAACTTTTTTTGGTGCTCCTTTAACATGGAGCGTGCAACACTATTCTGTCAGACTTTGCATGTTAAATTTGGTGCACAGTCGGACTGAGCTCCAGAACGCCCCCTAATTTGTGTTGCATGATGCATAGTGCAGCTGCGCCACAAAAGGGTCTGGTGCGACACAAATGAGGCGCGGACACTTCTTAAATACCTGTGTAAGCGGTTTTCACTAAAAAGAACGTGCAAAGTCCGACAGAAAACTCGTGCACGGCCCTTAGTAAATGAGCCCCAATGTCCGGAAACCGGACCCTGCATTAAAATTACTGTCCAGCCGTCAGACCCCATAATAATTAATATGTAGCCCTTGTCTCCCGTGTGGCCCACATTTATGGAAAGCAGCGCTTACTGCACCGGGCACATGTACTAATAACAGCGCAGTCTGTACTATGTGCAGTTTGCAGAGGCCCCAGATTCAGGATTTGTGACGCACGTTCTTTATGAATCTAGCGCCCCCTGCACTGCTCCGACAGAGTGCACCAACTTTTTTTGGTGCACCTTTAACATGGAGCGTGTGACACATATCTGAATGTGGTGCACGATCCGACTGTGCACTGGAACGCCCCTTTATGTCCAGTTTTATGCCTAATTTTGGGATAGCCGTAGCCGTAACACAAAAGAGCCACGTCCAGTACATAAGTGGCGCAGACATTTCTTAAATATCTGATCAAATAGTTTTCACTAAAAACATGAAAAGTCCAACAAAAACTGGGGCTTTAGTAATCTGGCACATTAGGGCTCATTTACTTACCCATCCGCTGGAGATCACAGATGATAATGCACTGTGCCGCCATTCACTAAGATCGTGCGCCCGATATCCTGCATGTGACGCTTCCCCGCTCCGACAGAGTTCACCTTCTTGGATTGCAACACAATTTGCAAGTAAAATCCCGCACTCAGTCCGAATTAGTCGGATCGGCCCCTAATCGCGTCACATGGAAGCCAGCGCAGCTGCGCCAAAAACAAATCGCGTGCAACACAATCCCAGCGCAGACACTTGTTACATACCTGTCCAAGCCGTGTAATCCCCGAAAAAGACAAACAGTCCAACGAAAGTGCGATCTGCGACCCTCAGTAAATGAGCCCCGTTGTATTTGCCCACAGGTGTAATTGTAGCAGTAAGGCCCCGTTATTGTGCGTCTAATTTACATACATTAAAGTTACAAACAGTTATTTTTAAATGAACTTAAAATGAATGTTATAAATAATTCCCTGATGTGTAGCAGTAGTTTCCATGTATAATATGTAAGGTCCCGGTGCACAGGGACAGCAATGTCTTCTTGGTGCGGACGGGGGATGTTACTTATTTATTGTACAATATTAATATATTTATGTGGGTGGATTTTTGTGTGTGATCTCATAATAGACCCTTGGGGGACATTTACACATTTATTTGGAGGTATTGGGGGGATAATAAGGTGGAAGGTGACATTATACTTTGTGTGTGTGTGTGGGGGGGGGGGGTTCATTTTGATAAAGATATAACTGAGTTGTTGTGGCCGGTAGATTCACATACAACAATGTAGTTACAGGGGCCCATAGCCAAATGTGTGTTATGGGGCCCCAGGCTGATCTGCACCCATGGATGTGAGTTACTTTATAATATGTAATAATGTTGGTCCTCACTACGATTGCTCCATATGACTGTTTGTACTCTGTAATGTAATATTATATTTGTATACGTCCCATATGATTTTTACAGCGCTGCGGTATATGATGGCGCTATATAAATAAATATTATTATTATTGCTTGTGTTTGCCTTCTATTAATAGCTGTAATTATGTTACTTCTTTTAATAACTATTATACACTTAGACTTGTTACTGTTTGTCTTTATGATAAGAAATTGTCCTTCACCTTTGTTTCTTTATGGTTTACAATTGTGTAATTATAATAGTAGTAATAATATAGATATGTAATATCACGTTATCATTATTTACATTACAAAGACATAAGTGTTCATTGCCCTAGAGGCACCAGCCCACGGAGGCACCAGCCCACAGAGGCACTAGCCCACAGAGGCACCAGCCCACAGAGGCACCAGCCCACAGAGGCACCAGCCCACAGAGGCACCAGCCCACAGAGGCACCCGCCCACAGAGGCAATAGCCCAGAGGGGCATCAGCCCATAGAGGCACTAGCCCAAAGAGGCAATAGCCCACAGAGGCACCCGCCCACAGAGGCAATAGCCCAGAGGGGCACCCGCCCACAGAGGCAATAGCCCAGAGGGGCATCAGCCCACAGAGGCAATAGCCCGCAGAGGCACTAGCCCACAGAGGCACCAGCCCACAGAGGCAATAGCCCACAGAGGCATCAGCCCACAGAGGCAATAGCCCACAGAGGCACTAGCCCACAGAGGCACCAGCCCACAGAGGCACCAGCCCACAGAGGCACTAGCCCACAGAGGCACTAGCCCACAGAGGCACTAGCCCACAGAGGCATCTGCCCACAGAGGCAATAGCCCAGAGGGGCAATAGCCCACAGAGGCACCAGCCCACAGAGGCAATAGCCCACAGAGGCACCAGCCCACAGAGGCAATAGCCCAGAGAGGCACCAGCCCACAGAGGCACTAGCCCACAGAGGCATCAGCCCACAGAGGCACTAGCCCAGAGGGGCAATAGCCCAAAGAGGCACTAGCCCAGAGAGGCATCAGCCCACAGAGGCATCTGCCCACAGAGGCATCTGCCCACAGAGGCAATAGCCCAGAGGGGCAATAGCCCAGAGGGGCATTAGCCCACAGAGGCATCAGCCTACAGAGGCATTAGCCCACAGAGGCATCAGCCCACATAGGCAATAGCCCAGAGAGGCATCAGCCCACAGAGGCATCAGCCCACAGAGGCACCAGCCCAGAGAGGCAATAGAGTGTTAGAGGTCTAATAATTTTATTTGTTTTGCTTTTATTCTACTTTAATGTGTTTGTATAAATTGTAATATCTTATCCTTTTAGTCATATAGATAAAGATACATTTCTCAGTGCTGTGTTCTAGTTGCAGATGTATCTGTACATGGAGACAGAGCTCCGACTGCCAGAGAGCAACACAGATATCTGACCCAGGGGGAAGGTGGTAGATTGAAGGAACAATCCTGTGTCTTATATCAAGGGGTAAGATGGGCCACAAGAAGCAGGCGCTGCCGGCAGACTGGGAGAGTGTGACCCAAGATGGCGCTCAGAGCAGTAACAGCAGTAACATGGTGGAGACAGCAGCTAACAAGCCACCGGACTTCACCACAGACTTTTTTTTTTAAATGAACCCTTTTAGAAGCTGGAGAACAAGTAAATTCTACTTCTCCACCCAAGAGTTCTCCTCTAGACAATAGCCCTTTCAATTAAGAAGTTACAAAGTTCCCATAGAAATAATTTTAGAATTTCATCTGCCTCATATTCATCTTGGTGTTTTAAGAGAAGTGGCAGAAGAGGAGAACAAGGATAACCGGGTATCACCGGCTTCAGGAGTGACACATGAAAAACACTAGAAGTACAAGAGGATGTAGCGCAGAGAGACGATTAATCACAGGACTGATGTAATGAGTTATGGATTAAGGACTGTAAAATAGAAGAGCAAATTTCACCCTAGGTTCTCGGAGTCTGATCAAGCATGTAGACAACCAAACCTTATCTCCTTAACAACATGAGGCTACCAAGCATCTCCTTTTATAAGTCTTGTTCCAGGCCAGAGCTTTCTGCAGAACATCTTGGACTATAGACCAGATGGTGGTAAATTTCTAAACCTCAGCATCAATGGTGGACACGTTAGAGAAAGGCAAGGCTGGAAGATTCATTTAATGAAGATGTTTGTAGTTCCTTCTAAAGAATGAAGATTTAGTGGAAGATTCATGAAACAGATTGCAGTAACAGTAGTTGTATCCAATTATCCTGCACTGGGCAGAGATATAGCCTAAGGATCTTCTCCAGGTCTTGGTTTACCCTTTCAGTTTGTTAAAAGTTAAAGTGTAAAATTTTGGTGAATCAGTTCACCATGACCCAGATGTTGTTCTAACTTTAGATGGTGGGAGATATTTGTCCATGCACTCTCTAGAATAGGAAGTGTTTGAGGAAGAATGATCGGACATCCAATCTGCTTATCTACTGCAATGAAGGATCTGGAAAGTATTTTCTTCTTCAAAACTGGAACATAGGTCACCAAAAGATCGAAATGGGAGAAGGAATGAGAGCACCAGGCCTGGGGAGGCTTCAGGCATCAGGCTCAATTAAGTTAAAGGGTTCTCATGGTCACTGTGCCTATAAGATGTTGAGATCCTTTCAAAAGATGCCTTTACTCCAAGCCAGTTTAAAGGCGAGAAGCTCTTTCTCTATTGTGCCCTAATTTTTCTCTTCTGTAAAGAATTTTTTGGAAATTTACCTACGGGGATGTGTTTTCACAGAACTCGGCTGTTCAGAAAAGACAGCCCCCACGGCAATAGAAGATATATCATACTAATACTTCCTGGAATCACTCCTAATTGCCAATTCTACAAACCTCAGGATTGCCTTCAATCCTGGAAAGGAATAGAGAGTTGCTTGAATGGACATTTTTCCAACTTCCAGAAGAGGTGATTAAACTCTGGAAGACCACAGGTGCATTACTGAGACTGAAAGGTATAACCAAGTGTCAGCCTTCAGGGGTAGTGGACCCACAGGACCACAGCAAACAATGATGTAAGCTGACACCTGGGATCGGAGTCTAAGTGGCAGCAGGTCTTCACCAGAGCCCACCGCAAAGCTGGTTGGATTTTCTGCTGCGTGGTACCACCAGGTCGTTCCACAGGTGCGCGTTTGTCCGCGGTGGCAGCCAAGGTGATGCAAGCTCATGGTCAGGAGGTCAAGACGGGCGTCAAAGGTTCAGGGTCAGAGGCAGAGCAGAAGGCCAGGGCTGGCAGCGGAGGAGCATAAATGGGAACAGGTTCGGGGTCACAACGGGAGATCAATACACAGGAATACAGCAAGGGAACAAGCTTTCTCTTGGGAATGCTGGGAGAAGTTGGCTTTTTCTAAATCTGGGAAATGGCCAGCGCCAATCAGCGGTGTGTGGCCCTTTAAATTTACAAGCGCCGGAATGCGCACCCTAGGAGACGGGGACGTGGGAAGCTGCGACGGGAGCAGGAGCGTGAGTGATGGCAGAGGGAGCAGGCCCCACGGAGAGGGGCATGGCTGCGCCTGCGACCCGGGATGTGTGTCACAGGAGCCCCCGTGACAGCACCCCCCCATGGTCTCCCTCTCTTCTTAGTCTGGGGAAACCATTGCAGGAGGTTACGGTGCAGAATGTTATCCTCCTGCTCCCAAGATCTCTCCTCAGGCCCGAACCCCTTCCAGTCAACAAGGAAGAAATGCTTAACTCTCACAGTCTTCATGTACAGAACCTCCTTTACAACAAAGACGTCAGTGGAGTCAGCCTCGGGAGCAGACGGAGGAGGTTGCCAAGAGCAGCAGTTCAAGATGACAGGTTTAAGGAGAGTAACATGGAAGGAGTTCAAGATGCGCATAGTGGGAGGAAGACAGAGTTTATACGCCACAGGATTTATGCGCTTCACCACCTAGAAAGGCCTCAGAAAACAGGGTTCAAGCTTGTAGCTAGGGATTTTCAGCCAGGCGTATCTGGATGATAGCCACACCTTGTCATCCGGAGAGAAGACTGGAGGAGACCTACATTTCTTATCGGCCTGGGACTTTGTGCGGGCAGAGGCCCTAAGTAGAGACTGAAGAGTCTGTTGCCAGATTGATTTGAGGTCCTGCACCAACTCTTCTACCACAGGAATATCTGAGGGAATGGACAGAGGAAGAGGTTGGCGTGGAATTCGTCTATAGACAATAAGGAAAGGAGCAGCACCAGCAGACTCAGAGTCCAGGGAGTTATAGGAGAACTCCGCCCATGTCAACAGATTGGACCTGTCATCCTGACAGGCAGAGACAAAATGGTGGAGAAAACAGCCCAAAGTTTGGTTCACGCTTTCAACTTGACCATTCGACTGTGGATGATAAGCGGAAGAAAAGTCCAGATTCTCTTGCAGCTGGTTACACAAGGATCCCAGAACTTACAAACAAACTGAACCCCTCGATCAGAAACGATGTGCTGAGGAAATCCATTAAGCTGGAAGATGTAATGGAAGAACAGACTGGCAAGGCGAGGAGCAGACGGAAGACCAGAAAGAGGAAAAAAATGGGACATTTTGGAAAACCGGTTAGTCACCACTCAGATGACGTTATTGCCAGAGGAAGGCGGAAGGTCCATGATGAAGTCCATTGCCACGTGCGACCACGGGGGCCTGTATATCGGTAATGGCAGTAGCAAAACCAGCTAGTTTCAGGTGGCTTATTACGGGCACAGGAAGTGCAGAAACCCGCAAAATTCCCAATGTCTTTGACCAGGTCAGGTCCCCAATTGAAACGGGAAATGAGGGCCACAAAGCGTTGCACCCCAGGGTGCCCAGCCACACAATAACAATGTCCCCAAGTCAATATCCTCTTTCGAAGTGCAGTTTGGACATATGTCTTGCCAGGGGGAGCTGCCGAAGATCCACCGGAGTAGCAACAACCAGTTGTTCAAGAGAAATAATAAGCCGAGTAGCCAGTTCCTCTCCAATGACTTCAGAGGCATAAGAAAGGGCATTAGCCTTGACATTCTTCTCAGCAGGATGGAAGGGGATCAGGAGGTTGAAACATTAGTAGAAGAGTGACCAACGGGCTTGCCTAGATTTGAGCCATTGAGCTGTCTGGAGATATAGGAGATTCTTATGATCTTCCTATACGTAGACGCGATGGTGAGTTCCCTCTAGAAGATAATGCCATTTTTCCAGGGCCAGTTTGATGGCCAGTAGTTCTCTATCTCCTATGGAGTAATTCCTCTCTGTGGAGGAGAAAGTCTTAGAGAAATAGCCGTAAGTGAGAGTTCGGCCTTTAGACCCTTTCTGGGTGAGCACCGCCCCTGCTTCTACCGAGGAGGCGTACACTTACAGATGAAAGGGCTTCTCTGTATCAGGCTGAGTGAGAACTGGGGCTGAGGCAAAGGCGGATTTTAATCTTGAGAAGGCTTCTTCAGCCAGCAAGAGACCATTGGCACCCTTCTTGGTGGGCTTCACAATAGGAGTGGACAAGAGTGGACAAGTGGGGGAATAAACTGCCGGTAATAGTTTGCAAAGCCCAGGAAACCTTCCGGACACGGCCATTGAAGAACAGCAGACAACTTGGCAGGATCAGTCTGGAGGCCTCTGTCGGAGATAATATAGCCGAGGAAAGGAAGGCTTTGCTGGTGAAATTGGCATTTCTCAAGTTTCGCGAAGAGGCAATTGATCTTGAGGCGACTAAGGACTTGCCGTACGTGGGACTGGTGGGACTCTAGATCTGGGGAGAACACCAGAATGTCGTCAATATAGACCAAGATACAGGTATATAACAGATCCCTGAAGATGTTGTTGATGAATTCCTGAGATACGACTGCCACATTCGTAGGGGCAGTGCAGTGGCAAAGTCTCTGCTTGTTTCTAGGAAAATACATCAGCAAAGTCCGGATAACAAGTTGGAAGGCCCAAGTACTGGTAATTACTGTTGTGGGTGTTGAGGGCCATCTTGTATTTGTCTTGAGAGAGCTTTCGAATGAGGTTGTAGGACCCTTGTAAATCCTGCTTAGTGAAAACAGTGGTACTGCAGGTTATTTTAGGTGTAGCAGGTACTTATGTTTAATTTTTATTCAGCCTACAATAGTCTATCAAAGCTCTGAGACCACCATCCTTGTTTTCCTGTGCTAACTGGGGAGGAAAATGGTCAAAAGAATCCCCTTTGGAGACTGTCCAAAATGTACTTGGTCATAGGTCCTTCCTCGTGGAGTAGTTTTGCACAGAAACAAGTCCATGGCAAAATTCCAGGAATGATGGGGTAGAAACTTCACCACCTGCGACTTGCTGAATGCATTAGTATAGAAGTCATAGGGCTTTGTGGAATAATGTTACTAGTTTCAGAGAGACAGAGAGTCACTGGTTTAGTTGGTAACAATTTTTTCAGACATGATGACAGACATTGAAGGCCCCAAGAGAGTATTGCCACTTGGAGCAGTTGAGGTGAGGAGCGAGCTTCTGTAAGCATGGCAACCCCAGGATGAGTAGACGGATTGTCTTGGGAACCTCTAGAGGTTTGATATCCCACTGGTGCGGCGCATCAACTCTTCTAACCAGGGGGTTGGTATGGTACTGCATAAATCATTCTGATATCATTACAATCTGTGCTGAACAAAGATAATGTATGAGGAAGAGCAAACTGAGACGTTCCCCATCTGACTTCGGGTGAGCTAGAGACGATCATACTTATGGGATGTACTGGAGCTTGGATCGAGGCCAAGCTCAAAGCTGAAGTCAGAGTCATTGGTGCGTTTGCAGAGTTGAAGTCACAATGACCGAGACCTTGGAATGACAGGGTCAAGATAGAAGAGAGCGGGAATGCTGTAGTATAGAGAAAAGACCTGATACTCTGGTAGGAAGTGGCCTTATAGGCCATAAATGTACTTCCTGTGACCTAAGAGGGAACTTCCTGTAATTTCCAGTGATGCTGTGAACTGCCACCAAATGAAGTTGCAGCCTGTAACCTGCATTGTGGTCACCAGAGGGAACTACTGCTGTGAAGGGCTGTAAGACGTGGAGGGAGCGCTACCTCAGGTGCAACAAGATGTTCACACTAAATATGTGTTTATCGTCACAGTTATCTGTGGAAAGAGAGCTTAGGATCCCTATCCAACTGTGTACACCAGGCCGCCCACTAAATCCTATTGTAATAAAATTGTTACTCTATAAAGATTCAGATATAATGATGTGACAGGCCAAGGGATAGCAAGATAATAAAAACACATTGGTGTGAAGAAGACTTCTCCATATTACAATTACAAGGTGACTTCTGTTGATGGAGCTGTGTCCAGGACTTCCAGACTAAGTGATTGGATTTGTTCCAACCAGGTCACACTTCCAGAGCTTAGATGTCTGCCAGGATTGTCTGGTCCTCCTGTTCATTTGTGAAGGTTTTGGAGGCACATTTTCATCTTACGGCTCACCCATGCCAGACGTTATGTGGAGCGTGCCTTTGGTATCCTATGTAGCAAGTGGAGGACGCTCCTTATCTCTCTTCAGATGGACCTGGACAATATGAAGCTGGTAGTCCAAGTCTGCGTTATCATATATGTAACTTCATAATGTCCAGATTCCTGACAGTGCAGCAGATGGTGACCTGGAGGAAATTTCGCCAACATCTTCTATCCCCTCTACACCGGACTCTACATGGATGACCTGGAGCAGAGGATCAGTACTCCTCCTACTTTGTGTCCCCAGAGAGGGCTGTATCTTGGCAACCGGATTGGTTCTGGACTCTTTAGTTAGTTTAGGGTTGTTTTGTTATTCTTGGTAGTTAGTTTAGGGACTCGCAAGCTGATGAGGACCCGTGACGTGGGTTGCGAGCTTACGCTTTTCGGGCTCTAATTTTATTTTTTTTTTCAAAGTCAGATAAATTTAGAGCCTGAAAAGTTAACTAATACCTCATTGAAGATTTATCATTGTGAGGAAATGCTGCAAGCCATTACAATAAAAAAAAATAAGAAGAAATGTCAAAAAAGTATTTTTTCTCATTTTACCAATTTAAGTTTTTTTAATAGGCAGTAAATTTGAATGAACTTCTACCAAAGTATGTAAAACATTTTTTTTAATATTTTAGTTTATTAGTTGTTAGTTCAGTTTATTTTTAATAATAACAGATCGGAAAATAATATGACCATTTAAGGGTGAAAAATTTGACACTAATCAAGAACATACAGAAACCTATCCAAAGTATGTAAAATGTACATTAGCATAACTTCCATAGTTTCAGTGACAGATGACTCATTCATTTTCAATTTTTGTGCTCTGACTTTATCCTGGTCCTGATTCATCCGTTACATAATCAGGTTTACTATAGCACTTCCCCTTATTCCATTCATATTCATTTGGTTTGTTGTACATTTGATATAGGGCAGTGATGGCGAACCTATGGCACTGGTGCCAGAGGTGGCACTCGGAGCCCTTTCTGTGGGCACTCAGGCCATCAGCCTAGGAGAGAGTTTACCAAACAGGAACAAATCCATTAAATCTTCCTGCAGTCCTAGGCAACTTATGAGATGTGGCACAGCACTATTTTACAGCGACACTTCATTGACTGTTTGGAACTGCTAGAAAAGTGAGAAGGTGTTGAAAGAAGTGCAGAGAGACCCTGGAGAGAAGCTACAATGATAGTCTGAATTTGCCCACCTTGTTTCAACTGTATTGGTGGCCTCAAGTGGCCGATACAATTGAAAGATGTGGAAGAACAGGTAGCAATAAGTTACTGCTTAAAATGGCACGTTGGCACACCAGGGTAAATAAGTGGGTTTTGGTTGTAGTTTGGGCACTTGGTCTCTAAAAGGTTCGCCATCACTGATATAGGGGTTGGTGCTGACATCTAGTGGTTTATTCAGGTAGTGTCCCTCTACTTATTTATTTCTATCCTCTTTTTCCTTTTTCTTTATTTGAAGTGCATTATTTAATCTACTTCTAACTTACCATATATACTCGAGTATAAGCCGAGTTTTTCAGAACAAAAATGTGCTGAAAAACCTCACCTCGGCTTATACTTGAGTCAAGAAAAAACAAACAAACACCTTCCGAAGTCCCCCCAGCAGGTCCTCTTCTATACAGCAATGCTCCGGCGTCTGCTCCGTCCATCGCAGGCATCGTGACATCAGCTGCATGCTGACGTTCTAGTGTGGGCACCGGCATAGGCTCACACTATAATGTCAGCGAGCGGCTGCTGTCACAATGCCTGCGACGGACGGCACAGGGACACGGAGCCGATGCTGAAGCATCACCGTATAAGAAGGGGACCTGCCGGGGGTGCATTGGAAGGTGAGTACAGATTTGTTTTTTTCCTACAGGCATTATATTGGGGACAGGGACTGTAGGCTATATACTAGAGGGGGGCAGAGGCTAGCAAGCTATATACTACAGGGGGCTGGCAGGCTATATACTACAGGGGCTGGTAGGCTATATACTACATGGCGCTGGCAGGCTATACACTACAGGTGGCTGGCAGGCTACACACTACAGGGGGCCGGCAGGCTATATACTACAGGGGGCTGACTGGCTATATACTACAGGGGCTGGCAGGCTATATACTACAGGGGACTGGCAGGCTATATATTACAGGGGGCTGGCAGGCTATACACTACAGGTGGCTGGCAGGCTATATACTACCGGGGGCCAACAGGCTATATACTACAGGGGGCCGGCAGGCTATATACTACAGGGGCTGACTGGCTATATATTACAGGGGCTGGCAGGCTATATAGTACAGGGGGCTGTTAGGCTATATACTACATGGGGCTGGCAGGCTATATACTACAGGGGCTGGCAGGCTATATACTACAGGGGCTGGTAGGCTATATATTACAGTGGGCTGGCAGGCTATACACTACAGGTGGCTGGCAGGCTATACACTATAGGGGCGGGCAGGCTATATACTACAGGGGGCCTGCAGGTTATATACTACATGGGGCTGGCAGGCTATATACTACAGGGGCTGGCAGGCTATATACTGCAGGGGGCTGGTAGGCTGTATACTACAGGGGGCTGGCAGGCTATATACTACACAGGGCCGGATTATAGGCGGGGCTCCCGGGGCTCGAGCCCCAGGGCCCCCACCATCTTGCTCCCAAAGGGGCCCTCACCATTCTGACAATGTCTGCCGCCGCCGTCTTGAGTACGCGAGCGAGCAGAGCTGTGTCTGCTGCGCTGACGCTCCGTGCCCCTGTCGGCTCATGTGGGGCATTGCTACTGCCGGGCCGGCCCGTGCCTGCTCCGAGTGCGAGATGACTGTCTGTCACTCAAGTTGGGAGCGATGATCAGCAGCGGCGCTTCTGCAGTGCATCGCTCCCACTTGGTTATCTCGGCAGACTCCTGCTCCCGGGTCCCGCCTACAGCCTGACTCGCTCAGCATCTCGCTGTGAGCTCAGCTGCCTGTCAGCTGGAGCGAAGCGCAGCGGCGGACCATAGCGCTGCAGAGCTTCGCTCCAGCCTCCCTCCCACTCTTCAGCTCCAGTGCAATTGCGCTGCACGCAGAGTGAGAGACCCAGTCTGTGCTGACCCCAGCGTGACCCTAACCTAACACTGATTGGCTAAACTGACTGAACCAAATTCTAGCCAATCAGTGTTAGGTTGCTTCACAGATCACTTGGCCCGCCTTCTCCCCACACCGAGTGATCTGGGAGCTGTATGAGGAGAAGTGGCAGGTGTGAAGTCCCTACTGTGTGAACTTTGAAGTAAGTACAAAATACTTTGTAAAAACACTTTTACTTAACCCCTTAATGACCGCCCTATCGGCTTTTTACGGCGGTCATTAAGGGTACTTCTTCTGACGCGACGCCTTTCTACGGGACACCGGGTTATTATAGTGCCGGTGTCGGGCTGTGATATCACAGCCCAGACCCGGCACTAACACCCGGGATCGGAAAAACTCCGATCCCGGGTGTTTAACCCCTTAGCCGCCGCGGTCAAGCATGACCGCGGCGTGCAAGTTTGTCCCCTGTGGATCGGACCCCCCCGGTGTGCTTACCGGGGGATCCGATCCCTCCTGCCACTGCCCCGGGTTCCGACGAGTGACCCGGGGCTGTCGGCTCCGCTCTGTGCCGGGTTCCGCCTCCTGGCAGGACCCGGCTGTGTGTAACTGAGCATGCTCAGCATGCTCAGTTACTTACAGTATACACCGCAATACAAGTGTATTGCAGTGTAAAGGCTTGAATAAGCGATCGGATGATCGCTTATTCAAGCCAAGAAGTAGAAAATGTAAAAAAAAGTTAAAAAAAAAAATTAAATCTTTTTATAATATAATTAAATAAATAAATAAAATAAAAGTCCCATAATCTCCCCAGTATCACATAAAATGCAAATAAAGTAAATAAAACACAAAAACACGTACATATTTGGTATCACCACGTCCGTATTAATCTGTACAATAAATCTAAATCAATATTGAACCCGCTCGGTGAACTACGTAAAAAAAAAACTCGAAAAACTTCCCATAATATACAATTTTCCATCAAACACCATCACAAAAAATGTTATAAAAAGTGATCAAAAAAGTTACGTTCCCTAATATGATACGACTGAAAAGAACAACTGTTTTCGCAAAAAATAAGCCCTCAACCAGATCTGACAACAGAAAAATACAGGAGTTATGGCCCTGAAAAGTTGTCAATAGTAAAAACAATGCGATTTTCTCCAATATTGGTTTTGCTCAGGAAAATTGAGCAAAAATAAGAAAAACTATATAAATGAGGTATCACCGCAATCATAGTGAACCAGAAAATAAAGATAAAATATTATTTTTACGTTACGGTGAGCGGGGGGAAAAAAATGCTAACAATCCAAAATAAAAATTGATGATTTTGTTTGTGTCCCCCTTGAAATAGTTAATAAAATCTAATGAATTAGCTTTAGACCCCCCTAAATGAATTATCTATACATTGTATCTCATCCCGTACATAATGAGCCCTCATATGTTTGTTTGCATTACCAAAAAGAAAAAAATTTATAGGTCGCACAATGTGACAATACAAATCTGCTGTGAATGGCGCCTCCATTCATTCTATACTCGGCCGTGCGCCCGTACAGCAGTTTACCACCACATATGGGGTATCAGTACACTCGGGAGGAATTGGGCATCAAGCGTTGCAGTGCGTTTCATCATTTAATTTATTCTGAAAATGTCAGTTTTGGCCTAAATGAATGTATTTTCCAAAAAAAATTCTATAGTTTCTAAATCGCAGGTCCATATTTTTTAACCCATGTGAAACACTTAAAGGGTTAATGGACTTAATAGAAGTTGTTTTACATATGTTGAGGGGTGAAGTTTCTATAGTGGGGTAATTTATGGGGTTTTACTATTATTAAGGCCTCTCAAAGTCACCTGAAAGCTGAGTTTTCCCTCAAAATGTGAGTTTTGGTAATTTTCATGAAAATAAGAAAAATCGCACCTTAAGTTCTGCGCCTCATAACATCCTAGAAAAATGACCGGACGCATAAAATATCATCCCAACATAAAGCAGATATTCTGTAAATGTTAATTATCAAACTTTTTGTGTACTTTTACATCTTGTCTGGAAACCAGAACATTTCAAACTTGGAAAATGAAGAATTTTTACAAACTTTTGCCAAATTTTCACTTTTTTTCAGAACGAAACGCAAAACGTATCACTTAAATTTTATAACTAACATGAAGTACAATGTGTCACGAGAAAACATTCTCAAAATCACCCGGATATGTTAAAGCGTTCCAAAGTTATAACCAATTATCGTGAGACATGTCAAATTTGAAAAATCGAGTCTGGTCATTGAGCTGAAAACTAGTGTCGGTGATAAGGGGTTAAAGACACCCTCCCCATGCCACCTATAACTGAAGGTCTCACCTCACCAAAATAAAGAAGGTGCTCAGTTATGTGTGGCCTTAGATAATAAGCCCCTTTTACACAAACATTATGGGGACATATATTTGGCCACACAATTTGCAGCAGGATATGTGTCCCCATAGACGCCCATGGCACAAGTACAGTGAACACAAGGTGTGCGTCTGTCCCATAATGTCCACGGAAAAAGAGCTGGCTCTGTCTTTTCCTGTAAGGGTGATGGCACATGTGGCGTTTTGAACACGTTTTTGGCCTGTGTTTAAGCAGTGAATGCTTTTTTGACAGGTTTGACCAATTAACTTAATTCAAACTGGTCAAATGCATGCGTTTTTTGACAGACTGCTTAAAAACGGGCCAAAAACGTGTTCAAAACACCACGTGTGCCATCACCGCAAGTATGGTCAGGCATTCCTATGGCGAGCGGTGCTCATCCGTCCGAATGGGTGCTACACTTGGGCGTGAACACATTGTAAGAAGCCTAAGGCTAGTGACGCATGCGTTTTTCAAATGTTTGCTTTACTTAGTGTTTTTCAAAACCCAATGCTTGAGGTGCGATAACTACAGGAAACTGTGTCTTGGAATTTGTAAAAACGCAGTGATCTTGTTATCTCTGAATTTTGCAAGTAATCGCATGCGTTTAAAAAATAATGAATTTTTGACTTATAAGTCAAAAACGCAACCGCTTTGAAAAGTGCTATTAAAGCTCACCTAAAAAACGCAGACACAAAAAACGCAAGGGAGGAAACGCTGTGTTAAAGGACATCTACCACCAGATTACTGGTGGTAGAGTGTCCTAAATAGGCTGCTCGATTTGCCTCAGGGATGGGGGGGACCATGTTTAACATGTGATTTGGCGTTTTTATTGTGGAGGCGCTCAGGCAGACGGCGCCACCGCTGAATTACAGTGACGACAGAGGGCCAGGGGCGGTGTGAATATATTAAAGGCCATATTATAGTTATTAACCCTAACGCAAAAAGACATTCCTAAAAGTCCTGTAGCATAGGGGGGAGTATGAAACGGGCTTACGGGCTGAACCCTCTTCATACTCACCGTGTGTGGAGCAAACACCCGTCGTTAACATGGGCGCTGCCTGGCGTTAAAACCTGTAACGGAATATAGCGCCAAAGTTGAAAATGTCACTTTTTTGCCATTTTGCTCAGTATAAGGATTCAATAAAAAGTGATAAATAGGTCGCCCAGTCCTCAAAATGGCAGCATTGAAAACGTCATCAAAAGTCGCAAAAACTGACACCACCCACAGCTCCATACAACAAAGTATGAAAAAGTTATTGGAGCCAGAAGATGGCAAAATTAAGAATTAGTTTTTTGTACAGGAGGTTTTCAATTTTGTAAATGTAGAAAAAACATAAAACCTACATAAATTTGGTATGCCCGTGATCGCACTGACCCAAAGACATGTCATTTGGGGCGCACAGTGAAAGCCGTAATTCCAAGCCCACAAGAAAATGGTGCAAATGCGTGTTTTCATACTTTTCACTGGATGCAGAATTATTTCTGCTTTCCAGTACATGACATGGAATATTAAATACAGTCACCATGAAGTGCAATTTGTTACGCAGAAAACAAGCCATCACACAGCTCTGTACAAGGAAAACTAAAAAACAAATAGATTTTTGAAGGTGGGGAGTGAAAAATCAAAACGCCAAAATGAAAAAGGGGTTAAAGGACATTGTCGTTGTCTGAGGGGGGACATTTTAGATGTCCTACTCACTCGTACTAGGGGGTCTGATTGCTCCTAACATATACTGCAATACTGTGGTAAATTGTGAATTTTTTAAGAGTCTGTAATAAAGTGCCACCATCATACGGTTGCAGATCAGGTAAAATGACAGTCTGTAATGTCATGGAAAGGGTTGCCTGTCTTCTAACCTGTTTTCTTGGATCAAAAAATAAAGGACAATGTCTTAGTTCAGGAGAAACATGCTAGTTACAAACAGCAATTAAAATGGTACAGGTATAGAATTTTTGTGCTCATCTCTCCTGCATCATCATCATCATCTTAATATTTGTGTGTGCAATCCAAGTATGCCTGAATCCCTTTTATTCCTTTCTAGCTTCTAGGACTTACGGACCCAGCTCAAGCCAGCAGGTGCAGCCAGTGGCAGTGGCACACAGACTGCAAGAGGAGCGTCAGTGTTGATTTAGTGGAAAAGAAAAACCCCAAAATAGTAAGTTTTTCTGATTATGGCATTATGCTGCATGTCACAATGGGGAGATTTAGCACAAGTGTTTGACTATAAAACTGTTCTTTTTGCTTATGGCAAACCATTCAAAGTTCATGCTTTATTTTCCATTAGCAGTTTATGAAAATAAAGCTGTGCTTTAATTCAACTAGAATAATTTTTCTCTCAAACACCATTGATAATGCATTACATCGACCCCTGCTGCTGTGCTACCACTACTTCCTACTTCAATTTTCTTTTGTAAAGGGTTGTTATCCTCCCTAATTGCATGTGACCTAAGTATAATGCTAATAAAAATGTATAATGAACCTTAGAATGATTGTCTAAATTGGGGGGCCTCCACCAGATTTTGCGCCCAGGGGCCCCCACCAACCTTGATCCGGCCCTGATACTACATGAGGCTGGCACCCTCTATACTGCCCCCATTGGACAAACCATCAGCAGATTTGGTTTTCAATATCATCTTTATGCTGATGACACCCAGCTATATACCTCAGCACGTAACATCACTCCTGCCTTAATCCAGAACACTAGTGACTGTCTCTCTGCTGTCTCTAACATCATGTCCTCCCTCTTCTTCAAACGTAATCTTTCTAAGACTGAACTTCTTGTCTTTCCACAATCCACTAACAGAGCCTATCCTAACCTCTCCATATCAGTCTGTGGGGTCACCATAACCCCAAAGCAACAGGCCCGCTGTCTCGGGGTTGTGCTGGACTCCGACCTCTCCTTTGAGCCACACATTCAATCTCTTGCACGCTCTTGCCGGATGCATCTCAGAAACATCTACAGAATCCGACCGTTTCTCACATTCGAACTGTTGCTCTGATTCACTCTACTGTAACTCTCTACTAACCGGTCTTCCACTCACCAAACTCTCTCCTCTCCAATCGATTCTTAATGCAGCAGCCAGGCTCGTCTTTCAGACTAAACGCTACATGGATGCCTCCAGTTCATGCCAGTCGCTGCACTGGCTGCCAGTCTCCTTTCGAATACAGTTTAAAATAATAACCCTCATCCACAAAGGTCTGTGTAATGCTGCACCCCCCTACCTCTCATCTCTTATCTCAGTCTATCGTCCAATTCGTGCTCTTAGATCTGCCAGTGATCTTAGATTAACCTCTACCCTAGTGCGGACTTCCCACTCGCGTCTCCAAGACTTCTCTAGGGCTGCACCCATTCTTTGGAATGCTCTGCCCCGGACTATCAGACTAATACCTAACCTCCAAAGTTTCAAACGTGCTCTTAAAACCCATTTCTTTAGGCAAGCCTATAACACTCATTAACTGCATGAAGTTTTAACTCTTCTACTAACCCGTCCTGTGTCCTCCTCCCATCTGTTATCCAGCAACCAACAGGCACCAGACTTCTCTGCAGTCCCACTCACCCTTGACCTTGTATATAAGATGACGGCTGATGATTGGTTTAAGTGACAGCAATTTCATTTATTATATTTTGTTCTTAAGGCCATTCTTAAGAAGAATGGCCTGACCAATATATATTCTTTTACCTCGTGTGTTTCCCCACTCCTCCTGTAACTGTAAGCTCTTGCGAGCAGTGACCTCACTCCTATTGTTCCATACGAATGTTGTGCTCTGTCATGTTTTATTACATTTGTATTTGTCCCCTATGATTTGTAAAGCGCTACGGAATATGATGGCGCTATATAAATAAAGATTATTATTATTATTATTATTATAGGAGTTGGCAGGCTATATACTACAGGGGGCTGGCAGGCTATATACTACAGGGGCTGACTGGCTATATACTACAGGGGCTGGCAGGCTATACATTACATGGGGCTGGCTGGCTATATACTACAGGGGCTGACTGGCTATATACTACAGGGGCTGGCAGGCTATATACTACAGTGGGCTGGTAGGCTATATACTGGGGAGGCTGTGACCAATGCCTTTCCCACCCTGGGCTTACACTCGAGTCAAAATGTTTTTCCAGTTGTGTCAAAATTAGAAAAAGTGCTCCTGATGACAGGTTCCCTTTAATGTAGAAGCACTGCATCCATGTGATAGATTTCCTTTTAAGAGGTTGACCATCTACAGAAGGGTCATCCATATTGTACTTTTCCCAAAGGAGCCCTAGGTCACATGACCCTCCAGCAGCCGTTATTGGATCTTCCTGTGACGTCCCTTGTCCTGGGGACTTGTGGTGGATCAGTGACCCTCCTGCCAGTGAACTGGGATCTGTGTTCACATAGCAGCGCAGATTCTGTAATTATCGCACTGCCCCCTGTTATGTCAGAATTATGCAGTACGATAACGATATGATACGATAAAACTGCATTTATCCCCAAGGGGAAATTGCTTAGTTGCAGTTGTCCACCAACATAAAACAAAACGACAACATAAAACGTAATGGGAAGTTTCAAATGCATCTGCATGAGGGTCATATGACCTGCGGCTCCTCCGAGCAGAAGGGGAAGTTACCACAGTAAGAAAAATATGGGTGGCATTGTACCTACCCCGGTAAACTTTGTTATATGTGGCCAACCCCGCTGAAGTCACCCAGTGGGAGAAACGTATAAAGAGATCCATTGACGCAGCAGTAACAGCCATGGTCAGTACTAAGAATTAGGTGTAGACATTTACCAATTACATTTTATATTACTGTACATAACATTTTCCTTTGGCGGGACACACTGCATACTGATACCACACCTGTGTAACAAGGCTACAATATGTAGTAGTAAATGTGGTAGTGAATACAAATTGAGGACAGGAATTCCCAGGTTACTACAGATTGTGGGAAATATTCTTACTGAAAAAACACTAAATCCCTTGATACATTAGATACAGGCTGGACTGGGCTGCCGGGATACTGGTCAAAACCCCGGTGGGCCCTTATCATAAGTCACCATCTCTTATCTGTGTCTGTGAGCAGGCATACCTCCCAACCGTCCCGCTTTCGGCGGGACTGTCACGATTTTTTAGCTGTGTCCCGCCGCCCCGGGAGGTTGAGAGATATTCACGGTTTTCTCTGCATTGTCCCGGGCCAAGAGACTGAGTCCCGTCTCCTGGTCCCGGGACACATCGGCTGCAGAGACACAGGGGCAGCGCGGAGGCTGTGAAGTCTGAGCTCACAGCACACAGCACTACCCCTCCTCCTCCCCCGGGCCGCCCCCCCTCCCCTGCCGCGGGATGTGTGAGGAGGAAACATCAGGGGGGGAAGTGTCACCTGGAGATCCTGAGCTCCCAGCACCTCAGAGCACAGCACGGCCCCTCCTCCTCCCCTCCTGTGTGAGCTGCCGTGATGTGTGAGGAGGAAGGGGGGGTCACCAGGAGAGCGGCTGCAATGTGCCCCGGCCATAGACCCTGCACACTCCTCTGCTCCTTCTCCTGAAGCTGTGGAGGTGCAGGGGGCAGCACAGAGAGAAGAGCACCTTGTGTGATGCGCTTACCCCCCTCAGGAGCTGCAAACGTCCAGTAGAAGCATCTCCCCAGCAGAGATGAGGTAGGACACAGCCTGACCCTCACAGTAACCTGTAGCTGTGTATGCTGTGTGACAGGACACATCTATCAGGACTTGTATGGCGGCTTTGTGACATACAAGCCCTGAAATAATCGCAATGTCACCGCGCTCTAACACCCACGATCGGAGCCGACTCCAATCGTGGGTGTTAACCCCTTACACGTCGCGGTCAAGCATGACCGCGGCATGTGAGGGGGTTCCCGCTATGGATCGGATCCCCCGCGCCGCTTACCGGGGGATCCGATCCTCTTCTGGGCAGCTCTGAGGACTGCCATGTGCCCCGGGGCTGCCCGATGTCCCTGCCAGTCTGCATGCTCAGACAGTTTACACTGCTCTACAATGAAAAAGTATTGTAGAGCAGTGTATCAGAGCATCGCTGGTTCAAGTTCAAGTAGGGAAAAGTAAAAACATGTCAAAACACTAAACACTACACATTAGAATAAATAAAAAATAAATACATAAAAATATAAGCCCCTAAAATGTCACTTTCCTATAAAAACACTTAATAAAGTATAAAACACACAAACACACAAAAAACCGCCACATATTTGGTATTGCCACGTCCGTAACAATCTGTATAATAAAACAGAATCATTACTGGACCCGCACGGTAAATGCCAGGGAAAAAAAGGAAAAAACTTTCTGAAAAAAGATCATTTTTAATAAATACCTTTAAAAAAAAAATTCCTAAAGAGTGATAAAAAAAAAAGTTCTGCACTCTAAAATAAGACACTAAAAAGAACAACTCTTCTCACAAAAAATATATAACATGTAAAAAAATTGTTTAAAAGGCCATACTGTCCTAAAAATGGTAACATTGAAAAGAATTATTGTGTTTTAGATTTTTTTTTTTAAATGTAAATCTTTTGTAGAAAAAAAGTTCTTCATTTTGCCATACTTTGAGGCCAATAATTTTTCTATACTTTGGTGTGCGGAGCTGTGGAAAGAGGAGCTGTCACCCTGAAAAACAGCACTAGGAGGGCGCGTTCACACGGTGCGTTATGTCCTGCGTTTTCATTGCGTTTGAAACGCATTACATCACCTGAGGAGGCGATTTGCCTAATTACATTACTGTTAACGTTTCCGTTTACAGAACGCACTCTAAACGCAATGTCAACGCATGCGTTAACAAGCGTAAACAGTAATTTAATTAGGCAAATCGCCTCTCAGCTGTTGTAATGCATTTCAAACACAATGAAAACGCAACCAAAACGCACCGTGTGAACGCGCCCAGAGATGTTACTAAAGTAAGCTACTCCTAGTGCTAAGACAGACGCAGCGGTGCTACACTGATAGCGTTACCGGAAACCTCTGATAACACTAACAAACACCGCTGCGCTGTACCCTAGAAACGCCAGACCGCTCTCAAAGGGGTCTGACGTATTCATGAGGGGGCGGTCCCTCTTCCCCTGACCGCCCCGCTCGTTCCATAGGCCGGCGGTGACTGCCGCGTGTCATGCCCACAATCCCACCCCCTCATGAATACGCCACTTTGAGAGCGGTCCGGCGTTTGTAGTGTACAGCGCGGCAGTGTTAATTAGCGTTATCAGAGGTTCCTGTGTAACACCGCTGCGTTTGGTTTAGCACTAGGAGCTGATTACTTTAGTAACATCTAGTGCCGAATTTCTGGGTGACAGGCCCTCTTTAAGGTGTCATTTATGCGGTATGAGATGACACTTAAATTAATACCATTTTGGGGACATCTTATTGAGCGGGTGCATGTCACAATAATTCAGTGCATCCGCCACAGTGTGTGTTATTTGTGTCTTCCAGGACCGTGCCTGCTGTGGACTACTTCGGATTCGAAGGATTACGTCGATGACTGGCATTTCTAACAAATAAAATGGTCAACGAGGGTGTGTCTGCGTTCTTTGTTCAATTAAATTTATATTTGTTAAAAACGGTGTGATTTCTTTTTTTGCGACACTCTTCATAGTTTGCCATAGTAGTGGTGCCGGCTAGATGACGCTGCTCATTACTAAGGGCTGGCCTTAGTGTTTGCCTTAATTTTTTTGGCAAATTCACACTAACGCCCATACCATTACCCCGGTACCCACCGCCACCAGGGGTGCTGGGAAGAGCCGGGTACAAACCAGTACCTGACCGTCTATAGATGGTCAGGTAGTGGGGCGGCTGCAGGCTGTTATTGTTGCGCTGGAATAGCCCCCTAACAGTGGCCTATCCCAGCTCAGTAATGGCAGGCTGCTGCTGCTTTTTTGTATCTGGCTGATTTGAAAAATAGGGGGCACCCCATGCCGGTTTTTTCCATTTTTTAAAAAAAATGAGGGAAACAGCCTGGGAGCCCCCTTGTAAGGGGGGACCCCATGCATATTTTTGTCAAAAATTTGAAGAAAAAATGGCATGGGGCTCCCCCTATTGTTCAAATCAGCCAGATACAAAAAAGCAGCAGCAGCCTGCCATTACTGAGCTGGGATAGGCCACTGTTAGGGGGCTATTCCAGCGCAACAATAACAGCCTGCAGCCGCCCCACTACCTGACCATCTATAGACGGTCAGGTACTGGTTTGTACCTGGCTCTTCCCAGCACCCCTGGTGGCGGTGGGTACCGGGGTAATGGTATGGGCGTTAGTGTGAATTTGCCAAAAAAATTAAGGCAAACACTAAGGCCAGCCCTTAGTAATGAGCACCGTCACCTAGCCGGCACCACTACTACGGCAAACTATGAAGAGTGTCGCAAAAACATAAATCACACCGTTTTTAACAAATATAAGTTTAATTGAACAAAGAACGCAGACACACCCTCGTTGACCATTTTATTTGTTAGAAATGTCGGTCATCGACGTAATCCTTCGAATCCGAAGTAGTCCACAGCAGGCACGGTCCTGGAAGACACAAATAACACAAACACACAAAAAAGGGCACGCAGCCATTGGGGGGGGGGGGACATGCTCGTTGTCTAGGGGGGGGATATGCTCGTTGTCTAGGGGAGGACATGCTCGTTGTCTAGGGGGGGGGACATACTTGTCTAGGGGGGGGCATGCTCGTCTAGTGGGGGGCATGCTTCGTTGTCTAGGGGGGGGCATGCTTGTTGTATAGGGGGGGGCATGCTCGTTGTCTGGGGGGGGGATATGCTCGTTGTCTAGGGGGGACACGCTCGTTGTCTAGGGGGAGTGAAATATGCCCCCCAATTATATACATAAATATACATTGGTGCCAGTGGGGTTAATCCGTATATATATATATATATATATATATATGTATATTGCTGCTATATATACATTGGTGTCAGTGGATGCGTTGGAGGTATGAGCAGTGGCGTGGCCATGGGGGTGTGGTTAGGGGGCGGGGCTAGGGTGTGGCTTCTGTGGGTAAAAAAAATCGCTACGGCGCGCTAAAGTTTTGTCCCTCTTTCTCCTGAACAAAAGTTGGGAGGTATGAGGCACATTCAGCTGAGGCTGGAGGAGGGGGAAAACAGGGGGGACGATGAGTTACTGCAGGAGGGAGAGACAGGTTCTCTGCTCTTCCCACAGCAGCGCTGGGGCCAGGGGCGTTGCTAGGGTGGAAAAACATCCGGGGCACGGGCCCCAATGCATATGTATTAGACTTTTAGTAATGTCCCCCCTGTACATAACCCCCTCACATGTGCTTGTGCCAATAACAACCTGCCAGTGTATACAGCTACAGAAACCACAGGAGAAATCCCTACTTTTTCCCTCCAGTGACTGCAGGTGACACGTCCACAATCTTCTCCATTAGACATCACCACATGTTATGTTCCCCATTGTCCCTACATCTTGGACAGTGTTATCTGGCTGCTGCCCCCAACAATCTCCCCCAAATACTGTAAGGCTTGCATTTAAACACCAGGAGCTTGTTACCCATCACACTGGTCTCACTAGAAACGCAAATGAGATCAAACTGAGGCCTGTCCTAGTGCCACGTGTGAACACACCCCAAGAAATGTACCCCACACAGCCCCCCAGTAACGTGCCCCACACAGCCACAAATCAATGACCCCCATACATCTACCACCCCCAAAATGTTCCCCACACAGCTACCCTCAGTAGCTAATGTGCCCCCACACAGCTACCCTCAGTAGCTAATGTGCCCCCACACAGCTACCCTCAGTAGCTAATGTGCCCCCACACAGCTACCCTCAGTAGCTAATGCCCCCCACACAGCCCCCCCAGTAGCTAATTTCCCCCACACAGCTACCCTCAGTAGCTAATGTGCCCCCACACAGCTACCCTCAGTAGCTAATGTGCCCCCACACAGCTACCCTCAGTAGCTAATGTGCCCCCACACAGCTACCCTCAGTAGCTAATGTGCCCCCACACAGCTACCCTCAGTAGCTAATGTGCCCCACACAGCCCCCCCAGTAGCTAATGTGCCCCCACACAGCCACCCTCAGTAGCTAATGTGCCCCCACACAGCCACCCTCAGTAGCTAATGTGCCCCCACACAGCCCCCCCCCCCAGTAGCTAATGTCCCCCACACAGCCCCCCCAGTAGCTAATGTCCCCCATACAGCCCCCCCTGTAGGTAATGTCCCCCACACAGCCCCCCCTGTAGGTAATGTCCCCCACACAGCCCCCCCTGTAGGTAATGTCTCCCACACAGCCCCCCCTGTAGGTAATGTCCCCCACACAGCCCCACTTACCTCAATGATGCAGGTCTATGTGTTCACTGTGTGTTTCCCCGGCAGGTCATGTGACCATCCATGACATCATCACAGGTCCTTCAGAGTATTACTCCTCCAGAGGCTGCAGCCCCTGCCGGGGAAAACAGTGACTGCACTCCTTCTCATCACCATCTGTGGAGATCGTGATGAGAGAGAGGAGGATGCGCAGGGGAGATCCGGGGCTCCAGCCAAAAGATCCGGGGCACGAGCCCCGGATCTTTTGACCTAGCGACGCCCCTGGCTGGGGCAGTGAGTAAGACATGTCCTCCTCCCTGCACTGAGCACCTCAGCCCCTGCGTCACTGCAGGAGAACATGGCCCCTGATTCACTGGTGGAGCAGACAGTGAGCTGTCACTAATTACAGACCAGAGGACATAGGCCCCCTAGTTGTCACAGTGGGCCCCCTTCCTCCTGGCCATGCTGGAGGTCATCCCCTTAGCACAGCACAGGCTCCTCTCATGTGCTCAGGATGGATGAGGAGCTGCTGCTCACCCCATGATGGCTTCCAGCACAAGAAAAAGGTATTTCTAACACAATAAAAGTGCATCACATTTACACACACACAGTGCACCTCATTACATCCCTGCAATGTGTATATACATACAGAATAACAGTGCACTCAACAACTACAACTCCCAGCTGTTGAATTTGATGCTGGGAGTTGTAGTACTTTGATTGACTGTATTAAGTGATGCTGTAGAATAAGGAGTGCTGTCACGCGTAATGCGCTGACTCTGTTTAGAATTGGAATCAAAGCGCACTGGGGCGGGATGCGCTTCTATGCAAATGCATGTGATGGGTAACCCGCACCCGGTGTCTTGTATTGTCCAAATGCTGAAGGAATCCAAGCGTAGCGCAGCCTCAGTATTACCAGCATACCCTGCGTTACGTGTGACCGCAGCCTCAGTATTACCAGCATACCCCGCGTTACGTGTGACCCCAGCCTCAGTATTACCAGCATACCCCGCGTTACGTGTGACCGCAGCCTCAGTATCACCAGCATACCCCGCGTTACGTGTGACCGCAGCCTCAGTATTACCAGCATACCCCGCGTTACGTGTGACCGCAGCCTCAGTATTACCAGCATACCCCGCGTTACGTGTGACCGCAGCCTCAGTATTACCAGCATACCCCGCGTTACGTGTGACCCCAGCCTCAGTATTACCAGCATACTCCGCGTTTGACCCCAGCCTCAGTATTACCAGCATACCCCGTGTTACGTGTGACCGCAGCCTCAGTATTACCAGCATACCCCGCGTTTGACCCCAGCTTCAGTGTTACCAGCATAGCCCGTGTTACGTGTGACCGCAGCCTCGGTATTACCAGCATACTCTGCGTTACGTGTGACCGCAGCCTCAGTATTACCAGCATACCCCGCGTTACGTGTGACCGCAGCCTCAGTATTACCAGCATACCCTGCGTTACGTGTGACCGCAGCCTCTGTATTACCAGCATCCGCAGCCTCAGTATTACCAGCATACCCCGCGTTACGTGTGACCGAAGCCTCAGTATTACCAGCATACCCCGCGTTACGTGTGACCGCAGCCTCAGTATTACCAGCATAACCCACGTTACGTGTGACCGCAACCTCAGTATTACCAGCATACCCCACGTTACGTGTGACCGCAGCCTCAGTATTACCAGCATACCCCACGTTACGTGTGACCGCAGCCTCAGTATTACCAGCATACCCCGCGTTACATGTGACCGCAGCCTCAGTATTACCAGCATACCCCACGTTACGTGTGACCACAGCCTCAGTATTACCAGCATACCCCGTGTTACATGTGATCGCAGCCTCAGTATTACCAGCATACCCCGCGTTACTTGTGACCGAAGCCTCAGTATTACCAGCATACCCCGCGTTACGTGTGACCGCAGCCTCAGTATTACCAGCATACCCCACGTTACGTGTGACTGCAGCCTCAGCATTACCAGCATACCCCGCGTTACGTGTGACCGCAGCCTCAGTATTACCAGCATACCCTGCGTTACATGTGACCGCAGCCTCAGTATTACCAGCATACCCCGTGTTGCCAGGGCCGGATTATAGGCGGGGCTCCCGGGGCTCGAGCCCCGGGGCCCCCACCATCTTGCCCCCCCAGGGGGCCCACACCAGATCGCGCCCCCTGGGCCCTGGCTCCTTAGCCGCCACCTCTCAGAGCTGTCCGCCCATCCACGGCACCGGTGACCGCCTCCCCGCATATCCCCTTGCATGGCCGAGCCGTCCGCCCCGCCGGCACAGGCTCCCGCCTCCCAACACGCTTCATGGATAAGCCTCCCCGTCCGCTCGTAACCCCACTCGCGCTCCCTCCTCCCCAGCCCGTCCTCCGCTCCCCAACCCCGCAAAAAAAGCGGCCGTCCTCCGCTCCCCCCCCCCCCACCGGTGGAACAAGCGCTCTTCCTCCGCTCCAAACCCCCAACCCCCGCCGGAACAAGCGCCCGTCCGCCGCTCCAAACCCCCCCTCCCCCCGCTGGAAGAAGCGTCCATCTTCCGCTCCTCTCCTCCCCCCCCCCTGGCGGAACAAGCAGCGGCCGTCCTCCGCTCCTCCCCCCCTTCCCCGGCAGAACAAACAGCAGCCGTCCTACGCTTTTCCCCTCCCCCCCGGAACAAGCGGCTGCCCTCCGCTCCTAACACACACCCCCCCCCCCGGAACAAGCGGCTACCCTCCGCTCCTAACCCCCCCTCTCCCCGGAACAAGCTGACGTCCTCGGCTTGACACCCCGACCCTCGCCCGAACAGGCAGCGGCCCCTCGACCCACTCTCCTCGGCCGAACATGCGATCCCCCCCCCCCGCTCCCCCCCGTCCAAACCAGCAACCAACCAACCCCCCCACGCCGAACACCCGCCTGACGCGACGGCCGGTCATCCTAAAAGGGTAAGTATACACTACATATGTATTTATTTGTGTGTATATATGATGTATATTCTGTGTATATAGTGTATGTACAGTGTATATACTGTGTGTATATATGCATCTACTGTCTATATATGTATATACTGTGTATATGTGTATATGCATCTACTGTGTATATACTGTGTATATGTGTATATGCATCTACTGTCTATATATGTATATACTGTGTATATGTGTATATATGCATCTACTGTGTATATACTGTGTATATGTGTATATATGCATCTACTGTGTATATACTGTGTATATGTGTATATATGCATCTACTGTGTATATACTATGTATATGTATATATGCATCTACTGTCTATATATGTATATACTGTGTATATGTGTATATATGCATCTACTGTCTATATATGTATATACTATGTATATGTGTATATATGCATCTACTGTCTATATATGTATATACTGTGTATATGTGTATATATGCATCTACTGTGTATATATGTATATACTGTGTATATGTGTATATATGCATCTACTGTGTATATATGTATATACTGTGTATATGTGTATATATGCATCTACTGTCTATATATGTATATACTGTGTATATATGCATTTACTGTTTTTATACACGCATATATTTGTATAAGCATATATAATTGTGCACATTTAAATATATGCATGCATATATATATATATATATATATATATATATATATATATGATGTATGTTTATATGCTGTGTATATGGTATGTATGTATATGCTCTGTATACTGAATGTGTGTGTATTTCCCGTATGTCTGTGAAAATGCTGTATATACTGAATGTGTGTGTATTTGCTGTATGTGTGTATATTAGGGGCGAGGCGGCTGTATGTAGCTGTGTTACTGGGGGGCTAGGCGGCTGTATGTAGCTGTGTTACTGGGGGGCGAGGCGGCTGTATGTAGGTGTGTTACTGGGGGGCGAGGCGGCTGTATGTAGGTGTGTTACTGGGGATGAGGCGGCTGTATGTAGCTGTGTTACTGGGGATGAGGCGGCGGTATGTAGCTGTGTTACTGGGGGCGAGGCGGCTGTGTATAGCTGTTACTGTGGAAGAGGCGGCTGTATGTTGCTGTGTTACTGGAGGCGAGGCGGCTGTATGCAGCTGTGTTACTGGAGAGGCATCTGTATGTAGCTGTGTTACTGGGGGTGAGGCGGCTGTATGTAGCTGTGTTACTGGAGAGGCATCTGTATGTAGCTGTGTTACTGGGGATGAGGCGGCTGTATGTAGCTGTGTTACTGGGGGGTGAGGCCGCTGTATGTAGCTGTGTTACTGGGGATGTGGCGGCGGTATGTAGCTGTGTTACTGGGGGCGAGGCGGCTGTGTATAGCTGTTACTGTGGAAGAGGCGGCTGTATGTTGCTGTGTTACTGGAGGCGAGGCGGCTGTATGTAGCTGTGTTACTGGAGAGGCATCTGTATGTAGCTGTGTTACTGGGGATGAGGTGGCGGTATGTAGCTGTGTTACTGGGGGCGAGGCGGCTGTGTGTAGCTGTGTTACTGGGGATGAGGCGGCTGTGTGTAGCTGTTACTGGGGATGAGGCGGCTGTATGTAGCTGTTACTGGGGATGAGGCGGCTGTGTGTAGCTGTTACTGGGAATGAGGCGGCTGTGTGTAGCTCTGTTACTGGGGGCGAGGGGGCTGTGTGTAGCTGTGTTACTGGGGGTGAGGCGGCTGTATGTAGCTGTGTTACTGGGGGCGAGGAGGCTGTATGTTGCTGTGTTACTGGAGGCGAGGCGGCTGTATGTAGCTGTGTTACTGGAGAGGCATCTGTATGTAGCTGTGTTACTGGGGATGAGGCGGCTGTATGTAGCTGTGTTACTGGGGGGTGAGGCCGCCTTATGTAGCTGTGTTACTTGGGATGAGGCGGCTGTATGTAGCTGTGTTACTGGGGGCGAGGCGGCTGTATGTAGCTGTGTTACTGGGGGCGAGGCGGCTGTATGTAGCGGTGTAACTGGGGGCGAGGCGGCTGTATATAGATGTATTACTGGGGATCAGGCGGCTGTATGTAGCAGTGTTACTTCGTGAATAGTGAGCAGGAGGACGTGTATGCACGCTGCACTTAGTGGGGGCCTCCACCACATTTTGCGCCCAGGGGCCCCCACCAACCTTAATCCGGCCCTGCGTGTTACATGTGACCACAGCCTCAGTATTACCAGCATACCCTGCGTTACATGTGACCACAGCCTCAGTATTACCAGCATACCTCGTGTTACATGTGACCGCAGCCTCAGTATTACCAGCATACCCTGCGTTACGTGTGACCGCAGCCTCAGTATTACCAGCAAACCCTGCGTAACTTGTGACCCCAGCCTCAGTATTACCAGCATACCCCGTGTTACGTGTGACCGCAGCCTCAGTATTGTCAGCATACCTCGTGTTACGTGTGACCCCAGCCTCAGTATTACCAGCATACCCCGTGTTACGTGTGACCGCAGCCTCAGTATTGTCAGCATACCTCGTGTTACGTGTGACCCCAGCCTCAGTATTACCAGCAAACCCTGCGTTACTTGTGACCCCAGCCTCAGTATTACCAGCATCCGCAGCCTCAGTATTACCAGCATACCCCGAGTTACGTGTGACCGCAGCCTCAGTATTACCAGCATATCCCGCGTTACGTGTGACCGCAGCCTCAGTATTACCAGCATACCCCGCGTTACGTGTGACCGCAGCCTCAGTATTACCAGCATACCCCGCGTTACGTGTGACCGCAGCCTCAGTATTACCAGCATACCCCGCGTTACGTGTGACCGCAGCCTCAGTATTACCAGCATACCCCGCGTTACGTGTGACCGCAGCCTCAGTATGACCTGCATACCCTGCGTTACGTGTGACCGCAGCCTCAGTATTACCAGCATACCCCGCGTTACGTGTGACCGCAGCCTCAGTATTACCAGCATACCCCGCGTTACGTGTGACCCCAGCCTCAGTATTACCAGCATACCCCGCGTTACGTGTGACCGCAGCCTCAGTATCACCAGCATACCCCGCGTTACGTGTGACCGCAGCCTCAGTATTACCAGCATACCCCGCGTTACGTGTGACCGCAGCCTCAGTATTACCAGCATACCCCGCGTTACGTGTGACCGCAGCCTCAGTATTACCAGCATACCCCGCGTTACGTGTGACCCCAGCCTCAGTATTACCAGCATACTCCGCGTTTGACCCCAGCCTCAGTATTACCAGCATACCCCGTGTTACGTGTGACCGCAGCCTCAGTATTACCAGCATACCCCGCGTTTGACCCCAGCTTCAGTGTTACCAGCATAGCCCGTGTTACGTGTGACCGCAGCCTCGGTATTACCAGCATACTCTGCGTTACGTGTGACCGCAGCCTCAGTATTACCAGCATACCCCGCGTTACGTGTGACCGCAGCCTCAGTATTACCAGCATACCCTGCGTTACGTGTGACCGCAGCCTCTGTATTACCAGCATCCGCAGCCTCAGTATTACCAGCATACCCCGCGTTACGTGTGACCGAAGCCTCAGTATTACCAGCATACCCCGCGTTACGTGTGACCGCAGCCTCAGTATTACCAGCATAACCCACGTTACGTGTGACCGCAACCTCAGTATTACCAGCATACCCCACGTTACGTGTGACCGCAGCCTCAGTATTACCAGCATACCCCACGTTACGTGTGACCGCAGCCTCAGTATTACCAGCATACCCCGCGTTACATGTGACCGCAGCCTCAGTATTACCAGCATACCCCACGTTACGTGTGACCACAGCCTCAGTATTACCAGCATACCCCGTGTTACATGTGACCGCAGCCTCAGTATTACCAGCATACCCCGCGTTACTTGTGACCGAAGCCTCAGTATTACCAGCATACCCCGCGTTACGTGTGACCGCAGCCTCAGTATTACCAGCATACCCCACGTTACGTGTGACTGCAGCCTCAGCATTACCAGCATACCCCGCGTTACGTGTGACCGCAGCCTCAGTATTACCAGCATACCCTGCGTTACATGTGACCGCAGCCTCAGTATTACCAGCATACCCCGTGTTGCCAGGGCCGGATTATAGGCGGGGCTCCCGGGGCTCGAGCCCCGGGGCCCCCACCATCTTGCCCCCCCAGGGGGCCCACACCAGATCGCGCCCCCTGGGCCCTGGCTCCTTAGCCGCCACCTCTCAGAGCTGTCCGCCCATCCACGGCACCGGTGACCGCCTCCCCGCATATCCCCTTGCATGGCCGAGCCGTCCGCCCCGCCGGCACAGGCTCCCGCCTCCCAACACGCTTCATGGATAAGCCTCCCCGTCCGCTCGTAACCCCACTCGCGCTCCCTCCTCCCCAGCCCGTCCTCCGCTCCCCAACCCCGCAAAAAAAGCGGCCGTCCTCCGCTCCCCCCCCCCCCACCGGTGGAACAAGCGCTCTTCCTCCGCTCCAAACCCCCAACCCCCGCCGGAACAAGCGCCCGTCCGCCGCTCCAAACCCCCCCTCCCCCCGCTGGAAGAAGCGTCCATCTTCCGCTCCTCTCCTCCCCCCCCCCTGGCGGAACAAGCAGCGGCCGTCCTCCGCTCCTCCCCCCCTTCCCCGGCAGAACAAACAGCAGCCGTCCTACGCTTTTCCCCTCCCCCCCGGAACAAGCGGCTGCCCTCCGCTCCTAACACACACCCCCCCCCCGGAACAAGCGGCTACCCTCCGCTCCTAACCCCCCCTCTCCCCGGAACAAGCTGACGTCCTCGGCTTGACACCCCGACCCTCGCCCGAACAGGCAGCGGCCCCTCGACCCACTCTCCTCGGCCGAACATGCGATCCCCCCCCCCCGCTCCCCCCCGTCCAAACCAGCAACCAACCAACCCCCCCACGCCGAACACCCGCCTGACGCGACGGCCGGTCATCCTAAAAGGGTAAGTATACACTACATATGTATTTATTTGTGTGTATATATGATGTATATTCTGTGTATATAGTGTATGTACAGTGTATATACTGTGTGTATATATGCATCTACTGTCTATATATGTATATACTGTGTATATGTGTATATGCATCTACTGTGTATATACTGTGTATATGTGTATATGCATCTACTGTCTATATATGTATATACTGTGTATATGTGTATATATGCATCTACTGTGTATATACTGTGTATATGTGTATATATGCATCTACTGTGTATATACTGTGTATATGTGTATATATGCATCTACTGTGTATATACTATGTATATGTATATATGCATCTACTGTCTATATATGTATATACTGTGTATATGTGTATATATGCATCTACTGTCTATATATGTATATACTATGTATATGTGTATATATGCATCTACTGTCTATATATGTATATACTGTGTATATGTGTATATATGCATCTACTGTGTATATATGTATATACTGTGTATATGTGTATATATGCATCTACTGTCTATATATGTATATACTGTGTATATATGCATTTACTGTTTTTATACACGCATATATTTGTATAAGCATATATAATTGTGCACATTTAAATATATGCATGCATATATATATATATATATATATATATGATGTATGTTTATATGCTGTGTATATGGTATGTATGTATATGCTCTGTATACTGAATGTGTGTGTATTTCCCGTATGTCTGTGAAAATGCTGTATATACTGAATGTGTGTGTATTTGCTGTATGTGTGTATATTAGGGGCGAGGCGGCTGTATGTAGCTGTGTTACTGGGGGGCTAGGCGGCTGTATGTAGCTGTGTTACTGGGGGGCGAGGCGGCTGTATGTAGGTGTGTTACTGGGGGGCGAGGCGGCTGTATGTAGCTGTGTTACTGGGGATGAGGCGGCTGTATGTAGCTGTGTTACTGGGGATGAGGCGGCGGTATGTAGCTGTGTTACTGGGGGCGAGGCGGCTGTGTATAGCTGTTACTGTGGAAGAGGCGGCTGTATGTTGCTGTGTTACTGGAGGCGAGGCGGCTGTATGCAGCTGTGTTACTGGAGAGGCATCTGTATGTAGCTGTGTTACTGGGGATGAGGCGGCGGTATGTAGCTGTGTTACTGGGGGCGAGGCGGCTGTGTGTAGCTGTGTTACTGGGGATGAGGCGCCTGTGTGTAGCTGTTACTGGGGATGAGGCGGCTGTATGTAGCTGTTACTGGGGATGAGGCGGCTGTGTGTAGCTGTTACGTCCATCTTCCGCTCCTCTCCTCCCCCCCCCCTGGCGGAACAAGCAGCGGCCGTCCTCCGCTCCTCCCCCCCTTCCCCGGCAGAACAAACAGCAGCCGTCCTACGCTTTTCCCCTCCCCCCCGGAACAAGCGGCTGCCCTCCGCTCCTAACACCCCCCCCCCCCCCCCGGAACAAGCGGCTACCCTCCGCTCCTAACCCCCCCCCTCCCCGGAACAAGCTGACGTCCTCGGCTTGACACCCCGACCCTCGCCCGAACAGGCAGCGGCCCCTCGACCCGCTCTCCCCGGCCGAACATGCGATCCCCCCCCCCCCCGCTCCCCCCCGTCCAAACCAGCAACCAACCAACCCCCCCACGCCGAACACCCGCCTGACGCGACGGCCGGTCATCCTAAAAGGGTAAGTATACACTACATATGTATTTATTTGTGTGTATATATGATGTATATTCTGTGTATATAGTGTATGTACAGTGTATATACTGTGTGTATATATGCATCTACTGTCTATATATGTATATACTGTGTATATGTGTATATGCATCTACTGTGTATATACTGTGTATATGTGTATATGCATCTACTGTCTATATATGTATATACTGTGTATATGTGTATATATGAATCTACTGTGTATATACTGTGTATATGTGTATATATGCATCTACTGTGTATATACTATGTATATGTATATATGCATTTACTGTCTATATATGTATATACTGTGTATATGTGTATATATGCATCTACTGTCTATATATGTATATACTATGTATATGTGTATATATGCATCTACTGTCTATATATGTATATACTGTGTATATGTGTATATATGCATCTACTGTCTATATATGTATATACTATGTATATGTGTATATATGCATCTACTGTCTATATATGTATATACTGTGTATATGTGTATATATGCATCTACTGTGTATATATGTATATACTGTGTATATGTGTATATATGCATCTACTGTGTATATATGTATATACTGTGTATATGTGTATATATGCATCTACTGTCTATATATGTATATACTGTGTATATATGCATTTACTGTTTTTATACACGCATATATTTGTATAAGCATATATAATTGTGCACATTTAAATATATGCATGCATATATATATATATATATATATATATATATATATATATATATGATGTATGTTTATATGCTGTGTATATGGTATGTATGTATATGCTCTGTATACTGAATGTGTGTGTATTTCCCGTATGTCTGTGAAAATGCTGTATATACTGAATGTGTGTGTATTTGCTGTATGTGTGTATATTAGGGGCGAGGCGGCTGTATGTAGCTGTGTTACTGGGGGGCTAGGCGGCTGTATGTAGCTGTGTTACTGGGGGGCGAGGCGGCTGTATGTAGGTGTGTTACTGGGGGGCGAGGCGGCTGTATGTAGGTGTGTTACTGGGGATGAGGCGGCTGTATGTAGCTGTGTTACTGGGGATGAGGCGGCGGTATGTAGCTGTGTTACTGGGGGCGAGGCGGCTGTGTATAGCTGTTACTGTGGAAGAGGCGGCTGTATGTTGCTGTGTTACTGGAGGCGAGGCGGCTGTATGCAGCTGTGTTACTGGAGAGGCATCTGTATGTAGCTGTGTTACTGGGGGTGAGGCGGCTGTATGTAGCTGTGTTACTGGAGAGGCATCTGTATGTAGCTGTGTTACTGGGGATGAGGCGGCTGTATGTAGCTGTGTTACTGGGGGGTGAGGCCGCTGTATGTAGCTGTGTTACTGGGGATGTGGCGGCGGTATGTAGCTGTGTTACTGGGGGCGAGGCGGCTGTGTATAGCTGTTACTGTGGAAGAGGCGGCTGTATGTTGCTGTGTTACTGGAGGCGAGGCGGCTGTATGTAGCTGTGTTACTGGAGAGGCATCTGTATGTAGCTGTGTTACTGGGGATGAGGTGGCGGTATGTAGCTGTGTTACTGGGGGCGAGGCGGCTGTGTGTAGCTGTGTTACTGGGGATGAGGCGGCTGTGTGTAGCTGTTACTGGGGATGAGGCGGCTGTATGTAGCTGTTACTGGGGATGAGGCGGCTGTGTGTAGCTGTTACTGGGAATGAGGCGGCTGTGTGTAGCTCTGTTACTGGGGGCGAGGGGGCTGTGTGTAGCTGTGTTACTGGGGGTGAGGCGGCTGTATGTAGCTGTGTTACTGGGGGCGAGGAGGCTGTATGTTGCTGTGTTACTGGAGGCGAGGCGGCTGTATGTAGCTGTGTTACTGGAGCGGCATCTGTATGTAGCTGTGTTATTGGGGGTGAGGCGGCTGTATGTAGCTGTGTTACTGGAGAGGCATCTGTATGTAGCTGTGTTACTGGGGATGAGGCGGCTGTATGTAGCTGTGTTACTGGGGGGTGAGGCCGCTGTATGTAGCTGTGTTACTTGGGATGAGGCGGCTGTATGTAGCTGTGTTACTGGGGGCGAGGCGGCTGTATGTAGCTGTGTTACTGGGGGCGAGGCGGCTGTATGTAGCGGTGTAACTGGGGGCGAGGCGGCTGTATATAGATGTATTACTGGGGATCAGGCGGCTGTATGTAGCAGTGTTACTTCGTGAATAGTGAGCAGGAGGACGTGTATGCACGCTGCACTTAGTGGGGGCCTCCACCACATTTTGCGCCCAGGGGCCCCCACCAACCTTAATCCGGCCCTGCGTGTTACATGTGACCACAGCCTCAGTATTACCAGCATACCCTGCGTTACATGTGACCACAGCCTCAGTATTACCAGCATACCTCGTGTTACATGTGACCGCAGCCTCAGTATTATCAGCATACCCTGCGTTACGTGTGACCGCAGCCTCAGTATTACCAGCAAACCCTGCGTAACTTGTGACCCCAGCCTCAGTATTACCAGCATACCCCGTGTTACGTGTGACCGCAGCCTCAGTATTGTCAGCATACCTCGTGTTACGTGTGACCCCAGCCTCAGTATTACCAGCATACCCCGTGTTACGTGTGACCGCAGCCTCAGTATTGTCAGCATACCTCGTGTTACGTGTGACCCCAGCCTCAGTATTACCAGCAAACCCTGCGTTACTTGTGACCCCAGCCTCAGTATTACCAGCATCCGCAGCCTCAGTATTACCAGCATACCCCGAGTTACGTGTGACCGCAGCCTCAGTATTACCAGCATATCCCGCGTTACGTGTGACCGCAGCCTCAGTATTACCAGCATACCCCGCGTTACGTGTGACCGCAGCCTCAGTATTACCAGCATACCCCGCGTTACGTGTGACCGCAGCCTCAGTATTACCAGCATACCCCGCGTTACGTGTGACCGCAGCCTCAGTATTACCAGCATACCCCGCGTTACGTGTGACCGCAGCCTCAGTATTACCAGCATACCCCGCATTACGTGTGACCGCAGCCTCAGTATTACCAGCATCCGCAGCCTCAGTATTACCAGCATACCCCGAGTTACGTGTGACCGCAGCCTCAGTATTACCAGCATATCCCGCGTTACGTGTGACCGCAGCCTCAGTATTACCAGCATACCCCGCGTTACGTGTGACCGCAGCCTCAGTATTACCTGCATACCGCGCGTTACATGTGACCGCAGCCTCAGTATTACCTGCATACTCCGCGTTATGTGTGACCGCAGCTTCAGTGTTACCAGCATACCCTGCGTTACGTGTGACCGCAGCCTCAGTGTTACCAGCATACCTTGTGTTACGTGTGACCGCAGCCTCCGTATTACCAGCATACCTCGTGTTACGTGTGACCGCAGCCTCAGTATTACCAGCATACCCCGCGTTACGTGTGACCGCAGCCTCAGTATTACCAGTATACCCCACGTTACGTGTGACCGCAGCCTCAGTATTACCAGCATACCCCGCGTTAAGTGTGAACGCAGCCTCAGTATTACCAGCATACCTCGTGTTACGTGTGACCGCAGCCTCAGTATTACCAACATACCCTGCGTTATGTGTGACCGCAGCCTCAGTATTACCAGCATACCCTGCGTTACGTGTGACCGCAGCCTCAGTATTACTAGCATACCCCGCGTTACGTGTGACCGCAGCCTCAGTATTACCAGCATACCCCACGTTACGTGTGACCGTAGCCTCAGTATTGCCAGCATACCCTGCGTTACATGTGACCGCAGCCTCAGTATTACCAGCATACCCCGTGTTACATGTGACCACAGCCTCAGTATTACCAGCATACCCTGCATTACATGTGACCACAGCCTCAGTATTACCAGCATACCCCGTGTTACATGTGACCGCAGCCTCAGTATTACCAGCATACCCCGCGTTACGTGTGACCGCAGCCTCAGTATTACCAGTATACCCCACGTTACGTGTGACCGCAGCCTCAGTATTACCAGCATACCCCGCGTTAAGTGTGAACGCAGCCTCAGTATTACCAGCATACCTCGTGTTACGTGTGACCGCAGCCTCAGTATTACCAACATACCCTGCGTTATGTGTGACCGCAGCCTCAGTATTACCAGCATACACTGCGTTACGTGTGACCGCAGCCTCAGTATTACCAGCATACCCCGCGTTACGTGTGACCGCAGCCTCAGTATTACCAGCATACCCCACGTTACGTGTGACCGTAGCCTCAGTATTACCAGCATACCCTGCGTTACATGTGACCGCAGCCTCAGTATTACCAGCATACCCCGTGTTACATGTGACCACAGCCTCAGTATTACCAGCATACCCTGCATTACATGTGACCACAGCCTCAGTATTACCAGCATACCCCGTGTTACATGTGACCGCAGCCTCAGTATTACCAGCATACCCTGCGTTACGTGTGACCGCAGCCTCAGTATTACCAGCAAACCCTGCGTTACTTGTGACCCCAGCCTCAGTATTACCAGCATACCCCGTGTTACGTGTGACCGCAGCCTCAGTATTGTCAGCATACCTCGTGTTACGTGTGACCCCAGCCTCAGTATAACCAGCATACCCTGCGTTACTTGTGACCCCAGCCTCAGTATTACCAGCATCCTCAGCCTCAGTATTACCAGCATACCCCGCGTTACGTGTGACCGCAGCCTCAGTATTACCAGCATATCCCGCGTAACGTGTGACCGCAGCCTCAGTATTACCAGCATACCCCGCGTTACGTGTGACCGCAGCCTCAGTATTACCAGCATACCCCGCGTTACGTGTGACCGCAGCCTCAGTATTACCAGCATACCCCGCGTTACGTGTGACCGCAGCCTCAGTATTACCAGCATACCCCGCGTTACGTGTGACCGCAGCCTCAGTATTACCAGCATACCGCGCGTTACGTGTGACCGCAGCCTCAGTATTACCTGCATACCCCGCGTTATGTGTGACCGCAGCTTCAGTGTTACCAGCATACCCTGCGTTACGTGTGACCGTAGCCTCAGTATTGCCAGCATACCCTGCGTTACATGTGACCGCAGCCTCAGTATTACCAGCATACCCCGTGTTACATGTGACCACAGCCTCAGTATTACCAGCATACCCTGCATTACATGTGACCACAGCCTCAGTATTACCAGCATACCCCGTGTTACATGTGACCGCAGCCTCAGTATTACCAGCATACCCCGCGTTACGTGTGACCGCAGCCTCAGTATTACCAGTATACCCCACGTTACGTGTGACCGCAGCCTCAGTATTACCAGCATACCCCGCGTTAAGTGTGAACGCAGCCTCAGTATTACCAGCATACCTCGTGTTACGTGTGACCGCAGCCTCAGTATTACCAACATACCCTGCGTTATGTGTGACCGCAGCCTCAGTATTACCAGCATACACTTTCGTTACGTGTGACCGCAGCCTCAGTATTACCAGCATACCCCGCGTTACGTGTGACCGCAGCCTCAGTATTACCAGCATACCCCACGTTACGTGTGACCGTAGCCTCAGTATTACCAGCATACCCTGCGTTACATGTGACCGCAGCCTCAGTATTACCAGCATACCCCGTGTTACATGTGACCACAGCCTCAGTATTACCAGCATACCCTGCATTACATGTGACCACAGCCTCAGTATTACCAGCATACCCCGTGTTACATGTGACCGCAGCCTCAGTATTACCAGCATACCCTGCGTTACGTGTGACCGCAGCCTCAGTATTACCAGCAAACCCTGCGTTACTTGTGACCCCAGCCTCAGTATTACCAGCATACCCCGTGTTACGTGTGACCGCAGCCTCAGTATTGTCAGCATACCTCGTGTTACGTGTGACCCCAGCCTCAGTATAACCAGCATACCCTGCGTTACTTGTGACCCCAGCCTCAGTATTACCAGCATCCTCAGCCTCAGTATTACCAGCATACCCCGCGTTACGTGTGACCGCAGCCTCAGTATTACCAGCATATCCCGCGTAACGTGTGACCGCAGCCTCAGTATTACCAGCATACCCCGCGTTACGTGTGACCGCAGCCTCAGTATTACCAGCATACCCCGCGTTACGTGTGACCGCAGCCTCAGTATTACCAGCATACCCCGCGTTACGTGTGACCGCAGCCTCAGTATTACCAGCATACCCCGCGTTACGTGTGACCGCAGCCTCAGTATTACCAGCATACCGCGCGTTACGTGTGACCGCAGCCTCAGTATTACCTGCATACCCCGCGTTATGTGTGACCGCAGCTTCAGTGTTACCAGCATACCCTGCGTTACGTGTGACCGCAGCCTCAGTGTTACCAGCATACCTTGTGTTACGTGTGACCACAGCCTCCGTATTACCAGCATACCTCGTGTTACGTGTGACCGCAGCCTCAGTATTACCAGCATACCCCGCCTTACGTGTGACCGCAGTCTCAGTATTACCAGTATACCCCGCGTTACGTGTGACCGCAGCCTCAGTATTACCAGCATACCCGCGTTACGTGTGACCGCAGCCTCAGTATTACCAGCATACCCTGCGTTACGTGTGACCGCAGCCTCAGTATTACCAGCATACCTCGTGTTACGTGTGACCGCAGCCTCAGTATTACCAACATACCCTGCGTTACGTGTGACCGCAGCCTCAGTATTACCAACATACCCTGCGTTACGTGTGACCGCAGCCTCAGTATTACCAGCATACCCCGCGTTACGTGTGACCGCAGCCTCAGTATTACCTGCATACCCCGCGTTACATGTGACCGCATCCTCAGTATGACCTGCATACCCCGCGTTACGTGTGACCGCAGCTTCAGTGTTACCAGCATACCCTGCGTTACGTGTGACCGCAGCCTCAGTATTACCAGCATACCTTGTGTTACGTGTGACCGCAGTCTCAGTATTACCAGCATACCTCGTGTTACGTGTGACCGCAGCCTCAGTATTACCAGTATACCCCGCGTTACGTGCGACCGCAGCCTCAGTATTACCAGCATACCCCGTGTTACGTGTGACCGCAGCCTCAGTATTACCAGTATACCCCGCGTTACGTGTGACCGCAGCCTCAGCATTACCAGCATACCCCGTGTTACTTGTGACCGCAGCCTCAGTATTACCAGCATACCCCGCGTTACGTGTGACCACAGCCTCAGTATTACCAGCATACCCTGCGTTACGTGTGACCGCAGCCTCAGTATTACCAGCATACCCTGTGTTACGTGTGACCGCAGCCTCAGTATTACCAGCATACCCCGCGTTACGTGTGACCCCAGCCTCAGTATTACCAGCATACCCCGCGTTACGTGTGACCGCAGCCTCAGTATTACCAGCATACCCCGCGTTACGTGTGACCCCAGCCTCAGTATTACCAGCATACCCCGCGTTACGTGTGACCGCAGCCTCAGTATTACCCCCCACCAGTCATGGTGTCCAAATTGCAGATTCATCACCATTTCAATGCACACAAACATTTGAATAAAAAGTGATGAAAAGCTTCTTCACTCCACAAACTGAAATCACTGAAAATATCAGCGTCTCCAACTCCGTACATCAAAGTTTCAAAAAGTAAGAGGTGTGTGAAAGTTGTAAAACCGAGCCTGTAATAAAAATAATGCAACTTTTTTTGTCATTTATAACATATTTGGAATTTTTCTCCAGCTTCCTAGTACACTGCACGGAATATTAACCCTTAAAGGGTTAAAGGCCAGACAATTTTCATCTTTGATTTTCCACTTTTACCTCCCTGTCTTTATAAATTCATAACTGTGTTATTTCCATGTACAGAGCTGTATGAGGCTTGTTTTCTGCATAACAAATTGTACTTCTTAGTGATGGTATTTAATATTCTATACCGTGTACTGGAAAGAGGGAAAAAAAAACAATGCGGTAAAATTGCCAAAAAAACGTACTTGTGCCATTTTCTTGTGGGCTACGTATGTACGGCTTTCACTGTATGCTCCAAATCATACCTCCCCTTAATTCCTTGGGTAAGTGTGATCACGAGGACACCAAATTCATAAAGATTTTATTCCGTTTTTATATAAAAAATTAAAACCTTTGGTACAAAAAAAATGTCTTAAAGGGGTTTTCCCACGAAGACAAGTTAGGCCCTATTCACAGGCAGATAACAAGCCTCAGGTCCCATTCACACGTTGCAGTTCTTGATCTGTTTTAATTCCAGTTAAAGACGCAACAGGGAGGGGCTCATTCCAGAACAAAAGTGTGTCAGTAGAAACTCATATGTGTTCTGACAAAGCCCCTCCCTTTTGCGGTTTCCAATGCAGTTAAAACTCATCAAAAAACAAAAAGTGTGCATGGGGCCTGAGGCCGCGGTCACACGTACCGCTAGGCGTTCGTTCATAACGCGATGCAAGCGCACAAGGGGAGGTCCTCGGCCCGAACGTACATGCGTTTCCAGGGAAACGCATGCGATTGATAAGCGTTCGGGCAGAGGACCGCCCCCCTGTGCGCTAGTATCGCGTTATGAACGGACGCCTAGCGGTACGTGTGACCACGGCCTGGGCTTGTTCTCTGCAGGATTGTTGTACACGTCCTCATTCACTTCTATGGGCTCATGCAGATGGTTGTGAATTTCACAGCCCTGTTTATGAGCCGACTGCCTGAGCTGCAAATGACAGAGCAGGTCCTAACCATGTTTGCGGTTCAGGCTATTATTATGTACTTACATCCCGATGACAAACAACCCATGGGACCATTGTTTGCATCCCAAGAACTGTAAAAGTGTAGTGTGCAGAAAGCCTGAGGCTGCGTTCACACATTACATTTTTTTTGTTGCAGAAACTTTAAGTTTGTGTGCTGAATGGCAAAAAGACCTGCATTCAAATGGTAGAGGTACAGATCGTCTTTCCAAAGCATTGGTTATGCAACAAAAACCGCAATGTGTGAACATGGCCACAGGCTGCATTCACACCTTGCATTTCCAGCACGTTCAGAAACGCAATGAAAATATACATGGCGGTGGCTCGCACGTATCCATGAAGCGGCTGGTGGGCCCCCAGAATTAATTTCACTGGTGGGCCCTTGGCACCCCAGTCCGACCCTGATTAGATATATTTAGTTGTGTTTACAAACCTTGTGAGAAGTTACTAGTCACTCAGTGATGCACATTTACAGGGGATACGGAAAGTATTCAGACCCCTTTACATTTTTCACTCTTTTTTTCATTGCAGCCAATTGGTAAGATCAAAAAAGTTTATTTTTTGCTGATACATGGTACATGTACATTCTGCCCCCATCTTCACAGAAGAAACAGGCATGTAGATATTTGTGCTAATTTATTGAATCTGAAATATCACATGAATTATCCAGCCCCTTTGCTCAGTGTTGAGTAGAAGCTTTGGAGCTGGTGCAGCCACGATTGTTCTTGGGAAGATACAACAAGTTTCTCACCCCTGGATTTGGGGATCCTCTGCCTCTTCCTTGCAGATCCTCTCCAGTTCCCTCAGGTTGGATGGTGAATGACAATTTCGTGTCTCTCCAGAGATGGTCACTTTGGGTTTAGGTCCGGGCTCTGGCTGGGCCAGTCAGGAATGGTCACAGAGATGTGTTGTGATAAATATGTGATGATGTTGTAGCATGGCTGGTCCGATTTATACCACTAACCAGGTAATAATCCAGGACAGACAACTGCAGTGCTTTCCCAGAAATGTAGCTTATAGAGATGAGCGAGCAGAAAAGAACCCCAGAAAAGGATGGAAACACCACGGAAATGGACAGGAAACAGCAGGGACAGCATGCATGGATGCCTCTGAGGCTGCTTAAATGCACCATTATGCCAAAATTATGGGCAACAGCATGGCCATGACAGAGTGACCGAATGAGGCTAGAAAGCATCTAAAACATCCAATAATTGACCCTGACACTATAGGGGACGGCATGCAGAGGCAGCGGCAGCAGCGGCAGGCTAAAGAGTGGCATGGCGACATACCCTAAATGGACTCAGGCTTCAAACCAATGGGTGGCAGAGAGGAACCAAAGGAGGTGAGCAAGAAGCGCTCAAATAATATTGGTACATGATAAAAGTTTGCCAGTATATTTTGTGGATTACACAGCAGGGTGGCGACAAAGTTAACATGGAAGCCATGAAAACAACCCAAAATTCTGCCTGACACAGCTCATTTGATAAGGGGACCATGTATGGAGGCAGTGAACTAGTAGTAGATTAAAGGTGCTGCAGTTAAAACTATGTTAGTTGGATCTTGGCATGGAGCTGGCGCTCTGCTGCCAGGCGAGCTTTCGCCAATCCAAGCCCCTGTCTCTAGGCTACTCCCCAAACAGCACTTCTAAGAACCTTTTGTATAAGATCAAGTGTAGTAGCGTTCTTATAAGTTTAGGATATGGCGGGTGAGGGGAATGTAAACAGATGCACAAGAAGCGCTGAAATAATATTGGTAAATGATAAAAGTTTGCCAGTATATTTTGTGGATTACACAGCAGGGTGGCGACAAAGTTAACAAGTTTGTTGTGGAAGCCATGAAAACAACCCAAAATTCTGCCTGACACAGCTCGTTTGATAAGGGGACCATGTATGCCTACAGTTCATGCCAGTCGCTGCACTGGCTGCCAGTCTCCTTTCGAATACAGTTTAAAATAATAACCCTCATCCATAAAGCTCTGTATAATGCTGCACCCCCCTACCTCTCCTCTCTTATCTCAGTTGTGGGAGATTTGGCCCAGTAGAGACCGTGGTAGCGGGGTGCTGTGATGCAGTTCAAGGCAGTGACACCAAAGTACAGTCCAAAACAGGTCTCGCCTGCGTTTATTGCAGTAGGAACAAAATAAAACAGCCTTCACATTCAGGCATCAAAACAAATAATATCCTACCCGTCAGGGTGCTAACTATACAGTGATTCTCTAACTCACCACTAACAAAAAAACACTTTGCTGCTCTAGGCACAGAGGTCAGGGCTGTGTGCTCTCCAGCCTCCTTTCAGAGAGACAACACTTCCAGCTCTGCTGAGTGGTTTAAAAAAAAAGACTGATTGGGCTGCTCCCATCACCTGTGTCCAAGGTGCTGGACACCCAACCTCAGCACTAAGGCCTTGCATAATAGCAAAACCTAGGGGAAACATACCGCCCATCCACAGTTAACCCCTTCAGTGTCTCACATACCCTACCCCTCTGTTTGACCCTGTGGGGGCGAACACTTTTGGCCATCAGACAGTGGGTACGAGACAGGGCATCGGCATTCCCATGCAGCTTTCCTGCTCGATGTTCCATCGTGAATTTGAAATTCTGCAACATTAGGAACCACCTTGTGACCCTGGCGTTCCTCTCTTTGGCCTGACTCATCCAGGTGAGGGGAGAGTGATCGGTCACCAGTGTAAACTGTCGCCCTACCAAGTAATACCTCAGGGATTCCAGAGCCCATTTTATCGCCAAGCACTCCCTCTCAACTATACTATAGTTCTTCTCAGGGGGTGTGAGCTTGCGGCTCAGGAATGTCACGGGATGTTCCTCACCCTCCACTACTTGGGACAGGACAGCCCCTAAGCCCACGTCAGAAGCATCAGTCTGCACAATAAAGGTCTTGGTGAAGTTAGGGGTGATCAGTACCGGTCCCTCGCACAAAACCGTCTTAAGTCGCTGAAACGCCCCCTCAGCCTCTTCACTCCACTTTACCATCACCGCCCTGCTACCCTTTGTCAGGTCAGTCAGGGGTGCCGCTATGGTAGCAAAATCGGGGATAAATCGGCGATAATAGCCCACTATGCCTAGGAAAGCCCTCACTTGCTTCTTGCTCATAGGTCGTGGCCACTGCTGGATCGCCTCTACTTTATTTACTTGGGGTTTGATGACACCTCGCCCAATACGGTACCCCAGGTAACGGGCCTCTTCCAGACCCAGTGCACATTTTTGGGGGTTCGCTCTCAACCCTGCTGCCCTCAGGGAGTCTACCACTGCTTGCACCTTGGCCAGGTGACTCTCCCAATCGTTACTATAAACTATGATGTCATCCAGATAGGCCGAGGCATATCTCCGGTGAGGTTTTAGCACAAGATCCATTAACCTCGGGAAAGTGGCGGGAGCCCCATGTAGCCCAAAGGGGAGTACCACGTACTGAAAAAGCCCATCAGGGGTAACAAAAGCGGTCTTCTCTTTGGCCCTGTCAGTAAGGGGTACCTGCCAATACCCTTTCGTCAGGTCAAGGGTGGAGAAGAACCTAGCCTGTCCAAGTCGTTCTATCAACTCATCAACCCTGGGCATGGGATAAGAATCAAACTTGGACACCTCGTTCAACTTCCTAAAGTCATTGCAGAACCGTAGGGAACCATCAGGTTTGGGAATCAACACAATAGGACTCGACCAGTCACTTTTAGACTCCTCGATAACCCCCAGGTCTAACATCTGACGACTGAAGTACGTCCCGGTAACTTAGAGAACACATCCACATTTCGGAGCACAATCTCCTTCGCTTCCTGAATCTGGGCCCTGGAGAGGGACTCCGGGATCCGTACTTCAGGCACCTTGGCATCGGGTACACCTACCTCCGGTGTCACCTTCTTGGGGACAGACACTTTTTCTACTCCCACGGCTATCAGGGACTCTCTTTCCCTCCATGGCTTTAGGAGGTTCACGTGGTATATCTGTTCGGGTTTCCTCCTCCCCGGCTGAGATACCTTGTAGGTTACCTCCCCCACTTTCTCCATGACCTCATATGGTCCTTGCCATTTTGCCAAGAACTTGCTCTCAACGGTGGGCACCAGAACTAGCACTCTGTCGCCAGGGTTAAAGGTCCTGAGTCTGGCTGACCTATTGTAGACCCTAGACTGGGCCTCTTGTGCCATTGTCATGTGCTCCTTTACAAGGGGCATTACCGCCGCTATGCGGTCCTGCATAAGGGAGACGTGTTCTATCACACTATGGTGGGGGGTCCTCTCCTGTTCCCAGGTCTCCTTGGCTACATCCAAAAGCCCACGTGGGGAACGGCCATATAACAGCTCAAAGGGTGAGAAACGCGTGGAGGACTGGGGAACTTCACGTATGGCAAACATCAAATAGGGCAACAAACAATCCCAGTCCTTCCCATCTTTGCTGACCACCCTCTTTAGCATCCCCTTCAAGGTCTTGTTAAACCTCTCGACCAGGTCATCTGTCTGAGGATGATACACAGAGGTGCGGAGCTGTTTAACCTGCAGTAACTTACACATCTCCTTCATTACCCTAGACATGAATGGGGTTCCCTGGTCAGTCAAGATTTCCTTGGGGAGGCCTGTGCGTGAGAATACCTGGAACAGCTCCCTAGCAATATTTTTGGAGGAGGTGTTCCTTAATGGAATCGCCTCGGGATACCGCGTAGCGTAGTCCAGGATAACCAGGATGTACTGGTGCCCCCTTGTGGATTTAACTATGGGGCCACCAGATCCATTGCAATCTGTTTAAATGGCACCTCTATGATTGGTAGCGGGACCAAAGGACTCCTGAAGTGGGACACCGGGGCAGTAAGTTGACACTCAGGGCAGGAGCTACAATACCGGTTTACCTCCTCCCACACCCCGGGCCAGAAAAATCTCTGCAGGATCCTCTCTCGGGTCTTCTCAGCACCTAAGTGCCCTCCCAGCACATGTTTGTGTGCCAAATCTAGCACCAGCCTACGGTGAGATTGGGGTACTACAAGTTGCTCAACCTCCTCACCCCGTATCTGGTCGACCCTGTACAACAGTTCCCCAACAATCACCATTTATCACCTTAACATTCTCCCGTGCTTTAAACAAGGTAGGGTCCTGTAGCTGTGCAGCCCCAAAACTTTCACGGGAAATCTCAAGGTCCGGCATGTCGGCCACCTCCTCGTGGCCCTCGACCTCACCAGCTAGGACCTCTAGGGGAGAGAATTCATCACATGGGGTCACCCCTACTGCTGGTGTGGGTACATTGGCCTCAAAGGGTTCAGGGGCCAAGGCCGGACACACGTGATGTCCATTATCTGCAACAGCACCTGAGGTGGGTCTTCGTCTCCAGAGGTCCCAAAACACCGGTAAGTCTCTGCCGATAATAGCCTCATGACACAGGGTCCCCACCACCCCCACTTCATGGGTGATAGTACCACAAGGTGTATGTAGGTTGATGACGGCAGTGGGATATTCGCGAGTGTCCCCATGTATACATAACACTCCCACTTTATGCCCACTGTACAGTCCAGGATCAACCAAAGTTCCCCGCACCAGGGTGACCAGACTCCCTGAGTCTAGCAAGGCTTCCACCGTGTGACCACCGATTGTGACCATACACACTTGGGGTTCTGCATCCGTGACCGACTCGGCTGCCAGAACCGGCCGGGCAAACAGGGACATTCGCCGGGTCTGGTTGCAGTCCATTGGCTCCACTGACAGGGGACAGTTGGCAGCAATATGGCCCATTTCATGGCATCGCCAGCACTGGATACGGCTATGACCTCTGTCACGAGCCTCTGTTTCACTCAGGTCGTAGTAAGCCTTCTGCGACTCGCCTGTCAGGAACGGTGCCAGGACATCTGCCCACTGCTCAGCTGGTAACTCCTCTCGCTCAGCTACTCGCTCGAACACAGTGAGATACGCCTCCACGTCGTCGGTCGCCGTCATTTTTTGTAAAGCCTTTTGTACTGCAGCCCGTGCGGAACGCTGGACAACCGGGTACCCTTGGAAACCAGTATGGGACCCCTCAGTAGTTGTGGCTTGCGGTGCTGCCATAATGCCAGAAAACTTTTCCATCATCAGCTGGAACATGGCTCGGGACCTCTCCTCCTGCTGCTGGAACATGGCTTGCTGCTGGCGGGACCTCTCCTCCTGCTGCTGGAACATGGCTTGCTGCTGACGGGACCTCTCCTCCTGCTGCTGGCGGGACCTCTCCTCCTGCTGCTGGAACATGGTTTGCTGCTGACGGGACCTCTCCTCCTGCTGCTGGAGCATGGCTTGCTGCAGCTGTCGATTAGCCTGGGACTCTTCCTGCTGCTGGCGGGACCTCTCCTCCTGCTGCTGGAGCATGGCTTGCTGCTGCTGCCGATTAGCCTGGGACTCTTCTTGCAGGTATTTAATAAAGTCCTCCATCTTGGCTTTATCCTGCAATTTGCCTGCTGCTTTCACCCAGGCCATGCAATGTTGCAGGATGTAGCGAGCCTTTCAGGTGTGTGTCTTTTGAACTGCCCGCAATCCGAAGCACCGTATGTGGGAGATTTGGCCCAGTAGAGACCGTGGTAGCGGGGTGCTGTGATGCAGTTCAAGACAGTGACACCAAAGTACAGTCCAAAACAGGTCTCGCCTGCGTTTATTGCAGTAGGAACAAAATAAAACAGCCTTCACATTCAGGCATCAAAACAAATAATATCCTACCCGTCAGGGTGCTAACTATACAGTGATTCTCTAACTCACCACTAACAAAAAAACACTTTGCTGCTCCAGGCACAGAGGTCAGGGCTGTGTGCTCTCCAGCCTCCTTTCAGAGAGACAACACTTCCAGCTCTGCTGAGTGGTTTAAAAAAAAAGACTGATTGGGCTGCTCCCATCACCTGTGTCCAAGGTGCTGGACACCCAACCTCAGCACTAAGGCCTTGCATAATAGCAAAACCTAGGGGAAACATGCCGCCCATCCACAGTTAACCCCTTCAGTGTCTCACACAGTCTATCGCCCAACCCGTGCTCTTAGATCCGCCAGTGATCTTAGATTAACCTCTACCCTAGTGCGGACCTCCCACTCGCGTCTCCAAGACTTCTCTAGAGCTGCACCAATTCTATGGAATGCTCTGCCCCGGACTATCAGACTAATACCTAACCTCCAACGTGCTCTTAAAACCCATTTCTTTAGGCAAGCCTATAACACTCATTAACTGCATGAAGTTTTAACTCTTCTACTAACCCGTCCTGTGTCGTCCTCCCATCTGTTATCCAGCAACCAACAGGCACCAGACTTCTCTGCAGTCCCATTCACCCTGGACCTGATATATAAGATGACGGCTGAGTGGTTCAAGCGACAGCAATTCCATTTATTATATTTTGTTCTATTCCCTAAGAAGAATGGCTTGACCATTAAATATTCTTTTACCTCGTGTTACCCCATCATCTTCATAAACCGTAAGCTCTGGCGAGCAGGGACCTCACTCCTGTTGTTCCATACAAATGTTGTGCTCTGTTACATTACATTTGTATTTGTTTCCTATGATTTGTAACCGCTACGGAATATGATGGCGCTATATAAATAAAGATTATTATTATTATTATTATGGAGGCAGTGAACTAGTAGTAGATTAAAGGTGCTGCAGTTAAAACTATGTTAGTTGGATCTTGGGATGGAGCTGGCGCTCCGCTTCCAGGCGAGCTTTCGCCAATCCAAGCCCCTGTCTCTAGGCTACTCCCCAAACAGCACTTCTAAGAACCTTTTGTATAAGATCAAGTGTAGTAGCGTTCTTATAAGTTTGGGATATGGCGGGTGAGGGGAATGTAAACAGATGCGCAAGAAGCGCTGAAATAATATCGGTAAATGATAAAAGTTTGCCAGTATATTTTGTGGATTACACAGCAGGGTGGCGACAAAGTTAACAAGTTTGATGTGGAATGCCCTGTAATAGCTCTTGGGCGGTGTGCCTTTTATCGCCTAGGCTCAGCAGTTTGAGCACCGCCTGCTGTCGCTTAGCGACGGCACTGCTGCTGTGCCTAGAGATACCGACTGATGGCGCCATGGCCACGGATGGTAATTCGGAGGAGGAGGAGGTGGAGGAGGGGTGGGAGGAGGAGGAGGTATAGTAGGCCTTTGAGACCTGGACCGAGGTAGGCCCCGCAATCCTCTGCGTCGGCAGTATATGACCAGCCCCAGGGTCAGACTCGGTCCCAGCCTGCACCAAGTTAAGTGTAGTAGCGTTCTTATAAGTTTGGGATATGGCGGGTGAGGGGAATGTAAACAGATGCGCAAGAAACGCTGAAATAATATCCGTAAATGGTAAAAGTTTGCCAGTATATTTTGTGGATAACACAGCAGGGTGGCGACAAAGTTAACAACTTTGATGTGGAATCCATGAAAACAACCCAAATTTCTGCCTGACACACCTCGTTTGATAAGGGGACGATGTATGGAGGCAGCTATATGGACGACTTTTGGAGGTAGCAATGGAGACAACGTGTGGAGGCTGCTATGGAGATAATTTAATTTGGATAGTGCCTGTATGTGGCAGTCCAAAAAAGTTTTCAAACCAGAGGAGCAGGTAGGTGGCCCTCCAGAAAAATGAAATAGATTGAGTGCCTGTATGTGGCAGTCCAAAAAAAGTTTTCAAACCAGAGGAGCAGGTAGGTGGCCCTCCAGAAAAATGAAATAGATTGAGTGCCTGTATGTGGCAGTCCAAAAAAGTTTTCAAACCAGAGGAGCAGGTAGGTGGCCCTCCAGAAAAATGAAATAGATTGAGTGCCTGTATGTGGCAGTCCAAAAAAGTTTTCAAACCAGAGGAGCAGGTAGGTGGCCCTCCAGAAAAATTTAATAGATTGAGTGCCTGTATGTGGCAGTCCAAAAAAGTTTTCAAACCAGAGGAGCAGGTAGGTGGCCCTCCAGAAAAATGAAATAGATTGAGTGCCTGTATGTGGCAGTCCAAAAAAGTTTTCAAACCAGAGGAGCAGGTAGGTGGCCCTCCAGAAAAATTAAATAGATTGAGTGCCTGTATGTGGCAGTCCAAAAAAGTTTTCAAACCAGAGGAGCAGGTAGGTGGCCCTCCAGAAAAATGAAATAGATTGAGTGCCTGTATGTGGCAGTCCAAAAAAGTTTTCAAACCAGAGGAGCAGGTAGGTGGCCCTCCAGAAAAATTGAATAGATTGAGTGCCTGTATGTGGCACTCCCAAAAATTGTTTAAAACAGAGGACCGGGTAGGTGGCCCTCCAGAAAAATTAAATGCATAAAGTACTATAGCTAGAGCCAGTGGGCCCTGTCAAAAAATAGCCAGTTTCCTCTGCTTTAGTGTACAAAGAGGAGGAGAAGGAGGAAAATGAGGAGGAGGAGTGCATAAATTATTCAGGTTGAGCTTCCTTCACCTGGTGGAGATTGGAAAGTATGAGAAATCCAGGCTTTATTCATCTTAATAAGCGTCAGCCTGTCAGCGCTGTCAGTCGACAGGCGTGTACGCTTATCGGTGATGATGCCACCAGCTGCACTGAAAACCCGCTCGGACAACACGCTAGCGGCAGGGCAGGCAAGAACCTCCAAGGCGTACAGCGCCAGTTCGTGCCACATGTCCAGCTTTGAAACCCAGTAGTTGTAGGGAGCTGTGTGATCATTTAGGACGATGGTATGGTCAGCTACGTACTCCCTCACCATCTTTCTGTAAAGATCAGCCCTACTCTGCCGAGACTGGGGACAGGTGACAGAATCTTGCTGGGGTGACATAAAGCTGGCAAAAGACTTGTAAAGCGTACCCTTGCCAGTGCTGGACAAGCTGCCTGCTCGCCTACTCTCCCTCGCTACTTGTCCCGCAGAACTACGCACTCTGCCGCTAGCGCTGTCAGAAGGGAAATAGTGTTTCAGCTTGTGCACCAGGGCCTGCTGGTATTCATGCATTCTCACACTCCTTTCCTCTCCAGGGATGAGAGTGGAAAGATTTTGCTTGTACCGTGGGTCCAGGAGAGTGAATACCCAGTAATCGGTGCTGGAATAAATTCTTTGAACGCGAGGGTCACGGGATAGGCAGCCTAGCATGAAATCTGCCATATGCGCCAGAGTACCAACGCGTAAGAATTCACTCCCCTCACTGGCCTGACTGTCCATTTCCTCCTCCTCCAACTCCTCTTCTTCTGCCCATACACGCTGAACAGTGAAGGACTGAACAATGGTCCCCTCTTGTGTCTCGCCAACATTCTCTTCCTCCTCATCCTCCTCCACCTCCACCTCCTCCGATATGCGCTGAGAAACAGACCTAAGGGTGCTTTGGCTATCAACAAGGGAATCTTCTTCCCCCGTCTCTTGTGACGAGCGCAAAGCTTCCGACTTCATGCTGATCAGAGAGTTTTTCAACAGGCCAAGCAGCGGGATGGTGAGGCTGATGATGGCGGCATCGCCACTGACCATCTGTGTTGACTCCTCGAAGTTACTCAGCACCTGACAGATATCAGACATCCACGTCCACTCCTCATTGTAGACTTGAGGAAGCTGACTGACCTGACTACCAGTTCTGGTGGAAGTTGACATCTGGCAGTCTACAATCGCTCTGCGCTGCTGGTAAACTCTGGATAACATGGTTAATGTTGAATTCCACCTCGTGGGCACGTCGCACAACAGTCGGTGAGCGGGCAGTTAGAGGCGGCGCTGCGCTGCCCTGAGAGTGGCAGCATCTGTGCTGGACTTCCTGAAATGCGCACAGATGCGGCGCACCTTCGTGAGCAAATCAGACAGATTGGGGTATGTCTTGAGGAAACGCTGAACTATCAGATTTAACACATGGGCCAGGCATGGCACATGTGTCAGTCTGCCGAGTTGCAGAGCCGCCACCAGGTTACGGCCGTTGTCACACACAACCATGCCTGGCTTCAGGTTCAGCGGTGCCAGCCACAGATCAGTCTGCGCCGTGATGCCCTGTAATAGTTCTTGGGCGGTGTGCCTTTTATCGCCTAGGCTCAGCAGTTTGAGCACCGCCTGCTGTCGCTTAGCGACGGCACTGCTGCTGTGCCTAGAGCTAGCGACTGATGGCGCCATGCCCACGGATGGTAGTTCGGAGGAGGAGGTGGAGGAGGGGTGGGAGGAGGAGGAGGCATAGTAGGCCTGAAAGACCTGGACCGAGGTAGGCCCCGCAATCCTCGGCGTCGGCAGTATATGACCAGCCGCAGGGTCAGACTCGGTCCCAGCCTCCACCAAGTTAACCCAATGTGCCGTCAGCGATATATAGTGGCCCTGCCCGGCAGCACTCATACACGTGTCCGTGGTCAGGTGGACCTTGTCAGAAACGGCGTTGGTCAGGGCACGGATGATGTTGTCTGACACGTGCTGGTGCAGGGCTGGGACGGCACATCGGGAAAAGTAGTGGCGGCTGGGGACCGAATACCGAGGGGCGGCCGCCGCCATGAGGTTGCGAAAGGCCTCGGTCTCTACTAGCTTATAGGGCAGCATCTCCAGGCTAAGCAATCTGGAGATGTGGACATTAAGGGCTTGGGCGTGCGGGTGGGTTGCACTATATTTCCGTTTCCGCTCCAGCGTCTGGGGTATGGAGAGCTGAACGCTGGTGGATGCTGTGGAGGATCGTGGAGGCGACGATGGGGTTTTTGTGCCAGGGTCCTGGGCAGGGGGCTGACTATCAGCTGACACAGGGGAAGGAGCAGTGGTGTGCACGGCCAGAGGTGAACGGGCTTGGTGCCACTGAGTGGGGTGTTTAGCATTCATATGCCTGCGCATACTGGTGGTAGTTAAGCTAGTAGTGGTGGAACCCCTGCTGATCCTGGTTTGGCAAAGGTTGCACACCACAGTCCGTCGGTCATCCGGTGTTTCCTTAAAGAACCTCCAGGCTTCTGAAAATCTAGCCCTCGCCGCGGGAGCCCTCGCCACGGGAGCTTCACTACGTGACACATTTGGCGCTGATGCACCTGCTCTGGCCCTGCCTCTCCGTCTGGCCCCACCACTGCCTCTTTCAACCTGTTCTGGTCGAGGACTCTCCTCCGTCTCAGAAGCACTGTGTTCACCCTGCCTCTCAACCTAGCTTGGGTCTGTCACCTCATCATCCTCCAATCCTTCAGTCTGCTCCCCCCTCGGACTTCCTGCCCTGACAACAACTTCACCACTGTCTGACAACCGTGTCTCCTCATCGTCGGACACCTCTTTACACACTTCTTCCACTACGTCAAGAAGGTCATCATCACCCACAGACTGCGACTGGTGGAAAACCTGGGCATCGTAAAATTGCTCAGCAGCAACCGGACAAGTGGTTTGTGACTGTGGGAAGGGTCCAGAAAACAGTTCCTCAGAGTATGCCGGTTCAAATGCCAAATTTTCCTGGGAGGGGGCAGACTGGGGGGGAGGAGGCTGAGGTGCAGGAGCTGGAGGAGTGCCGATTTCGGTGACATGGGTGGACTTCAGACATGAACCTAGGAAGTGTAGCTCTGCGGCGTTCCCTTGCTCCCTCATCAGCAGGTGGTGTCTCACCCCGCCCAGGACCACGGCCTCTGACCCCTGCAGTAGTTGGACGCCCACGTCCCCGCCCTCGTCCTCTACCCCTAGCCCTCGGGTTAAACATTTTGAAAATGAAAGTTATAAGTTTAATTTTTTTTAAACTTTTTTTTGTGTTTTTTAGTTTTTAAAACCAAACGATGCTATCCTATTGCTATGGCTATTTTCTAGCCAAGTATGAAAGCACACTGCTATGCCAGATGAGATGACGCTGAGTTATGAAAAAATAAACGTAAAATAAAAAGAAACTGGCAGAATGTGCCTAATTTAAATCAAACCCCTAATAAATTTTCCCACTTTGGTGTTTGAGGTGGATATGTGAGTCACTAAGAGCTAAACACAGCGGTCGCAAGTCTCCCTGCAAATTCCTCACAATATGGTACTAGCTGCAAATAAAAAAAAAAAAAGTATAACGTTATTGTAGCCCTAAGAAGGGCTGTTGGGTTCTTGTAGAATCACTCCTGCCTAACACTATTCTAATAGAACACCCTAACGCTTTCCCTGACCAGCAGCAGCTCTCTCCCTAGCGGCATCCAGACACAGAATGATCCGAGCAGCGCAGGCAGGGGCTAGTCTATTCCAGGGTCACCTGATCTGGCCAGCCAACCACTGCAATCGACGTGTAAGGGTACCACGTTATGCTGGGTGGAGTGCAGAGTCTCCTGGCTTGTGATTGGCTCTGTTTCTGGCCGCCAAAAAGCAAAACGGCGGGAGCTGCCATTTTCTCGAGCGGGCGAAGTATTCGTCCGAGCAACGAGCAGTTTCGAGTACGCTAATGCTCGAACGAGCATCAAGCTCGGACGAGTATGTTCGCTCATCTCTAGTAGCTTACCTTATTGGATTTCAGGTCCAGAGACAACAAGACAATGGTCATATCAGCAATGGTGATAGCTCTGGCTTGCAGATATAGATTAATGTACCACCATACCCAGATAATATACCTCCATTCATCTATATATTGTCCATTTGGACCCACAAAATCAACAAAAACAGACATCCAGCACTCTCCGATGTGTAAAAAGGCATGACGAGGCAATGACTGAGCTAGTGTCTGGGAAAAGACAGAAATACCTCTACCCTGACCACCCACCTAACTAAACACAGAGACGTTTTGTTGGAAAGGTGAATGGTCACAGCTTTATTAAATCTTGGAATACAATCTGTAAAATATAAAAAAATTATTAAAAACACGATATATAACATAACAGTATAAGTTCTGATAGCTGAGCTCTTGGCAACAACCCATAATGGTGGCATATTTTCAATTGTAGCAGAATGCGGTTATCTCCGGCACTCTCATAGACAATTAAGGGGAGTGCTGGAGACAGCTGAGCGCTGTGCTCAGCGATTTCTGACACCCTCCACATTAATTAATAGAGTGGCAGGACGTCTGCTACATCCCCCAATACACCCATTGGTGAGAGAGTCCCCCATTTTCAGTTCCCCCATTGTTGAGTGTTTGTGTTCATGATCAGTGGGGGTTCTACCAGTCGGACCCTCATCAATCAGTTTGTTATCTCACGTCCTGTGAATTGGGGATAACAAAGAATTTGGCTCAGTGTATTTAAGACCTCGAACCAGAGAATGAGCCGTACAATTATATCTGTGGTGGATTTTAGTGTGGATGATATTATGCATCTTATTATAGACTGTGATATATATGTATAGGCTGCAGAAGCCAAAATACGCAATATATTATTTAATGGTTTTTTCCTTCGGCCCTTAGCAGCCACCAGTGTCAGCCACTATGTAGAGAGATGAGATGTTCTTCTGCCTCCGATCTCTTAGTTCAGGAACCTCTGACCTCCTGATCAGAGGAGGAAAATTTGTTGGGTAATCTGTTATTATCCATTGGAGCAAAGCCTGGTCAGGTGCCAACTATCAGCTAGCAGGACACAGATTCCTGATATTATCATGTGGAAAGGTTTGGAGATGACTGCAATGTTTCTTTATATCCTGATTCTTTACAGACTTTACAGATATTTACTGGGATTAACTCTATCCTGATTCCAGAGTAATGGAGGTCCAGGCAAACACACTGGTTGGCGGCCACTTGCCACTCGCTACATGAGTGTGAAGAGTCAATATTCAACAGGCAATGAGTATTCTCAACTAAAGCAACGTAGAAGAGCGCTGAGGCACAGCGAAGACACTTTGCATCAACCTCCTCGGACCCAACAAATGGCAACGGGAAAAACGGCAGCAAATGGCAGGTAATGTATATACCGTATATTCCGGCGTATAAGACGACCTGGTGTATAAGACGACCCCCCTACTTTCCTGTTTAAAATATAGAGTTTAAGATATATTCGCCGTATAAGACTACCCCTTTTCCAACGCATACAAAACACAGGTAAAAATTTTAAAAAAAACATATTTGAATTTAACATGGTCCTTTTTTTAATGTAAATTCTTATGACATGCAGGTATATAGCAGGAAAACTGTCGCTCATAAACATAAGGCATACAACAACAACATTACCATTACAGGACTGCCCCCAGTAGTATACAGCCTGCCCCCAGTAGTATACAGCACAGCCCCCAGTAGTATACAGCACTGCCCCCAGTAGTATATAGCACTGCCCCCAGTAGTATACAGCACTGCCCCCAGTAGTATACAGCACTGCCCCCAGTAGTATACAGTACTGCCCCCAGTAGTATACAGCACTGCCCCCAGTAGTATACAGCACTGCCCCCAGTAGTATACAGCACAGCCCCCAGTAGTATACAGCACAGCCCTCAGTAGTATACAGCACTGCCCCCAGTAGTATACAGCCTGCCCCCAGTAGTATACAGCACTGCCCCCAGTAGTATACAGCACTGCCCCCAGTAGTATACAGCACAGCCCCCAGTAGTATACAGCACAGCCCTCAGTAGTATACAGCACTGCCCCCAGTAGTATACAGCACAGCCCCAAGTAGTATACAGCACAGCCCCCAGTAGTATACAGCACAGCCCTCAGTAGTATACAGCACAGCCCCCAGTAGTATACAGCCTGCCCCCAGTAGTATACAGCCTGCCCCCAGTAGTATACAGCCTGCCCCCAGTAGTATACAGCACAGCCCCCAGTAGTATACAGCACAGCCCCCAGTAGTATACAGCACTGCCCCCAGTAGTATACAGCACTGCCCCCAGTAGTATACAGCACAGCCCCCAGTAGTATACAGCCCAGCCCAGCATTAAAAAAAAAAAAAAACTTATATACTCACCCTCCGGTGGCCCCGATGTGCTGCGCTGCTCCCCCGATGTCCACGCGGCTCGTCTTCAGTGTTCCGCACCGTCTTCTTTCTTCTGCTGGGCGCCGGCATTGATCTTCCCCGGCAGGCGCCTAGTATGACGCGCCACTGCTGACGTCATACTAGGCGCCGCCCAGGGGAAAAACATGGCGGCGCCCAGCAGAAGAAAGAAGACGGCGCGGAACACTGAAGACGAGCCGCGCAGACATCGGGGCCAACGGAGGGTGAGTATGCGCCCCGATGTCTTTTTTCAGCAAAGACTTACCGGCTATGGAGAGGGCTCAGTCCGTGAGCCCTCTCCATGCACCGGGACCCGACCGCCGCCGTATAAGATGATTATCGGCGTATAAGACGACCCCAGAGAAGACAGAAGATTTTTCTGTCTTCAAAAGTCGTCTTATACGCCGGAATATACGGTAGATCCTCGGTGGTGCTCAACTTCCAGCCAGGATGAGATATTCATATATAGAAAAAAGCAGTGGCACTCACCGGTCAGAGGAAGTAAAGAAGAAGCTTTATTGTTCCATGTGGCAGTGCGGGGAGGACGCCAAACATGGCAGGCAACGGGCCATTTCGCGCTACTATGCGCTTTCTCAAGCTTAAGACGCTGCTACTTCATCTCCATTTCCAAAGTTCGAATTCTTCTTCTTACCTGGCAGATTGTCAGACCACCCAAATAGCTTGATATCTAACATTTACCACATGTTTGCATTATGTTTGCATAGTTTTTTATGCATCATCTCATTTTTGTAGGATGTTATGAGAACTTTTTCACATTTGTATGAAAATTGTCACCACTCACGTTGAGGGACAACTCAGTTTTCAAGTGACTTTGAGAGATATAAATAATAATAAAACCCCATAAATGACCCCACTATAGAAACTACACCTCTCAATGTATATAAAAAAACTGTTATGACATCTGTTAACTCTTTCAGTGTTTCATGGGAGTAAAACAATGGACGTACAATTTAGGAACTGCAATTTTTGGGGGAAAATAAGTTTATGCTAAAAATTACAGATTCACAATGGAATAAATGATGAAATACTCTGCAAGGTTTGACATACAATTTCTTCCGTGTATGGCAACATCACATATGTGGTGGTAAACTGTCGTTTGGGCACACAGCTGGGCATAGAATGAAAGCAGTGCCATGCAAAACAGATTTGTATTGTCACATTGTACAGGCTCTAAAAGTTTTATTATTTTTTTAAATTAATGTATAATGTATTTTTTGCTGAATAAGATATACTATACACATACTTCAGTTTGAGGGATCTATAGCTTTTTCAAGAGATTTTATTAACTATTTTAAGGTAAGAAAAACCCAAAGAAAATCATTCATTTTTGATATTTTTTTCATACTTTTTTCATATTTTTTTTTTCGTCCGCACACCACAACATAAAAATATGGGTTTTTTTTATTCTTTGGTTCACTACGGTTATGGTAATACCTCATTTATATAGTTTGTCTTATCTTTGCCCAATTTTGCGAAACAAAAACAACTGTGGAGAAATTCACTTTGTTTTTAGTATCGTCAACCGTTCTGAGGCATAACTTCATTATTTTTATGTTGACAGAGGTGGTTGAGGGCTTATTTTTTGCGAAAAGATTTGATTTTATCAGTGGTATCATTTTTGGGTATGTAACTTTCTTTGATCCTTTTTAAGAACATTTTTTGTGAAGACATTTTTTGAAAAATCTAATTACGGGATGTTTTCCGTGTTTTTTACTATGGCGTTCACGTTGCAGTTCTAACAATGATTTTGTTTTATTGTGCAGACTTTTAGGGATGCAATGGTACCAATACTAATGTATTGTAATGCAGGGTAAACAGACAGTGTAGAGTCTAAATGGAGGAAACATCGGGCATCACCGGGTACTTAGCAGACCTTAATGACCGCCGTAGAATCCCGGTAGGGCGGTCATTAAGGGGTTAAGCACCAAATACAGGTAAATAAAAACAAACAAAACCACATTACAGAGCATCGACATTTGCACTATTTCTTCTGAACAGGGCTGGCATATAAGTGTTGCGAGATTTGGATTAAGGCTATATTCACACTGCCGTTGCCCGCCCGTACCGTACCGTAGCGGGCAACGGCAGTGTACGGGGGAGGAGGAGGAGGTGAGCGCAGCTCACCCCCGCTCCTCTCCATAGCAACCTATGTCGCACGGCGCTGTATTACGGGAAAAGATAGCACCGTACCTCTCCCGTAGGGTGCCGTGCGCCCATTGCTGCCTATGGGGGACGTATATCGGCCGTATATACGTCGGCTGTATATACGTCCCCCATACGTTAGTGTGAATATAGCCTTACTCCTACTATGTGCAACATCCCCCACCGGGGCCTAGCCTTTTCTCGGGGCCTGGAGTCAGCCGGGGCCCGCAGTACCTGAGTGGCTGGTGGTTGCGGCCTAGCGGGTACTGCAGGTGCAGCGACATCCTCCGGACCTTCAGGGGGAGGAGCGCTGTCGCCCGGGGTGTCGGCTGTTCCAGCCGGGGACTCAACTGAGCCAGGGACCACAGAGGGGTCCAGCAATAAATAGATAGGAACCTGCGGCAGCGCCGCGGCTCCTTCCAGCTCCGGTTCTTCTGGGGCCGGGTCGTCACCCCATTGGTAACCGGCAAGCGGAGAAATGGGCCTCGTCAGAACCTCCGGACAAGGTTCACTAGCCGGGATGTCTTCTCCCACGGAAGAGCCACGGGACAAGGCAATGCTCCCGGCAGGGGAGACGGTGGGGGTGGCTCATGCCCGGCCCATGGATGGCAATGGGACCCGTACTCACGATCACCGTGGATGGAGCATTCACGTGGACTTGCAGCCGAGGAAGAAGAAGTGTTCGGGGATTCCGGCCACTCGTCGTCCTCATACAGCTCGTCGTACGATGGGTAGCGGTCCTCGTCGGAGTCCGGGATCCGGGTCACACCAGCCGCCCATGGCCCTCGGGGCCCCTCCTGCAGGGAGAACTCAATACACTCTCCCGGTCTTAAATTGTGAAGCCTTTCCGGAAGGTCAGGCCTCTTGACGGACCGGCGGGGAATAAATACCTCCCGTCCGGTGTAGTCCTGGGTGGCGAAGCCATAGCCACGCTGCCGGTCGAAGTACCGGACCATGCCGGTGGTGCGGTTTTGTTCCACCCAGGCTCCAGCTGCAGACCGGCCGGCCATGTAACGCTGGGCCTCCTTCTCGCGGCGTCGCTGTTCTGAAACAGCGTCTCTGGCGGACGGCCTCACCTCGGCCTCGAGGCTGCGGAAGCGCCGGTGCTGGGGCTCGTGGCTCCGGTGTAGGCTCGGATCTCCGTGGATGTCGGGCAGGTGCCGGAACAGGAGCAGGAGCAGCCGGAGGATCAGGAACCGTCACAGCAGGGCTGGCAGGCCGAACAGCAGGGACAGTAGGCCTCGGAGCAGGTGGCACGGCAGCAGTAGGCCCAGGCGCGGGCTCAACAGGAGTCGGGGCCTCCTCACGTGGCGCCTCCACGTGGGTCCGCGGTATCGGCATGGTAACCGGGAGAGGCACGAGGAACCGCCCGGGTGGTACTTGGTACTCCGTCACCGTCTGGAAATACCTCCTGGTGATGAAGGCTCGGGTCAGTCCTCGATGCAGCCGGTGCCCCGCGAAGGGCCTCCGGACCGGCTGAGCAGAGACCACAACCATGGTCTCCAGAACCTCGAAGAACTCCGGTTGCTCCACGGGAGGGAATCGCGGAGGACTCTACATGGTGCTGACCTCACTGTTCAAGATCCGCACCAGTTCTGGCATTTCGTTGAGGCGGGGCAGGAAGTCCGCTTCGTGCCAGAGGGAGGAGTCCAAGTCCTTCCCGCCAAGATCTGTGGCGGGCTCTAATTTTTCCTGCACCACAGGAGGCGGGATTCGCGCCCTTTGCGCGTGGGTGGAGCTTGGTGTGTCATCTGGGTTTCCCGCCAGTGAAGGTTTTGGCGGGCTGGAATTACTTGCTGCGCCACAGTTTCGTGAGGTAAAATGCTTCAGACGCGGCAGCGCCGGATGTAGCAGAGCTGACAAAGTTCTTTGCAGGGGTTAACCTCTTGAGTGCTGGAGCGGTGCTCGACAGCACGTGGCAGCAGTAATACAGTTCAATGCAGAAACACACAATCACTTGGGCCTAAATCCGGATGCCAGCAGGGTTAGGCAGCACAGTCTTTTCAATAAAGGATAGTCTTTAATGCCGGAATAAGGCACAGAAGTATCAATCCTATTCGTGATGCCACTTGCAACATCCCCCACCGGGGCCTAGCCTTTTCTCGGGGCCTGGAGTCAGCCGGGGCCCGCAGTACCTGAGTGGCTGGCGGTTGCGGCCTAGGCCCGCTAGTGTCACGGTGCTTAGTATGGGGAACCGGAGGGCTGTCCTACAGCCTGGCAGGTCTCCAGCAGGGTGGTGTTGGCAAGAAATGATGAGGGAGAGGCGGCTATAGCGGATCTCCCTGGGGCAACCCTTTAGTGTCTAGAGTATGAGTCTCTGTGTGGTGGACAGGGTGCCGGTGATGATGGCAGCTGTAGTAGCAGGGACCAGACGGAGGCAGAGGTTGAACAAAAACAACTTACAGTTCTTTATTGGAACCGACAGGAACCGCAGCAACGTGCCTTTAACAGATTGGTGGATTGCTGAGTTGCAGTTGGAGGGAGCCACAGGAGGGATTCTCAGCCTGGATGCAGAGGGCAGGCTGGGAGGTAGCTGTGTCCTAATAGGAAGCTTCAGCTTGTCCTGGAGTGCTTCACCCTTGAAGGTAGGATGATACCCCTTTCCTCACTAACTCTTATCTATTAGCTCCACTCTTCAGAGGCAGGGGCTAGGCTCTTCCTGCTCTGGTATGGTATGCTGGCTGAATAGAGTCTGGACTGGGGTAACCCAGTCTGCTTCTTCTGATCTGAGCTAGGCTAAATCTAAACTCTTCTGATGTCCTGCAGACCCTCAGGTCTGACCAGGACTGGTCTCTTCTCCCTCCAGGGAGAGACTCCTCTCTAGAACATTCCTGGCCAGGGGTTTTGTAACTTCCCTGGTCAGGTGGTGGCTGCTCCTCCAATTACATCTCAGCTTACATTGGATAGAATGCAATACAAGTGATTGGACGACAGATCTTGCATCATACAAAACACTTAACTCCTGCCTTGCCAGGCAGGAGCTACCACTGCAATGTCCCCTGTGTGATGTGATGACATGCTGTGGGACGTATTCGCAAGCACTCCTTCGCCATTGCATCGGCGAGGGTGTTGCATATGCACCACAGTAACACCTTTTTTTAATGACTATATTCCCAATGTAAAATTTGTCGCAGGGACCTATCAAAATGTTTACTACAAATGTAGTTCTGCATCTCACGAAGGATCTAACCCTGCGTGAGTGTCCTCCAAAATTGATGACTTTACTCTTAATATTATATTGGAAAAAATTACAGTGACCACATCTGTAGTTCCCTTCTGGGACACAATCCTTTAGCCAATTCTTTTTGGTCATGGTAAACCTACTTTTTACTAGAAGGTTTCTTAACGTAGTGCTGCGTCTAAAAGAGATTAGAGGTTTTTCCACTACTATCTCCCTTAGTTGACTTTCCTCCTGCAAGATCTTCCAATTCTTAAATACCGCAGCCTTTATGAGCTTTTCATGTGGACTATAAGGCCCCTTCCACACTAGCGAGTGTGATGCGATGAACTCGCATCACACTCGCAACGCAAGCTGCCGGGAACGCACGGCCCGAACGCTGCACCGCGGGAGTGAACTCAGCATGTCAGTTCACTCCCGCGGTGCAGCGTTCGGGCCGTGCGTTCCCGGCAGCTTGCGTTGCGAGTGTGATGCGAGTTCATCGCATCACACTCGCCAGTGTGGAAGGGGCCTAAGAGAAGGTGAACGAAAATGTTTTTTTGTACTCCCTTCTACACTACAATAGTTTCCACCCTACCCATACAAAAGACAGTGTACCCTATAGCCAATTTTTACGACTGAAGAGATTAAATAGCGATGTTGATGCTTTTGAGGTACAAGCGGAGGAACTAAAACAAAGACTGGTGGACCGTGGTTACCCTAAGCGCATTATAGACACGTGAAAAATCTAGAGAACAGGGGGCCGGGAGACATAGAAGAGAAAAGAAAAAGAGAGACAATTGCATGGACACTAACACCAAAAAAAGATTTTCGTTCACCTTCTCTTACTGTGGCCCCCTACGCCACAAAAGGGTCACGTGCTATACAATTATCATGTAGACACTTCTTAAATACCTGTGCCAGCAGTTTGCACTAAAAAGAACGTGCAAAGTTCCTCGGAAAACTGGCGCATAGTCCTTAGTAAATGGGCACCACAGTATTTTGTCTATAACAACTTGTCCCCTGATATAAATAGCGCTCTGGCGTCTGAAGTCTGGAAATGTGCGTCCTGATTTATCTTAGTGGTTGATATATGAGGCATGAGGTCTGTCAGTTTTTTTAGACTTTTGTCACAAAAAGGTGGCAAATGTTTAATCAACCCCTTGCCTACGGCTGCTCTGGATTGGATTTTGCAACATTTTACCACAATTGCGCAAACATTTACAATTTTTTTAGCCGCCCACATCTGCATTTTTAAGACACAACAGTGTAAAACTCTGTCGCAGCAAACATTGCAAAACAAGTGTAAAAGTCGCACATTTATGGCACAATTTTGCAAAAGTCGCAGAAAAGAGAGAAACCTGATAACTTCCTCCCGTTCTTTTTAATACAGACACAGATATGACTGCAAGAGTAACACACTGATAGAGGGCAGAGGCTGTGCTGATCTCCGGGAGTCATAAACCTCTCATCCGCCATGGAATAATTGTCACATTGGGGGTCATTTACTAAGGGCCCGATTCACGTTTTCCCGACGTGTTACCCGAATATTTCCGATTTGCGCCGATTTTCCCTATATTGCCCTGGGATTTTGGCGCACGCGATCGCATTGTGGCGCATCGGCGCCGGCATGAACGCGACGGAAATCGGGGGCGTGGCCGAGCAAAAACCCGACGAATTCGGAAAAAACGTCGCATTTAAAACAATAAAAGTGTCGCTTGGGACGCGCTTACCTTCACTTGGTCCGGCTCGGTGAATTTCAGGGCATTCGGATGCTTTCCAGCGCAGCAGCGCCACCTGGTGGACGGCGGAGGAACTACCTTGATGAATCCGGGCCGGACCCGAATCCACCGCAGAGAACGCGCCGCTGGATCGCGAACGGACCGGGTAAGTAAATCTGCCCCATTGTCTGACAATGATTGCCAAACAGGTTTTGTGCTAGACCTGCCAAAAACTGGACATAACAAAAATGCCACAGATGAAGCAACAACAATGGCCGCCCTGGAATCCTTCAGTAAGAGCCCAGTAGTGGGGTATGAAGTAAGTATATCAGATACTACCAAGTTATTAGTCATGGTGCAGTTCCTTGTGATTTTTATTCATACACAACAGTTGTGATAATATTAGGGGGTTCACATAGATCAGACCCCAGTTTTATTGAGATATAAGAGTGGACTGATATAGAAGTACAGTATATATCATGGACTCCACTGATGAAAACTGTCACTCATGGCAACCAATCAGAGATCAGCTTTATTGTTCTATAGCTTTTTCAGCATGAAAGCTGTGCTGTGATTGGTTGCTGTGCTGTGATTGGTTGCTATGGGCACAGATGATAACATCACAATGGCTGCAGCCTTCTGCAGAGTGAAGCTTCCTGTACACAGCGATCAGAGCAGAGCAGGGGCGGAGGATCCTCCAGGCCAGAGATAGAAGACCCCCAATAATCCCAGGATCACCCCCCGGGATCTGTCTCCTCTGCTGTCAGGTAGGGAGCGGCTGTCACCATGTTGTATCCATCACTTACCTGCTGCTGTCATGGAGGGGAAGTGTCAGAGCCCCCCATACTGCAGGACACAAGGGGCAGCAGGGACATATTGTACCTCCCAGAGTGTAGGACCTGTCATGGAGGGGAAGTGTCAGAGACCCCCATACTGCAGGACACAGGGGCAGCAGGGACATAATGTACTTCCCAGAGTGTAGGACCTGTCATGGAGGGGAAGTGTCAGAGACCCCCATACTGCAGGACACAGGGGGCAGCAGGGACATAATGTACCTCCCAGAGTGTAGGACCTGTCATGGAGGGGATGTGTCAGAGACCCCCATACTGCAGGACACAGGGGGCAGCAGAGACATAATGTACCTCCCAGAGTGTAGGACCTGTCATGGAGGGGATGTGTCAGAGCCCCCCATACTGCAGGACACAGGGGCAGCAGGGACATAATGTACCAGCCCAGAGTGTAGGACCTGTCATGGAGGGGATGTGTCAGAGACCCCCATACTGCAGGACACAAGGGGCAGCAGGGACATAATGTACCTCCCAGAGTGTAGGACCTGTCATGGAGGGGATGTGTCAGAGACCCCCATACTGCAGGACACAGGGGGCAGCAGGGACACAATGTACCAGCCCAGAGTGTAGGACCTGTCATGGAGGGAATAAGTCAGAGACCCCCATACTGCAGGACACAGGGGGCAGCAGGGACATAATGTACCTCCCAGAGTGTAGGACCTGTCATGGAGGGGAAGTGTCAGAGACCCCCATACTGCAGGACACAGGGGGCAGCAGGGACATAATGTACCTCCCAGAGTGTAGGACCTGTCATGGAGGGGAAGTGTCAGAGACCCCCATACTGCAGTACACAGGGGGCAGCAGGGACATAATGTACCTCCCAGAGTGTAGGACCTGTCATGGAGGGGAAGTGTCAGAGACCCCCATACTGCAGGACACAGGGGGCAGCAGAGACATAATGTACCTCCCAGAGTGTAGGACCTGTCATGGAGGGGATGTGTCAGAGCCCCCCATACTGCAGGACACAGGGGCAGCAGGGACATAATGTACCAGCCCAGAGTGTAGGACCTGTCATGGAGGGGATGTGTCAGAGACCCCCATACTGCAGGACACAAGGGGCAGCAGGGACATAATGTACCTCCCAGAGTGTAGGACCTGTCATGGAGGGGATGTGTCAGAGACCCCCATACTGCAGGACACAGGGGGCAGCAGGGACACAATGTACCAGCCCAGAGTGTAGGACCTGTCATGGAGGGAATAAGTCAGAGACCCCCATACTGCAGGACATAGGGGGCAGCAGGGACATAATGTACCAGCCCAGAGTGTAGGACCTGTCATGGAGGGGATGTGTCAGAGACCCCCATACTGCAGGACACAAGGGGCAGCAGGGACATAATGTACCTCCCAGAGTGTAGGACTTGTCATGGAGGGGATGTGTCAGAGCCCCCCATACTGCAGGACACAGGGGGCAGCAGGAACATAATGTACCTCCCAGAGTGTAGGACCTGTCATGGAGGGGATGTGTCAGAGACCCCCATACTTCAGGACACAGGGGGCAGCAGGGACATAATGTACCTCCCAGAGTGTAGGACCTGTCATGGAGGGGAAGTGTCAGAGACCCCCATACTGCAGGACACAGGGGGCAGCAGGGACATAATGTACCTCCCAGAGTGTAGGACCTGTCATGAGGAAGTGATAAAGGTCCTTGTAGTTACACTGATGCAGGACACCAGCAGCTGCACTGTGTACAGGGGGAGGACATGGACCTCAGTGTTACTATACGTCACCTCTGTGTGTGAGTCGACCCCATGGTTCGTGTTCGGCCGCCTGACCCTGAAATATTCCCAGATTGTGAACATCCAATCTGGCAAAGTAGCGCCCTAGCAACTAGCAATGGCTATGATTGGCCAGGGGCAATATGTCCAGATAAGGAGCCGAACCCGATACCGAACCCGACCATCAGGTCCACTCATCTCTACTTATAGAAAATGAAGCAGAGCCGTATATGTGATCTGTGTGGTTACACTGTGTGCAGCAGAGCTGTGTGTGTGCACGTGCTGTGGTTTCCATTCCTAAACCTTTGCACCCATCTTCTTATTTATTACCCATTATTATTGCTTTTTTTTATACAGCAATAACATCCCCTAATTAAATAAAAGTTCAGCTAATATCCTGTCTACCAACCCTCTTTATTAATTGAGATACTGTTCAGCATCCCCCTTATTTACATAATGTCCATCAGCCAGACCCCATATTAAGATACTGTCCAGCGACCAGAACCCTATATAAACATACTTTCCAGCAGGCGGACCCCCTTATTAAGATACTATCCAGCAGACACCTTAACAGGGCCGGCGCCAGCACTGAGCATAGCCCGGCAAGTGCAGAGGCCAAGGGCTGCTGGGGGCCCTCATTAGGCTGTACATAAGGAATCCATGGGGAAGAGGGGGGGGGGCTGAATCTAATTAATCCATAATAATAATAATAATCCCTTTATTTATATAGCACACACAGATTACACAGCGCTGCACAGAGTTTGCCAAATCAGTAAGGAGTGAGGGGGCTTAATATAAAATAACCATGAGGAGGGTAATTGGGATGATAAACTAGGGAATATTTTAGGGAAAAGGAGACTGTTTTAGTTTCTGAATTTTTAATGCCGCCATGTTAGTTCACTGCAAAGGGGCCTACGCAGGCTTTGTCACCCAGGGGCCTACTGAAACCTAGAGCTGTTCCTGCTCCCTAAGATACTATCCAGTAACCAGGCCTGTATATTAAGATACTATCCAGCAGCCAGACCCTCTTATAAAGATACTGGGGCACATTTACTAAGAACAGAACACTAAATGCAGTTTGACAGTGTAGTGTGCAGGAGGCAGGATTTGTGGCGCCCCCTGAACTGCCCTGACAGAGTGCACCAACTTTTTTTGGTGCTCCTTTAACATGGAGCATGCAACACTATTCTGTCAGACTTTGCATGTTAAATTTGGTGCACAGTCGGACTGAGCCCCGGAACGCCCCCTAATTTGTGTTGCATGATGCATAGTGCAGCTGCGCCACAAAAGGGTCTGGTGCGACACAATTGTGGCGCGGACACTTCTTAAATACCTGTGTAAGTGGTTTTCACTAAAAAGAACTTGCAAAGTCCGACAGAAAACTCGTGCACGGCCCTTAGTAAATGAGCCCCAATGTCTGGAAACCGGACCCTGTATTAAAATTACTGTCCAGCCGTCAGACCCCAATAATAATTAATATGTAGCCCTTGTCTCCCGTGTGGCCCACATTTATGAAAAGCAGCGCTTACTGCACCGGGCACATTTACTAATAACAGCGCAGTCTGTACTATGTGCAGTTTGCAGAGGCCCAAGATTCAGGATTTGTGGCGCACGTTCTTTATGAATCTAGTGTCCCCTGCACTGCTCCGACAGAGTGCACCAACTTTTTTTGGTGCACCCTTAACATGGAGCCTGTGACACATATCTGACGGACTTTGCATTATGAATGTGGCGCACGATCCGACTGTGCACTGGAACGCCCCTTTATGTCCAGTTTTATGCCTAATTTTGGGATATCCGTAGCCGTAACACAAAAGAGTCACGTCCAGTACATAAGTGGCGCAGACATTTCTTAAATATCTGATCAAACAGTTTTCACTAAAAACATGAAAAGTCCAACAAAAACTGGGGCTTTAGTAATCTGGCACATTAGGGCTCATTTACTTACCCATCCGCTGGAGATCACAGATGATAATGCACTGTGCCGCCATTCACTAAGATCGTGCGCCTGATATCCTGCATGTGTCGCTTCCCCGCTCCGACAGAGTTCACCTTCTTGGATTGCAACACAATTTGCAAGTAAAATCCCGCACTCAGTCCGAATCAGTCGGATCGGCCCCTAATCGTGTCACAAGGAAGCCAGCGCAGCTGCGCCAAAAACAAATCGCGTGCGACACATTCCCAGTGCAGACACTTGTTACATACCTGTCCAAGCCGTGTAATCCCCGAAAAAGACAAACAATCCAAAAAAAGTGCGATCTGCGACCCTCAGTAAATGAGCCCCGATGTATTTGCCCACAGGTGTAATTGTAGCAGTAAGGCCCCGTTATTGTGCGTCTAATTTACATACATTAAAGTTACAAACAGTTATTTTTAAATGAACTTAAAATGAATGTTATAAATAATTCCCTGATGTGTAGCAGTAGTTTCCATGTATAATATGTAAGGTCCCGGTGCACAGGGGAGCACAGCAATGTCTTCTTGGTGCGGACGGGGGATGTTACTTATTTATTGTACAATATTAATATATTTATGTGGGTGGATTTTGTGTGTGATCTCATAATAGACCCTTGGGGGACATTTACACATTTATTTGGAGGTATTGGGGGGATAATAAGGTGGAAGGTGACATTATACTTTGTGTGTGTGGGGGGGGGGGGTCATTTTGATAAAGATATAACTGAGTTGTTGTGGCCGGTAGATTCACATACAACAATGTAGTTACAGGGGCCCATAGCCAAATGTGTGTTATGGGGCCCCAAGCTGATCTGCACCCATGGATGTGAGTTACTGTATAATATGTAATAATGTTGGTCCTCACTACGATTGCTCCATATGACTGTTTGTACTCTGTAATGTAATATTATATTTGTATACGTCCCATATGATTTTTACAGCGCTGCGGCATATGATGGCGCTATATAAATAAATATTATTATTATTGCTTGTGTTTGCCTTATATTAATAGCTGTTATTATGTTACTTCTTTTAATAACTATTATACACTTAGACTTGTTACTGTTTGTTTTATGATAAGAAATTGTCCTTCACCTTTGTTTCTTTATGGTTTACAATTGTGTAATTATAATAGTAGTAATAATATAGATATGTAATATCACGTTATCATTATTTACATTACAAAGACATAAGTGTTCATTGCCCTAGAGGCACCAGCCCACAGAGGCACCAGCCCACAGAGGCATCAGCCCACAGAGGCAATAGCCCACAGAGGCACCAGCCCAGAGAGGCACCAGCCCACAGAGGCACCAGCCCACAGAGGCATCAGCCCACAGAGGCAATAGCCCACAGAGGCACCAGCCCAGAGAGGCACCAGCCCACAGAGGCACCAGCCCACAGAGGCAATAGCCCACAGAGGCACCAGCCCACAGAGGCAATAGCCCACAGAGGCACCAGCCCACAGAGGCAATAGCCCACAGAGGCACCCGCCCACAGAGGCAATAGCCCAGAGGGGCATCAGCCCATAGAGGCACTAGCCCAAAGAGGCAATAGCCCACAGAGGCACCAGCCCACAGAGGCAATAGCCCACAGAGGCACCCGCCCACAGAGGCAATAGCCCAGAGGGGCATCAGCCCACAGAGGCAATAGCCCGCAGAGGCATCTGCCCACAGAGGCAATAGCCCAGAGGGGCAATAGCCCACAGAGGCACTAGCCCACAGAGGCACCAGCCCACAGAGGCAATAGCCCAGAGAGGCATCAGCCCACAGAGGCAATAGCCCACAGAGGCACTAGCCCTCAGAGGCACTAGCCCACAGAGGCAATAGCCCACAGAGGCACCAGCCCACAGAGGCAATAGCCCACAGAGGCACTAGCCCACAGAGGCACTAGCCCACGGAGGCATCTGCCCACAGAGGCAATAGCCCAGAGGGGCAATAGCCCACAGAGGCACCAGCCCACAGAGGCAATAGCCCACAGAGGCACCAGCCCACAGAGGCAATAGCCCACAGAGGCACCAGCCCACAGAGGCAATAGCCCAGAGAGGCACCAGCCCACAGAGGCACTAGCCCACAGAGGCATCAGCCCACAGAGGCACTAGCCCAGAGGGGCAATAGCCCAAAGAGGCACTAGCCCACAGAGGCATCAGCCCACAGAGGCAATAGCCCAGAGGGGCAATAGCCCAGAGGGGCATTAGCCCACAGAGGCATCAGCCTACAGAGGCATTAGCCCACAGAGGCATCAGCCCACATAGGCAATAGCCCAGAGAGGCATCAGCCCACAGAGACATCAGCCCACAGAGGCATCAGCCCACAGAGGCAGTAGAGTGTTAGAGGTCTAATAATTGTATTTGTTTTGCTTTTATTCTACTTTAATGTGTTTGTATAAATTGTAATATCTTATCCTTTTAGTCATATAGATAAAGATACATTTCTCAGTGTTGTGTTCTAGTTGCAGATGTATCTGTACATGGAGACAGAGCTCCGACTGCCGGAGAGCAACACAGATATCTGACCCAGGGGGAAGGTGGTAGATTGAAGGACAAATCCTGTGTCTTATATCAAGGGATAAGATGGGCCACAAGAAGCAGGCGCTGCCGTCAGACTGGGAGAGTGTGACCCAAGATGGCGCTGAGAGCAGTAACAGCAGTAACATGGTGGAGACAGCAGCTAACAAGCCACCGGACTTCACCACAGACTTTTTTTTTTAAATGAACCCTTTTAGAAGCTGGAGAACAAGTAAATTCTACTTCTCCACCCAAGAGTTCTCCTCTAGACAATAGCCCTTTCAATTAAGAAGTTAAAAAGTTCCCATAGAAATAATTTTAGAATTTCATCTGCCTCATATTCATCTTGGTGTTTTAAGAGAAGTGGCAGAAGAGGAGAACAAGGATAACCGGGTATCACCGGCTTCAGGAGTGACACATGAAAAACACTAGAAGTACAAGAGGATGTAGCGCAGAGAGACGATTAATCACAGGACTGATGTAATGAGTTATGGATTAAGGACTGTAAAATAGAAGAGCAAATTTCACCCTAGGTTCTTGGAGTCTGATCAAGCATGTAGACAACCAAACCTTATCTCCTTAACAACATGAGGCTACCAAGCATCTCCTTTTATAAGTCTTGTTCCAGGCCAGAGCTTTCTGCAGAACATCTTGGACTATAGACCAGATGGTGCTAAATTTCTAAACCTCAGCATCAATGGTGGACACGTTAGAGAAAGGCAAGGCTGGAAGATTCATTTAATGAAGATGTTTGCAATTCCTTATAAAGAATGAAGATTAAGTGGAAGATTCATGAAACAGATTGCAGTAACAGTAGTTGTATCCAATTATCCTGCACTGGGAAGAGATATAGCCTAAGGATCTTCTCCAGGTCTTGGTTTACCCTTTCAGTTTGTTAAAAGTTAAAGTGTAAAATGTTGGTGAATCAGTTCACCATGACCCAGATGTTACTTTTAGATGGTGGGAGATATTTGTCCATGCACTCTCTAGAATAGGAAGTGTTTGAAGAAGAGTAATCGGACATCCAATCTACTGCAATGAAGGATCTGGAAAGTATTTTGTTCTTCAAAACTGGAACATAGGTCACCAAAAGATCGAAATGGGAGAAGGAATGAGAACACCAGGCCTGGGGAGGCTTCAGGCATCAGGCTGAATTAAGTTAAAGGGTTCTCATGGTCACTGTGCCTATAAGATGTTGAGATCCTTTCAAAAGATGCCTCTACTCCAAGCCAGTTTAAAGGCGAGAAGCTCATTCTCTATTGTGCCCTAATTTTTCTCTTCTTTAAAGAATTTTTTGGAAATTTACCTACGGGGATGTGTTTTCACAGAACTCGGCTGTTCAGAAAAGACAGCCCCCACGGCAATAGAAGATATATCATACTAATACTTCCTGGAATCACTCCTAATTGCCAATTCTACAAACCTCAGGATTGCCTTCAATCCTGGAAAGGAATAGAGGGTTGCTTGAATGGACATTTTTCCAACTTCCAGAAGAGGTGATTAAACTCTGGAAGACCACAGGTGCATTACTGAGACTGAAAGGTATAACCAAGTGTCAGCCTTCAGGGGTAGTGGACCCACAGGACCACAGCAAACAATGATGTAAGCTGACACCTGGGATCGGAGTCTAAGTGGCAGCAGGTCTTCACCAGAGCCCACCGCAAAGCTGGTTGGATTTTCTGCTGTGTGGTACCACCAGGTCGTTCCACAGGTGCGCGTTTGTCCGCGGTGGCAGCCAAGGTGATGCAAGCTCATGGTCAGGAGGTCAAGACGGGCGTCAAAGGTTCAGGGTCAGAGGCAGAGCAGAAGGCCAGGGCTGGCAGCGGAGGAGCATAAATGGGAACAGGTCTGGGGTCACAACGGGAGATCAATACACAGGAATACAGCAAGGGAACAAGCTTTCTCTTGGGAATGCTGGGAGAAGTTGGCTTTTTCTAAATCTGGGAAATGGCCAGCGCCAATCAGCGGTGTGTGGGCCTTTAAATTTACAAGCGCCGGAATGCGCACCCTAGGAGACGGGGACGTGGGAAGCTGCGACGGGAGCAGGAGCAGGGAGCAGGCGCCACGGAGAGGGGCATGGCTGCGCCTGCGACCCGGGATGTGTGTCACAGGAGCCCCCGTGACAGCACCCCCCTATGGTCTCCCTCTCTTCTTAGTCTGGGGAAACAATTGCAGGAGGTTACGGTGCAGAATGTTATCCTCCTGCTCCCAAGATCTCTCCTCAGGCCCGAACCCCTTCCAGTCAACAAGGAAGAAACGCTTAACTCTCACTGTCTTCATGTACAGAACCTCCTTTACAACAAAGACGTCAGTGGAGTCAGCCTCGGGAGCAGACGGAGGAGGTTGCCAAGAGCAGCAGTTCAAGATGACAGGTTTAAGGAGAGTAACATGGAAGGAGTTCAAGATGCGCATAGTGGGAGGAAGACAGAGTTTATACGCCACAGGATTTATGCGCTTCACCACCTAGAAAGGCCTCAGAAAACAGGGTCCAAGCTTGTAGCTAGGGATTTTCAGCCAGGCGTATCTGGATGATAGCCACACCTTGTCATCCGGAGAGAAGACTGGAGGAGACCTACATTTCTTATCAGCCTGGGACTTTGTGCGGGCAGAGGCCCTAAGTAGAGACTGAAGAGTCTGTTGCCAGATTGATTTGAGGTCCTGCACCAACTCTTCTACCACAGGAATATCTGAGGGAATGGACAGAGGAAGAGGTTGGCGTGGAATTCGTCTATAGACAATAAGGAAAGGAGCAGCACCAGCAGACTCAGAGTCCAGGGAGTTATAGGAGAACTCCGCCCATGTCAACAGATTGGACCTGTCATCCTGACAGGCAGAGACAAAATGGTGGAGAAAACAGCCCAAAGTTTGGTTCACGCTTTCAACTTGACCATTCGACTGTGGATGATAAGCGGAAGAAAAGTCCAGATTCTCTTGCAGCTGGTTACACAAGGATCGCCAGAACTTACAAACAAACTGAACCCCTCGATCAGAAACGATGTGCTGAGGAAATCCATTAAGCTGGAAGATGTAATGGAAGAACAGACTGGCAAGGCGAGGAGCAGACGGAAGACCAGAAAGAGGAAAAAAATGGGACATTTTGGAAAACCGGTTAGTCACCACTCAGATGACGTTATTGCCAGAGGAAGGCGGAAGGTCCATGATGAAGTCCATTGCCACGTGCGACCACGGGGGCCTGTGTATCGGTAATGGCAGTAGCAAAACCAGCTAGTTTCAGGTGGCTTATTACGGGCACAGGAAGTGCAGAAACCCGCAAAATTCCCAATGTCTTTGACCAGGTCAGGTCCCCAATTGAAACGGGAAATGAGGGCCACAAAGCGTTGCACCCCAGGGTGCCCAGCCACACAATAACAATGTCCCCAAGTCAATATCCTCTTTCGAAGTGCAGTTTGGACATATGTCTTGCCAGGGGGAGCTGCCGAAGATCCACCGGAGTAGCAACAACCAGTTGTTCAAGAGAAATAATAAGCCGAGTAGCTAGTTCCTCTCCAATGACTTCAGAGGCATAAGAAAGGGCATTAGCCTTGACATTCTTCTCAGCAGGATGGAAGGGGATCAGGAGGTTGAAACATGAGTAGAAGAGTGACCAACGGGCTTGCCTAGATTTGAGCCATTGAGCTGTCTGGAGATATAGGAGATTCTTATGCTCTTCCTATACGTAGACGCGATGGTGAGTTCCCTCTAGAAGATAATGCCATTTTTCCAGGGCCAGTTTGATGGCCAGTAGTTCTCTATCTCCTATGGAGTAATTCCTCTCTGTGGAGGAGAAAGTCTTAGAGAAATAGCCGTAAGTGAGAGTTCGGCCTTTAGACCCTTTCTGGGTGAGCACCGCCCCTGCTTCTACCGAGGAGGCGTACACTTACAGATGAAAGGGCTTCTCTGTATCAGGCTGAGTGAGAACTGGGGCTGAGGCAAAGGCGGATTTTAATCTTGAGAAGGCTTCTTCAGCCCACAAGAGACCATTGGCACCCTTCTTGGTGGGCTTCACAATAGGAGTGGACAAGAGTGGACAAGTGGGGGAATAAACTGCCGGTAATAGTTTGCAAAGCCCAGGAAACCTTCCGGACACGGCCATTGAAGAACAGCAGACAACTTGGCAGGATCAGTCTGGAGGCCTCGTCTGGAGGCCTCTGTCGGAGATAATATAGCCGAGGAAAGGAAGGCTTTGCTGGTGAAATTGGCATTTCTCAAGTTTCGCGAAGAGGCAATTGATCTTGAGGCGACTAAGGACTTGCCGTACGTGGGACTGGTGGGACTCTAGATCTGGGGAGAACACCAGAATGTCGTCAATATAGACCAATATACAGGTATATAACAGATCCCTGAAGATGTTGTTGATGAATTCCTGAGATACGACTGCCACATTCTTAGGGGCAGTGCAGTGGCAAAGTCTCTGCTTGTTTCTAGGAAAATACATCAGCAAAGTCCGGATAACAAGTTGGAAGGCCCAAGTACTGGTAATTACTGTTGTGGGTGTTGAGGGCCATCTTGTATTTGTCTTGAGAGAGCTTTCGAATGAGTTTGTAGGACCCTTGTAAATCCTGCTTAGTGAAAACAGTGGTACTGCAGGTTATTTTAGGTGTAGCAGGTACTTATGTTTCATTTTTATTCAGCCTACAATAGTCTATCAAAGCTCGGAGACCACCATCCTTGTTTTCCTGTGCTAACTGGGGAGGAAAATGGTCAAAAGAATCCCCTTTGGAGACTGTCCAAAATGTACTTGGTCATAGGTCCTTCCTCGTGGAGTAGTTTTGCACAGAAACAAGTCCATGGCAAAATTCCAGGATTGATGGGGTAGAAATTTCACCACCTGCGACTTGCTGAATGCATTAGTATAGAAGTGATAGGGCTTTGTGGAATAATGTTACTAGTTTCAGAGAGACAGAGAGTGACTGGTTTAGTTGGTAACAATTTTTTCAGACATGATGACAGACATTGAAGGCCCCAAGAGAGTATTGCCACTTGGAGCAGTTGAGGTGAGGAGCGAGCTTCTGTAAGCATGGCAACCCCAGGATGAGTAGACGGATTGTCTTGGGAACCTCTAGATGTTTGATATCCCACTGGTGCGGCGCATCAACTCTTCTAACCAGGGGGTTGGTATGGTACTGCATAAATCATTCTGATATCATTACAATCTGTGCTGAACAAAGATAATGTATGAGGAAGAGCAAACTGAGACATTCCCCATCTGACTTCGGGTGAGCTAGAGACGACCATACTTATGGGATGTACTGGAGCTTGGATCGAGGCCAAGCTCAAAGCTGAAGTCAGAGTCATTGGTGCGTTTGCAGAGTTGAAGTCACAATGACGAGACCTTGGAATGACAGGGTCAAGATAGAAGAGAGCGGGAATGCTGTAGTATAGAGAAAACACCTGATACTCTGGTAGGAAGTGGCTTTATAGGCCATAAATGTACTTCCTGTGACCTCAGAGGGAAGTTCCTGTAATTTCCAGTGATGCTGTGAACTGCCACCAAATGAAGTTGCAGCCTGTAACCTGCATTGTGGTCACCAGAGGGAACTACTGCTGTGAAGGGCTGTAAGACGTGGAGGGAGCGCTACCTCAGGTGCAACAAGATGTTCACACTAAATATGTGTTTATCGTCACAGTTATCTGTGGAAAGAGAGCTTAGGATCCCTATCCAACTGTGTACACCAGGCCGCCCACTAAATCCTATTGTAATAACATTGTTACTCTATAAAGATTCAGATATGATGATGTGACAGGCCCAGGGATAGCAAGATAATAAAAACACATTGGTGTGAAGAAGACTTCTCCATATTACAATTACAAGGTGACTTCTGTTGATGGAGCTGTGTCCAGGACTTCCAGACTAAGTGATTGGATTTGTTCCAACCAGGTCACACTTCCAGAGCTCAGATGTCTGCCAGGATTGTCTGGTCCTCCTGTTCATGTGTGAAGGTTTTGGAGGCACATTTTCATCTTATGGCTCACGCATGCCAGACGTTATGTGGAGCGTGCCTTTGGTATCCTATGTAGCAAGTGGAGGACGCTCCTTATCTCTCTTCAGATGGACCTGGACAATATGAAGCTGGTAGTCCAAGTCTGTGTTATCATATATGTAACTTCATAATGTCCAGATTCCTGACAGTGCAGCAGATGGTGACCTGGAGGAAATTTCACCAACATCTTCTATCCCTCTACACCGGACTCTACATGGATGACCTGGAGCAGAGGATCAGTACTCCTCCTACTTTGTGTCCCCAGAGAGGGCTGTATCTTGGTAACCGGATTGGTTCTGGACTCTTTAGTTAGTTTAGGGTTGTTTTGTTATTCTTGGTAGTTAGTTTAGGGACTCGCAAGCTGATGAGGACCCGTGACGTGGGTTGCGAGCTTACGCTTTTCGGGCTCTAATTTTATTTTTTTTTTCAAAGTCAGATAAATTTAGAGCCTGAAAAGTTAACTAATACCTCATTGAAGATTGATCATTGTGAGGAAATGCTGCAAGCCATTACAATAAAAAAAATAAGTAGAAATGTCAAAAAAAGTATTTTTTCTCATTTTACCAATTTAAGTTTTTTTAATAGGCAGTAAATTTGAATAAACTTCTACCAAAGTATGTAAAACATTTTTTTTATATATATTTTAGTTTATTAGTTTTTAGTTCAGTTTATTTTTAATAATAACAGATCGGAAAATAATTTGACCATTTAAGGGTGAAAAATTTGACCCTAATCAAGAACATACAGGAACCTATCCAAAGTATGTAAAATGTACATTAGCATAACTTCCATAGTTTCAGTGACAGATGACTCATTCATTTTCAATTTTTGTGCTCTGACTTTATCCTGGTCCTGATTCATCCCTTACATAATCAGGTTTACTATAGCCCTTCCCCTTATTCCATTCATATTCATTGGGTTTGTTTTACATTTGATCCAGGTGTTGGTGCTGACATCTAGTGGTTTATTCAGGTAGTGTCCCTCTACTTATTTATTTCCATCCTCTTTTTCATTTTTCTTTATTTGAAGTGCATTGTTTAATCTACTTCTAACTTACCATATATACTCGAGTATAAGCCGAGTTTTTCAGAACAAAAATGTGCTGAAAAACCTCACCTCGGCTTATACTTTAGTCAAGAAAAAACAAACAAACAGTGTACTCACCTTCCAAAGTCCCCCCAGCAGGTCCTCTACTATACAGCAATGCTCCGGCGTCGGCTCCGTCCATCGCAGGCATCGTGACATCAGCTGCATGCTGACGTTCTAGTGTGGGCCCTGGCATCGGCTCACACTGTAATGTCAGCGAGCGGCTGCTGTCACAATGCCTGCGACGGACGGCACAGGGACACGGAGCCGATGCTGATCACCGTGTAAGAAGGGGACCTGCCGGGGGTGCTTTGGAAGGTGAGTACAGATTTGTTTTTTTCCTACAGGCATTATATTGGGGACAGGGACTGTAGGCTATATACTAGAGGGGGGCAGGGGCTGGCAGGCTATATACTACAGGGGGCTGGCAGGCTATATACTACAGGGGGGTGACTGGCTATATACTACAGGGGGGTGACTGGCTATATACTACAGGGGGCCGGCAGGCTATATACTACAGGGGGCTGGCAGGCTATATACTAAAGGGGACTGGCAGGCTATATACTACAGGGGCTGGCATGCTGTATACTACAGGGGGCTGGCAGGCTATATACTACAGGGGGCTGGCAGGCTATATACTACATGGGGCTGGCAGGCTATATACTACAGGGGGCTGGCAGGCTATATACTACAGGGGGCTGGTAGGCTGTATTCTACAGGGGGCTGTTCACATAGCAGCGCAGATTCTGTAATTATCGCACTGCCCCCTGTTATGTCAGAATTATGCAGTACGATAACGATATGATACGATAAAACTGCATTTATCCCCAAGGGGAAATTGCTTAGTTGCAGTTGTCCACCAACATAAAACAAAACGACAACATAAAACGTAATGGGAAGTTTCAAATGCATCTGCACGAGGGTCATATGACCTGCGGCTCCTACGAGCAGAAGGGGAAGTTACCACAGTAAGAAAAATATGGGTGGCATTGTACGTACCCCGGTAAACTTTGTTATATGTGGGCAACCCCGCTGTAGTCACCCAGTGGAAGAAACGTAACAAGAGATCCATTGATGCAGCAGTAACAGCCATGGTCAGTGCTAAGAATTAGGTGTAGACATTTACCAATTACATTTTATATTACTGTATATAACATTTTCCTTTGGCAGGACACACTGCATACTGATACCACACCTGTGTAACAAGGCTACAATATGTAGTAGTAAATCTGGTGGTGAATACAAATTGAGGACTGGAATTCCCAGGTTACTACAGATTGTGGGAAATATTCTTATTGAAAAAACACTGAATCCCTTGATACATTAGATATATTTAGTTGTGTTTACAAACCTTGTGAGAAGTTACTAGTCACTCAGCGATGCACATTTACAGGGGATACGGAAAGTATTCAGACCCTTTACATTTTTCACTCTTTTTTTCATTGCAGCCAATTGGTAAGATCAAAAAAGTTTATTTTTTGCTGATTAATGTACATTCTGCCGCTATCTTCACAGAAGAAACAGGCATGTAGATATTTGTGCTAATTTATTGAATCTGAAATATCACATGAATTATCCAGCCCCTTTGCTCAGTGTTGAGTAGAAGCTTTGGAGCTGGTGAAGCCAGGATTGTTCTTGGGAAGATACAACAAGTTCCTCACCCCTGGATTTGGGGATCCTCTGCCTCTTCCTTGCAGATCCTCTCCAGTTCCCTCAGGTTGGATGGTGAATAACATTTTCGTGTCTCTCCAGAGATGGTCACTTTGGGTTTAGGTCCGGGCTCTGGCTGGGCCAGTCAGGAATGGTCACAGAGAAGTGATGATGTTGTAGCATGGATGGTCCACTTTATATCACTCAACCAGGTAATAATCCAGGACAGACAACTGCAGTGCTTTCCCAGAAATGTAGCTTACCTTATTGGATTTCAGGTCCAGAGACAACAAGACAATGGTCATATCAGCAATGGTGATAGCTCTGGCTTGCAGATATACACTCACCGGCCACTTTATTAGCCTTCAGAATTAGCCTCAATTCTTCGTGGCATAGATTCAACAAGGTGCTGGAAGCATTCCCCAGAGATTTTGGTCCATATTGACATGATGGCATCACACAGTTGCTGCAGATTTGTCAGGTACATTGTGGTATTAAAAGGGATGGACATGGTCAGCAAAAATACTCAGGTAGGCTGTGGCGTTGCAACGATGCTCAATTGGTACCAAGGGGCCCAAAGAGTGCCAAGAAAATATTCCCCACACCATGACACCAGCACCACCAGCCTGAAGTGTTGATACAAGGCAGGATGGATCCATGCTTTCATGTTGTTGATGCCAAATTCTGACCCTACCATCCGAATGTCGCAGCAGAAATCGAGACTCATCAGACCAGGCAGCGTTTTTCCAATCTTCTACTGTCCAATTTTGATGAGCTTGTGCAAATTGTAGCCTCAGTTTCCTGTTCTTAGCTGAAAGGAGTGGCACCCGGTGTGGTCTTCTGCTGCTGTAGCCCATCTGCCTCAAAGTTCGACGTACTGTGCGCTCAGAGATGCTCTTCTGCCTACGTTGGTTGTAACGGGGGGCGATTTGAGTCACTGTTGCCTTTCTATCAGCTCGAACCAGTCTGCCCATTCTCCTCTGACCTCTGGCATCAACAAGGCATTTCCGCCCACAGAACTGCCGCTCACTGGATGTTTTTTCTTTTTCGGACCATTCTCTGTAAACCCTAGAGATGGTTGTGCGTGAAAATCCCAGTAGATCAGCAGTTTCTGAATACCAGCCCTTCTGGCACCAACAACCATGCCACGTTCAAAGGCCTCAAATCACCTTTCTTCCCCATTCTGATGCTCGGTTTGAACTGCAGGAGATTGTCTTGACCATGTCTACATGCCTAAATGCACTGAGTTGCCGCCATGTGATTGGACGATTAGAAATTAAGTGTTAACGAGCAGTTGGACAGGTGTACCTAATAAAGTGGCCGGTGAGTGTAGATTAATGTACCACCATACCCAGATAATATACCTCCATTCATCTATATATATTGTCCATTTGGACCCTCATAATCAACAAAAACAGACATCCAGCACTCTCCGATGTGTTAAAAGGCATGACGGGGCAATGACTGAGCTAGTGTCTGGGAAAAGACAGAAATACCTCTACCCTGACCACCCATCTAACTAAATAAAACACAGAGACGTTTTGTTGGAAAGGTGAATGGTCACAGCTTTTTTAAATCTTGAAATACAATCTGTAAAATATAAAAAAAATTTTAAAAACGCGATATATAACATAACATTATAAGTTCTGATAGCTGAGCTCTTGGCAACAACCCATAATGGTGGCATATTTTCAATTGTGGCAGAATGCGGTTATCTCTGGCACTCTCATAGACAATTAAGGGGAGTGCTGGAGACAGCCGAGCGCTGTGCTCAGCGATTTCTGACACCCCCACATTAATTAATAGAGTGGCAGGACGTCTGCTACATCCCCCAATACACCCATTGGTGAGAGAGTCCCCCATTTTCAAATTGTTGAGTGTTTGTGTTCATGATCAGTGGGGGTTCTACCCAGGGCCGATTCTGGCCTTTTTGCTGCCTGAGGCGAAAATTTAAATGCTGCCCCCCCCCCCCCATTTCTCAGCACCCTACTTCCGATCCATTTCTCACTGAAATTGCAGGGAAATCTTTAAAAAGTATCTACAACCTGATCTGAATATGCCCATGACATTAACAACAATTGATAACATACTCACACAGCGCTACCAGATCACTAGGACTACACACGCTGGTGCTGTTTCACACATTAGTATTCAATAAGTGACACCGACATATACTGACAGAAACCCCTAACAGTATATACAGCCAAAACCCTCTATAGATAGTATATTCTGCCAGTATCCTTTGTAGGTGGTATGCACAGCCAGAACCCCCTCAGTAGATAGTATACACAGCCAGAACCCTCCATAAATAGCATATACAGCCAGACCACCACCTATAGATAGTGTATACAGCCAGACCGCCAACCATAGATAGTATATATAGACAGACCACCACCCATAGACACTATATACAGCCAGACCACCACCCATAGACACTATATACAGCCAGACCACCACCCATAGATAGTATATAAAACAGAGCACCATCCATAGATAAAATATAATGTCAGAACACCACCTACAGATAGTATATACAGCCAAACTATCCCCCATAGATGGTATATACAGCCAGTCTTGTGGATAACTCAAATAGAAGAGAAGCTTTTGGTACTGGTTGCAGAAGTGATTTGGTTTAATCCTTGGTTAAAATCTCAAAAATCTTTATTAGGGTATCAAAAGGTTGAAAGATCAAATTCATCAGGATCAAATACAAGCAATCTCATCCTGATGAATTTGATCTTTTTACTATTTGATACCCTAATAAAGATTTTGGATTTTAACTACTGACTAAACCCAAGTCATTTGCTGCAGCCTTTAAGTAAGTAGGCAGTGAAGTCCAGTGGCGTAACAAGACCCCCCTGGTGCGAACTTAGAATCAGGGCCCCCATATACCTAAACCCTTGCTGCCAGTCCTCACATTATTCTTCAGAGTAAACATATCCCATATATATATATATATATATATATATATATATATATATGCACACTCCACAGGCACTATATGTGCATAACATTCATAAATAATCACAGCACTGTATATATACACACACACTACACATACAAATACACCCACACCATATTATAAGTAACTCAAATATAGGTGCACACACACACACACACATATATATATATATATATATATATATATATATATAGATATATACCCCCACATTTCTACATAGCGCCAAAAAATGTATTGCACACCAGGGCTGCCATAAGGCAGATAAAGACATCACTTACTGTATAAATCAGTAGCTCCGACCTTCTACCTCTGATCTGTCGTGGTCTTCATCTTGGTTGCTCCTTACAGATGACAATTCTTCTCCATCAGTTACACAACTTTGATAATTTCTCTGGCTGCGACTTCTCTCAGCAAAATTCAACACAAGACGTCTTCAGCACATCTCAAACTGCATCCCTAAAAACACCACAGTCACAGTATAATGTCACATAAAGACGCTAGATAAAATAGCCGCCAGCACCCAGTGTCTTCAACTTAAATAATAAATAAACAGCAGGTGCTCGTAACTGATTGCATGCGCTTGAATGGAAACGCATGTGGTTGGGTCAAGTAACGCCCACTGAGATTTGCCGTAACGCCATGTGTGAATGCAGCCTTACATTTCTTATATATACTATATCCCTCATAAGCACCTGCAGCACCTCTTATACATGCTCACTACTGTCACCTTTGATAGCTATGAGGTATCCCAGTACATGTTATTGATCAACTTGCTATAGGTAATGTCAGATGTACAGAAAACTGGAAGAAGTTATATTCAGACAGATTACAGCCATCCAGGAGAAATGAGCCGCAAGGTTGATCAGCAAAGTGTGTACTGGGCTCTGTGTCTATGTAAGGGTCTTCAGTGACAGCTTCTAACCTCTGCTCTGCTCTGGTGTCACAGGTCTCTGGTGCTCACCTCCTCCTCCCTGCAGCCTCGTCCTTCATGACATGGAGTCGGCTGGCAGAGGCAGACTGCAGTCAGTACCAGACCCAGCTCTGTGCACCCTGCCCCCACAGATAGTGGCAGCAGCCAGAGGAGCCAGGACCCTGCACATCACTACTACACTAGGCTCATAGAGCTCCAGTCACTCTGGACATGTCTATCCTGTAACAGCAGGACTGCTCTGTAACTGGGGCACAGTGCTCCTCCTGGGTTGGGAAAAGTCTAGGTGTGAGACTTTTTTCATAGAGTATGCAGAGGCATTATCACAATCTCTGCTAGCATTTTAAGGGTTAACCCTTAGAACACCAGGGCACAGCTCACTTGTTGGTGCACTGGCCCTGATGCTTGTATATTAGGGTGCAGATAGATGGACTGTGCTGAAGTACCTTATCACACTTATGGCTCGCTGTTCTCTGCTCCTATCTGCAGAGCTCATCTGCAGTCCTCTCTGTGCTGCTCCACTCTGCTCCGTTCTACTTCACTCTGCTCTGCTCCTCTGCTTTGTTCCTTCTCTCTCCACTCTGCTCCTCTCTGCAGCGCTCCTCTTTCCTCCTCTCTGCTCCATTCCTTCTTTCTCCACTCTACTCCTCTCTGCAGCGCTCCTCTTCTCCTCTCTGCTTCGTTCTTCCTCTCTCCACTCTGCTCCTCTCTGCAGCGCTTCTCTTTCCTCCTCTCTGCTCCCTTCATCCTCACTTCTCTCTGTTCCGGACCTCTTCCGCCTTCGCTCCACCGCTCATTTCTTTCTTTCTCTCAAGTACCCACTGCACAGCTCCTCTCCGCTCCCATTTCACACCACTTCCGCAGCTGACAGGAAGTGTGGATGGGCGCGGGTGATCCCGCGTAGGCGCTGGCAGCAACACTTGCAACTGTATGACAAAGGGAACAGACTCTCACCTGTTTGCTGCCGCCGCCCCCCCTGAGGCTCAGACATCTGCCGCCTGAGGCGAGATTTTCATCTCGCCTCATGGCAGATGCGGCCCTGGTTCTACCAGTCGGACCCTCATCAATCAGTTTGTTATCTCATGTCCTGTGAATTGGGGATAACAAAGAATTTGGCTCAGTGTATTTAAGACCTCGAACCAGAGAATGAGCCGTACAATTATATCTGTGGTGGATTTTAGTGTGGATGATATTATGTATCTTATTATAGACTGTGATATATATGTATAGGCTGCAGAAGCCAAAAGACGCAATATATTATTTAATGTTTTTTACCTTTGCATAGGTCATCAGTATCAGGTGATGGGAGGTCCGGCACTTAGCAGCCACCAGTGTCAGCCACTATGTAGAGAGATGAGATGTTCTTCTGCCTCCCATCTCTTAGTTCAGGAACCTCTGACCTCCTGATCAGGGCCGCATCTGCCATGAGAATGAGGGTCCCTGTAAAGGGCGGCGAAATTCGCCGCTCTAAAGTGGGCGATTTGGGCGTCCATTAACGCCCGAATCGCCCACCAGCTAAATAAATCGCGCCTGTCTCTTTAAGACACAGGCGCGATTTATATGCGGAGCACCGCAGCGCCTTTCCGGCAGCTGCGTCACTCTGTTCTAAGCAGTGACACAGGCGTCATGACATGTCATGACGTGTCACGTGTCACTGTGCGGAGCCGCGTGAAGACGGGACCCGCGCGCCGAGGGAGCAGCTGCCTGCTGGTAAGTATATATTTTATTATTTTTCATGTGCTTTAATAAATTAAATGTGGCTAATAAGTGTGTGGGGAGGTGTCATGCTATACTGGGAGGGGGGGGGACTGTATGTATTATATGGGACTAGAAAACTTTTAATACTGGGGGGGGGGGGAGACGCTATATATATCATATGGGGCCATAATTGTTTGATACTGGGGGGGGGGATTCAGTATATATTATTTGGGGCTATAATTATTTTATACTGGGGGGTTCAGTATATTTTATTTGGGACTATAATTACTTTATATTAGGGGGGGGGGATGCTGTATATATTATATGGGGCCAGAATTATTTTATACTGGGGGGGGGTCAGTATATATTATATGGGGCCAGAATCATTTTATACTGTAGGGTGCTGTGTATATTATATATCACTATATCACTAAGCTGGGGGGGCTGTATATGGGATACAGTATATTACTAAGCTGGGGGGGCTGTATATGGGATACAGTATATTACTAAGCTGGGGGGTTGTATATGGGGTACAGTATATTAGTAAGCTGGGGGGCTGTATATGGGGTACAGTATAATACTAAGCTGGGAGGCTGTATATGGGATACAGTATATTACTAAGCTGGGGGGTTGTATATGGGATACAGTATATTACTAAGCTGGGGATGTATATGGGATACAGTATATTACTAAGCTGGGGGGATGTATATGGGATACAGTATATTACTAAGCTGGGGGCTGTATATGGGGTACAGTATATTACTAAGCTGGGGGGCTGTATATGGGATACAATATATTACTAAGCTGGGAGGCTGTATATGGGATACAGTATATTACTAAGCTGGGGGCTGTGTATGGGATACAGTATATTACTAAGCTGGGGGCTGTATATGGGATACAGTATATTACTAAGCTGGGGGGCTGTATATGGGATACAGTATATTACTAAGCTGGGGGGTGTATATGGGATACAGTATATTACTAAGCTGGGGGATGTATATGGGATACAGTATATTACTAAGCTGGAGGGCTGTATATGGGATACAGTATATTACTAAGCTGGGGGGGTTGTATATGGGATACAGTATATTACTAAGCTGGGAGGCTGTATATGGGATACAGTATATTACTAAGCTGGGGGGGTTGTATATGGGGTACAGTATATTACTAAGCTGGGGATGTATATGGGATACAGTATATTACTAAGCTGGGGGGATGTATATGGGATACAGTATATCACTAAGCTGGGGGCTGTATATGGGATACAGTATATTACTAAGCTGGGGGGATGTATATGGGATACAGTATATTACTAAGCTGGGGGGCTGTATATGGGATACAGTATCTTACTAAGCTGGGGGGCTGTATATGGGATACAGTATATTACTAAGCTGGGGGGGCTGTATATGGGATACAGTATATTACTAAGCTGGGGGGGTTGTATATGGGATACAGTATATTACTCAGCTGGGGGCTGTATATGGGGTACAGTATATTACTAGGCTGGGGGGGCTGTATATCGGGTACAGTATATTACTAAGCTGGGGGGGTTGTATATGGGATACAGTATATTACTAAGCTGGGGGGGTTGTATATGGGGTACAGTATATTACTAAGCTGGGGGGATGTATATGGGATACAGTATATTACTAAGCTGGGGATGTATATGGGGTACAATATATTACTAAGCTGGGAGGCTGTATATGGGATACAGTATATTACTAAGCTGGGGATGTATATGGGATACAGTATATTACTAAGCTGGGGGGCTGTATATGGGATACAGTATATTACTAAGCTGGGGGCTGTATATGGGATACAGTATATTACTAAGCTGGGGGGGCTGTATATCGGGTACAGTATATTACTAAGCTGGGGGGGTTGTATATGGGGTACAGTATATTACTAAGCTGGGGGGATGTATATGGGATACAGTATATTACTAAGCTGGGGATGTATATGGGGTACAATATATTACTAAGCTGGGAGGCTGTATATGGGATACAGTATATTACTAAGCTGGGGATGTATATGGGATACAGTATATTACTAAGCTGGGGGGCTGTATATGGGATACAGTATATTACTCAGCTGGGGGCTGTATATGGGGTACAGTAAATTACTAAGCTGGGGGGGCTGTATATCGGGTACAGTATATTACTAAGCTGGGGATGTATATGGGATACAGTATATTACTAAGCTGGGGGGGGTTGTATATGGGATACAGTATATTACTAAGCTGGGGGGGTTGTATATGGGATACAGTATATTACTAAGCTGGGGGGCTGTATATCGGGTACAGTATATTACTAAGCTGGGGGCTGTATATGGGATACAGTATATTACTAAGCTGGGGGGCTGTATATCGGGTACAGTATATTACTTAGCTGGGAGGGGACTCTATATGTGGGGCAAGATTTTATTTAAGCTGTAGGAGATATGTGTATGGGAGCTGTATATAATTTAATTGGGGGGGGGGGTGAATAACGAGGCCTTTAAAGAAATGAGAGCAGGGCTATATAAAAATACATTTATTATATATATATATATTCATTAGGGGGTGCTATATATTTGATCAGGGTTGCACTGTATGTAAAATCATGTAACATAATAAGAGGGTGGGATATATTAGTTATAGGATACAGATTACTTTGCATCATGTAAACCAAATGTTGGGGGGGGGGGTCTGTATTAATAAATTGGGGGTGTTGTATATTGATTGGTGCTTAGCATGCTATAATTTCAGTAGAATATATATATATATAATGAAGGGATGTTTTATATGTGGGGAGAGTGCGGTCAGTTGCGTTGTGAGGGGTATATGTTATTTAGGAGCGCAGTGTTGTTATCCAGGTGACTTTATACTGTAAGTGACTGTGGTATTTTTAGGGACGCCGGGTGGAGATGCTGCACGGAGCTGAAGATATCCGGCCATGACCTCAGCAGTGATACGTCATGGATTGGAGAACCCGGAATAAAGTCCTCCTGATGGAAGAGATTGTCATCTATAAGGTTCTAGATGCCACGAATCCCTCTCAGATCCTGTAGTCAGTCACACAGTGTCAGGGAGCTGCCTGTAGGGTTGTTACTTGTTAGTAAAGTTTAAGGATTTACTTAACAGGGAGCGGGGGGGGCAGCATTTTAATATTCGCCTCAGGCAGCAAATATGCTAGAATCGGCCCTGGTCCTGATCAGAGGAGGAAAATTTGTTGGTAATCTGTTATTACCCATTGGAGCAAAGCCTGGTCAGACGCCAACTATCAGCTAAGAAGACACAGATTCCTGATATTATCATGTGGAAAGCTTTGGAGATGACTGCAATGTTTCTTTATATCCTGATTCTTTACAGACCCGGATATTTACTGGGATACGTGGTTGTGAAAAGCCAATACTCGACAGGCAATAAGTATTCTCAACTAAAGCAATGTAGAAGAGCGCTGAGGCACAGCGAAGACACTTTGCATCAACCTCCTCTGACCCAACAAATGGCAACGGGAAAAACGGCAGCAAATGGCAGGTAATGTATATAGATCCTCGGTGGTGCTCAACTTCCAGCCAGGATGAAAAAAGCAGTGGCACTCACCGGTCAGAGGAAGTAAAGAAGAAGCTTTATTGTTCCATGTGGCAGTGCGGGGAGGACGCCAAACATGGCAGGCAACGGGCCGTTTCGCGCTACTATGCGCTTTCTCAAGCTTAAGACGCTGCTACTTCCGGTGGGCGGATAACAAAGATTTCCGGGTGCAGGAGCGTCATCATAGGAAACCAAAACCTGTAACGGAGACCTCCCTAAAAATAACAGACAGTGTAACAATGTGACCCATAAATAACAAACATTTCAGCTCAATGACCAGACTCTATTTTTAGAATCTGCATACCTCCCAACCGTCCCGTTTTGGGCGGGACAGTCCCGTTTTTTAACCCTTGTCCCGCCTGCACGGATCGTTAAGTGAAAGTCCCGTTTTTTTTTGCGTTTTCACGGATTTTTCCGTCTTGTCCCGCCCCCGAGTCCCGCCCCCCGAGTCCCGCCCCCGTCCTGCTCAGGATACAGAGAAGCCAGGGGGCGGGGTGCAGCGTCGTCCTCCTCTCCAGCTCCCGGGCTGTCTGCCCTCCCTGTCCTCAGGCTGCCACTTGCAGGCACATGGATGGATGGATGGAGCAGTGCAGAGTGTCATATTCTCTGCACTGCCCCTGCACAGCAGCCCCAGGGGATCAGCCTCCGTGCAGGCAGGAACTCTCCAGCTCTGCTACATCAATAGCTTCCTGCCCCCACCTCCTCCTGCCCCTCACTGAAGTTCGTCTGATGAAGCAGAGCCGAGTGTGTGCAGCTGCTGCAGTGTGATAACAGGTACTCTACAGGGACTGCAGGCAGCAGCTAAAGGGTTAAACACTTAACTTTCCTCCATAGACCCCCTGCCCCCATCCCTAACCCCCCCCCCCAGTGCCCTTCTATTCTGCTTTTATTGTACCATATACTTAATCCCTTAACCCCTTAAGGACGCAGGGTTTTTCCTCTCATTTCTCGCTCTCCAACTTCAAAAATCCATAACTTTTTCATGTTTCCGTGTACAGACCTGTGTGAGGGCTTATTTTGTGCGTAACAAATTTTACTTTCCCGTAATGTTATTTATTTTAACATGCCGTGTACTGCGAAGCTGCAAAAAATTCCAAATGTGGAAAAATTTTTTTAAAAAACCGCACGTGTCACATTCTTGTGGGCTCAGTTTTTTCGACTTTGACTGTGCACTCAAAATAACACCTCAGCTTTATTCTTTGGTTCGGTGCGATCGCGGTGATACCGGATTTATAGGTTTTATTGTGTTTTAATACATTTTCAAAAATTAAACGAATGTGTGCAAAAAAAAATTAAAAAAAATTTTGCCATCTTCTGACGCTAATAACTTTTTCATACTTTGGCGCACGGAGATGTGTGTGGTGTCATTTTTGGCGAAATGAGCCGACGTTTTCATTGCTACCATTTTGAGGTCTGTGCGACATTTTGATCATTTTTAATTTCATTTTTTATGTGATGTAAAAAGGTGTAAAAGTCGCATTTCGGACATTTGGGCGCCATTTCCCGCCTCGGAGGTCACCGCCGCCCGTAACCGTTTTTATATTTTGATAGATCGGGCATTTTGGGACGCGGCGATACCTAATGTGTCTGTGATCTTTACTGTTTATTATGTTTTATATCAGTTCTAGGGAAAGGGGGGTGATTAGAATTTTTAATATTTTATAAATTTTTTTTATTTTTAAAACTTTTTTTTTCTTTTTTATTTCCACAATTTCTTAGACCCTCTAGGGTACATTAACCCTAGATGGTCAGATCGCTCCTACCATATACAGCAATACTTCTGGCTCATTGTAACGAATCTGCAGAAGCCATGTAGCCTCGTGTCAAAAGAAGACCCGAGGCTACCACGGCAAACGATCGCCGCCCCCCGATGACGTTCGGGGGCACAGCGATCGTAAAAAAGACTTTGCCGGCGACAATGACCGACTGCGGTTATTAGCGGTGGGGGTTTTCTGCAACATGCAAAACCCCCCACCTTGTATGAAGAGGACTCAGCCCGTGAGCCCTCTTCATACACTCCTTATACTCTCTGCGCCGTAGAGCTACAGCGCAGAGCGTTAAGGGGTTAAAGGGGTTTTCCCACAAATACAAGTTAGGCCCTATCCATAGGACAGGGCTTAACCTGCTGATGTGTGGGGGTTTCAGTGATGTGACCCCCATAGATCATGAAAACGAGGGGTCTGTTGGGGTCCACATAAGGTCCATGTCATCGCTCTATGACAGTAATGGAGCAGAATGGTCATACACGGCCGTCTGCTCCATTACTCTGACAGAGCGATTTTTGCGTTTCCATATTTCACTCCCCACTTTCAAAAATCAATAACTTTTTTATTTTTCCACGTACAGAGCTGTGTGCGGCCTGTTTCTGCGTAACAAATTATACTTCCTAGTGACAGTATTAAATATTCCAGGCCCTGTACTGGGAAGCGGGAAGGAAAATATCAAATGTGGTTTTTATGGCTTTCACTGCGCGCTCAATAGGACCCCCCCCTTTACTGCGCTCCATAGGACCCCTCCCCTTTACTGCGCTCCATAGGACCCCTCCCCTTTACTGCGCTCCATAGGACCCCTCCCCTTTACTGCGCTCCATAGGACCCCTCCCCTTTACTGCGCTTCATAGGACCCCTCCCCTTTACTGCGACAACGAGCATGTCTCCCCCCCCTAGACAACAAGCATGTCCCCCCCCTAGACAACAAGCATTTCCCCCCCTAGACAACGAGCATTTCTCCCCCCCTAGACAACGAGCATGTCCCCCCCAAGACAACGAGCATGCCCCCCCCTAGACAACGAGCATGCCCCCCCCTAGACAACGAGCATGCCCCCCCCCAGACAACGAGCATTTCCCCCCCCCCTAGACAACGAGCATGTCTCCCCCCGACTCCTAGACAACGAGCATGTCCCCCCCCCCTAGACAACGAGCATGTCTACTCCCGACCCCTAGACAACGAGCATGTCCTCCCCTGTGGCTGCGTGCCCTTTTTTGTGTGTTTGTGTTATTTTTGTCTTCCAGGACCGTGCCTGCTGTGGACTGCTTCGGATTCGAAGAATTACGTCGATGACCGACATTTCTAACAAATAAAATGGTCAACGAGGGTGTGTCTGCGTTTTTGTTCAATAAAATTTTCTGAAAACGGTGTGATTATTTATTTTTTTGCGACACTCTTCATAGTTTGCCGTAGTAGTGGTGCCGGCTAGGTGACGGTGCTCATTACTAAGGGCAGGCCTTAGTGTTTGCCTTAATTTTTTTGGCAAATTCACACTAATGCCCATACCATTACCCCGGTACCCACCGCCACCAGGGGTGCCGGGAAGAGCCAGGTACAAACCAGTACCTGACCGTCTATAGATGGTCAGGTAGTGGGGCGGCTGCAGGCTGTTATTGTTGCGCTGGGATAGCCCCCTAACAGTGGGCTATCCCAGCTCAGTAATGGCAGGCTGCTGCTGCTTTTTTGTATCAGGCTGATTTGAACAATAGGGGGCACCCCATGCCGTTTTTCCCCCCATTTTTTTGTAAAAATGGAAACAGCCTGGGAGCCCCCTTTAAAGGGGGAACCCCACGCATATTTTTGTCAAAAATTTGAAGAAAAAACGGCATGGGGCTCCCCCTATTTTTCAAATCAGCCAGATACAAAAAAGCGGCAGCAGCCTGCCATTACTGCGCTGGGATAGGCCACTGTTAGGGGCTATTCCAGCGCAACAATAACAGCCTGCAGCCGCCCCACTACCTGACCATCTATAGACGGACAGGTACTGGTTTGTACCCAGCTCTTCCCGGCACCCTTGGTGGCGGTGGGTACCGGGGTAATGGTATGGGCGTTAGTGTGAATTTGCCAAAAAAATTAAGGCAAACACTAAGGCCTGCCCTTAGTAATGAGCACCGTCACCTAGCCGGCACCACTACTACGGCAAACTATGAAGAGTGTCGCAAAAAAATAAATAATCACACCGTTTTCAGAAAATTTTATTTGACAAAAAACGCAGACACACCCTCGTTGACCATTTTATTTGTTAGAAATGTCGGTCATCGACGTAATCCTTTGAATCCGAAGCAGTCCACAGCAGGCACGGTCCTGGAAGACAAAAATAACACAAACACACAAAAAGGGCACGCAGCCACAGGGGAGGACATGCTCGTTGTCTAGGGGGGGGACATGCTCGTTGTCTAGGGGGGGGACATGCTCGTTGTCTAGGGGGGGACATGCTCGTTGTCTAGGGGGGGACATGCTCGTTGTCTAGGGGGGGACATACTCGTTGTCTAGGGGAGGACATGCTCGTTGTCTAGGGGGGGACATGCTCGTTGTCTAGGGGAGGACATGCTCGTTGTCTAGGGGAGGACATGCTCGTTGTCTGGGGGGGGGGCATGCTCGTTGTCTAGGGGAGGACATGCTCGTTGTCTAGGAGGGCATGCTCGTTGTCTGGGAGGGCATGCTCGTTGTCTGGGGGGGGGACATGCTCGTTGTCTAGGGGGAGTGGAATATGCCCCCCAATTATATACATAAATATACATTGGTGCCAGTGGATGCGTTGAAGGTATGAGCAGTGACGTGGCCAGGGGGTGTGGTTAGGGGGCGTGGCTAGGGTGTGGCTTCGCGCGCCGCCATTTTGTCCCTCTTTCTCCTCCACAAAAGTTGGGAGGTATGGAATCTGACATGTGTCAGGATAATTGGTTATAACTTCGGAACGCTTTAATATATCCAGGTGACTTTGAGACTGTTTTCTCATGACACATTGGGGCAGATTTACTTACCCGGCCCATTCGCGATCCAGCGGCCTGTTCTCTGCACAGGATTAGGGTCCGGGCGGGATTTATGAAGGTTGTTTCTCCGCCGTCCACCAGGTGGCGCTGCTGCGCTGAAAAGCATCTCAACGCGCCGGAATACACCAGCTCGGACCAAGTGAAGGTAAGCGCTTCCCAAGCGACACATTTTCGGTTTTTAAATGTGGCGTTTTTTCCGAATACGTCGGGTTTTCGTTCGGCCACGTCCCCCCGTGCATGCCGGCGCCGATGCGCCAAAATCCGATCGCATGTGCCAAAAACCCGGGGCAATACAGGGAAAATCGGCGCAAATCGAAAATATTCGGGTAACAAGTCGGGAAAACACGAATCGGGCCCTTAGTAAATGACCCCCATTGTACTTCATATTAGTTGAAAAATCTTAGTGATAGGTTTTGCGTTACATTCTGAAAAATACGGAAATTATGCGAAAATTCAGAAAAATTCTCCATTTCCAAAGTTCGAATTCTTCTTCTTACCTGGCAGATTGTCAGACCACCCAAATAGCTTGATATCTAACATTTACCACATGTTTGCATTATGTTTGCATAGTTTTTTATGCATCATCTCATTTTTGTAGGATGTTATGAGAACTTTAGGTGCCATTTTTCACATTTGTATGAAAATTGTCACCACTCACGTTGAGGGACAACTCAGTTTTCAAGTGACTTTGAGAGATATAAATAATAATAAAACCCCATAAATGACCCCACTATAGAAACTACACCTCTCAATGTATATAAAAAAACTGTTATGACATCTGTTAACCCTTTCAGTGTTTCATGGGAGTAAAACAATGGACGTACAATTTAGGAACTGTAATTTTTTGGGGAAAATAAGTTTAGGCTAAAAATTACAGATTCACAATGGATTAAATGATGAAATACTCTGCAAGGTTTGACATACAATTTCTCCCGTGTATGGCAACATCACATATGTGGTGGTAAACTGTCGTTTGGGCACACAGCTGGGCATAGAATGAAAGCAGTGCCATGCAAAACAGATTTGTATTGTCACATTGTACAGGCTATAAAAGTTTTATTATTTTTTTAAATTAATGTATAATGTATTTTTTGCTGAATAAGATATACTATACACATACTTCAGTTTGAGTGATCTATAGCTTTTTCAAGAGATTTTATTAACTATTTTAAGGTAAGAAAAACCCAAAGAAAATCATTCATTTTTGATATTTTTTTCATACTTTTTTCATATTTTTTTTTTTCGTCCGCTCACCACAACATAAAAATATGGTGTTTTTTTTATTCTTTGGTTCACTACGGTTATGGTAATACCTCATTTATATAGTTTGTCTTATCTTTGCCCAATTTTGCGAAACAAAAACAACTGTGGAGAAATTCACTTTGTTTTTAGTATCGTCATCCGTTCTGAGGCATAACTTCAATATTTTTATGTTGACAGAGGTGGTTGAGGGCTTATTTTTTGCGAAAAGATTTGATTTTATCAGTGGTATCATTTTTGGGTATGTAACTTTCTTTGATCCTTTTTAAGAACATTTTTTGTGAAGACATTTTTTGAAAAATCTAATTACGGGATGTTTTCCGTGTGTTTTACTATGGCGTTCACGCTGCAGTTCTAACAATGATTTTGTTTTATTGTGCAGACTTTTAGGGATGCAATGGTACCAATACTAATGTATTGTAATGCAGGGTAAACAGACAGTGTAGAGTCTAAATGGAGGAAACATCGGGCATCACCGGGTACTTAGCAGACCTTAATGACCGCCGTAGAATCCCGATAGGGCGGTCATTAAGGGGTTAAGCACCAAATACAGGTAAATAAAAACAAACAAAACCACATTACAGAGCATCGACATTTGCACTATTCCTTCTGAACAGGGCTGGCATATAAGTGTTGCGAGATTTGGATTAAGGCTATATTCACACTGCCGTTGCCCGCCCGTACCGTAGCGGGCAACGGCAGTGTACGGGGGAGGAGGAGGAGGTGAGCGCAGCTCACCCCCGCTCCTCTCCATAGCAACGTATGTCGCACGGCGCCGTATTACGGGAAAAGATAGCACCGTACCTCTCCCGTAGGGTGCCGTGCGCCCATTGCTGCCTATGGGGGACGTATATCGGCCGTATATACGTCGGCTGTATATACGTCCCCCATACGTTAGTGTGAATATAGCCTTACTCCTACTATGTGCAACATCCCCCACCGGGGCCTAGCCTTTTCTCGGGGCCTGGAGTCAGCCGGGGCCCGCAGTACCTGAGTGGCTGGCGGTTGCGGCCTAGCGGGTACTGCAGGTGCAGCAACATCCTCCGGACCTTCAGGGGGAGGAGCGCTGTCGCCCGGGGTGTCGGCTGTTCCAGCCGGGGACTCAACTGAGCCAGGGACCACAGAGGGGTCCAGCAATAAATAGATAGGAACCTGCGGCAGCGCTGCGGCTCCTTCCAGCTCCGGTTCTTCTGGGGCCGGGTCGTCACCCCATTGGTAACCGGCAAGCGGAGAAATGGGCCTCGTCAGAACCTCCGGACAAGGTTCACTAGCCGGGATGTCTTCTCCCACGGAAGAGCCAAGGGACAAGGCAATGCTCCCGGCAGGGGAGACGGTGGGGGTGGCGCCCTGGATCATGCCCGGCCCATGGATGGCAATGGGACCCGTACTCACGATCACCGTGGATGAAGCATTCACGTGGGTCACCGCCCGGGGACTTGCAGCCGAGGAAGAAGAAGTGTTCGGGGATTCCGGCCACTCGTCGTCCTCATACAGCTCGTCGTACGATGGGTAGCGGCCCTCGTCGGAGTCCGGGATCCGGGTCACACCAGCCGCCCATGGCCCTCGGGGCCCCTCCTGCAGAGAGAACTCAATACACTCTCCCGGTCTTAAATTGTGAAGCCTTTCCGGAAGGTCAGGCCTCTTGACGGACCGGCGGGGAATAAATACCTCCCGTCCGGTGTAGTCCTGGGTGGCGAAGCCATAGCCACGCTGCCGGTCGAAGTACCGGACCATGCCGGTGGTGCGGTTTTGTTCCACCCAGGCTCCAGCTGCAGACCGGCCGGCCATGTAACACTGGGCCTCCTTCTCGCGGCGTCGCTGTTCTGAAACAGCGTCTCCGAGTCTCTGGCGGACGGCCTCACCTCGGCCTCGAGGCTGCGGAAACTCCGGTGCTGGGGCTCGTGGCTCCGGTGTAGGCTCGGATCTCCGTGGTTGTCGGGCAGGTGCCGGAACAGGAGCAGGAGCAGCCGGAGGATCAGGAACCGTCACAGCAGGGCTGGCAGGCCGAACAGCAGGGACAGTAGGCCTCGGAGCAGGTGGCACGGCAGCAGTAGGCCCAGGCGCGGGCTCAACAGGAGTCGGGGCCTCCTCACGTGGCGCCTCCACGTGGGCCCACGGTATCGGCATGGTAACCGGGAGAGGCACGAGGAACCGCCCGGGTGGTACTTGGTACTCCGTCACCGCCTGGAAATACCTCCTGGTGATGAAGGCTCGGGTCAGTCCTCGATGCAGCCGGTGCCCCGCGAAGGGCCTCCGGACCGGCTGAGCAGAGACCACAACCATGGTCTCCAGAACCTCGAAGAACTCCGGTTGCTCCACGGGAGGGAATCGCGGAGGACCCCACATGGTGCTGACCTCACTGTTCAAGATCCGCACCAGTTCTGGCATTTCGTTGAGGCGGGGCAGGAAGTCCGCTTCGTGCCAGAGGGAGGAGTCCAAGTCCTTCCCGCCAAGAGCTGTGGCGGGCTCTAATTTTTCCTGCACCACAGGAGGCGGGATTCGCGCCCTTTGCGCGTGGGTGGAGCTTGGTGTGTCATCTGGGTTTCCCGCCAGTGAAGGTTTTGGCGGGCTGGAATTGCTTGCTGCGCCACAGTTTCGTGAGGTAAAATGCTTCAGACGCGGCAGCGCCGGATGTAGCAGAGCTGACAAAGTTCTTTGCAGGGGTTAACCTCTTGAATGCTGGAGCGGTGCTCGACAGCACGTGGCAGCAGTAATACAGTTCAATGCAGAAACACACAATCACTTGGGCCTAAACCCGGATGCCAGCAGGGTTAGGCAGCACAGTCTTTTCAATAAAGGATAGTCTTTAATGCCGGAATAAGGCACAGAAGTATCAATCCTGTTCGTGATGCCACTTGCAACATCCCCCACCGGGGCCTAGCCTTTTCTCGGGGCCTGGAGTCAGCCGGGGCCCGCAGTACCTGAGTGGCTGGCGGTTGCGGCCTAGGCCCGCTAGTGTCACGGTGCTTAGTATGGGGAACCGGAGGGCTGTCCTACAGCCTGGCAGGTCTCCAGCAGGGTGGTGTTGGCAAGAAATGATGAGGGAGAGGCGGCTATAGCGGATCTCCCTGGGGCAACCCTTTAGTGTCTAGAGTATGTGTGGTGGACAGGGTGCCGGTGATGATGGCAGCTGTAGTAGCAGGGACCAGACGGAGGCAGAGGTTGAACAAAAACAACTTACAGTTCTTTATTGGAACCGACAGGAACCGCAGCAACGTGCCTTTAACAGATTGGTGGATTGCTGAGTTGCAGTTGGAGGGAGCCACAGGAGGGATTCTCAGCCTGGATGCAGAGGGCAGGCTGGGAGGTAGCTGTGTCCTAATAGGAAGCTTCAGCTTGTCCTGGAGTGCTTCAGGTATCACCCTTGAAGGTAGGATGATACCCCTTTCCTCACTAACTCTTATCTATTAGCTCCACTCTTCAGAGGCAGGGGCTAGGCTCTTCCTGCTCTGGTATGGTATGCTGGCTGAATAGAGTCTGGACTGGGGTAACCCAGTCTGCTTCTTCTGATCTGAGCTAGGCTAAATCTAAACTCTTCTGATGTCCTGCAGACCCTCAGGTCTGACCAGGACTGGTCTCTTCTCCCTCCAGGAAGAGACTCCTCTCTAGAACATTCCTGGCCAGGGGTTTTGTAACTTCCCTGGTCAGGTGGTGGCTGCTCCTCCAATTACATCTCAGCTTACATTGGATAGAATGCAATACAAGTGATTGGACGACAGATCTTGCATCATACAAAACACTTAACTCCTGCCTTGCCAGGCAGGAGCTACCACTGCAATGTCCCCTGTGTGATGTGATGACATGCTGTGGGACGTATTCGCAAGCACTCCTTCGCCATTGCATCGGCGAGGGTGTTGCATATGCACCACAGTAACACCTTTTTTTAATGACTATATTCCCAATGTAAAATTTGTCGCCGGGACCTATCAAAATGTTTACTACAAATGTAGTTCTGCATCTCACGAAGGATCTAACCCTGCGTGAGTGTCCTCCAAAATTGATGACTTTACTCTTAATATTATATTGGAAAAAATTACAGTGACCACATCTGTAGTTCCCTTCTGGGACACAATCCTTTAGCCAATTCTTTTTGGTCATGGTAAACCTACTTTTTACTAGATGGTTTCTTAATGTAGTGCTGCGTCTAAAAGAGATTAGAGGTTTTTCCACTACTACCCTGTTTCCCCGAAAATAGGACAGTGTCTTATATTAATTTTTGCTCCTAAAGAGGCACTAGGTCTTATTTTCAGGGGATGTGTTATTTTTCTATGAACATGAATTTACATTTAGCATTGAACAAAAAAATCAACTTCTCTAACATCCTTATAACTCTCCAAACTCTGAATTTCATGCTGTATTTCTTGTGACTCCATTTCTATTAGAATCATTGGCCCCAGTCTCTCATGTTTAGTAAAAGCACTTTCTATAAATGACCCTTCTTATCCTGGTAGCTGCTGGTATCACATTTGCAGCACAACAGTCAGTGATTTACTTCCATGAATTCTTCCCCATGTCACAACCTTCTGCAGCATCTAAAAGATTTCCTGATACTAATGTATGCGGTGGGCGGGGCCGCTGCAATGGCTGCCGCTAGGTCTTATTTTCAGGGGAGGTCTTATATTTCTAAGCCTGAACAAAATTGTACTAGGTCTTATTTTCAGGGTATGTCTTATTTTAGGGGAAACAGGGTATCTCCCTTAGTTGACTTTCCTCCTGCAAGATCTTCCAATTCTTAAATAGCGCAGCCTTTATGAGCTTTTCATGTGGACTGTAAGAGAAGGTGAACGAAAATGTTTTTTTGTACTCCCTTCTACACTACAATAGTTTCCACCCTACCCATACAAAAGACAGTGTACCCTATAGCCAATTTTTACGACTGAAGAGATTAAATAGCGATGTTGATGCTTTTGAGGTACAAGCGGGGGAACTAAACAAAGACTGGTGGACCCTGGTTACCCTAAGCGCATTATAGACACTTGAAAAATCTAGAGAACAGGGGGCCGGGAGACATTGAAGAGAAAAGAAAAAGAGAGACAATTGCATGGACACTAACACCAAAAAAAGATTTTCGTTCACCTTCTCTTACTGTGGCCCCCTACGCCACAAAAGGGTCACGTGCTATACAATTATCATGTAGACAATACCTTAAATACCTGTGCCAGCAGTTTGCACTAAAAAGAACGCGCAAAGTTCCTCGGAAAACTGGCGCATAGTCCTTAGTAAATGTGCACCACAGTATTTTGTCTATAACAACTTGTCCCCTGATATAAATAGCGCTCTGGTGTCTGAAGTCTGGAAATGTGCGTCCTGATTTATCTTAGTGGTTGATATATGAGGCATGTGGGTCTGATAGTTTTTTTAGACTTTTGTCACAAAAAGGTGGCAAATGTTTAATCAACCCCTTGCCTACGGCTGCTTTGCACTGGATTTTGCAACATTTTACCACAATTGCGCAAACATTTACAATTTTTTTAGCCGCCCACATCTGCATTTTTAAGACACAACAGTGTAAAACTCTGTTGCAGCAAACATTGCAAAACAAGTGTAAAAGTCGCACATTTATGGTACAATTTTGCAAAAGTCGCAGAAAATAGAGAAACCTGATAACTTCCTCCCGTTCTTTTTAATACAGACACAGATATGACTGCAAGAGTAACACACTGATAGAGGGCAGAGGCTGTGCTGATCTCCGGGAGTCATAAACCTCTCATCCGCCATGGAATAATTGTCACATTGGGGGTCATTTACTAAGGGCCCGATTCGCGTTTTCCCGACGTGTTACCCGAATATTTCCGATTTGCGCCGATTTTCCCTGTATTGCCCCGGGATTTTGGCGCACGCGATCGCATTGTGGTGCATTGGCGCCGGCATGAACGCGACGGAAATCGGGGGCGTGGCCGAGCAAAAACCCGACGAATTCGGAAAAACCTCCGCATTTAAAACAATAAAAGTGTCGCTTGGGACGCGCTTACCTTCACTTGGTCCGGCTCGGTGAATTTCAGGGCATTTGGATGCTTTTCAGCGCAGCAGCGCCACCTGGTGGACGGCAGAGGAACTACCTTGATGAATCCGGGCCGGACCCGAATCCACCACAGAGAACGCGCCGCTGGATCGCGAACGGACCGGGTAAGTAAATCTGCCCCATTGTCTGCCAATGATTGCCAAACAGGTTTTGTGCTAGACCTGCCAAAAACTGGACATAACAAAAATGCCACAGATGAAGCAACAACAATGGCCGCCCTGGAATCCTTCAGTAAGAGCCCAGTAGTGGGGTATGAAGTAAGTATATCAGATACTACCAAGTTATTAGTCATGGTGCAGAATATTAGGGGGTTCACATAGATCAGACCCCAGTTTTATTGAGATATAAGAGTGGACTGATATAGAAGTACAGTATATATCATGGACTCCACTGATGAAAACTGTCACTCATGGCAACCAATCAGAGATCAGCTTTCATGTTCTATAGCTTTTTCAGCATGAAAGCTGTGCTGTGATTGGTTGCTGTGCTGTGATTGGTTGCTATGGGCACAGATGATAACATCACAATGGCTGTAGCCTTCTGCAGAGTGAAGCTTCCTGTACACAGCGATCAGAGCAGAGCAGGGGCGGAGGATCCTCCAGGCCGGAGATAGAAGACCCCCAATAATCCCAGGATCACCCCCCCCCCCCCCCCGGGATCTGTCTCCTCTGCTGTCAGGTAGGGAGCGGCTGTCATCATGTTGTATCCATCACATACCTGCTGCTGTCATGGAGGGGAAGTGTCAGAGCCCCCCATACTGCAGGACACAAGGGGCAGCAGGGACATATTGTACCTCCCAGAGTGTAGGACCTGTCATGGAGGGGAAGTGTCAGAGACCCCCATACTGCAGGACACAAGGGGCAGCAGGGACATATTGTACCTCCCAGAGTGTAGGACCTGTCATGGAGGGGATGTGTCAGAGCCCCCATACTGCACGACACAGGGGGCAGCAGGGACATAATGTACCAGTCCTGAGTGTAGGACCTGTCATGGAGGGGATGTGTCAGAGACCCCCATACTGCAGGACACAGGGGGCAGCAGGGACATAATGTACCAGCCCAGAGTGTAGGACCTGTCATGGAGGGGAAGTGTCAGAGACCCCCATACTGCAGGACACAGGGGGCAGCAGGGACATAATGTACCTCCCAGAGTGTAGGACCTGTCATGGAGGAGATGTGTCAGAGACCCCCATACTGCTAGACACAGGGGGCAGCAGGGACATAATGTACCTCCCAGAGTGTAGGATCTGTCATGGAGGGGATGTGTCAGAGACCCCCATACTGCAGGACACAGGGGGCAGCAGGGGCATAATGTACCTCCCAGAGTGTAGGATCTGTCATGGAGGGGATGTGTCAGAGACCCTCATACTGCAGGACACAGGGGGCAGCAGGGACATAATGTACCTCCCGGAGTGTAGGACCTGTCATGGAGGGGAAGTGTCAGAGACCCCCATACTGCAGGACACAGGGGGCAGCAGGGACATAATGTACCTCCCAGAGTGTAGGACCTGTCATGGAGGGGATGTGTCAGAGCCCCCCATACTGCAGGACACAGGGGGCAGCAAGGACATAATGTACCTCCCAGAGTGTAGGACCTGTCATGGAGGGGATGTGTCAGAGCCCCCCATACTGCAGGAGACAGGGGGCAGCAGGGACATAATGTACCAGCCCAGAGTGTAGGACCTGTCATGGAGGGGATGTGTCAGAGACCCCCATACTGCAGGACACAAGGGGCAGCAGGGACATAATGTACCTCCCAGAGTGTAGGACCTGTCATGGAGGGGAAGTGTCAGAGACCCCCATACTGCAGGACACAGGGGGCAGCAGAGACATAATGTACCTCCCAGAGTGTAGGACCTGTCATGGAGGGGATGTGTCAGAGCCCCCCATACTGCAGTACACAGGGGGCATCATAGACATAATGTACCTCCCAGAGTGTAGGACCTGTCATGGAGGGGATGTGTCAGAGCCCCCCATACTGCAGGACACAGGGGGCATCAGAGACATAATGTACCTCCCAGAGTGTAGGACCTGTCATGATGTCATGAGGAAGTGATAAAGGTCCTTGTAGTTACACGGGTGCAGGACTCCAGCAGCTGCACTGTGTACAGGGGCAGGACATGGACTTCAGTGTTACTATACGTCACCTCTGTGTGTGAGTCGACCCGATGGTTCGTGTTCGGCCGCCTGACCCGGACATATTCCCAGATTGTGAACATCCAATCTGGCAAAGTAGCTCCCTAGCAACTAGCAATGGCTATGATTGGCCAGGGGCAATATGTCCAGATAAGGAGCCGAACCCGATACCGAACCCGACCATCAGGTCCACTCATCTCTACTTATAGAAAATGAAGCAGAGCCGTATATGTGATCTGTGTGGTTACACTGTGTGCAGCAGAGCTGTGTGTGTGCACGTGCTGTGGTTTCCATTCCTAAACCTTTGCACCCATCTTCTTATTTATTACCCATTATTATTACTCATTTTTATACAGCAATAACATCCCCTAATTAAATAAAAGTTCAGCTAATATCCTGTCTACCAACCCTCTTTATTAATTGAGATACTGTTCAGCATCCCCCTTATTTACATATTGTCCATCAGCCAGACCCCATATTAAGATACTGTCCAGCGACCAGACCCTTATATAAACATACTTTCCAGCAGGCGGACCCCCTTATTAAGATACTATCCAGCAGGCGGACCCCCTTATTAAGATACTATCCAGCAGACACCTTAACAGGGCCGGCACCAGCACTGGGCATAACCTGGCAAGTGCAGAGGCCAAGGGCTGCTGGGGGCCCTCATTAGGCTGTACATAAGGAATCCATGGGGAAGAGGGGGGGGGGGCTGAATCTAATTAATCCATAATAATAATAATAATTCCTTTATTTATATAGCACACACAGATTACGCAGCGCTGCACAGAGTTTGCCAAATCAGTAAGGAGTGAGGGGGTTTAATATAAAATAACCATGAGGAGGCTAATTGGGATGATAAACTAGGGAATATTTTAGGGAAAAGGAGACTATTTTAGTTTCTGAATTTTTAATGCCGCCATGTTAGTTCACTGCAAAGGGGCCTACGCAGGCTTTGTCACCCAGGGGCCTACTGAAACCTAGAGCTGTTCCTGCTCCCTAAGATACTATCCAGTACCCAGGCCTGTATATTAAGATACTATCCAGCAGCCAGACCCTCTTATAAAGATACTGGGGCACATTTACTAAGAACAGAACACTAAATGCAGTTTAGTGTGCAGTGTAGTGCCAGTGTAGTGTGCAGGATGCAGGATTTGTGGCGCACTTTCTTCATGAATCTGGCGCCCCCTGCACTGCCCTGACAGAGTGCACCAACTTTTTTTGGTGCTCCTTTAACATGGAGCGTGCAACACTATTCTGTCAAACTTTGCATGTTAAATTTGGTGCACAGTCGGACTGAGCTCCAGAACGCCCCCTAATTTGTGTTGCATGATGCATAGTGCAGCTGCGCCACAAAAGGGTCTGGTGTGGCGCGGACACTTCTTAAATACCTGTGTAAGCGGTTTTCACTAAAAAGAACGTGCAAAGTCCGACAGAAAACTGGTGCACGGCCCTTAGTAAATGAGCCCCAATGTCCGGAAACCGGACCCTGCATTAAAATTACAGTCCAGCCGTCAGACCCCATAATAATTAATATGTAGCCCTTGTCTCCCGTGTGGCCCACATTTATGAAAAGCAGCGCTTACTGCACCGGGGCACATTTACTAATAACAGCGCAGTCTGTACTATGTGCAGTTTGCAGAGGGCCCCAGATTCAGGATTTGTGGCGCACGTTCTTTATGAATCTAGTGTCCCCTGCACTGCTCCGACAGAGTGCACCAACTTTTTTTGGTGCACCCTTAACATGGGGGCGTGTGACACATATCTGACGGACTTTGCATTATGAATGTGGCGCACGATCCGACTGTGCACTGGAACGCCCCTTTATGTCCAGTTTTATGCCTAATTTTGGGATAGCCGTAGCCGTAACACAAAAGAGCCACGTCCAGTACATAAGTGGCGCAGACATTTCTTAAATATCTGATCAAACAGTTTTCACTAAAAACATGAAAAGTCCAACAAAACTGGGGCTTTAGTAATCTGGCACATTAGGGCTCATTTACTTACCCATCCGCTGGAGATCACAGATGATAATGCACTGTGCCGCCATTCACTAAGATTGTGCGCCCGATATCCTGCATGTGTCGCTTCCCCGCTCTGACAGAGTTCACTTTCTTGGATTGCAACACAATTTGCAAGTAAAATCCCGCACTCAGTCCGAATCAGTCGGATCAGCCCCTAATTGTGTCGCATGGAAGCCAGCGCAGCTGCGCCAAAAACAAATCGCGTGCAACACAATCCCAGCGCAGACACTTGTTACATACCTGTCCAAGCCGTGTAATCCCCGAAAAAGACAAACAGTCCAACGAAAGTGCGATCTGCGACCCTTAGTAAATGAGCCCCGATGTATTTGCCCACAGGTCTAATTGTAGCAGTAAGGCCCCGTTATTGTGCGTCTAATTTACATACATTAAAGTTACAAACAGTTATTTTTAAATTAACTTAAAATGAATGTTATAAATAATTCCCTGATGTGTAGCAGTAGTTTCCATGTATAATATGTAAGGTCCCGGTGCACAGGGGAACACAGCAATGTCTTCTTGGTGCGGACGGGGGATGTTACTTATTTATTGTACAATATTAATATATTTATGTGGGTGGATTTTTGTGAGTGATCTCATAATAGACCCTTGGGGGACATTTACACATTTATTTGGAGGTATTGGGGGGATAATAAGGTGGAAGGTGACATTATACTTTGTGTGGGGGGGGGGGGGGGGTCATTTTGATAAAGTTATATCTAAGTTGTTGTGGCTGGTAGATTCACATACAACAATGTAGTTACAGGGGCCCATAGCCAAATGTGTGTTATGGGGCCCCAAGCTGATCTGCACCCATGGATGTGAGTTACTGTATAATATGTAATAATGTTGGTCCTCACTACGATTGCTCCATATGACTGTTTGTACTCTGTAATGTAATATTATATTTGTATACGTCCCATATGATTTTTACAGCGCTGCGGTATATGATGGCGCTATATAAATAAATATTATTATTATTGCTTGTGTTTGCCTTATATTAATAGCTGTTATTATGTTACTTCTTTTAATAACTATTATACACTTAGACTTGTTACTGTTTGTCTTTATGATAAGAAATTGTCCTTCACCTTTGTTTCTTTATGGTTTTTCGATTGTGTAATTATAATAGTAGTAATAATATAGATATGTAATATCACGTTATCATTATTTACATTACAAAGACATAAGTGTTCATTGCCCTAGAGGCACCAGCCCACAGAGGCACCAGCCCACAGAGGCATCAGCCCACAGAGGCACTAGCCCACAGAGGCAATAGCCCACAGAGGCAATAGCCCACAGAGGCACCCGCCCACAGAGGCAATAGCCCACAGAGGCACCCGCCCACAGAGGCAATAGCCCAGAGGGGCATCAGCCCACAGAGGCAATAGCCCGCAGAGGCATCTGCCCACAGAGGCAATAGCCCAGAGGGGCAATAGCCCACAGAGGCACTAGCCCACAGAGGCAATAGCCCAGAGAGGCATCAGCCCACAGAGGCAATAGCCCACAGAGGCACTAGCCAACAGAGGCACTAGCCCACAGAGGCACTAGCCCACAGAGGCACTAGCCCACAGAGGCACCAGCCCACAGAGGCAATAGCCCACAGAGGCACTAGCCCACAGAGGCATCTGCCCACAGAGGCAATGGCCCAGAGGGGCAATAGCCCACAGAGGCACCAGCCCACAGAGGCAATAGCCCAGAGAGGCACCAGCCCACAGAGGCACTAGCCCACAGAGGCATCAGCCCAGAGGGGCAATAGCCCAAAGTGGCACTAGCCCACAGAGGCATCAGCCCACAGAGGCATCTGCCCACAGAGGCATCTGCCCACAGAGGCAATAGCCCAGAGGGGCAAAAGCCCAGAGGGGCATTAGCCCAGAGGGGCATTAGCCCAGAGAGGCATCAGCCCACAGAGGCATCAGCCCACAGAGGCACCAGCCCACAGAGGCAGTAGAGTGTTAGAGTTCTAATAATTTTATTTGTTTTGCTTTTATTCTACTTCAATGTGTTTGTATAAATTGTAATATCTTATCCTTTTAGTCATATAGATAAAGATACATTTCTCAGTGTTGTGTTCTAGTTGCAGATGTATCTGTACATGGAGACAGAGCTCCGACTGCCGGAGAGCAACACAGATATCTGACCCAGGGGGAAGGTGGTAGATTGAAGGAACAATCCTGTGTCTCATATCAAGGGGTAAGATGGGCCACAAGAAGCAGGCGCTGCCGGCAGACTGGGAGAGTGTGACCCAAGATGGCGCTCAGAGCAGTAACAGCAGTAACATGGTGGAGACAGCAGCTAACAAGCCACCGGACTTCACCACAGACTTTTTTTTTAAATTAACCCTTTTAGAAGCTGGAGAACAAGTAAATTCTACTTCTCCACCCAAGAGTTCTCCTCTAGACAATAGCCCTTTCAATTAAGAAGTTAAAAAGTTCCCATAGAAATATTTTAGAATTTCATCTGCCTCATATTCATCTTGGTGTTTTAAGAGAAGTGGCAGAAGAGGAGAACAAGGATAACCGGGTATCACCGGCTTCAGGAGTGACACATGAAAAACACTAGAAGTACAAGAGGATGTAGCGCAGAGAGACGATAAATCACAGGACTGATGTAATGAGTTATGGATTAAGGACTGTAAAATAGAAGAGCAAATTTCACCCTAGGTTCTCGGAGTCTGATCAAGCATGTAGACAACCAAACCTTATCTCCTTAGCAACATGAGGCTACCAAGCATCTCCTTTTATAAGTCTTGTTCCAGGCCAGAGCTTTCTGCAGAACATCTTGGACTATAGACCAGATGGTGGTAAATTTCTAAACCTCAGCATCAATGGTGGACACGTTAGAGAAAGGCAAGGTTGGAAGATTCATTTAATGAAGATGTTTGCAGTTCCTTATAAAGAATGAAGATTTAGTGGAAGATTCATGAAACAGATTGCAGTAACAGTAGTTGTATCCAATTATCCTGCACTGGGAAGAGATATAGCCTAAGGATCTTCTCCAGGTCTTGGTTTACCCTTTCAGTTTGTTAAAAGTTAAAGTGTAAAATGTTGGTGAATCAGTTCACCATGACCCAGATGTTGTTCTAACTTTTAGATGGTGGGAGATATTTGTCCATGCACTCTCTAGAATAGGAAGCGTTCGAAGAAGAGTGATCGGACATCCAATCTGCTTATCTACTGCAATGAAGGATCTGGAAAGTATTTTGTTCTTCAAAACTGGAACATAGGTCACCAAAAGATCGAAATGGGAGAAGGAATGAGAGCACCAGGCCTGGGGAGGCTTCAGGCATCAGGCTGAATGAAGTTAAAGGGTTCTCATGGTCACTGTGCCTATAAGATGTTGAGATCATTTCAAAAGATGCCTCTACTCCAAGCCAGTTTAAAGGCGAGAAGCTCTTTCTCTATTGTGCCCTAATTTTTCTCTTCTGTATAGAATTTTTTGGAAATTTACCTGCGGGGATGTGTTTTCACAGAACTCGGCTGTTCAGAAAAGACAGCCCCCACGGCAATAGAAGATATATCATACTAATACTTCCTGGAATCACTCCTAATTGCCAATTCTACAAACCTCAGGATTGCCTTCAATCCTGGAAAGGAATAGAGGGTTGCTTGAATGGACATTTTTCCAACTTCCAGAAGAGGTGATTAAACTCTGGAAGACCACAGGTGCATTACTGAGACTGAAAGGTATAACCAAGTGTCAGCCTTCAGGGGTAGTGGACCCACAGGACCACAGCAAACAATGATGTAAGCTGACACCTGGGATCGGAGTCTAAGTGGCAGCAGGTCTTCACCAGAGCCCACCGCAAAGCTGGTTGGATTTTCTGCTGCGTGGTACCACCAGGTCGTTCCACAGGTGCGCGTTTGTCCGCGGTGGCAGCCAAGGTGATGCAAGCTCATGGTCAGGAGGTCAAGACGGGCGTCAAAGGTTCAGGGTCAGAGGCAGAGCAGAAGGCCAGGGCTGGCAGCGGAGGAGCATAAATGGGAACAGGTCCGGGGTCACAACGGGAGATCAATGCACAGGAATACAGCAAGGGAACAAGCTTTCTCTTGGGAATGCTGGGAGAAGTTGGCTTTTTCTAAATCTGGGAAATGGCCAGCGCCAATCAGCGGTGTGTGGCCCTTTAAATTTACAAGCGCCGGAATGCGCACCCTAGGAGACGGGGACGTGGGAAGCTGCGACGGGAGCAGGAGCGTGAGTGATGGCAGAGGGAGCAGGCGCCACGGAGAGGGGCATGGCTGCGCCTGCGACCCGGGATGTGTGTCACAGGAGCCCCCGTGACAGCACCCCCCTATGGTCTCCCTCTCTTCTTAGTCTGGGGAAACCATTGCAGGAGGTTACGGTGCAGAATGTTATCCTCCTGCTCCCAAGATCTCTCCTCAGGCCCGAACCCCTTCCAGTCAACAAGGAAGAAATGCTTAACTCTCACTGTCTTCATGTACAGAACCTCCTTTACAACAAAGAAGTCAGTGGAGTCAGCCTCGGGAGCAGACAGAGGAGGTTGCCAAGAGCAGCAGTTCAAGATGACAGGTTTAAGGAGAGTAACATGGAAGGAGTTCAAGATGCGCATAGTGGGAGGAAGACAGAGTTTATACGCCACAGGATTTATGCGCTTCACCACCTAGAAAGGCCTCAGAAAACAGGGTTCAAGCTTGTAGCTAGGGATTTTCAGCCAGGCGTATCTGGATGATAGCCACACCTTGTCATCCGGAGAGAAGACTGGAGGAGACCTACATTTCTTATCGGCCTGGGACTTTGTGCGGGCAGAGGCCCTAAGTAGAGACTGAAGAGTCTGTTGCCAGATTGATTTGAGGTCCTGCACCAACTCTTCTACCACAGGAATATCTGAGGGAATGGACAGAGGAAGAGGTTGGCGTGGAATTCGTCTATAGACAATAAGGAAAGGAGCAGCACCAGCAGACTCAGAGTCCAGGGAGTTATAGGAGAACTCCGCCCATGTCAACAGATTGGACCTGTCATCCTGACAGGCAGAGACAAAATGGTGGAGAAAACAGCCCAAAGTTTGGTTCACGCTTTCAACTTGACCATTCGACTGTGGATGATAAGCGGAAGAAAAGTCCAGATTCTCTTGCAGCTGGTTACACAAGGATCCCAGAACTTACAAACAAACTGAACCCCTCGATCAGAAACGATGTGCTGAGGAAATCCATTAAGCTGGAAGATGTAATGGAAGAACAGACTGGCAAGGCGAGGAGCAGACGGAAGACCAGAAAGAGGAAAAAAATGGGACATTTTGGAAAACCGGTTAGTCACCACTCAGATGACGTTATTGCCAGAGGAAGGCGGAAGGTCCATGATGAAGTCCATTGCCACGTGCGACCACGGGGGCCTGTGTATCGGTAATGGCAGTAGCAAAACCAGCTAGTTTCAGGTGTCTTATTACGGGCACAGGAAGTGCAGAAACCCGCAAAATTCCCAATGTCTTTGACCAGGTCAGGTCCCCAATTGAAACGGGAAATGAGGGCCACAAAGCGTTGCACCCCAGGGTGCCCAGCCACACAATAACAATGTCCCCAAGTCAATATCCTCTTTCGAAGTGCAGTTTGGACATATGTCTTGCCAGGGGGAGCTGCCGAAGATCCACCGGAGTAGCAACAACCAGTTGTTCAAGAGAAATAATAAGCCGAGTAGTCAGTTCCTCTCCAATGACTTCAGAGGCATGAGAAAGGGCATTAGCCTTGACATTCTTCTCAGCAGGATGGAAGGGGATCAGGAGGTTGAAACATTAGTAGAAGAGTGACCAACGGGCTTGCCTAGATTTGAGCCATTGAGCTGTCTGGAGATATAGGAGATTCTTATGATCTTCCTATACATAGACGCGATGGTGAGTTCCCTCTAGAAGATAATGCCATTTTTCCAGGGCCAGTTTGATGGCCAGTAGTTCTCTATCTCCTATGGAGTAATTCCTCTCTGTGGAGGAGAAAGTCTTAGAGAAATAGCCGTAAGTGAGAGTTCGGCCTTTAGACCCTTTCTGGGTGAGCACCGCCCCTGCTTCTACCGAGGAGGCGTACACTTACAGATGAAAGGGCTTCTCTGTATCAGGCTGAGTGAGAACTGGGGCTGAGGCAAAGGCGGATTTTAATCTTGAGAAGGCTTCTTCAGCCAGCAAGAGACCATTGGCACCCTTCTTGGTGGGCTTCACAATAGGAGTGGACAAGAGTGGACAAGTGGGGGAATAAACTGCCGGTAATAGTTTGCAAAGCCCAGGAAACCTTCCGGACACGGCCATTGAAGAACAGCAGAAAACTTGGCAGGATCAGTCTGGAGGCCTCTGTCGGAGATAATATAGCCGAGGAAAGGAAGGCTTTGCTGGTGAAATTGGCATTTCTCAAGTTTCGCGAAGAGGCAATTGATCTTGAGGCGACTAAGGACTTGCCGTACGTGGGACTGGTGGGACTCTAGATCTGGGGAGAACACCAGAATGTCGTCAATATAGACCAAGATACAGGTATATAACAGATCCCTGAAGATGTTGTTGATGAATTCCTGAGATACGACTGCCACATTCGTAGGGGCAGTGCAGTGGCAAAGTCTCTGCTTGTTTCTAGGAAAATACATCAGCAAAGTCCGGATAACAAGTTGGAAGGCCCAAGTACTGGTAATTACTGTTGTGGGTGTTGAGGGCCATCTTGTATTTGTCTTGAGAGAGCTTTCGAATGAGGTTGTAGGACCCTTGTAAATCCTGCTTAGTGAAAACAGTGGTACTGCAGGTTATTTTAGGTGTAGCAGGTACTTATGTTTAATTTTTATTCAGCCTACAATAGTCTATCAAAGCTCTGAGACCACCATCCTTGTTTTCCTGTGCTAACTGGGGAGGAAAATGGTCAAAAGAATCCCCTTTGGAGACTGTCCAAAATGTACTTGGTCATAGGTCCTTCCTCGTGGAGTAGTTTTGCACAGAAACAAGTCCATGGCAAAATTCCAGGATTGATGGGGTAGAAACTTCACCACCTGCGACTTGCTGAATGCATTAGTATAGAAGTGATAGGGCTTTGTGGAATAATGTTACTAGTTTCAGAGAGACAGAGAGTGACTGGTTTAGTTGGTAACAATTTTTTCAGACATGATGACAGACATTGAAGGCCCCAAGAGAGTATTGCCACTTGGAGCAGTTGAGGTGAGGAGCGAGCTTCTGTAAGCATGGCAACCCCAGGATGAGTAGACGGATTGTCTTGGGAACCTCTAGAGGTTTGATATCCCACTGGTGCGGCGCATCAACTCTTCTAACCAGGGGGTTGGTATGGTACTGCATAAATCATTCTGATATCATTACAATCTGTGCTGAACAAAGATAATGTATGAGGAAGAGCAAACTGAGACGTTCCCCATCTGACTTCGGGTGAGCTAGAGACGATCATACTTATGGGATGTACTGGAGCTTGGATCGAGGCCAAGCTCAAAGCTGAAGTCAGAGTCATTGGAGCGTTTGCAGAGTTGAAGTCACAATGACCGAGACCTTGGAATGACAGGGTCAAGATAGAAGAGAGCGGGAATGCTGTGGTATAGAGAAAAGACCTGATACTCTGGTAGGAAGTGGCTTTATAGGCCATAAATGTACTTCCTGTGACCTAAGAGGGAACTTCCTGTAATTTCCAGTGATGCTGTGAACTGCCACCAAATGAAGTTGCAGCCTGTAACCTGCATTGTGGTCACCAGAGGGAACTACTGCTGTGAAGGGCTGTAAGACGTGGAGGGAGCGCTACCTCAGGTGCAACAAGATGTTCACACTAAATATGTGTTTATCGTCACAGTTATCTGTGGAAAGAGAGCTTAGGATCCCTATCCAACTGTGTACACCAGGCCGCCCACTAAATCCTATTGTAATAAAATTGTTACTCTATAAAGATTCAGATATGATGATGTGACAGGCCCAGGGATAGCAAGATAATAAAAACACATTGGTGTGAAGAAGACTTCTCCATATTACAATTACAAGGTGACTTCTGTTGATGGAGCTGTGTCCAGGACTTCCAGACTAAGTGATTGGATTTGTTCCAACCAGGTCACACTTCCAGAGCTCAGATGTCTGCCAGGATTGTCTGGTCCTCCTGTTCATTTGTGAAGGTTTTGGAGGCACATTTTCATCTTACGGCTCACCCATGCCAGACATTATGTGGAGCGTGCCTTTGGTATCCTATGTAGCAAGTGGAGGACGCTCCTTATCTCTCTTCAGATGGACCTGGACAATATGAAGCTGGTAGTCCAAGTCTGTGTTATCATATATGTAACTTCATAATGTCCAGATTCCTGACAGTGCAGCAGATGGTGACCTGGAGGAAATTTCGCCAACATCTTCAACCCCTCTACACCGGACTCTACATGGATGACCTGGAGCAGAGGATCAGTACTCCTCCTACTTTGTGTCCCCAGAGAGGGCTGTATCTTGGCAACCGGATTGGTTCTGGACTCTTTAGTTAGTTTAGGGTTGTTTTGTTATTCTTGGTAGTTAGTTTAGGGACTCGCAAGCTGATGAGGACCCGTGACGTGGGTTGCGAGCTTACGCTTTTCGGGCTCTAATTTTATTTTTTTTTTCAAAGTCAGATAAATTTAGAGCCTGAAAAGTTAACTAATACCTCATTGAAGATTTATCATTGTGAGGAAATGCTGCAAGCCATTACAATGTGAAAAAATAAGTAGAAATGTCAAAAAAAAGTATTTTTTCTCATTTTACCAATTTAAGTTTTTTTAATAGGCAGTAAATTTGAATGAACTTCTACCAAAGTATGTAAAACATTTTTTTAAATATTTTAGTTTATTAGTTCAGTTTATTTTTAATAATAACAGATCGGAAAATAATATGACCATTTAAGGGTGAAAAATTTGACCCTAATCAAGAACATACAGAAACCTATCCAAAGTATGTAAAATGTACATTGGCATAACTTCCATAGTTTCAGTGACAGATGACTCATTCATTTTCAATTTTTTGTTCTCACTTTATCCTGGTCCTGATTCATCCCTTACATAATCAGGTTTACTATAGCACTTCCCCTTATTCCATTCATATTCATTTGGTTTGTTGTACATTTGATATAGGGCAGTGATGGCGAACCTATGGCACTGGTGCCAGAGGTGGCACTCGGAGCCCTTTCTGTGGGCACTCAGGCCATCAGCCTAGGAGAGAGTTTACCAAACAGGAACAAATCCATTAAATCTTCCTGCAGTCCTAGGCAACTTATGAGATGTGGCACAGCACTATTTTACAGCGACACTTCATTGACTGTTTGGAACTGCTAGAAAAGTGAGAAGGTGTTGAAAGAAGTGCAGAGAGACCCTGGAGAGAAGCTACAATGATAGTCTGAATTTGCCCACCTTGTTTCAACTGTATTGGTGGCCTCAAGTGGCCGATACAATTGAAAGATGTGGAAGAACAGGTAGCAATAAGTTACTGCTTAAAATGGCACGTTGGCACACCAGGGTAAATAAGTGGGTTTTGGTTGTAGTTTGGGCACTTGGTCTCTAAAAGGTTCGCCATCACTGATATAGGGGTTTGTGCTGACATCTAGTGGTTTATTCGGGTAGTGTCCCTCTACTTATTTATTTCCATCCTCTTTTTCCTTTTTCTTTATTTGAAGTGCATTATTTAATCTACTTCTAACTTACCATATATACTCGAGTATAAGCCGAGTTTTTCAGAACAAAAATGTGCTGAAAAACCTCACCTCGGCTTATACTTGAGTCAAGAAAAAAACAAACAAACACCTTCCGAAGTCCCCCCAGCAGGTCCTCTACTATACAGCAATGCTCCGGCATCGGCTCCGTCCATCGCAGGCATCGTGACATCAGCTGCATGCTGACGTTCTAGTGTGGGCACCGGCATAGGCTCACACTATAATGTCAGCGAGCGGCTGCCGTCACAATGCCTGCGACGGACGGCACAGGGACACGGAGCCGATGCTGAAGCATCACCGTATAAGAAGGGGACCTGCCGGGGGTGCATTGGAAGGTGAGTACAGATTTGTTTTTTTCCTACAGGCATTATATTGGGGACAGGGACTGTAGGCTATATACTAGAGGGGGGCAGAGGCTGGCAAGCTATATACTACAGGGGGCTGGCAGGCTATATACTACAGGGGCTGGTAGGCTATATACTACATGGCGCTGGCAGGCTATACACTACAGGTGGCTGGCAGGCTACACACTACAGGGGGCTGGCAGGCTATATACTACAGGGGGCTGACTGGCTATATACTACAGGGGCTGGCAGGCTATATACTACAGGGGACTGGCAGGCTATATATTACAGGGGGCTGGCAGGCTATACACTACAGGTGGCTGGCAGGCTATATACTACCGGGGGCCAACAGGCTATATACTACAGGGGGCTGGCAGGCTATATACTACAGGGGCTGACTGGCTATATATTACAGGGGCTGGCAGGCTATATAGTACAGGGGGCTGTTAGGCTATATACTACATGGGGCTGGCAGGCTATATACTACAGGGGCTGGCAGGCTATATACTACAGGGGCTGGTAGGCTATATATTACAGTGGGCTGGCAGGCTATACACTACAGGTGGCTGGCAGGCTATACACTATAGGGGCGGGCAGGCTATATACTACAGGGGGCCTGCAGGTTATATACTACATGGGGCTGGCAGGCTATATACTACACAGGGCCGGATTATAGGCGGGGCTCCCGGGGCTCGAGCCCCAGGGCCCCCACCATCTTGCTCCCAAAGGGGCCCCCACCATTCTGACAATGTCTGCCGCCGCCGTCTTGAGTACGCGAGCGAGCAGAGCTGTGTCTGCTGCGCTGACGATCCGTGCCCCTGTCGGCTCATGTGCGGCATTGCTACTGCCGGGCCGGCCCGTGCCTGCTCCGAGTGCGAGATGACTGTCTGTCACTCAAGTTGGGAGCGATGATCAGCAGCGGGGCTTCTGCAGTGCATCGCTCCCACTTGGTTATCTCGGCAGACTCCTGCTCCCGGGTCCCGCCTACAGCCTGACTCGCTCAGCATCTCGCTGTGAGCTCAGCTGCCTCAGCTGGAGCGAAGCGCAGCGGCGGACCATAGCGCTGCAGAGCTTCGCTCCAGCCTCCCTCCCACTCTTCAGCTCCAGTGCAATTGCGCTGCACGCAGAGTGAGAGACCCAGTCTGTGCTGACCCCAGCGTGACCCTAACCTAACACTGATTGGCTAAACTGACTGAACCAAATTCTAGCCAATCAGTGTTAGGTTGCTTCACAGATCACTTGGCCCGCCTTCTCCCCACACCGAGTGATCTGGGAGCTGTATGAGGAGAAGTGGCAGGTGTGAAGTCCCTACTGTGTGAACTTTGAAGTAAGTACAAAATACTTTGTAAAAACACTTTTACTTAACCCCTTAATGACCGCCCTATCGGCTTTTTACGGCGGTCATTAAGGGTACTTCTTCTGACGCGACGCCTTTCTACGGGACACCGGGTTATTATAGTGCCGGTGTCGGGCTGTGATATCACAGCCCAGACCCGGCACTAACACCCGGGATCGGAAAAACTCCGATCCCGGGTGTTTAACCCCTTAGCCGCCGCGGTCAAGCATGACCGCGGCGTGCAAGTTTGTCCCCTGTGGATCGGACCCCCCCGGTGTGCTTACCGGGGGATCCGATCCCTCCTGCCGCTGCCCCGGGTTCCGACGAGTGACCCGGGGCTGTCGGCTCCGCTCTGTGCCGGGTTCCGCCTCCTGGCAGGACCCGGCTGTGTGTAACTGAGCATGCTCAGCATGCTCAGTTACTTACAGTATACACCGCAATACAAGTGTATTGCAGTGTAAAGGCTTGAATAAGCGATCGGATGATCGCTTATTCAAGCCAAGAAGTAGAAAATGTAAAAAAAAAGTTTAAAAAAAAAATTTAATCTTTTTATAATATAATTAAATAAATAAATAAATAAAATAAAAGTCCCATAATCTCCCCAGTATCACATAAAATGCAAATAAAGTAAATAAAACACAAAAACACGTACATATTTGGTATCACCGCGTCCGTATTAATCTGTACAATAAATCTAAATCAATATTGAACCCGCTCGGTGAACTACGTAAAAAAAAAAATCGAAAAACTTCCCATAATATACAATTTTCCATCAAACACCATCACAAAAAATGTTATAAAAAGTGATCAAAAAAGTTACGTTCCCTAATATGATACGACTGAAAAGAACAACTGTTTTCGCAAAAAATAAGCCCTCAACCAGATCTGACAACAGAAAAATACAGAAGTTATGGCCCTGAAAAGTTGTCAATAGTAAAAACAATGCGATTTTCTCCAATATTGGTTTTGCTCAGGAAAATTGAGCAAAAATAAGAAAAACTATATAAATGAGGTAACACCGCAATCGTAGTGAACCAGAGAATAAAGATAAAATATTATTTTTACATTACGGTGAGCGGGGGGAAAAAAATGCTAACAATCCAAAATAAAAATTGATGATTTTGTTTGTGTCCCCCTTGAAATAGTTAATAAAATCTAATGAATTAGCTTTAGACCCCCCTAAATGAATTATCTATACATTGTATCTCATCTTGTATATAAGCCCTCATATGTTTGCATTACCAAAAAGAAAAAAATGTATAGGTTGCACAATGTGACAATACAAATCTGCTGTGAATGGCGCCTCCATTCATTCTATACTCGGCCGTGCGCCCGTACAGCAGTTTACCACCACATATGGGGTATCAGTAAACTCGGGAGGAATTGGGCATCAAGCGTTGCAGTGCGTTTCATCATTTCATTTATTCTGAAAATGTCAGTTTTGGCCTAAATGAATGTATTTTCCAAAAAAAATTCTATAGTTTCTAAATCGCAGGTCCATATTTTTTAACCCATGTGAAACACTTAAAGGGTTAATGGACTTAATAGAAGTTGTTTTACATATGTTGAGGGGTGAAGTTTCTATAGTGGGGTAATTTATGGGGTTTTACTATTATTAAGGCCTCTCAAAGTCACCTGAAAGCTGAGTTTTCCCTCAAAATGTGAGTTTTGGTAATTTTCATGAAAATAAGAAAAATCGCACCTTAAGTTCTGCGCCTCATAACATCCTAGAAAAATGACCGGACGCATAAAATATCATCTCAACATAAAGCAGGTATTCTGTAAATGTTAATTATCAAACTTTTTGTGTAGTTTTACATCTTGTCTGGAAACCAGAACATTTCAAACTTGGAAAATGAAGAATTTTTACAAACTTTTGCCAAATTTTCACTTTTTTTCAGAACGAAACGCAAAACGTATCACTTAAATTTTATAACTAACATGAAGTACAATGTGTCACGAGAAAACATTCTCAAAATCACCCGGATATGTTAAAGCGTTCCAAAGTTATAACCAATTATCGTGAGACATGTCAGATTTGAAAAATCGAGTCTGGTCATTGAGCTGAAAACTAGTGTCGGTGATAAGGGGTTAAAGACACCCTTCACATGGCCCTCCCCATGCCACCTATAACTGAAGGTCTCACCTCACCAAAATAAAGAAGGTGCTCAGTTATGTGTGGCCTTAGATAATAAGCCCCTTTTACACAAACATTATGGGGACATATATTTGGCCACACAATTTGCAGCAGGATATGTGTCCCCATAGACGCCCATGGCAAAAGTACAGTGAACACAAGGTGTGCGTCTGTCCCATAATATCCACGGAAAAAGAGCTGGCTCTGTCTTTTCCTGTAAGGGTGATGGCACATGTGGCGTTTTGAACACGTTTTTGGCCTGTGTTTAAGCAGTGAATGCTTTTTTGACAGGTTTGACCAATTAACTTAATTCAAACTGGTCAAATGCATGCGTTTTTTGACGGACTGCTTAAAAACGGGCCAAAAACGTGTTCAAAACACCACGTGTGCCATCACCCCAAGTATGGTCAGGCATTCCTATGGCGAGCGGTGCTCATCCGTCCGAATGGGTGCTACACTTGGGCGTGAACACATTGTAAGAAGCCTAAGGCTAGTGACGCATGCGTTTTTCAAATGTTTGCTTTACTTAGTGTTTTTCAAAACCCAATGCTTGAGGTGCGATAACTACAGGAAACTGTGTCTTGGAATTTGTAAAAACGCAGTGATCTTGTTATCTCTGAATTTTGCAAGTAATCGCATGCGTTTAAAAAATAATGAATTTTTGACTTATAAGTCAAAAACGCAACCGCTTTGAAAAGTGCTATTAAAGCTCACCTAAAAAACGCAGACACAAAAAACGCAAGGGAGAAAACGCTGTGTTAAAGGACATCTACCACCAGATTACTGGTGGTAGAGTGTCCTAAATAGGCTGCTCGATTTGCCTCAGGGATGGGGGGACCATGTTTAACATGTGATTTGGCGTTTTTATTGTGGAGGCGCTCAGGCAGACGGCGCCACCGCTGAATTACAGTGCCGACAGAGGGCCAGGGGCGGTGTGAATATATTAAAGGCCATATTATAGTTATTAACCCTAACGCAAAAAGACATTCCTAAAAGTCCTGTAGCATAGGGGGGAGTATGAAACGGGCTTACGGGCTGAAACTCTTCATACTCACCGTGTGTGGAGCAAACACCCGTCGCTAACATGGGCGCTGCCTGGCGTTAAAACCTGTAACGGAATATAGCGCCAAAGTTGAAAATGTCACTTTTTTGCCATTTTGCTCAGTATAAGGATTCAATAAAAAGTGATCAATAGGTCGCCCAGTCCTCAAAATGGCAGCATTGAAAACGTCATCAAAAGTCGCAAAAACTCACACCACCCACAGCTCCATACAACAAAGTATGAAAAAGTTATTGGAGCCAGAAGATGGCAAAATTAAGAATTAGTTTTTTGTACAGGAGGTTTTCATTTTTGTAAATGTAGAAAAAACATAAAACCTACATAAATTTGGTATGCCCGTGATCGCACTGACCCAAAGACATGTCATTTGGGGCGCACAGTGAAAGCCGTAATTCCAAGCCCACAAGAAAATGGCGCAAATGCGTGTTTTCATACTTTTCACTGGATGCAGAATTATTTCCGCTTTCCAGTACATGACATATTAAATACAGTCACCATGAAGTGCAATTTGTTACGCAGAAAACAAGCCATCACACAGCTCTGTACAAGGAAAACTAAAAAACGGATAGATTTTTGAAGGTGGGGAGTGAAAAATCAAAACGCCAAAATGAAAAAGGGGTTAAAGGACATTGTCGTTGTCTGAGGGGGGACATTTTAGATGTCCTACTCACTCGTACTAGGGGGTCTGATTGCTCCTAACTTATACTGCAATACTGTGGTAAATTGTGAATTTTTTAAGAGTCTGTAATAAAGTGCCACCATCATACGGTTGCAGATCAGGTAAAATGACAGTCTGTAATGTCATGGAAAGGGTTGCCTGTCTTCTAACCTGTTTTCTTGGATCAAAAAATAAAGGACAATGTCTTAGTTCAGGAGAAACATGCTAGTTACAAACAGCAATTAAAATGGTACAGGTATAGAATTTTTGTGCTCATCTCTCCTGCATCATCATCATCATCTTAATATTTGTGTGTGCAATCCAAGTATGCCCGAATCCCTTTTATTCCATTCTAGCTTCTAGGACTTACGGACCCAGCTCAAGCCAGCAGGTGCAGCCAGTGGCAGTGGCACACAGACTGCAAGAGGAGCGTCAGTGTTGATTTAGTGGAAAAGAAAAACCCCAAAATAGTAAGTTTTTCTGATTATGGCATTATGCTGCATGTCACAATGGGGAGATTTAGCACAAGTGTTTGACTATAAAACTGTTCTTTTTGCTCATGGCAAACCATTCAAAGTTCATGCTTTATTTTCCATTAGCAGTTTATGAAAATAAAGCTGTGCTTTAATTCAACTAGAATAATTTTTCTCTCAAACACCATTGATAATGCATTACATCGACCCCTGCTGCTGTGCTACCACTACTTCCTACTTCAATTTTCTTTTGTAAAGGGTTGTTATCCTCCCTAATTGCATGTGACCTAAGTATAATGCTAATAAAAATGTATAATGAACCTTAGAATGATTGTCTAAATTGGGGGGCCTCCACCAGATTTTGCGCCCAGGGGCCCCCACCAACCTTGATCCGGCCCTAATACTACATGAGGCTGGCACCCTCTATACTGTCCCCATTGGACAAACCATCAGCAGATTTGGTTTTCAATATCATCTTTATGCTGATGACACCCAGCTATATACTTCTGCACGTAACATCACCCCTGCCTTAATCCAGAACACTAGTGACTGTCTCTCTGCTGTCTCTAACATCATGTCCTCCCTCTTCTTCAAACTTAATCTTTCTAAGACTGAACTTCTTGTCTTTCCACAATCCACTAACAGAGCCTATCCTAACCTCTCCATATCAGTCTGTGGGGTCACCATAACCCCAAAGCAGCAGGCCCGCTGTCTCGGGGTTGTGCTGGACTCCGACCTCTCCTTTGAGCCACACATTCAATCTCTTGCTCGCTCTTGCCGGATGCATCTCAGAAACATCTCCAGAATCCGACCGTTTCTCACATTCGAAACCTGTAAAATGCTAACTGTTGCTCTGATTCACTCTACTGTAACTCTCTACTAACCGGTCTTCCACTCACCAAACTCTCTCCTCTCCAATCGATTCTTAATGCAGCAGCCAGGCTCGTCTTTCAGACTAAACGCTACATGGATGCCTCCAGTTCATGCCAGTCGCTGCACTGGCTGCCAGTCTCCTTTCAAATACAGTTTAAAATAATAACCCTCATCCACAAAGGTCTGTGTAATGCTGCACCCCCTATCTCTCATCTCTTATCTCAGTCTATCGCCCAACTCGTGCTCTTAGATCCGCCAGTGATCTTAGATTAACCTCTACCCTAGTGCGGACTTCCCACTCGCGTCTCCAAGACTTCTCTAGGGCTGCACCCATTCTTTGGAATGCTCTGCCCCGGACTATCAGACTAATACCTAACCTCCAAAGTTTCAAACGTGCTCTTAAAACCCATTTCTTTAGGCAAGCCTATAACACTCATTAACTGCATGAAGTTTTAACTCTTCTACTAACCCGTCCTGTGTCGTCCTCCCATCTGTTATCCAGCAACCAACAGGCACCAGACTTCTCTGCAGTCCCACTCACCCTGGACCTTGTATATAAGATGACGGCTGATGATTGGTTTAAGTGACAGCAATTTCATTTATTATATTTTGTTGTAGTTTCTTAAGAAGAATGGCCTGACCAATATATATTCTTTTACCTCGTGTGTTTCCCCACTCCCCCTGTAACTGTAAGCTCTTGCGAGAAGTGACCTCACTCCTATTGTTCCATACGAATGTTGTGCTCTGTCATGTTTTATTACATTTGTATTTGCCCCCTATGATTTGTAAAGCGCTACGGAATATGATGGCGCTATATAAATAAAGATTATTATTATTATTATTATTATAGGGGTTGGCAGGCTATATACTACAGGGGGCTGGCAGGCTATATACTACAGGGGCTGACTGGCTATATACTACAGGGGCTGGCAGGCTATATACTACAGGGGGCTGACTGGCTATATACTACAGGGGCTGGCAGGCTATATACTACAGGGGGCTGGTAGGCTATATATTACAGGGGGCTGGCAGGCTGTACACTACAGGGGGCTGGCAGGCTATACACTACATGGGGCTGGCAGGCTATATACTACAGGGGGCTGGCAGGCTATATACTACAGGGGCTGACTGGCTATATACTACAGGGGCTGGCAGGCTATATACTACAGGGGGCTAGTAGGCTATATACTACAGGGGCTGGCAGGCTATATACTACAGGGGGCTGGTAGGCTATATACTGGGGAGGCTGTGACCGATGCCTTTCCCACCCTGGGCTTACACTCGAGTCAAAATGTTTTTCCAGTTGTGTCAAAATTAGAAAAAGTGCTCCTGATGACAGGTTCCCTTTAATGTAGAAGCACTGCATCCATGTGGTAGATTTCCTTTTAAGAGGTTGACCATCTACAGAAGGGTCATCCATATTGTACTTTTCCCAAAGGAGCCCTGGGTCACACGCCCCTCCAGCAGCCGTTATTGGATCTTCCTGTGACGTCCCTTGTCCTGGGGACTTGTGGTGGATCAGTGACCCTCCTGCCAGTGAACTGGGATCTGTGTTCACATAGCAGCGCAGATTCTGTAATTATCGCACTGCCCCCTGTTATGTCAGAATTATGCAGTACGATAACGATATGATACGATAAAACTGCATTTTATCCCCAAGGGGAAATTGCTTAGTTGCAGTTGTCCACCAACATAAAACAAAACGACAACATAAAACGTAATGGGAAGTTTCAAATGCATCTGCACGAGGGTCATATGACCTGCGGCTCCTCCGAGCAGAAGGGGAAGTTACCACAGTAAGGACAATATAGGTGATATTGTACGTACCCCGGTAAACTTTCCTATATGTGGGCAACCCCGCTGAAGTCACCCAGTGGGAGAAACGTAACAAGAGATCCATTGATGCAGCAGTAACAGCCATGGTCAGTACTAAGAATTAGGTGTAGGCATTTACCAATTACATTTTATATTACTGTACATAACATTTTCCTTTGGCGGGACACACTGCATACTGATACCACACCTGTGTAACAAGGCTACAATATGTAGTAGTAAATGTGGTAGTGAATACAAATTGAGGACAGGAATTCCCAGGTTACTACAGATTGTGGGAAATATTCTTATTGAAAAAACACTGAATCCCTTGATACATTAGATACAGGCGCGGACTGGCCTGCTGGGATACTGGTCAAAACCCTGGTGGGCCCTTATCATAAGTCACCATCTCTTATCTGTGTCTGTGCAGGCACATTCAGCTGAGGCTGGAGGAGGGGGAAAACAGGGGGGACGATGAGTTACTGCAGGAGGGAGAGACAGGTTCTCTGCTCTTCCCACAGCAGCGCTGGGGCCAGGGGCGTTGCTAGGGTGGAAAAACATCCGGGGCACGGGCCCCAATGCATGTGTATTAGACTTTTAGTAATGTCCCCCCTGTACATAACCCCCTCACATGTGCTTGTGCCAATAACAACCTGCCAGTGTATACAGCTACAGAAACCACAGAAGAAATCCCTACTTTTTCCCTCCAGTGACTGCAGGTGACACGTCCTCAATCTTCTCCATTAGGCATCACCACATGTTATGTTCCCCATTGTCCCTACATCTTGGACAGTGTTATCCTGCTGCTGCCCCCAACAATCTCCCCCAAATACTGTAAGGCTTGCATTTAAACACCAGGAGCTTGTTACCCATCACACTGGTCTCACTAGAAGCGCAAATGAGATCAAACTGAGGCCTGTCCTAGTGCCACGTGTGAACACACCCCAAGAAATGTACCCCACACAGCCCCCCAGTAACGTGCCCCACACAGCCACAAATCAATGACCCCCATACATCTACCACCCCCAAAATGTTCCCCACACAGCTACCCTCAGTAGCTAATGTGCCCCCACACAGCTACCCTCAGTAGCTAATGTGCCCCCACACAGCTACCCTCAGTAGCTAATGTGCCCCCACACAGCTACCCTCAGTAGCTAATGTGCTCCCACACAGCTACCCTCAGTAGCTAATATGCCCCCACACAGCTACCCTCAGTAGCTAATGTGCCCCCACACAGCTACCCTCAGTAGCTAATGTGCCCCCACACAGCTACCCTCAGTAGCTAATGTGCCCCCACACAGCTACCCTCAGTAGCTAATGTGCCCCCACACAGCTACCCTCAGTAGCTAATGTGCCCCCACACAGCTACCCTCAGTAGCTAATGTGCCCCCACACAGCCACCCTCAGTAGCTAATTTCCCCCACACAGCTACCCTCAGTAGCTAATGTGCCCCCACACAGCCACCCTCAGTAGCTAATGTGCCCCCACACCCCCCCCCCCAGTAGCTAATGTCCCCCACACAGCCCCCCCAGTAGCTAATGTCCCTCACACAGCCCCCCCCCCCAGTAGCTAATGTCCCCCACACAGCCCCCCCAGTAGCTAATGTCCCCCACACAGCCACCCCCAGTAAGTAATGTCTCCCACACAGGACCCACAGTAAGTAATGTCCCCCACACAGCACCCCCCCCCCCCCCCCAGTAAGTAATGTCTCCCCCACAGTAGCTAATGTCCCCCATACAGCCCCCCCTGTAGGTAATGTCCCCCACACAGCCCCCCCTGTAGGTAATGTCCCCCACACAGCCCCACTTACCTCAATGATGCAGGTCTATGTGTTCAGGTCATGTGACCATCCATGACATCATCACAGGTCCTTCAGAGTATTATTCCTCCAGAGGCTGCAGCCCCTGCTGGGGAAAACAGTGACTGCACTCCTTCTCATCACGATCTGTGGAGATCGTGATGAGAGAGAGGAGGATGCGCAGGGGAGATCCGGGGCTCCAGCCAAAAGATCCGGGGCACGAGCCCCGGATCTTTTGACCTAGCGACGCCCCTGGCTGGGGCAGTGAGTAAGACATGTCCTCCTCACTGCACTGAGCACCTCAGCCCCTGCGTCACTGCAGGAGAACATGGCCCCTGATTCACTGGAGGAGCAGACAGTGAGCTGTCACTAATTACAGACCAGAGGACGTAGGCCCCCTAGTTGTCACAGTGGGCCCCCTTCCTCCTGGCCATGCTGGAGGTCATCCCCTGAGCACAGCACAGGCTGCCCTCATGTGCTCAGGATGGATGAGGAGCTGCTGCTCACCCCATGATGGCTTCCAGCACAAGAAAAAGGTATTTCTTACACAATAAAAGGGCATCACATTTACACACACACAGTGCACCTCATTACACCCCTGCAATGTGTATATACATACAGAATAACAGTGCACTCAACAACTACAACTCCCAGCTGTTGAATTTGATGCTGGGAGTTGTAGTACTTTGATTGACTGTATTAAGTGATGCTGTAGAATAAGGAGTGCTGTCACGCGTAACGCACTGACTCTGTTTAGAATTGGAATCAAAGCGCACTGGGGCGGGATGCGCTTCTATGCAAATGCATGCGATGGATAACCCGCACCCGGTGTCTTGTATTGTCCAAATGCTGAAGGAATCCAAGCGTTACATGTGATCCCGTGTTACGTGTGCCCGCAGCCTCAGTATCACCAGCATACCCCGTGTTACGTGTGACCCCAGCCTCAGTATTACCAGCATACCCTGCGTTACGTGTGACCGCAGCCTTAGTATCACCAGCATACCCCGCGTTACGTGTGACCGCAGCCTCAGTATTACCAGCATACCCCGTGTTACATGTGACCACAGCCTCAGTATTACCAGCATACCCCGTGCTACATGTGACCACAGCCTCAGTATTACCAGCATACCCCGCGTTACGTGTGACCGCAGCCTCAGTATTACCAGCATACCCCGCGTTACGTGTGACCGCAGCCTCAGTATTACCAGCATACCCCGCGTTACGTGTGACCACAGCCTCAGTATTACCAGTATACCACGCGTTACGTGTGACCGCAGCCTCAGCATTACCAGTATACCCCACGTTACGTGTGACCGCAGCCTCAGTATTACCAGCATACCTCGTGTTACATGTGACCGCAGCCTCAGTATTACCAACATACCCTGCGTTACATGTGACCGCAGCCTCAGTATTACCAGCATACCTCGTGTTACATGTGACCGCAGCCTCAGTATTACCAACATACCCTGCGTTACATGTGACCCCAGCCTCAGTATTACCAGCATTCCTCGTGCTACGTGTGTCCGCAGCCTCGGTATTACCAGCATACCTCGCATTACGTGTGACCTCAGCCTCAGTATTACCAGCATACCCCGCGTTACGTGTGACCGCAGCCTCAGTATTACCAGCATACCCCGCGTTACGTGTGACCGCAGCCTCAGTGTTACCAGCATACCCCGCGTTACGTGTGACCACAGCCTCAGTATTACTAGTATACCACGCGTTACGTGTGACCGCAGCCTCAGCATTACCAGTATACCCCGCGTTACGTGTGACCGCATCCTCAGTATTACCAGCATACCTCGTGTTACATGTGACCGCAGCCTCAGTATTACCAACATACCCTGCGTTACATGTGACCCCAGCCTCAGTATTACCAGCATTCCTCGTGTTACGTGTGTCCGCAGCCTCGGTATTACCAGCATACCTCGCATTACGTGTGACCTTAGCCTCAGTATTACCAGCATACCCCACGTTACGTGTGACCGCAGCCTCAGTAATACCAGCATACCCCGCATTACGTGTGACCGCAGCCTCAGTATTACCAGCATACCCCACGTTACGTGTGACCGCAGCCTCAGTATTACCTGCATACCCTGCGTTACGTGTGACCGCAGCCTCAGTATTACCAGCATACCTTGTGTTACGTGTGACCGCAGCCTCAGTATTACCAGCATACCCCGCGTTACGTGTGACCGCAGCCTCAGTATTAACAGCATACCCCGCGTTACGTGTGACCGAAGCCTCAGTATTACCAGCATACCCCGCGTTACGTGTGACCGCAGCCTCAGTATTACCAGCATACCCCGTGTTACATGTGACCGCAGCCTCAGTATTACCAGCATACCCCGCGTTACGTGTGACCGAAGCCTCAGTATTACCAGCATACCCCGCGTTACGTGTGACCGCAGCCTCAGTATTACCAGCATACCTCGTGTTACGTGTGACCGCAGCCTCAGTATTACCAGCATACCCCGCGTTACGTGTGACCGCAGCCTCAGTATTACCAGCATACCCCGCGTAACGTGTGACCGAAGCCTCAGTATTACCAGCATACCCCGCGTTACGTGTGACCGCAGCCTCAGTATTACCAGCATACCCCGTGTTACATGTGACCGCAGCCTCAGTATTACCAGCATACCCCGCGTTACGTGTGACCGAAGCCTCAGTATTACCAGCATACCCCGCGTTACGTGTGACCGCAGCCTCAGTATTACCAGCATACCCCACGTTACGTGTGACCGCAGCCTCAGTATTACCAGTATACCCCACGTTACGTGTGACCGCAGCCTCAGTATTACCAGCATACCCCGCGTTACGTGTGACCGCAGCCTCAGTATTACCAGCATACCCCGCGTTACGTGTGACTGCAGCCTCAGTATTACCAGCATACCTCGTGTTACGTGTGACCGCAGCCTCAGTATTACCAACATACCCTGCGTTACGTGTGACCGCAGCCTCAGTATTACCAGCATACCCCGCGTTACGTGTGACCGCAGCCTCAGTATTACCAGCATACCCGGCGTTACGTGTGACCGCAGCCTCAGTATTACCAGCATACCCCGCGTTACGTGTGATTGCAGCCTCAGTATTACCAGCATACCTTGTGTTACGTGTGACCGCAGCCTCAGTATTACCAGCATACCTCGTGTTACGTGTGACCGCAGCCTCAGTATTACCAGCATACCCCGCGTTACATGTGACCGCAGCCTCAGTATTACCAGTATACCCCGCGTTACGTGTGACCGCAGCCTCAGTATTACCAGTATACCCCGCGTTACGTGTGACCGCAGCCTCAGTATTACCAGCATACCTCGTGTTACGTGTGACCGCAGCCTCAGTATTACCAGCATACCCCGCGTTACGTGTGACCGCAGCCTCAGTATTACCAGCATATCCCGCGTTACGTGTGACCGCAGCCTCAGTATTACCAGTATACCCCGCGTTACGTGTGACCGCAGCCTCAGTATTACCAGCATACCTCGTGTTACGTGTGACCGCAGCCTCAGTATTACCAGCATACCTCGTGTTACGTGTGACCGCAGCCTCAGTATTACCAGCATACGCCGCGTTACGTGTGACCGCAGCCTCAGTATTACCAGCATACGCCGCGTTACGTGTGACCGCAGCCTCAGCATTACCAGCATACCCTGTGTTACTTGTGACCGCAGCCTCAGTATTACCAGCATACCCCGCGTTACGTGTGACCACAGCCTCAGTATTACCAGCATACCCTGCGTTACGTGTGACCACAGCCTCAGTATTACCAGCATACCCTGTGTTACGTGTGACTGCAGCCTCAGTATTACCAGCATACCTCGTGTTACGTGTGATTGCAGCCTCAGTATTACCAGCATACCTTGTGTTACGTGTGACCGCAGCCTCAGTATTACCAGCATACCTCGTGTTACGTGTGACCGCAGCCTCAGTATTACCAGCATACCCCGCGTTACATGTGACCGCAGCCTCAGTATTACCAGTATACCCCGCGTTACGTGTGACCGCAGCCTCAGTATTACCAGTATACCCCGCGTTACGTGTGACCGCAGCCTCAGTATTACCAGCATACCTCGTGTTACGTGTGACCGCAGCCTCAGTATTACCAGCATACCCCGCGTTACGTGTGACCGCAGCCTCAGTATTACCAGCATATCCCGCGTTACGTGTGACCGCAGCCTCAGTATTACCAGTATACCCCGCGTTACGTGTGACCGCAGCCTCAGTATTACCAGCATACCTCGTGTTACGTGTGACCGCAGCCTCAGTATTACCAGCATACCTCGTGTTACGTGTGACCGCAGCCTCAGTATTACCAGCATACGCCGCGTTACGTGTGACCGCAGCCTCAGTATTACCAGCATACGCCGCGTTACGTGTGACCGCAGCCTCAGCATTACCAGCATACCCTGTGTTACTTGTGACCGCAGCCTCAGTATTACCAGCATACCCCGCGTTACGTGTGACCACAGCCTCAGTATTACCAGCATACCCTGCGTTACGTGTGACCACAGCCTCAGTATTACCAGCATACCCTGTGTTACGTGTGACTGCAGCCTCAGTATTACCAGCATACCTCGTGTTACGTGTGACCGCAGCCTCAGTATTACCAGCATACCCCGCGTTACGTGTGACCGCAGCCTCAGTATTACCAGCATACGCCGCGTTACGTGTGACCGCAGCCTCAGCATTACCAGCATACCCCGTGTTACTTGTGACCGCAGCCTCAGTATTACCAGCATACCCCGCGTTACGTGTGACCACAGCCTCAGTATTACCAGCATACCCTGCGTTACGTGTGACCACAGCCTCAGTATTACCAGCATACCCTGTGTTACGTGTGACCGCAGCCTCAGTATTACCAGCATACCCCGCGTTACGTGTGACCCCAGCCTCAGTATTACCAGCATACCCCGCGTTACGTGTGACCGCAGCCTCAGTATTACCAGCATACCCCGCGTTACGTGTGACCCCAGCCTCAGTATTACCAGCATACCCCGCGTTACATGTGACCGCAGCCTCAGTATTACCCCCCACCCGTCAGGGTGTCCAAATTGCAGATTCATCACCATTTCAATGCACACAAACATTTGAATAAAAAGTGATGAAAAGCTTCTTCACTCTACAAACTGAAATCACTGAAAATATCAGCGTCTCCAACTCCGTACATCAAAGTTTCAAAAAGTAAGAGGTGTGTGAAAGTTGTAAAACCGAGCCTGTAATAAAAATAATGCAACTTTTTTTGTCATTTATAACATATTTGGAATTTTTCTCCAGCTTCCTAGTACACTGCACGGAATATTAACCCTTAAAGGGTTAAAGGCCAGACCATTTTCATCTTTGATTTTCCACTTTTACCTCCCTGTCTTTATAAATTCATAACTGTGTTATTTCCATGTACAGAGCTGTATGAGGCTTGTTTTCTGCATAACAAATTGTACTTCTTAGTGATGGTATTTAATACTCTATACCGTGTACTGGAAAGAGGGAAAAAAAACAATGCGGTAAAATTGACAAAAAAACGTACTTGTGCCATTTTCTTGTGGGCTACGTATGTACGGCTTTCACTGTATGCTCCAAATCATACCTCCCCTTAATTCCTTGGGTAAGTGTGATCACGAGGACACCAAATTCATAAAGATTTTATTCCGTTTTTATATAAAAAATTAAAACCTTTGGTACAAAAAAAAAATGTCTTAAAGGGGTTTTCCCACGAAGACAAGTTAGGCCCTATCCACAGGCAGATAACAAGCCTCAGGCCCCATTCACACGTTGCAGTTCTTGATCTGTTTTAATTCCAGTTAAAGACGCAACAGGGAGGGGCTCATTCCAGAACAAAAGTGTGTCAGTAGAAACTCATATGTGTTCTGACAAAGCCCTTCCCTTTTGCGGTTTCCAATGCAGTTAAAACTCATCAAAAAACAAAAAGTGTGCATGGGGCCTGAGGCCGCGGTCAAACGCATGCGATTGATAAGCGTTCGGGCAGAGGACCGCCCCCCTGTGCGCTAGTATCGCGTTATGAACGGACGCCTAGCGGTACGTGTGACCACGGCCTGGGCTTGTTCTCTGCAGGATTGTTGTACACGTCCTCATTCACTTCTATGGGCTCATGCAGATGGTTGTGAATTTCACAGCTCTGTTTATGAGCCGACTGCCTGAGCTGCAAATGACAGAGCAGGTCCTAACCATGTTTGCGGTTCAGGCTATTATTATGTACTTACATCCCGATGACAAACAACCCATGGGACCATTGTTTGCATCCCAAGAACTGTAAAAGTGTAGTGTGCAGAAAGCCTGAGGCTGCGTTCACACATTACATTTTTTTTGTTGCAGAAACTTTAAGTTTGTGTGCTGAATGGCAAAAAGACCTGCATTCAAATGGTAGAGGTACAGATCGTCTTTCCAAAGCATTGGTTATGCAACAAAAACCGCAATGTGTGAACATGGCCACAGGCTGCATTCACACCTTGCATTTCCAGCACGTTCAGAAACGCAATGAAAATATACATGGGGGTGGCTCGCACGTATCCATGAAGCGGCTGGTGGGCCCCCAGAATTAATTTCACTGGTGGGCCCTTGGCACCCCAGTCCGACCCTGATTAGATATATTTAGTTGTGTTTACAAACCTTGTGAGAAGTTACTAGTCACTCAGTGATGCACATTTACAGGGGATACGGAAAGTATTCAGACCCCTTTACATTTTTCACTCTTTTTTTCATTGCAGCCAATTGGTAAGATCAAAAAAGTTTATTTTTTGCTGATTAATGTACATTCTGCCGCTATCTTCACAGAAGAAACAGGCATGTAGATATTTGTGCTAATTTATTGAATCTGAAATATCACATGAATTATCCAGCCCCTTTGCTCAGTGTTGAGTAGAAGCTTTGGAGCTGGTGCAGCCAGGATTGTTCTTGGGAAGATACAACAAGTTTCTCACCCCTGGATTTGGGGATCCTCTGCCTCTTCCTTGCAGATCCTCTCCAGTTCCCTCAGGTTGGATGGTGTGAACTAGTGAAGGCAGTGAACTAGTAGTAGATTAAAGGTGCTGCAGTTAAAACTATGTTAGTTGGATCTTGGCATGGAGCTGGCGCTCCGCTGCCAGGCGAGCTTTCGCCAATCCAAGCCCCTGTCTCTAGGCTACTCCCCAAACAGCACTTCTAAGAACCTTTTGTATAAGATCAAGTGTAGTAGCGTTCTTATAAGTTTAGGATATGGCGGGTGAGGGGAATGTAAACAGATGCACAAGAAGCGCTGAAATAATATTGGTAAATGATAAAAGTTTGCCAGTATATTTTGTGGATTACACAGCAGGGTGGCGACAAAGTTAACAAGTTTGTTGTGGAAGCCATGAAAACAACCCAAAATTCTGCCTGTCACAGCTCGTTTGCTAAGGGGACCATGTATGCCTACAATTCATGCCAGTCGCTGCACTGGCTGCCAGTCTCCTTTCGAATACAGTTTAAAATAATAACCCTCATCCATAAAGCTCTGTATAATGCTGCACCCCCCTACCTCTCCTCTCTTATCTCAGTTGTGGGAGATTTGGCCCAGTAGAGACCGTGGTAGCGGGGTGCTGTGATGCAGTTCAAGACAGTGACACCAAAGTACAGTCCAAAACAGGTCTCGCCTGCGTTTATTGCAGTAGGAACAAAATAAAACAGCCTTCACATTCAGGCATCAAAACAAATAATATCCTACCCGTCAGGGTGCTAACTATACAGTGATTCTCTAACTCACCACTAACAAAAAAACACTTGGCTGCTCCAGGCACAGAGGTCAGGGCTGTGTGCTCTCCAGCCTCCTTTCAGAGAGACAACACTTCCAGCTCTGCTGAGTGGTTTAAAAAAAAAGACTGATTGGGCTGCTCCCATCACCTGTGTCCAAGGTGCTGGACACCCAACCTCAGCACTAAGGCCTTGCATAATAGCAAAACCTAGGGGAAACATACCGCCCATCCACAGTTAACCCCTTCAGTGTCTCACATACCCTCCCCCTCTGTTTGACCCTGTGGGGGCGAACACTTTTGGCCATCAGAAAGTGGGTACGAGACAGGGCATCGGCATTCCCATGCAGCTTTCCTGCTCGATGTTCCACCGTGAATTTGAAATTCTGCAACATTAGGAACCACCTTGTGACCCTGGCGTTCCTCTCTTTGGCCTGACTCATCCAGGTGAGGGGAGAGTGATCGGTCACCAGTGTAAACTGTCGCCCTATCAAGTAATACCTCAGGGATTCCAGAGCCCATTTTATCGCCAAGCACTCCCTCTCAACTATACTATAGTTCTTCTCAGGGGGTGTGAGCTTGCGGCTCAGGAATGTCACGGGATGTTCCTCACCCTCCACTACTTGGGACAGGACAGCCCCTAAGCCCACGTCAGAAGCGTCAGTCTGCACAATAAAGGTCTTGGTGAAGTTAGGGGTGATCAGTACCGGTCCCTCGCACAAAACCGTCTTAAGTCGCTGAAACGCCCCCTCAGCCTCTTCACTCCACTTTACCATCACCGCCCTGCTACCCTTTGTCAGGTCAGTCAGGGGTGCCGCTATGGTAGCAAAATCGGGGATAAATCGGCGATAATAGCCCACTATGCCTAGGAAAGCCCTCACTTGCTTCTTGCTCATAGGTCGTGGCCACTGCTGGATCGCCTCTACTTTATTTACTTGGGGTTTGATGACACCTCGCCCAATACGGTACCCCAGGTAACGGGCCTCTTCCAGACCCAGTGCACATTTTTGGGGGTTCGCTGTCAACCCTGCTGCCCTCAGGGAGTCTACCACTGCTTGCACCTTGGCCAGGTGACTCTCCCAATCGTTACTATAAACTATGATGTCATCCAGATAGGCCGAGGCATATCTCCGGTGAGGTTTTAGCACAAGATCCATTAACCTCTGGAAAGTGGCGGGAGCCCCATGTAGCCCAAAGGGGAGTACCACGTACTGAAAAAGCCCATCAGGGGTAACAAAAGCAGTCTTCTCTTTGGCCCTGTCAGTAAGGGGTACCTGCCAATACCCTTTCGTCAGGTCAAGGGTGGAGAAGAACCTAGCCTGTCCAAGTCGTTCTATCAACTCGTCAACCCTGGGCATGGGATAAGAATCAAACTTGGACACCTCGTTCAACTTCCTAAAGTCATTGCAGAACCTTAGGGAACCATCAGGTTTGGGAATCAACACAATAGGACTCGACCAGTCACTTTTAGACTCCTCGATAACCCCCAGGTCTAACATCTGCCTGACTTCTTCGGATATGGCTTTCCGGTGCGCTTCAGGGACCCGGTAGGGTTTTTGGTGTACCCGGATGTGGGGTTCGGTTATGATGTCATGCTTGATGACTGAAGTACGTCCCGGTAACTTAGAGAACACATCCACATTTCGGAGCACAAACTCCTTCGCTTCCTGAATCTGGGCCCTGGAGAGGGACTCCGGGATCCGTACTTCAGGCACCTTGGCATCGGGTACACCTACCTCCGGTGTCACCTTCTTGGGGACAGACGCTTTTTCTACTCCCACGGCTATCAGGGACTCTCTTTCCCTCCATGGCTTTAGGAGGTTCACGTGGTATATCTGTTCGGGTTTCCTCCTCCCCGGCTGAGATACCTTGTAGGTTACCTCCCCCACTTTCTCCATGACCTCATATGGTCCTTGCCATTTTTCCAAGAACTTGCTCTCAACGGTGGGCACCAGAACTAGCACTCTGTCGCCTGGGTTAAAGGTCCTGAGTCTGGCTGACCTATTGTAGACCCTAGACTGGGCCTCTTGTGCCATTGTCATGTGCTCCTTTACAAGGGGCATTACCGCCGCTATGCGGTCCTGCATAAGGGAGACGTGTTCTATCACACTACGGTGGGGGGTCCTCTCCTGTTCCCAGGTCTCCTTGGCTACATCCAAAAGCCCACGTGGGGAACGGCCATATAACAGCTCAAAGGGTGAGAAACCCGTGGAGGACTGGGGAACTTCACGTATGGCAAACATCAAATAGGGCAACAAACAATCCCAGTCCTTCCCATCTTTGCTGACCACCCTCTTTAGCATCCCCTTCAAGGTCTTGTTAAACCTCTCGACCAGGCCATCTGTCTGAGGATGATACACAGAGGTGCGGAGCTGTTTAACCTGCAGTAACTTACACATCTCCTTCATTACCCTAGACATGAATGGGGTTCCCTGGTCAGTCAAGATTTCCTTGGGGAGGCCTGTGCGTGAGAATACCTGGAACAGCTCCCTAGCAATATTTTTGGAGGAGGTGTTCCTTAATGGAATCGCCTCGGGATACCGCGTAGCGTAGTCCAGGATAACCAGGATGTACTGGTGCCCCCTTGTGGATTTAACTATGGGGCCAACCAGATCCATTGCAATCCGTTCAAATGGCACCTCTATGATTGGTAGCGGGACCAAAGGACTCCTGAAGTGGGACACCGGGGCAGTAAGTTGACACTCAGGGCAGGAGCTACAATACCGGTTTACCTCCTCCCACACCCCGGGCCAGAAAAATCTCTGCAGGATCCTCTCTCGGGTCTTCTCAGCACCTAAGTGCCCTCCCAGCACATGTTTGTGTGCCAAATCTAGCACCAGCCTACGGTGAGATTGGGGTACTACAAGTTGCTCAACCTCCTCACCCCGTATCTGGTCGACCCTGTACAACAGTTCCCCAACAATCACCATTTATCACCTTAACATTCTCCCGTGCTTTAAACAAGGTAGGGTCCTGTAGCTGTGCAGCCCCAAAACTTTCACGGGAAATCTCAAGGTCCGGCATGTCGGCCACCTTCTCGTGGCCCTCGACCTCACCAGCTAGGACCTCTAGGGGAGAGAATTCATCACATGGGGTCACCCCTACTGCTGGTGTGGGTACATTGGCCTCAAAGGGTTCAGGGGCCAAGGCCGGACACACGTGATGTCCATTATCTGCAACAGCACCTGAGGTGGGTCTTCGTCTCCAGAGGTCCCAAAACACCGGTAAGTCTCTGCCGATAATAGCCTCATGACACAGGGTCCCCACCACCCCCACTTCATGGGTGATAGTACCACAAGGTGTATGTAGGTTGATGACGGCAGTGGGATATTCGCGAGTGTCCCCATGTATACATAACACTCCCACTTTACGCCCACTGTACAGTCCAGGATCAACCAAAGTTCCCCGCACCAGGTTGACCAGACTCCCTGAGTCTAGCAAGGCTTCCACCGTGTGACCACCGATTGTGACCATACACACTTGGGGTTCTGCATCCGTGACCGACTCGGCTGCCAGAACCGGCCGGGCAAACAGGGACATTCGCCGGGTCTGGTTGCAGTCCATTGGCTCCACTGACAGGGGACAGTTGGCAGCAATATGGCCCATTTCATGGCATCGCCAGCACTGGATACGGCTATGACCTCTGTCACGAGCCTCTGTTTCACTCAGGTCGTAGTAAGCCTTCTGCGACTCGCCTGTCAGGAACGGTGCCAGGACATCTGCCCACTGCTCAGCTGGTAACTCCTCTCGCTCAGCTACTCGATCGAACACAGTGAGATACGCCTCCACGTCGTCGGTCGCCGTCATTTTTTGTAAAGCCTTTTGTACTGCAGCCCGTGCGGAACGCTGGACAACCGGGTACCCTTGCAAACCAGTATGGGACCCCTCAGTAGTTGTGGCTTGCGGTGCTGCCATAATGCCAGAAAACTTTTCCATCATCAGCTGGAACATGGCTCGGGACCTCTCCTCCTGCTGCTGGAACATGGCTTGCTGCTGGCGGGACCTCTCCTCCTGCTGCTGGAACATGGCTTGCTGCTGACGGGACCTCTCCTCCTGCTGCTGGCGGGACCTCTCCTCCTGCTGCTGGAACATGGCTTGCTGCTGACGGGACCTCTCCTCCTGCTGCTGGAGCATGGCTTGCTGCAGCTGTCGATTAGCCTGGGACTCTTCCTGCTGCTGCTGGAGCATGGCTTGCTGCTGCTGCCGATTAGCCTGGGACTCTTCTTGCAGGTATTTAATAAAGTCCTCCATCTTGGCTTTATCCTGCAATTTGCCTGCTGCTTTCACCCAGGCCATGCAATGTTGCAGGATGTAGAGAGCCTTTCAGGTGTGTGTCTTTTGAACTGCCCGCAATCCGAAGCACCATATGTGGGAGATTTGGCCCAGTAGAGACCGTGGTAGCGGGGTGCTGTGATGCAGTTCAAGACAGTGACACCAAAGTACAGTCCAAAACAGGTCTCGCCTGCGTTTATTGCAGTAGGAACAAAATAAAACAGCCTTCACATTCAGGCATCAAAACAAATAATATCCTACCCGTCAGGGTGCTAACTATACAGTGATTCTCTAACTCACCACTAACAAAAAAACACTTTGCTGCTCCAGGCACAGAGGTCAGGGCTGTGTGCTCTCCAGCCTCCTTTCAGAGAGACAACACTTCCAGCTCTGCTGAGTGGTTTAAAAAAAAAGACTGATTGGGCTGCTCCCATCACCTGTGTCCAAGGTGCTGGACACCCAACCTCAGCACTAAGGCCTTGCATAATAGCAAAACCTAGAGGAAACATACCGCCCATCCACAGTTAACCCCTTCAGTGTCTCACACAGTCTATCGCCCAACCCGTGCTCTTAGATCCGCCAGTGATCTTAGATTAACCTCTACCCTAGTGCGGACCTCCCACTCGAGTCTCCAAGACTTCTCTAGAGCTGCACCAATTCTATGGAATGCTCTGCCCCGGACTATCAGACTAATACCTAACCTCCAAAGTTTCAAACGTGCTCTTAAAACCCATTTCTTTAGGCAAGCCTATAACACTCATTAACTGCATGAAGTTTTAACTCTTCTACTAACCCGTCCTGTGTCGTCCTCCCATCTGTTATCCAGCAACCAACAGGCACCAGACTTCTCTGCAGTCCCATTCACCCTGGACCTGGTATATAAGATGACGGCTGAGTGGTTCAAGCGACAGCAATTCCATTTATTATATTTTGTTCTATTCCCTAAGAAGAATGGCTTGACCATTAAATATTCTTTTACCTCGTGTTACCCCATCATCTTCATAAACCGTAAGCTCTGGCGAGCAGGGACCTCACTCCTGTTGTTCCATACAAATGTTGTGCTCTGTTACATTACATTTGTATTTGTTTCCTATGATTTGTAAAGCGCTACGGAATATGATGGCGCTATATAAATAAAGATTATTATTATTATTATTATGGAGGCAGTGAACTAGTAGTAGATTAAAGGTGCTGCAGTTAAAACTATGTTAGTTGGATCTTGGGATGGAGCTGGCGCTCCGCTTCCAGGCGAGCTTTCGCCAATCCAAGCCCCTGTCTCTAGGCTACTCCCCAAACAGCACTTCTAAGAACCTTTTGTATAAGATCAAGTGTAGTAGCGTTCTTATAAGTTTGGGATATGGCGGGTGAGGGGAATGTAAACAGATGCGCAAGAAGCGCTGAAATAATATCCGTAAATGGTAAAAGTTTGCCAGTATATTTTGTGGATAACACAGCAGGGTGGCGACAAAGTTAACAACTTTGATGTGGAATCCATGAAAACAACCCAAATTTCTGCCTGACACACCTCGTTTGATAAGGGGACGATGTATGGAGGCAGCTATATGGACGACTTTTGGAGGTAGCAATGGAGACAACGTGTGGAGGCTGCTATGGAGACAATTTAATTTGGATAGTGCCTGTATGTGGCAGTCCAAAAAAGTTTTCAAACCAGAGGAGCAGGTAGGTGGCCCTCCAGAAAAATGAAATAGATTGAGTGCCTGTATATGGCAGTCCAAAAAAGTTTTCAAACCAGAGGAGCAGGTAGGTGGCCCTCCAGAAAAATGAAATAGATTGAGTGCCTGTATGTGGCAGTCCAAAAAAGTTTGCAAACCAGAGGAGCAGGTAGGTGGCCCTCCAGAAAAATTGAATAGATTGAATGCCTGTATGTGGCACTCCCAAAAATTGTTTAAAACAGAGGACCGGGTAGGTGGCCCTCCAGAAAAATTAAATGCATAAAGTACTATAGCTAGAGCCAGTGGGCCCTGTCAAAAAATAGCCAGTTTCCTCTGCTTTAGTGTACAAAGAGGAGGAGAAGGAGGAAAATGAGGAGGAGGAGTGCATAAATTATTCAGGTTGAGCTTCCTTCACCTGGTGGAGATTGGAAATTATGAGAAATCCAGGCTTTATTCATTTTAATAAGCGTCAGCCTGTCAGCGCTGTCAGTCGACAGGCGTGTACGCTTATCGGTGATGATGCCACCAGCTGCACTGAAAACCCGCTCGGACAAGACGCTAGCGGCAGGGCAGGCAAGAACCTCCAAGGCGTACAGCGCCAGTTCGTGCCACATGTCCAGCTTTGAAACCCAGTAGTTGTAGGGAGCTGTGTGATCATTTAGGACGATGGTATGGTCAGCTACGTACTCCCTCACCATCTTTCTGTAAAGATCAGCCCTACTCTGCCGAGACTGGGGACAGGTGACAGTGTCTTGCTGGGGTGACATAAAGCTGGCAAAAGACTTGTAAAGCGTACCCTTGCCAGTGCTGGACAAGCTGCCTGCTCGCCTACTCTCCCTCGCTACTTGTCCCGCAGAACTACGCACTCTGCCGCTAGCGCTGTCAGAAGGGAAATAGTGTTTCAGCTTGTGCACCAGGGCCTGCTGGTATTCATGCATTCTCACACTCCTTTCCTCTCCAGGGATGAGAGTGGAAAGATTTTGCTTGTACCGTGGGTCCAGGAGAGTGAATACCCAGTAATCGGTGCTGGAATAAATTCTTTGAACGCGAGGGTCACGGGATAGGCAGCCTAGCATGAAATCTGCCATATGCGCCAGAGTACCAACGCGTAAGAATTCACTCCCCTCACTGGCCTGACTGTCCATTTCCTCCTCCTCCAACTCCTCCAACTCCTCTTCTTCTGCCCATACATGCTGAACAGTGAAGGACTGAACAATGGTCCCCTCTTGTGTCTCGCCAACATTCTCCTCCTCTTCCTCCTCATCCTCCTCCACCTCCACCTCCTCCGATATGCGCTGAGAAACAGACCTAAGGGTGCTTTGGCTATCAACAAGGGAATCTTCTTCCCCCGTCTCTTGTGACGAGCGCAAAGCTTCCGACTTCATGCTGATCAGAGAGTTTTTCAACAGGCCAAGCAGCGGGATGGTGAGGCTGATGATGGCGGCATCGCCACTGACCATCTGTGTTGACTCCTCGAAGTTACTCAGCACCTGACAGATATCAGACATCCACGTCCACTCCTCATTGTAGACTTGAGGAAGCTGACTGACCTGACTACCAGTTCTGGTGGAAGTTGACATCTGGCAGTCTACAATCGCTCTGCGCTGCTGGTAAACTCTGGATAACATGGTTAATGTTGAATTCCACCTCGTGGGCACGTCGCACAACAGTCGGTGAGCGGGCAGTTGGAGGCGGCGCTGCGCTGCCCTGAGAGTGGCAGCATCTGTGCTGGACTTCCTGAAATGCGCACAGATGCGGCGCACCTTCGTGAGCAAATCAGACAGATTGGGGTATGTCTTGAGGAAACACTGAACTATCAGATTTAACACATGGGCCAGGCATGGCACATGTGTCAGTCTGCCGAGTTGCAGAGCCGCCACCAGGTTACGGCCGTTGTCACACACAACCATGCCTGGCTTCAGGTTCAGCGGTGCCAGCCACAGATCAGTCTGCGCCGTGATGCCCTGTAATAGTTCTTGGGCGGTGTGCCTTTTATCGCCTAGGCTCAGCAGTTTGAGCACCGCCTGCTGTCGCTTAGCGACAGCACTGCTGCTGTGCCTAGAGCTAGCGACTGATGGCGCCATGCCCACGGATGGTAGTTCGGAGGAGGAGGTGGAGGAGGGGTGGAAGGAGGAGGAGGCATAGTAGGCCTGAAAGACCTGGACCGAGGTAGGCCCCGCAATCCTCGTCGTCGGCAGTATATGACCAGCCGCAGGGTCAGACTCGGTCCCAGCCTCCACCAAGTTAACCCAATGTGCCGTCAGCGATATATAGTGGGCGTGCGGGTGGGTTGCACTATATTTCCGTTTCCGCTCCAGCGTCTGGGGTATGGAGAGCTGAACGCTGGTGGATGCTGTGGAGGATCGTGGAGGCGACGATGGGGTTTTTGTGCCAGGGTCCTGGGCAGGGGGCTGACTATCAGCTGACACAGGGGAAGGAGCAGTGGTGTGCACGGCCGGAGGTGAACGGGCTTGGTGCCACTGAGTGGGGTGTTTAGCATTCATATGCCTGCGCATACTGGTGGTAGTTAAGCTAGTAGTGGTGGAACCCCTGCTGATCCTGGTTTGGCAAAGGTTGCACACCACAGTCCGTCGGTCATCCGGTGTTTCCTTAAAGAACCTCCAGACTTCTGAAAATCTAGCCCTCGCCGCGGGAGCCCTCGCCACGGGAGCTTCACTACGTGACACATTTGGCGCTGATGCACCTGCTCTGACCCTGCCTCTCCGTCTGGCCCCACCACTGCCTCTTCCAACCTGTTCTGGTCGAGGACTCTCCTCCGTCTCAGAAGCACTGTGTTCACCCTGCCTCTCAACCCAGCTTGGGTCTGTCACCTCATCATCCTCCGATCCTTCAGTCTGCTCCCCCCTCGGACTTCCTGCCCTGACAACAACTTCACCACTGTCTGACAACCGTGTCTCCTCATTGTCGGACACCTCTTTACACACTTCTTCCACTACGTCAAGAAGGTCATCATCACCCACAGACTGCGACTGGTGGAAAACCTGGGCATCGGAAAATTGCTCAGCAGCAACCGGACAAGTGGTTTGTGACTGTGGGAAGGGTCCAGAAAACAGTTCCTCAGAGTATGCCGGTTCAAATGCCAAATTTTCCTGGGAGGGGGCAGACTGGGGGGGGGAGGCTGAGGTGCAGGAGCTGGAGGAGTGCCGATTTCGGTGACATGGGTGGACTGCGTGGAAGACTGACTGGTGGACAAATTGCTCGAAGCATTGTCGGCAATCCACGACATCACCTGTTTGCACTGTTCTGGCCTCAACAGTGCTCTACCACGAGTCCCAGTAACTTCAGACATGAACCTAGGGAGTGTAGCTCTGCGGCGTTCCCCTGCTCCCTCATCAGCAGGTGGTGTCTCACCCCGCCCAGGACCACGGCCTCTGACCCCTGCAGTAGTTGGACGCCCACGTCCCCGCCCTCGTCCTCTACCCCTAGCCCTCGGGTTAAACATTTTGAAAATGAAAGTTATAACTTTAAATTTTTTTAACTTTTTTTTGTGTTTTTTTTTGTGTGTGTTTTTTAGTTTTTAAAACCAAACGATGCTATCCTATTGCTATGGCTATTTTCTAGCCAAGTATGAAAGCACACTGCTATGCCAGATGAGATGACGCTGAGTTATGAAAAAATAAACGGAAAATAAAAAGAAACTGGCAGACTGTGCCTAATTGAAATCAAACCCCTAATAAATTTTCCCACTTCGGTCTTTGCGATGGATATGTGCGTCACTAAGCGCAAAACACAGCGGTCGCAAGTCTCACTACAAATTCCACAATTTGGTAGTAGATGCACTGCAGCAAGTACAGCCACCAGCAGATCAACCAGAAATCAAATATATATAACGCTACTGTAGGCGTAAGTAAGCCGTTTGGATTCTCCTATGGCTATTTTCTAGCCAAGTATGAAAGCACACTGCTATGCCAGATGAGATGACGCTGAGTTATGAAAAAAATAAACGTAAAATAAAAAGTAAATGGCAGACTGTGCCTAATTGAAATCAAACCCCTAATAAATTTTCCCACTTTGGTGTTTGAGGTGGATATGTGTGTCACTAAGAGCTAAACACAACGGTAGCAAGTCCCCCTGCTAATTCCTCACAATATGGTACTAGCTGCAAATAAAAAAAAAAAAAAGTGTAACGGTATTGTAGCCCTAAGAAGGGCTGTTGGGTTCTTGTAGAATCACTCCTGCCTAACACTATTCTAATAGAACACCCTAACGCTTTCCCTGACCAGCAGCAGCTCTCTCCCTAGCGGCATCCAGACACAGAATGATCCGAGCAGCGCAGGCAGGGGCTAGTCTATTCCAGGGTCACCTGATCTGGCCAGCCAACCACTGCTATCGATGTGTAAGGGTACCACGTCATGCTGAGTGGAGTGCAGAGTCTCCTGGCTTGTGATTGGCTCTGTTTCTGGCCGCCAAAAAGCAAAACGGCGGGAGCTGCCATTTTCTCGAGCGGGCGAAGTATTCGTCCGAGCAACGAGCAGTTTCGAGTACGCTAATGCTTGAACGAGCATCAAGCTCGGACGAGTATGTTCGCTCATCTCTAGTAGCTTACCTTATTGGATTTCAGGTCCAGAGACAACAAGACAATGGTGATATCAGCAATGGTGATAGCTCTGGCTTGCAGATATAGATTAATGTACCACCATACCCAGATAATATACCTCCATTCATCTATATATTGTCCACAAAATCAACAAAAACAGACATCCGGCACTCTCCGATGTGTAAAAAGGCATGACGAGGCAATGACTGAGCTAGTGTCTGGGAAAAGACAGAAATACCTCCACCCTGACCACCCATCTAACTAAACACATAGACGTTTTGTTGGAAAGGTGAATGGTCACAGCTTTATTAAATCTTGGAATACAATCTGTAAAATATAAAAAAATTATTAAAAACATGATATATAACATAACATTATAAGTTCTGATAGCTGAGCTCTTGGCAACAACCCATAATGGTGGCATATTTTCAATTGTAGCAGAATGCAGTTATCTCCGGCACTCTCATAGACAATTAAGGGGAGTGCTGGAGACAGCCGAGCGCTGTGCTCAGCGATTTCTGACACCCTCCACATTAATTAATAGAGTGGCAGGACGTCTGCTACATCCCCCAATACACCCATTGGTGAGAGAGTCCCCCATTTTCAGTTCCCCCATTGTTGAGTGTTTGTGTTCATGATCAGTGGGGGTTCTACCAGTCGGACCCTCATCAATCAGTTTGTTATCTCACGTCCTGTGAATTGGGGATAACAAAGAATTTGGCTCAGTGTATTTAAGACCTCGAACCAGAGAATGAGCCGTACAATTATATCTGTGGTGGATTTTAGTGTGGATGATATTATGCATCTTATTATAGACTGTGATATATATGTATAGGCTGCAGAAGCCAAAAGACGCAATATATTATTTAATGGTTTTTTCCTTCGGCCCTTAGCAGCCACCAGTGTCAGCCACTATGTAGAGAGATGAGATGTTCTTCTGCCTCCGATCTCTTAGTTCAGGAACCTCTGACCTCCTGATCAGAGGAGGAAAATTTGTTGGGTAATCTGTTATTACCCATTGGAGCAAAGCCTGGTCAGGTGCCAACTATCAGCTAGCAGGACACAGATTCCTGATATTATCATGTGGAAAGGTTTGGAGATGACTGCAATGTTTCTTTATATCCTGATTCTTTACAGACCTTACAGATATTTACTGGGATTAACTCTATCCTGATTCCAGAGTAATGGAGGTCCAGGCAAACACACTGGTTGGCGGCCACTTGCCACTCGCTACATGGGTGTGAAAAGTCAATATTCAACAGGCAATGAGTATTCTCAACTAAAGCAATGTAGAAGAGCGCTGAGGCACAGCGAAGACACTTTGCATCAACCTCCTCGGACCCAACAAATGGCAACGGGAAAAACGGCAGCAAATGGCAGGTAATGTATATACCGTATATTCCGGCGTATAAGACGACCTGGTGTATAAGACGACCCCCCTACTTTCCTGTTTACAATATAGAGTTTAAGATATATTCGCCGTATAAGACTACCCCTTTTCCAACGCATACAAAACACAGGTAAAAATTTAAAAAAAAAACAGATTTGAATTTAACATGGTCCTTTTTTTAATGTAAATTCTTATGACATGCAGGTATATAGCAGGAAAACTGTCGCTTATAAACATAAGGCATACAACAACAACATTACTATTACAGCACTGCCCCCAGTAGTATACAGCACAGCCCACAGTAGTATACAGCACTGCCCCCAGTAGTATACAGCACAGCCCCCAGTAGTATACAGCACTGCCCCCAGTAGTATACAGCACAGCCCCCAGTAGTATACAGCACTGCCCCCAGTAGTATAAACAGCACAGCCCCCAGTAGTATACAGCACAGCCCCCAGTAGTATACAGCACTGCCCCCAGTAGTATACAGCCTGCCCCCAGTAGTATACAGCACAGCCCCCAGTAGTATACAGCACGGCCCCCAGTAGTATACAGCACAGCCCCCAGTAGTATACAGCCCTGCCCCCAGTAGTATACAGCACTGCCCCCAGTAGTATACAGTAAGCGAAAGTATCCCAGCACTCACGATAAATTCCAATTTTTCTTATGCAATCAATTTATTTAGCACAATTTTTAAACAGAACGCGTTTCGGCTTACAAAGCCTTTATCAACTACTAAATGTACATGCTATCGACTTTATTTATATAGTGTGAATAGGTCCCTTGTTGTTGACGTCACATCCTCGGTAAATCCAAATCGAGGTGTGATACCGTCAGGAGGCGTAGCTTCATTTCACCAGACGTTTCTACGGATGGGAACAGAGTAATAAAGAAAAATAATAATAATAAAGGATAACAGTTTATATAAAACTAAACCAAAATCATAACCTCGTAACATCGAAATCACGATTTAACCCCTGGGGTTCCAAGGTATTCAGCGTATAGATCCAAAATGCTTCTCTGCGTAATAAAAGTTGTTTAATATTACCTCCTCGTCTCGGTTGCTCAATTTTTTCTATTACCATGAATTTGAGTTGTGCAATAGTGTGTCCACATTTATGGAAGTGTGAGGGAATAGGTTGGAAAATGTCTTTACACCGAATTGTAGACTTGTGCTTACCAATACTCATTTTTATACAGCAATAACATCCCCTAATTAAATAAAAGTTCAGCTAATATCCTGTCTACCAACCCTCTTTATTAATTGAGATACTGTTCAGCATCCCCTTATTTACATATTGTCCATCAGCCAGACCCCATATTAAGATACTATCCAGCGACCAGACCCCTATATAAACATACTTTCCAGCAGGCGGACCCCCTTATTAAGATACTTTCCAGCAGGCGGACCCCCTTATTAAGATACTATCCAGCAGACACCTTAACAGGGTCGGCGCCAGCACTGAGCATAACCCGGCAAGTGCAGAGGCCAAGGGCTGCTGGGGGCCCTCATTAGGCTGTACATAAGGAATCCATGGGGAAGAGGGGGGGGGGGGCTGAATCTAATTAATCCATAATAATAATAATAATAATTCCTTTATTTATATAGCACACACAGATTACACAGCGCTGCACAGAGTTTGCCAAATCAGTAAGGAGTGAGGGGGGTTTAATATAAAATAACCATGAGGAGGGTAATTGGGATGATAAACTAGGGAATATTTTAGGGAAAAGGAGACTGTTTTAGTTTCTGAATTTTTAATGCCGCCATGTTAGTTCACTGCAAAGGGGCCTATGCAGGCTTTGTCACCCAGGGGCCTACTGAAACCTAGAGCTGTTCCTGCCCCTAAGATACTATCCAGTAACCAGGCCTGTATATTAAGATACTATCCAGTAACCAGGCCTGTATATTAAGATACTATCCAGCAGCCAGATCCTCTTATAAAGATACTGGGGCACATTTACTAAGAACAGAACACTAAATGCAGTTTGCCAGTGTAGTGTGCAGGAGGCAGGATTTGTGGCGCACTTTCTTCATGAATCTGGCGCCCCCTGCACTGCCCTGACAGAGTGCACCAACTTTTTTTGGTGCTCCTTTAACATGGAGCGTGCAACACTATTCTGTCAGACTTTGCATGTTAAATTTGGTGCACAGTCGGACTGAGCTCCAGAACGCCCCCTAATTTGTGTTGCATGATGCATAGTGCAGCTGCGCCACAAAAGGGTCTGGTGCGACACAATTGTGGCGCGGACACTTCTTAATTACCTGTGTAAGCGGTTTTCACTAAAAAGAACTTGCAAAGTCCGACAGAAAACTCGTGCACGGCCCTTAGTAAATGAGCCCCAATGTCCGGAAACCGGACCCTGCATTAAAATTACTGTCCAGCCGTCAGACCCCAATAATAATTAATATGTAGCCCTTGTCTCCCGTGTGGCCCACATTTATGAAAAGCAGCGCTTACTGCACCGGGGCACATTTACTAATAACAGCGCAGTCTGTACTATGTGCAGTTTGCAGAGGCCCCAGATTCAGGATTTGTGGCGCACGTTCTTTATGAATCTAGCGCCCCCTGCACTGCTCCGACAGAGTGCACCAACTTTTTTTGGTGCACCCTTAACATGGGGGCGTGTGACACATATCTGACGGACTTTGCATTATGAATGCGGAGCACGATCCAACTGTGCAATGGAACGCCCCTTTATGTCCAGTTTTATGCCTAATTTTGGGATAGCCGTAACACAAAAGAGCCACGTCCAACACATAAGTGGCGCAGACATTTCTTAAATATCTGATCAAACAGTTTTCAATAAAAACATGAAAAGTCCAACAAAAACTGGTGCAGGGGCTTTAGTAATCTGGCACATTAGGGCTCATTTACTTACCCATCCGCTGGAGATCACAGATGATAATGCACTGTGCCGCCATTCACTAAGATCGTGCGCCCGATATCCTGCATGTGTCGCTTCCCCGCTCCGACAGAGTTCACTTTCTTGGATTGCAACACAATTTGAAAGTTAAATCCTGCACTCAGTCCGAATCAGTCGGATCGGCCCCTAATCGTGTCACATGGAAGCCAGCGCAGCTGCGCCAAAAACAAATTGCGTGCAACACAATCCCAGCGCAGACACTTGTTACATACCTGTCCAAGCCGTGTAATCCCCGAAAAAGACAAACAGTCCAACGAAAGTGCGATCTGCGACCCTCAGTAAATGAGCCCCGATGTATTTGCCCACAGGTGTAATTGTAGCAGTAAGGCCCCGTTATTGTGCGTCTAATTTACATACATTAAAGTTACAAACAGTTAATTTTAAATGAACTTAAAATGAATGTTCTAAATAATTCCCTATTGTGTAGCAGTAGTTTCCATGTATAATATGTAAGGTCCCGGTGCACAGGGGAACACAGCAATGTCTTCTTGGTGCGGACGGGGGATGTTACTTATTTATTGTACAATATTAATATATTTATGTGGGTGGATTTTTGTGTGTGATCTCATAATAGACCCTTGGGGGACATTTACACATTTATTTGGAGGTATTGGGGGGGATAATAAGGTGGAAGGTGACATTATACTTTGTGGGGGGTGGGGGGGGGGGGGTTTGATGACCAAATTCATTTTGATAAAGATATAACTGAGTTGTTGTGGCCGGTAGATTCACATACAACAATGTAGTTACAGGGGCCCATAGCCAAATGTGTGTTATGGGGCCCCAAGCTGATCTGCACCCATGGATGTGAGTTACTGTATAATATGTAATAATGTTGGTCCTCACTACGATTGCTCCATATGACTGTTTGTACTCTGTAATGTAATATTATATTTGTATACGTCCCATATGATTTTTACAGCGCTGCGGTATATGATGGTGCTATATAAATAAATATTATTATTATTGCTTGTGTTTGCCTTATATTAATAGCTGTTATTATGTTACTTCTTTTAATAACTATTATACACTTAGACTTGTTACTGTTTGTCTTTATGATAAGAAATTGTCCTTCACCTTTGTTTCTTTATGGTTTTTCGATTGTGTAATTATAATAGTAGTAATAATATAGATATGTAATATCACGTTATCATTATTTACATTACAAAGACATAAGTGTTCATTGCCCTAGAGGCACCAGCCCACAGAGGCACCAGCCCACAGAGGCATCAGCCCACAGAGGCACCAGCCCACAGAGGCAATAGCCCACAGAGGCACCCGCCCACAGAGGCAATAGCCCAGAGGGGCATCAGCCCATAGAGGCACTAGCCCAAAGAGGCAATAGCCCACAGAGGCACCAGCCCACAGAGGCAATAGCCCACAGAGGCACCCGCCCACAGAGGCAATAGCCCAGAGGGGCATCAGCCCACAGAGGCAATAGCCCGCAGAGGCATCTGCCCACAGAGGCAATAGCCCAGAGGGGCAATAGCCCACAGAGGCAATAGCCCAGAGAGGCATCAGCCCACAGAGGCAATAGCCCAGAGAGGCATCAGCCCACAGAGGCAATAGCCCACAGAGGCACTAGCCCACAGAGGCACCAGCCCACAGAGGCAATAGCCCACAGAGGCACTAGCCCACAGAGGCACTAGCCCACAGAGGCACTAGCCCACAGAGGCATCTGCCCACAGAGGCAATAGCCCAGAGGGGCAGTAGCCCACAGAGGCACCAGCCCACAGAGGCAATAGCCCACAGAGGCACCAGCCCACAGAGGCAATAGCCCACAGAGGCAATAGCCCAGAGAGGCACCAGCCCACAGAGGCAATAGCCCAGAGGGGCAATAGCCCAAAGAGGCACTAGCCCACAGAGGCATCAGCCCACAGAGGCATCTGCCCACAGAGGCATCTGCCCAGAGGGGCAATAGCCCAGAGGGGCATTAGCCCACAGAGGCATCAGCCTACAGAGGCATTAGCCCACAGAGGCATCAGCCCACATAGGCAATAGCCCTAAGAGGCACCAGCCCACAGAGGCATCAGCCCACAGAGGCACCAGCCCAGAGAGGCACCAGCCCACAGAGGCAATAGCCCACAGAGGCATCAGCCCACAGAGGCAATAGCCCAGAGGGGCATCAGCCCACAGAGGCATCAGCCCACAGAGGCACCAGCCCAGAGAGGCACCAGCCCAGAGAGGCAATAGAGTGTTAGAGTTCTAATAATTTTATTTGTTTTGCTTTTATTCTACTTTAATGTGTTTGTATAAATTGTAATATCTTATCCTTTTAGTCATATAGATAAAGATACATTTCTCAGTGTTGTGTTCTAGTTGCAGATGTATCTGTACATGGAGACAGAGCTCCGACTGCCGGAGAGAAACACAGATATCTGACCCAGGGGGAAGGTGGTAGATTGAAGGAACAATCCTGTGTCTCATATCAAGGGGTAAGATGGGCCACAAGAAGCAGGCGCTGCCGGCAGACTGGGAGAGTGTGACCCAAGATGGCGCTGAGAGCAGTAACAGCAGTAACATGGTGGAGACAGCAGCTAACAAGCCACCGGCTTCACCACAGACTTTTTTTTAAAATGAACCCTTTTAGAAGCTGGAGAACAAGTAAATTCTACTTCTCCACCCAAGAGTTCTCCTCTAGACAATAGCCCTTTCAATTAAGAAGTTAAAAAGTTCCCATAGAAATAATTTTAGAATTTCATCTGCCTCATATTCATCTTGGTGTTTTAAGAGAAGAGGCAGAAGAGGAGAACAAGGATAACCGGGTATCACCGGCTTCAGGAGTGACACATGAAAAACACTAGAAGTACAAGAGGATGGCAGCAATGAGACGATAAATCACAGGACTGATGTAATGAGTTATGGATTAAGGACTGTAAAATAGAAGAGCAAATTTCACCCTAGGTTCTTGGAGTCTGATCAAGCATGTAGACAACCAAACCTTATCTCCTTAACAACATGAGGCTACCAAGCATCTCCTTTTATAAGTCTTGTTCCAGGCCAGAGCTTTCTGCAGACCATCTATAGACCAGATGGTGGTAAATTTCTAAACCTCAGCATCAATGGTGGACACGTTAGAGAAAGGCAAGGTTGGAAGATTCATTTAATGAAGATGTTTGCAATTCCTTATAAAGAATGAAGATTAAGTGGAAGATTCATGAAACAGATTGCAGTAACAGTAGTTGTATCCAATTATCCTGCACTGGGAAGAGATATAGCCTAAGGATCTTCTCCAGGTCTTGGTTTACCCTTTCAGTTTGTTAAAAGTTAAAGTGTAAAATGTTGGTGAATCAGTTCACCATGACCCAGATGTTGTTCTAACTTTAGATGGTGGGAGATATTTGTCCATGCACTCTCTAGAATAGGAAGTGTTTGAGGAAGAGTGATCGGACATCCAATCTGCTTATCTACTGCAATGAAGGATCTGGAAAGTATTTTGTTCTTCAAAACTGGAACATAGGTCACCAAAAGATCGAAATGGGGGAAGGAATGAGAACACCAGGCCTGGGGAGGCTTCAGGCATCAGGCTGAATTAAGTTAAAGGGTTCTCATGGTCACTGTGCCTATAAGATGTTGAGATCCTTTCAAAAGATGCCTCTACTCCAAGCCAGTTTAAAGGCGAGAAGCTCTTTCTCTATTGTGCCCTAATTTTTCTCTTCTGTAAAGAATTTTTTGGAAATTTACCTACGGGGATGTGTTTTCACAGAACTCGGCTGTTCAGAAAAGACAGCCCCCACGGCAATAGAAGATATATCATACTAATACTTCCTGGAATCACTCCTAATTGCCAATTCTACAAACCTCAGGATTGCCTTCAATCCTGGAAAGGAATAGAGGGTTGCTTGAATGGACATTTTTCCAACTTCCAGAAGAGGTGATTAAACTCTGGAAGACCACAGGTGCATTACTGAGACTGAAAGGTATAACCAAGTGTCAGCCTTCAGGGGTAGTGGACCCACAGGACCACAGCAAACAATGATGTAAGCTGACACCTGGGATCGGAGTCTAAGTGGCAGCAGGTCTTCACCAGAGCCCACCGCAAAGCTGGTTGGATTTTCTGCAGCGTGGTACCACCAGGTCGTTCCACAGGTGCGCGTTTGTCCGCGGTGGCAGCCAAGGTGATGCAAGCTCATGGTCAGGAGGTCAAGACGGGCGTCAAAGGTTCAGGGTCAGAGGCAGAGCAGAAGGCCAGGGCTGGCAGCGGAGGAGCATAAATGGGAACAGGTCCGGGGTCACAACGGGAGATCAATACACAGGAATACAGCAAGGGAACAAGCTTTCTCTTGGGAATGCTGGGAGAAGTTGGCTTTTTCTAAATCTGGGAAATGGCCAGCGCCAATCAGCGGTGTGTGGCCCTTTAAATTTACAAGCGCCGGAATGCGCACCCTAGGAGACGGGGACGTGGGAAGCTGCGACGGGAGCAGGAGCGTGAGTGATGGCAGAGGGAGCAGGCGCCACGGAGAGGGGCATGGCTGCGCCTGCGACCCGGGATGTGTGTCACAGGAGCCCCCGTGACAGCACCCCCCTATGGTCTCCCTCTCTTCTTAGTCTGGGGAAACCATTGCAGGAGGTTACGGTGCAGAATGTTATCCTCCTGCTCCCAAGATCTCTCCTCAGGCCCGAACCCCTTCCAGTCAACAAGGAAGAAACGCTTAACTCTCACTGTCTTCATGTACAGAACCTCCTTTACAACAAAGACGTCAGTGGAGTCAGCCTCGGGAGCAGACGGAGGAGGTTGCCAAGAGCAGCAGTTCAAGATGACAGGTTTAAGGAGAGTAACATGGAAGGAGTTCAAGATGCGCATAGTGGGAGGAAGACAGAGTTTATACGCCACAGGATTTATGCGCTTCACCACCTAGAAAGGCCTCAGAAAACAGGGTCCAAGCTTCTAGCTAGGGCTTTTCAGCCAGGCGTATCTGGATGATAGCCACACCTTGTCATCCGGAGAGAAGACTGGAGGAGACCTACATTTCTTATCGGCCTGGGACTTTGTGCGGGCAGAGGCCCTAAGTAGAGACTGAAGAGTCTGTTGCCAGATTGATTTGAGGTCCTGCACCAACTCTTCTACCACAGGAATATCTGAGGGAATGGACAGAGGAAGAGGTTGGCGTGGAATTCGTCTATAGACAATAAGGAAAGGAGCAGCACCAGCAGACTCAGAGTCCAGGGAGTTATAGGAGAACTCTGCCCATGTCAACAGATTGGACCTGTCATCCTGACAGGCAGAGACAAAATGGTGGAGAAAACAGCCCAAAGTTTGGTTCACGCTTTCAACTTGACCATTCGACTGTGGATGATAAGCGGAAGAAAAGTCCAGATTCTCTTGCAGCTGGTTACACAAGGATCCCAGAACTTACAAGCAAACTGAACCCCTCGATCAGAAACGATGTGCTAAGGAAATCCATTAAGCTGGAAGATGTAATGGAAGAACAGACTGGCAAGGCGAGGAGCAGACGGAAGACCAGAAAGAGGAAAAAAATTGGACATTTTGGAAAACCGGTTAGTCACCACTCAGATGACGTTATTGCCAGAGGAAGGCGGAAGGTCCATGATGAAGTCCATTGCCACGTGCGACCACGGGGGCCTGTGTATCGGTAATGGCAGTAGCAAAACCAGCTAGTTTCAGGTGGCTTATTACGGGCACAGGAAGTGCAGAAACCCGCAAAATTCCCAATGTCTTTGACCAGGTCAGGTCCCCAATTGAAACGGGAAATGAGGGCCACAAAGCGTTGCACCCCAGGGTGCCCAGCCACACAATAACAATGTCCCCAAGTCAATATCCTCTTTCGAAATGCAGTTTGGACATATGTCTTGCCAGGGGGAGCTGCCGAAGATCCACCGGAGTAGCAACAACTAGTTGTTCAAGAGAAATAATAAGCCGAGTAGCCAGTTCCTCTCCAATGACTTCAGAGGCATAAGAAAGGGCATTAGCCTTGACATTCTTCTCAGCAGGATGGAAGGGGATCAGGAGGTTGAAACATGAGTAGAAGAGTGACCAACAGGCTTGCCTAGATTTGAGCCATTGAGCTGTCTGGAGATATAGGAGATTCTTATGATCTTCCTATACGTAGACGTGATGGTGAGTTCCCTCTAGAAGATAATGCCATTTTTCCAGGGCCAGTTTGATGGCCAGTAGTTCTCTATCTCCTATGGAGTAATTCCTCTCTGTGGAGGAGAAAGTCTTAGAGAAAAAGCCGTAAGTGAGAGTTCGGCCTTTAGACCCTTTCTGGGTGAGCACCGCCCCTGCTTCTACCGAGGAGGCGTACACTTACAGATGAAAGGGCTTCTCTGTATCAGGCTGAGTGAGAACTGGGGCTGAGGCAAAGGCGGATTTTAATCTTGAGAAGGCTTCTTCAGCCAGCAAGAGACCGTTGGCACCCTTCTTGGTGGGCTTCACAATAGGAGTGGACAAGAGTGGACAAGTGGGGGAATAAACTGCCGGTAATAGTTTGCAAAGCCCAGGAAACCTTCCGGACACGGCCATTGAAGAACAGCAGACAACTTGGCAGGATCAGTCTGGAGGCCTCTGTCGGAGATAATATAGCCGAGGAAAGGAAGGCTTTGCTGGTGAAATTGGCATTTCTCAAGTTTCGCGAAGAGGCAATTGATCTTGAGGCGACTAAGGACTTGCCGTACGTGGGACTGGTGGGACTCTAGATCTGGGGAGAACACCAGAATGTCGTCAATATAGACCAAGATACAGGTATATAACAGATCCCTGAAGATGTTGTTGATGAATTCCTGAGATACGACTGCCACATTCGTAGGGGCAGTGCAGTGGCAAAGTCTCTGCTTGTTTCTAGGAAAATACATCAGCAAAGTCCGGATAACAAGTTGGAAGGCCCAAGTACTGGTAATTACTGTTGTGGGTGTTGAGGGCCATCTTGTATTTGTCTTGAGAGAGCTTTCGAATGAGGTTGTAGGACCCTTGTAAATCCTGCTTAGTGAAAACAGTGGTACTGCAGGTTATTTTAGGTGTAGCAGGTACTTATGTTTCATTTTTATTCAGCCTACAATAGTCTATCAAAGCTCGGAGACCACCATCCTTGTTTTCCTGTGCTAACTGGGGAGGAAAATGGTCAAATTCTGAATGCATTAGTATAGAAGTGATAGGGCTTTGTGGAATAATGTTACTAGTTTGAGAGAGACAGAGAGTGACTGGTTTAGTTGGTAACAATTTTTTCAGACATGATGACAGACATTGAAGGCCCCAAGAGAGTATTGCCACTTGGAGCAGTTGAAGTGAGGAGCGAGCTTCTGTAAGCATGGCAACCCCAGGATGAGTAGACGGATTGTCTTGGGAACCTCTAGAGGTTTGATATCCCACTGGTGCGGCGCATCAACTCTTCTAACCAGGGGGTTGGTATGGTACTGCATAAATCATTCTGATATCATTACAATCTGTGCTGAACAAAGATAATGTATGAGGAAGAGCAAACTGAGACATTCCCCATCTGACTTCGGGTGAGCTAGAGACGACCATACTTATGGGATGTACTGGAGCTTGGATCGAGGCCAAGCTCAAAGCTGAAGTCAGAGTCATTGGAGCGTTTGCAGAGTTGAAGTCACAATGACGAGACCTTGGAATGACAGGGTCAAGATAGAAGAGAGCGGGAATGCTGTAGTATAGAGAAAACACCTGATACTCTGGTAGGAAGTGGCTTTATAGGCCATAAATGTACTTCCTGTGACCTCAGAGGGAAGTTCCTGTAATTTCCAGTGATGCTGTGAACTGCCCACCAAATGAAGTTGCAGCCTGTAACCTGCATTGTGGTCACCAGAGGGAACTACTGCTGTGAAGGGCTGTAAGACGTGGAGGGAGCGCTACCTCAGGTGCAACAAGATGTTCACACTAAATATGTGTTTATCCTCACAGTTATCTGTGGAAAGAGAGCTTAGGATCCCTATCCAACTGTGTACACCAGGCCGCCCACTAAATCCTATTGTAATAAAATTGTTACTCTATAAAGATTCAGATATGATGATGTGACAGGCCCAGGGATAGCAAGATAATAAAAAACACATTGGTGTGAAGAAGACTTCTCCATATTACAATTACAAGGTGACTTCTGTTGATGGAGCTGTGTCCAGGACTTCCAGACTAAGTGATTGGATTTGTTCCAACCAGGTCACACTTCCAGAGCTTAGATGTCTGCCAGGATTGTCTGGTCCTCCTGTTCATGTGTGAAGGTTTTGGAGGCACATTTTCATCTTATGGCTCACGCATGCCAGACGTTATGTGGAGCGTGCCTTTGGTATCCTATGTAGCAAGTGGAGGACGCTCCTTATCTCTCTTCAGATGGACCTGGACAGTATGAAGCTGGTAGTCCAAGTCTGTGTTATCATATATGTAACTTCATAATGTCCAGATTCCTGACAGTGCAGCAGATGGTGACCTGGAGGAAATTTCACCAACATCTTCTATCCCTCTACACCGGACTCTACATGGATGACCTGGAGCAGAGGATCAGTACTCCTCCTACTTTGTGTCCCCAGAGAGGGCTGTATCTTGGTAACCGGATTGATTCTGGACTCTTTAGTTAGTTTAGGGTTGTTTTGTTATTCTTGGTAGTTAGTTTAGGGACTCGCAAGCTGATGAGGACCCGTGACGTGGGTTGCGAGCTTACGCTTTTCGGGCTCTAATTTTATTTTTTTTTTCAAAGTCAGATAAATTTAGAGCCTGAAAAGTTAACTAATACCTCATTGAAGATTGATCATTGTGAGGAAATGCTGCAAGCCATTACAATAAAAAAAATAAGTAGAAATGTCAAAAAAAGTATTTTTTCTCATTTTACCAATTTAAGTTTTTTTAATAGGCAGTAAATTTGAATAAACTTCTACCAAAGTATGTAAAACATTTTTTTTATATATATTTTAGTTTATTAGTTTTTAGTTCAGTTTATTTTTAATAATAACATATCGGAAAATAATTTGACCATTTAAGGGTGAAAAATTTGACCCTAATCAAGAACATACAGGAACCTATCCAAAGTATGTAAAATGTACATTAGCATAACTTCCATAGTTTCAGTGACAGATGACTCATTCATTTTCAATTTTTGTGCTCTGACTTTATCCTGGTCCTGATTCATCCCTTACATAATCAGGTTTACTATAGCCCTTCCCCTTATTCCATTCATATTCATTGGGTTTGTTTTACATTTGATCCAGGTGTTGGTGCTGACATCTAGTGGTTTATTCAGGTAGTGTCCCTCTACTTATTTATTTCCATCCTCTTTTTCATTTTTCTTTATTTGAAGTGCATTATTTAATCTACTTCTAACTTACCATATATACTCGAGTATAAGCCGAATTTTTCAGAACAAAAATGTGCTGAAAAACCTCACCTCGGCTTATACTTTAGTCAAGAAAAAACAAACAAACAGTGTACTCACCTTCCAAAGTCCCCCCAGCAGGTCCTCTTCTATACAGCAATGCTCCGGCGTCGGCTCCGTCCATCGCAGGCATCGTGACATCAGCTGCATGCTGACGTTCTAGTGTGGGCCCTGGCATCGGCTCACACTATAATGTCAGCGAGCGGCTGCTGTCACAATGCCTGCGACGGACGGCACAGGGACACGGAGCCGATGCTGATCACCGTGTAAGAAGGGGACCTGCCGGGGGTGCTTTGGAAGGTGAGTACAGATTTGTTTTTTTCCTACAGGCATTATATTGGGGACAGGGACTGTAGGCTATATACTAGAGGGGGGCAGGGGCTGGCAGGCTATATACTACAGGGGGCTGGCAGGCTATATACTACAGGGGGGTGACTGGCTATATACTACAGGGGGGTGACTGGCTATATACTACAGGGGGGTGACTGGCTATATACTACAGGGGGCCGGCAGGCTATATACTACAGGGGGCTGGCAGGCTATATACTAAAGGGGACTGGCAGGCTATATACTACAGGGGCTGGCATGCTGTATACTACAGGGGGCTGGCAGGCTATATACTACAGGGGGCTGGCAGGCTATATACTACAGGGGGCTGGTAGGCTGTATTCTACAGGGGGCTGTTCACATAGCAGCGCAGATTCTGTAATTATCGCACTGCCCCCTGTTATGTCAGAATTATGCAGTACGATAACGATATGATACGATAAAACTGCATTTATCCCCAAGGGGAAATTGCTTAGTTGCAGTTGTCCACCAACATAAAACAAAACGACAACATAAAACGTAATGGGAAGTTTCAAATGCATCTGCACGAGAGTCATATGACCTGCGGCTCCTCCGAGCTCCTCCGAGGGGAAGTTACCACAGTAAGAAAAATATGGGTGGCATTGTACCTACCCCGGTAAACTTTGTTATATGTGGCCAACCCCGCTGAAGTCACCCAGTGGGAGAAACGTAACAAGAGATCCATTGATGCAGCAGTAACAGCCATGGTCAGTGCTAAGAATTAGGTGTAGGCATTTACCAATTACATTTTATATTACTGTATATAACATTTTCCTTTGGCAGGACACACTGCATACTGATACCACACCTGTGTAACAAGGCTACAATATGTAGTAGTAAATCTGGTGGTGAATACAAATTGAGGACAGGAATTCCCAGGTTACTACAGATTGTGGGAAATATTCTTATTGAAAAAACACTGAATCCCTTGATACATTAGATATATTTAGTTGTGTTTACAAACCTTGTGAGAAGTTACTAGTCACTCAGCGATGCACATTTACAGGGGATACGGAAAGTATTCAGACCCTTTACATTTTTCACTCTTTTTTTCATTGCAGCCAATTGGTAAGATCAAAAAAGTTTATTTTTTGCTGATTAATGTACATTCTGCCGCTATCTTCACAGAAGAAACAGGCATGTAGATATTTGTGCTAATTTATTGAATCTGAAATATCACATGAATTATCCAGCCCCTTTGCTCAGTGTTGAGTAGAAGCTTTGGAGCTGGTGAAGCCAGGATTGTTCTTGGGAAGATACAACAAGTTCCTCACCCCTGGATTTGGGGATCCTCTGCCTCTTCCTTGCAGATCCTCTCCAGTTCCCTCAGGTTGGATGGTGAATAACATTTTCGTGTCTCTCCAGAGATGGTCACTTTGGGTTTAGGTCCGGGCTCTGGCTGGGCCAGTCAGGAATGGTCACAGAGAAGTGATGATGTTGTAGCATGGATGGTCCACTTTATATCACTCAACCAGGTAATAATCCAGGACAGACAACTGCAGTGCTTTCCCAGAAATGTAGCTTACCTTATTGGATTTCAGGTCCAGAGACAACAAGACAATGGTCATATCAGCAATGGTGATAGCTCTGGCTTGCAGATATACACTCACCGGCCACTTTATTAGCCTTCAGAATTAGCCTCAATTCTTCGTGGCATAGATTCAACAAGGTGCTGGAAGCATTCCCCAGAGATTTTGGTCCATATTGACATGATGGCATCACACAGTTGCTGCAGATTTGTCAGGTACATTGTGGTATTAAAAGGGATGGACATGGTCAGCAAAAATACTCAGGTAGGCTGTGGCGTTGCAACGATGCTCAATTGGTACCAAGGGGCCCAAAGAGTGCCAAGAAAATATTCCCCACACCATGACACCAGCACCACCAGCCTGAAGTGTTGATACAAGGCAGGATGGATCCATGCTTTCATGTTGTTGATGCCAAATTCTGACCCTACCATCCGAATGTCGCAGCAGAAATCGAGACTCATCAGACCAGGCAGCGTTTTTCCAATCTTCTACTGTCCAATTTTGATGAGCTTGTGCAAATTGTAGCCTCAGTTTCCTGTTCTTAGCTGAAAGGAGTGGCACCCGGTGTGGTCTTCTGCTGCTGTAGCCCATCTGCCTCAAAGTTCGACATACTGTGCGTTCAGAGATGCTCTTCTGCCTACGTTGGTTGTAACGGGGGGCGATTTGAGTCACTGTTGCCTTTCTATCAGCTCGAACCAGTCTGCCCATTCTCCTCTGACCTCTGGCATCAACAAGGCATTTCCGCCCACAGAACTGCCGCTCACTGGATGTTTTTTCTTTTTCGGACCATTCTCTGTAAACCCTAGAGATGGTTGTGCGTGAAAATCCCAGTAGATCAGCAGTTTCTGAATACCAGCCCTTCTGGCACCAACAACCATGCCACGTTCCAAGGCCTCAAATCACCTTTCTTCCCCATACTGATGCTCGGTTTGAACTGCAGGAGATTGTCTTGACCATGTCTACATGCCTAAATGCACTGAGTTGCCGCCATGTGATTGGACGATTAGAAATTAAGTGTTAACGAGCAGTTGGACAGGTGTACCTAATAAAGTGGCCGGTGAGTGTAGATTAATGTACCACCATACCCAGATAATATACCTCCATTCATCTATATATATTGTCCATTTGGACCCTCATAATCAACAAAAACAGACATCCGGCACTCTCCGATGTGTTAAAAGGCATGACGGGGCAATGACTGAGCTAGTGTCTGGGAAAAGACAGAAATACCTCTACCCTGACCACCCATCTAACTAAATAAAACACAGAGACGTTTTGTTGGAAAGGTGAATGGTCACAGCTTTTTTAAATCTTGAAATACAATCTGTAAAATATAAAAAAATTTTTTAAAAACGCGATATATAACATAACATTATAAGTTCTGATAGCTGAGCTCTTGGCAACAACCCATAATGGTGGCATATTTTCAATTGTGGCAGAATGCGGTTATCTCCGGCACTCTCATAGACAATTAAGGGGAGTGCTGGAGACAGCCGAGCGCTGTGCTCAGCGATTTCTGACACCCCCACATTAATTAATAGAGTGGCAGGACGTCTGCTACATCCCCCAATACACCCATTGGTGAGAGAGTCCCCCATTTTCAAATTGTTGAGTGTTTGTGTTCATGATCAGTGGGGGTTCTACCCAGGGCCGATTCTGGCCTTTTTGCTGCCTGAGGCGAAAATTTAAATGCTGCCCCCCCCCCCCCCCATTTCTCAGCACCCTACTTCCGATCCATTTCTCACTGAAATTGCAGGGAAATCTTTAAAAAGTATCTACAACCTGATCTGAATATGCCCATGACATTAACAACAATTGATAACATACTCACACAGCGCTACCAGATCACTAGGACTACACACGCTGGTGCTGTTTCACACATTAGTATTCAATAAGTGACACCGACATATACTGACAGAAACCCCTAACAGTATATACAGCCAAAACCCTCTATAGATAGTATATTCTGCCAGAATCCTTTGTAGGTGGTATGCACAGCCAGAACCCCCTCAGTAGATAGTATACACAGCCAGAACCCTCCATAAATAGCATATACAGCCAGACCACCACCTATAGATAGTGTATACAGCCAGACCGCCAACCATAGATAGTATATATAGCCAGACCACCACCCATAGACACTATATACAGCCAGACCACCACCCATAGACACTATATACAGCCAGACCACCACCCATAGATAGTATATAAAACAGAGCACCATCCATAGATAAAATATAATGTCAGAACACCACCTACAGATAGTATATACAGCCAAACTATCCCCCATAGATGGTATATACAGCCAGTCTTGTGGATAACTCAAATAGAAGAGAAGCTTTTGGCACTGGTTGCAGCAAGTGATTTGGTTTAATCCTTGGTTAAAATCTCAAAAATCTTTATTAGGGTATCAAAAGGTTGAAAGATCAAATTCATCAGAATGAAATACAAGCAATCTCATCCTGATGAATTTGATCTTTTTACTATTTGATACCCTAATAAAGATTTTGGATTTTAACTACTGACTAAACCCAAGTCATTTGCTGCAGCCTTTAAGTAAGTAGGCAGTGAAGTCCAGTGGCGTAACAAGACCCCCCTGGTGCGAACTTAGAATCAGGGCCCCCATATACCTAAACCCTTGCTGCCAGTCCTCACATTATTCTTCAGAGTAAACATATCCCATATATATATATATATATATATATATATATATATGCACACTCCACAGGCACTATATGTGCATAACATTCATAAATAATCACAGCACTATATATATACACACACACACAACACATACAAATACACCCACACCATATTATAAGTAACTCAAATATAGGTGCACACACACATATATATATATATATATATATATATATAGATATATACCCCCACGTTTCTACATAGCGCCAAAAAATGTATTGCACACCAGGGCTGCCATAAGGCAGATAAAGACATCACTTACTGTATAAATCAGTAGCTCCGACCTTCTACCTCTGATCTGTCGTGGTCATCATCTTGGTTGCTCCTTACAGATGACAATTCTTCTCCATCAGTTACACAACTTTGATAATTTCTCTGGCTGCGACTTCTCTCAGCAAAATTCAACACAAGACGTCTTCATCACATCTCAAACTGCATCCCTAAAAACACCACAGTCACAGTATAATGTCACATAAAGACGCTAGATAAAATAGCCGCCAGCACCCAGTGTCTTCAACTTAAATAATAAAAAAACAGCAGGTGCTCGTAACTGATTGCATGCGCTTGAATGGAAACGCATGTGGTTGGGTCAAGTAACGCCCACTGAGATTTGCCGTAAAGCCATGTGTGAATGCAGCCTTACATTTCTTATATATACTATATCCCTCATAAGCACCTGCAGCACCTCTTATACATGCTCACAACTGTCACCTTTGATAGCTATGAGGTATCCCAGTACATGTTATTGATCAACTTGCTATAGGTAATGTCAGATGTACAGAAAACTGGAAGAAGTTATATTCAGACAGATTACAGCCATCCAGGAGAAATGAGCCGCAAGGTTGATCAGCAAAGTGTGTACTGGGCTCTGTGTCTATGTAAGGGTCTTCAGTGACAGCTTCTAACCTCTGCTCTGCTCTGGTGTCACAGGTCTCTGGTGCTCACCTCCTCCTCCCTGCAGCCTCGTCCTTCATGACATGGAGTCGGCTGGCAGAGGCAGACTGCAGTCAGTACCAGACCCAGCTCTGTGCACCCTGCCCCCACAGATAGTGGCAGCAGCCAGAGGAGCCAGGACCCTGCACATCACTACTACACTAGGCTCATAGAGCTCCAGTCACTCTGGAACTTGGCCTCTGGACATGTCTATCCTGTAACAGCAGGACTGCTCTGTAACTGGGGCACAGTGCTCCTCCTGGGTTGGGAAAAGTCTAGGTGTGAGACTTTTTTCATAGAGTATGCAGAGGCATTATCACAATCTCTGCTAGCATTTTAAGGGTTAACCCTTAGAACACCAGGGCACAGCTCACTTGTTGGTGCACTGGCCCTGATGCTTGTATATTAGGGTGCAGATAGATGGACTGTGCTGAAGTACCTTATCACACTTATGGCTCGCTCTTCTCTGCTCCTATCTGCAGAGCTCGTCTGCAGTCCTCTCTGTGCTGCTCCACTCTGCTCCGTTCTACTTCACTCTGCTCTGCTCCTCTGCTTTGTTCCTTCTCTCTCCACTCTGCTCCTCTCTGCAGCGCTCCTCTTTCCTCCTCTCTGCTCCATTCCTTCTTTCTCCACTCTGCTCCTCTCTGCAGCGCTCCTCTTCTCCTCTCTGCTTCGTTCTTCCTCTCTCCACTCTGCTCCTCTCTGCAGCGCTTCTCTTTCCTCCTCTCTGCTCCCTTCATCCTCACTTCTCTCTGCTCCGGACCTCTTCCACCTTCGCTCCACCGCTCATTTCTTTCTTTCTCTCAAGTACCCACTGCACAGCTCCTCTCCGCTCCCATTTCACACCACTTCCGCAGCTGACAGGAAGTGTGGATGGGCGCGTAGGCGCTGGCAGCAACACTTGCAACTGTATGACAAAGGGAACAGACTCTCACCTGTTTGCTGCCGCCGCCCCCCCTGAGGCTCAGACATCTGCCGCCTGAGGCGAGATTTTCATCTCGCCTCATGGCAGATGCGGCCCTGGTTCTACCAGTCGGACCCTCATCAATCAGTTTGTTATCTCATGTCCTGTGAATTGGGGATAACAAAGAATTTGGCTCAGTGTATTTAAGACCTCGAACCAGAGAATGAGCCGTATAATTATATCTGTGGTGGATTTTAGTGTGGATGATATTATGTATCTTATTATAGACTGTGATATATATGTATAGGCTGCAGAAGCCAAAAGACGCAATATATTATTTAATGTTTTTTACCTTTGCATAGGTCATCAATATCAGGTGATGGGAGGTCCGGCACTTAGCAGCCACCAGTGTCAGCCACTATGTAGAGAGATGAGATGTTCTTCTGCCTCCCATCTCTTAGTTCAGGAACCTCTGACCTCCTGATCAGGGCCGCATCTGCCATGAGGCGAGATGAAAATCTCGCCTCAGGCGGCAGAATGAAGGTCTCTGTAAAGGGCGGCGAAATTCGCCGCTCTAAAGTGGGCGATTTGGGCGTCCATTAACGCCCGAATCGCCCACCAGCTAAATAAATCGCGCCTGTCTCTTTAAGACACAGGCGCGATTTATATGCGGAGCACCGCAGCGCCTTTCCGGCAGCTGCGTCGCTCTGTTCTAAGCAGTGACACAGGCGTCATGACGTGTCATGACGTGTTACGTGTCACTGTGCGGAGCCGCGTGAAGACGGGACCCGCGCGCCGAGGGAGCAGCTGCCTGCTGGTAAGTATATATTTTATTATTTTTCATGTGCTTTAATAAATTAAATGTGGCTAATAACTGTATGGGGAGGTGTCATGCTATACTGGGAGGGGGGGGGGACTGTATGTATTATATGGGACTAGAAAACTTTTAATACTGGGGGGGGGGGAGACCCTATATATATCATATGGGGCCATAATTGTTTGATACTGGGGGGGGGGGGATTCAGTATATATTATTTGGGGCTATAATTATTTTATACTGGGGGGTTCAGTATATTTTATTTGGGACTATAATTACTTTATATTAGGGGGGGGGATGCTGTATATATTATATGGGGACAGAATTATTTTATACTGGGGGGGGGGGGGTCAGTATATATTATATGGGACCAGAATCATTTTATACTGTAGGGTGCTGTGTATATTATATATCACTATATCACTAAGCTGGGGGGGGCTGTATATGGGATACAGTATATTACTAAGCTGGGGGGGCTGTATATGGGATACAGTATATTACTAAGCTGGGGGGGCTGTATATGGGATACAGTATATTACTAAGCTGGGGGTTGTATATGGGGTACAGTATATTACTAAGCTGGGAGGCTGTATATGGGATACAGTATATTACTAAGCTGGGGGGTTGTATATGGGATACAGTATATTACTAAGCTGGGGATGTATATGGGATACAGTATATCACTAAGCTGGGGGGATGTATATGGGATACAGTATATTACTAAGCTGGGGCTGTATATGGGATACAGTATATTACTACGCTGGGGGGGCTGTATATGGGATACAGTATATTACTAAGCTGGGAGGCTGTATATGGGATACAGTATATTACTAAGCTGGGGGGGTTGTATATGGGATACAGTATATTACTAAGCTGGGGGGCTGTATATGGGGTACAGTATAATACTAAGCTGGGAGGCTGTATATGGGATACAGTATATTACTAAGCTGGGGGGGGTTGTATATGGGGTACAGTATATTACTAAGCTGGGGGGCAGTATATGGGATACAGTATATTACTAAGCTGGGGGGGCTGTATATGGGATACAGTATATTACTAAGCTGGGGGGATGTATATGGGATACAGTATATTACTAAGCTGGGGGGGCTGTATATGGGATACAGTATATTACTAAGCTGGGGGCTGTATATGGGATACAGTATATTACTAAGCTAGGGGATGTATATGGGATACAGTATATTACTAAGCTGGGGGGGCTGTATATGGGATACAGTATATTACTAAGCTGGGGGATGTATATGGGATACAGTATATTACTAAGCTGGTGGGCTGTATATGGGATACAGTATCTTACTAAGCTGGGGGGCTGTATATGGGATACAGTATATTACTAAGCTGGGGGGGCTGTATATGGGATACAGTATATTACTAAGCTGGGGGGGCTGTATATCGGGTACAGTATATTACTAAGCTGGGGGGGTTGTATATGGGATACAGTATATTACTCAGCTGGGGGCTGTATATGGGGTACAGTATATTACTAAGCTGGGGGGGCTGTATATCGGGTACAGTATATTACTAAGCTGGGGGGGTTGTATATGGGATACAGTATATTACTAAGCTGGGGGGGTTGTATATGGGGTACAGTATATTACTAAGCTGGGGATGTATATGGGATACAGTATATTACTAAGCTGGGGGGCTGTATATGGGATACAGTATATTACTCAGCTGGGGGCTGTATATGGGGTACAGTATATTACTAAGCTGGGGGGCTGTATATCGGGTACAGTATATTACTAAGCTGGGGATGTATATGGGATACAGTATATTACTAAGCTGGGGGGGTTGTATATGGGATACAGTATATTACTAAGCTGGGGGGGTTGTATATGGGATACAGTATATTACTAAGCTGGGGGGGTTGTATATGGGATACAGTATATTACTAAGCTGGGGGGGTTGTATATGGGATACAGTATATTACTAAGCTGGGGATGTATATGGGATACAGTATATTACTAAGCTGGGGGGGTTGTATATGGGATACAGTATATTACTAAGCTGGGGGGGCTGTATATCGGGTACAGTATATTACTTAGCTGGGAGGGGACTCTATATGTGGGGCAAGATTTTATTTAAGCTGTAGGGGATATGTGTATGGGAGCTGTATATAATTTAATTGGGGGGGGTGAATAACGAGGCCTTTAAATAAATGAGAGCAGGGCTATATAAAAATAAATTTATTATATATATATATATTCATTAGGGGGTGCTATATATTTGATCAGGGTTGCACTGTATGTAAAATCATGTAACATAATAAGAGGGTGGGATATATTAGTTATAGGATACAGATTACTTTGCATCATGTAAACCAAATGTTGGGGGGGGTCTGTATTAATAAATTGGGGGTGTTGTATATTGATTGGTGCTTAGCATGCTATAATTCCAGTAGAATATATATATATATATATATAATGAAGGGATGTTTTATATGTGGGGAGAGTGCGGTCAGTTGTGTTGTGAGGGGTATATATTATTTAGGAGCGCAGTGTTGTTATCCAGGAGACTTCATACTGTAAGTGACTGTGGTATTTTTAGGGACGCCGGGTGGAGATGCTGCATGGAGCTGAAGATATCCGGCTGTGAACTCAGCAGTGATACGTCATGGATTGGAGAACCCGGAATAAAGTCCTCCTGATGGAAGAAATTGTCATCTATAAGGTACTAGATGCCACGAATCCCTCTCAGATCCTGTAGTCAGTCACACAGTGTCGGGGAGCTGCCTGTAGGGTTGTTAATTGTTAGTAAAGTTTAAGGATTTACTTAACAGGGAGCGGGGGGGGGGGGGGGCAGCATTTTAATATTCGCCTCAGGCAGCAAATATGCTAGAATCGGCCCTGCTCCTGATCAGAGGAGGAAAATTTGTTGGTAATCTGTTATTACCCATTGGAGCAAAGCCTGGTCAGGTGCCAACTATCAGCTAAGAAGACACAGATTCCTGATATTATCATGTGGAAAGCTTTGGAGATGACTGCAATGTTTCTTTATATCCTGATTCTTTACAGACCCGGATATTTACTGGGATACGTGGTTGTGAAAAGCCAATACTCGACAGGCAATGAGTATTCTCAACTAAAGCAATGTAGAAGAGCGCTGAGGCACAGCGAAGACACTTTGCATCAACCTCCTCTGACCCAACAAATGGCAACGGGAAAAACGGCAGCAAATGGCAGGTAATGTATATAGATCCTCGGTGGTGCTCAACTTCCAGCCAGAATGAAAAAAGCAGTGGCCCTCACCGGTCAGAGGAAGTAAAGAAGAAGCTTTATTGTTCCATGTGGCAGTGCGGGGAGGACGCCAAACATGGCAGGCAATGGGCCGTTTCGCGCTACTATGCGCTTTCTCAAGCTTAAGACGCTGCTACTTCCGGGGGGCGGATAATAAAGATTTCCGGGTGCAGGAGCGTCATCATAGGAAACCAAAAACTGTAACGGAGTCCTCCCTAAAAATAACAGACAGTGTAACAATGTGACCCATAAATAACAAACATTTCAGCTCAATGACCAGACTCTATTTTTAGAATCTGACATGTGTCAGGATAATTGGTTATAACTTCGGAACGCTTTAATATATCCAGGTGACTTTGAGACTGTTTTCTCATGACACATTGGGGCAGATTTACTTACCCGGCCCATTCGCGATCCAGCGGCGCGTTCTCTGCACAGGATTCGGGTCCGGACGGGATTTATGAAGGTAGTTCCTCCGCCGCCCACCATGTGGCGCTGCTGCGCTGAAAAGCATCTCAACGCGCCGGAATACACCAGCTCGGACCAAGTGAAGGTAAGCGCTTCCCAAGCGACACATTTTCGGTTTTTAAATGTGGCGGTTTTTCCGAATACGTCGGGTTTTCGTTCGGCCACACCCCCCGTGCATGCCGGCGCCGATGCGCCAAAATCCGATTGCGTGTTCCAAAAACCCTGGGCAATACAGGGAAAATCGGCGCAAATCGAAAATATTCGGGTAACACGTCGGGAAAACACGAATCGGGCCCTTAGTAAATGACCCCCATTGTACTTCATATTAGTTGAAAAATCTTAGTGATAGGTTTTGCGTTACATTCTGAAAAATACAGAAATTATGCGAAAATTCAGAAAAATTCTCCATTTCCAAAGTTCGAATTCTTCTTCTTACCTGGCAGATTGTCAGACCACCCAAATAGCTTGATATCTAACATTTACCACATGTTTGCATTATGTTTGCATAGTTTTTTATGCATCATCTCATTTTTGTAGGATGTTATGAGAACTTTAGGTGCCATTTTTCACATTTGTATGAAAATTGCCACCACTCACGTTGAGGGACAACTCAGTTTTCAAGTGACTTTGAGAGATATAAATAATAATAAAACCCCATAAATGACCCCACTATAGAAACTACACCCCTCAATGTATATAAAAAAACTGTTATGGCATCTGTTAACCCTTTCAGTGTTTCATGGGAGTAAAACAATGGACGTACAATTTAGGAACTGTAATTTTTGGGGAAAATAAGTTTAGGCTGAAAATTACAGATTCACAATGGATTAAATGATGAAATACTCTGCAAGGTTTGACACACAATTTCTCCCGTGTATGGCAACATCACATATGTGGTGGTAAACTGTCGTTTGGGCACACAGCTGGGCATAGAATGAAAGCAGTGCCATGCAAAACAGATTTGTATTGTCACATTGTACAGGCTATAAAAGTTTTATTTTTTTTTTAAATTAATGTATTAGGCCTTGTATAAGGGCTTATTTTTTGCTGAATAAGATATACTAAACACGTACTTCAGTTTGAGTGATCTATATGCAACACCCTCGCCGATGCAATGGCGAGGTAGGGTTTGCGAATACGTCCCACCTGCATGTAATCCCATTACACTACATGGTCATGACAGGACATAGGGATATTGCAGTGGTGAATCCTGCCTGGCAAGGCAGAGGTTAAGTATTTTGTATAATGCAAGATGCTGTTATCCAATGATATGTGTTACATCCTGTGCTCTGTAAGCTGAGATGTGATTGGAGGAGCAGCCACCACCTGACCAAAGGGAGGTAATTAAACTCTCTGGCCAGGAATGTTCTGGAGAACAGTTTAGTCTGAGCTCAGCTCAGATCAGAACATTAGATGATTATTCTAGTGTGGAATCCTAGGAGAATCAGTGAGTGAGTGAGAAATCTCTGTCTAGCCCATACCAGAGCAGGAAGAGCCTAGCCCCTGCCTCTGAAGAGTGGAGCATTAGACTAGAGTTAGTGTAGTGAGGAAAAGGGGTATCATCTTACCTTTAAAGGTGATACCTGAAGCCCTACAGGACAAGCTGAAGCTTCCTACCAGGACACAGCTGCCTCCCAGCCTGCCCTCTACATCCAGGCTGGTGAACTATCTCCTGAGGCTCCCTCCAACTCACATCTCAGCACCCTACCTACCTGTTAAAGGCACGTTTGCTGCGGTTCCTGCGGTTCAAATAAAGAACTGTAAGTTGTTTTCTTCAACTTCTGTCTCCGTCTGGTCCCTGCTAATACGGCTGCCTTCATCACCGGCACCCTGTCCATCACCCAGAGACTCACACTCGGGACATTAAGGGGTTGCCCCAGGGAGATCCGCTATAGCAGCCTCTCCCTCATCATTTCTTGCCAACACCACCCTGCTGGAGACCTGCCAGGCTGTAGGACAGCCCTCCGGTTCCCCCGTACCAAGCACCGTGACAATAGCGTGCTTAGGCCGCAACCGCCAGCCACTCCGGTACCGCGGGCCCCGGCTGTCTCTAGGCCTCACCTCAAGGGCTAGGCCCCGGTGGGGGATGTTGCAAGTGGCGTCACGAACAGGATATTTACTTCTGTGCCTTATCCTGGCACTAAAGACTGTACTTTATTAAGAAAAAGACTGTGCTGCCTAACCCTGCTGCCATCCGGGTTTAGGCCCAAGTATTTGTGTGTTTCTACATTGAACTTTATACTGCTGCCACGTGCTGTCGAGCGCCGCTCCAGCACTCAAGAGGTTAATTCCTGCAAGAACTGTGTCAGCTCTGCTACATCCGGCGCTGCTGCGCCTGAAGCATTCACCTCAGAGGCGTGTGGCGCAGCAAGTATTTCAAGCCCGCCAAATCTTCACTGGTGGGAACTCCAGAGGCGTCATTAGGCCCCGCCCCCTGCGCGAGTGGCGCGAAGCACCGTGGAGGAGGAGCTGGAGCGTGTGCGGCCGACAACGAAGAGGGTTAATCGGCCATCTTGGATTTCGGCGCAGGCCGCGCCTGAAGCCTGCCAGCAGTGTGCGCCTCATCCGGAGTTCCGGCGCACGTGTCCTGCGACTGGAGAACACCGCGGAGCATCACTGAACCCTGCTGCTTGCCGGACATCGGGAACGGAGACCTTCGTGTAACGGAGCTGTCCTGTCACCGCGGCTGATCCTGAGTGAGTACCGCTGGGGAAGTTAAAGGGGGGTAGAGATTGTTTCCGACGCTAGGTTATTGGCTCACCTCCCAGGGAATAGTGACTGTGTCTTAAAGTGCCCACGTCCCATTCTAGCCATCGCCCATAGCAACGGACATTGTGTAACCCTACAGACTTCCCTCAGCTAGGCCAGTCATGTCCGCCCAGGACGAAGATACGGGACTGGCGCAAGTCCCGTCCCCTGGTCCCTCCTCAGGGTACCGGAGCATGTTAAGTCCTCCAGAGAGTCCTTTCAGCCCTGCTACAGCTAGTGTCCCTGGGACTCCCACCATGATGTCTCTGACTATGCCCTACTATCTGGGGGCCCCCTGGTTACCCTACTACGAGGGAGAATCACATACTCTCCCTGAATTCAGGGACAAGTTGTTAGCCACCTTCGCCTTGCTCCCATTCACAGAGGAACAGAAAGTGGGCATCCTCATCGGGCAGTTGAAAGGACCCGCTCTCCGGGAAGTCAAGTCTTGGCCCCGAGCACAGTGTCAGAATGTGGTCCAGATTCTTGATAGGCTACGTAACACCTTTGACAAGTGTACTGTCTCCGAGTTGAAGCAGAAATTCTTCGGGAAAAGACAGAAGCCCCAAGAGTCCCTCCGAGACTTTGCCCTCTCCCTACAGGAGACATGGAAGGCCATCACCTGCCTTGAACCCAAAGACGCTGAAACCTCTGATCAAACCTTAAGGGAACAATTTATTAATGGACTTGTTGATAGAAATCAAAGGTGTCAACTAAAGATCATCTCTTCTCAACATGCCCAGGCCTCCTTCCTTGAGTTTAAGGAAATTGCCATTGACATATTAGGGGACCGACCGCCTACTGGACCGCAGAAAGAGCCTGAATCCGTGGAAATGGAGGAATCTGCTCTAGCTTGCTATCCAACGCAGTCGACATCACCTACTCCTGCGGCTATGGAAGTTATTGGCATATCAGGACCGGTCCCTAATCTGGCGGACACCCTGCAGCAAATCCTCGATCGGTTGACCCAGTTGGAAGTAACTGTCTCTGCTATGAGGAGGAAACCTCCAGAGAACCCGGTACGGTCAGCTACTCCTCGTGAATCTCCGACTAAACAGCGCCCAAAAGAAGCAAAGTCGTTAAGCACCTGGAGTCAGAAGAAACCCCGTCAGCGGTGCAGCTACTGCCATAAATATGGGCATGAAGAGAATGATTGTCGTCAGTTAAACGACAAACCCTTGGAGCTAAGGGACGACCTCCAAGGGAAGAACTTGTAAGTCCCCGAGATGCTAACTGGATGCCCAGGTTCGTGGGGACTCGCCCCATGGTTCATGTAACCATCAATGGAGTTACCCTACCGGCTTTAATTGATACTGGCTCTCAAGTGACCACCCTCCGGAGTGCTGCCTTTGAGAAATGCCGAGGAAAAGCATCCTTAATCCAGCCTCCCAAGGCTTACTTGAACATTATTGCTACGAACGGAAAACCCGTACCCATCCGCGGCTACTGGGAGCCCACGCTAACCATTGGAGACACTGAGTTAACCAGACAGGGCGTAGTGGTGACACGTGTGCCCGAAAACGGTAACTTCTCCCTGGTACTGGGTACCAATGTCCTCCGCAACTGCTACCCTGAAGTGCTGAAGGCTCTTCACGACTCCCTGCCAACAGTGCCCAACGGTTCCCGGAAGGTAATTCAGGAGACTATGCAGGTTCTAGCGGCGCAACAGAAGTTTGCTGGCCCTAATGGAGAAATCTGCAGAGCCCGGATCAAGGATCCCCAACCTGTCCGCCTTCAACCTGGGACTGAGACTTTAGTATGGTGTCGAGCCTGCATGGGCGTCCAAGGTCAAGACTACCAGGCGATAGTAGAACCTCTACCAGCTGATGAAGACCTGCCCATTCTAGCCGCCAGGAGCCTAGTCACTGTATCCCGAGGACAAGTACCCATTCGATTACTAAATGTGGGAGACTCCCCAGTGGATCTGAGAAAGTACCAAGCCGTAGCCACTCTTTTCAGTGTCCATCCTGAAGACTTGGTGGAAACCGCTCTGTCTGCCTCCCAACAGTTGGAAGTGAAGCAAAGTGCTGAAGGTGAGCCTGCCGAGCAATCCTGGTGGCTTGAGCTCAATATTGGAGACGACGATTTTACTCCTGCAGACCAAGTACAAGGTGTCCTGGATGTCGTTATGAAGCACCACCAGGCCTTCAGCAAACACCCACTGGATTTTGGGCAGACTACTCTGATCCAACACACCATCCCTACTGGCTCTCATCCTCCTATCAAGGAACGATACCGGCCCATACCTCCAGCCCGCTACCAAGAGGTGAAGAAGCTGGTACAAGAGATGAAGACAGCCAACGTTATCCGGGAGAGTCACAGCCCATGGGCTGCCCCGCTGGTCCTTGTGAAGAAGAAGGATGGAACCCTTCGATTCTGTGTTGACTATAGGAAGATCAACAATATCACCCACAAGGACGCCTATCCTCTGCCTCGAATCGAGGAATCCCTCGCAGCCCTAGGGTCAGCTGCCTACTTCTCTACCCTGGACCTGACCAGTGGCTACTGGCAAGTGGCCATGGCGCCGGAAGACAGAGAGAAGACGGCTTTCACCACCCCAATGGGCTTGTTCGAGTTCAACAACATGCCGTTTGGGCTATGCAACGCCCCAGGCACATTTCAACGGCTGATGGAGAGATGTTTGGGTCATCGCAACTTCGAGACCGTCCTGCTATATTTGGACGACATTATCATCTACTCCAAGACTTATGAAGACCACCTCCACCATCTGGCTGAAGTCTTCCAAATCCTGACCCAACATGGGTTGAAGGTCAAGCCATCCAAGTGCCACCTGCTACAACCTAGCGTCAAGTACCTGGGACATGTGGTGAGCGCTCATGGAATTGAGCCAGATCCAGAGAAGATTGCAGCTGTCTACGACTGGCCTACCCCATCAACCGTACGGGACATCAAAAGCTTCCTGGGATTTGCCAGTTACTACAGGCGTTTCATCCCGAAGTTTGCCCAGCTGGCGGCTCCCCTGCAAGAGCTTCTAAGGGGCCTGCCAAAAGAGAGCCAGCGTTCCCGAGTATCCATTGAGTGGACGGCCGAACGAGAAGCTGCCTTCCAGATGCTCAAGCAACGGCTGACTGAACCTCCGGTGTTGGGATATCCAGACTATAGTCTGCCTTTCACCCTATACACTGATGCCAGCAAGCAAGGTCTAGGGGCGGTATTATCCCAGCTCCAAAACGGAACTGAAAGGGTCATAGCCTACGCCAGCCGTTCCCTCCGAGAACCGGAGCAAAACGACCAGAACTATAGTTCCTTCAAGTTGGAGTTTCTGGCGTTAGTCTGGGCTGTGACCGAAAAGTTCAAGGACTATCTAGCTGCATCATCTTTCACTGTCTTCACAGACAATAATCCCTTGGCACATCTGAACACCGCTCGTCTTGGAGCACTGGAACAACGGTGGGCCTCCAGACTTGCCAATTTCAGCTTTACCATCAAGTACCGGGCTGGTAAGACCAATGACAACGCCGACGCTCTGTCCCGTCTCCCTGACCAGTGGGAGGGACCCTCCACGGATGCTCAGTGGGAAGATGTGGAGATGCCAGCGTTCTATGCCCGGTTTGTGCGTCAAGATGCCCAGAGAGTTTACTCCCTACCGACAGAGGCAGAGCCAGCGACTCCTCAAGAAGAGTCAGAGCCCCCTGCGGAAAAGGACCTCTGGATGAGTCTTCAGGCTGATAGCCGTGCCATAGGAGAAGTAATGGACTATCTCTCTAGTGGGCGAGTGCCTGAAAGAATCCGGCGCAGAAGAGCTGATGGAGAACTGTCTCAATTGTGGCGCCAGAGAAAGACTCTGAGCATGCACCAGGGTCTGCTAAAGAGAAGAACTCTGGACCCTATCACTTATGACCGGCTGTACCAGATTGTGATTCCCAGGAGGGATGCCAAAATAGTACTGGAAATGTACCATGACCAGTCCGGACACTTTGGCGCTCAGAAGACTGAAGCCACCCTCCGAAGGCGATTCTACTGGGTCAACATGAAGTCCGACATTGAAGCCTGGTGTCGAGAATGCCCAGCCTGCGCCATCGCTCGAGGAGAGCGACACAATCAAAGGGCCCCTCTACGTCCCATTGTAAGCCAACGGCCTTTGGAGATCCTGGCATTGGACCACGTGAAGTTGGAGCCCAGCAGATCCGGTCACAGTTATGCTCTTACGATCATCGACCACTATACCAAATTTGTGGTTGCAGTACCTGTCAGAGACCTGTCTGCAAGGACTACCGCAGCGGCCCTGTGGAAGAGCTTCATTCTCCCCTATGGCTGTCCGGACCAGATCCTTACAGACCAAGGAACAGCATTTGAGTCCCAAGTCTTCCAGGAGCTGTGCACTCTATATGGCTGCAAGAAGCTGAGGACCACAGCCTATCATCCCCAAGGCAACGGGCTTTGTGAAAAGATGAACCAGACTCTAATCAATATGCTGAGGACTCTGACCCCTGCAAAAAGGGCTGACTGGCCAAAACTGTTGCCCGAATTGGTGTACCTGTACAACAATACCAATCATTGCTCCACAGGGTACACCCCGTACTATCTGATGTTCGGGAGACACGGACATCTCCCTGCGGATATGACCTGGGACATGGAGTCCCCTGATTCCCAGTCTTTACTCCCCCAGACTGACTGGGTTCACGAACACCAGAGGCGCCTGGCGGATGCCAGAGAAGTTGTGGATCTGCGGTTGGAAGAGGCCCGAGAGAAACAAAAAAGGGACTTCGATCGTAATGCCTGTGCTGAGCCTTTTGCCCCAGGAGATCGAGTGTGGCTGCGCAACAACCATCCTACCAGTAAGCTAGATGGGCGTTGGGAGCGTGAGCCATACCTAGTTAGGGACAGTCTCTCCCCTGAAGTCTACGAGATTTCAAGAGGAGACCGTCCACCACTCCGGGTACATAGGAACCGGCTGAAGAGATGTCTTCGTCCTTTTGCCCCTATGTCTACACCTCTCACCTCGACCCCCGACTTACAGACCTCCTTGTGTTCACCTACCCCCAGTTTCTTGGAACTTGTGACTGTGCCTCAATTCTGTTTTGTTTCCACTCCAGTAAGAGGTACCTCGCAGAGACCATCATCCCCACCGCAGTCTCCAATACTGCTGCCTGTGGAGGATGATCCGGCTCCACTGTCTACAACCCCTGAAGCATCAGAGGCAGCTGAGACTCCGACTCCAGCGCCTGACTCAGAGGAGGACGATGAGGAGGTTGTTATCTTCTCCAGGCCGGAACTGCGGAGGTCTCAAAGGGAGACAAAAGGTAAAGCTCCTGCGTACCTGCAGGAGTATCAGCTGGTGTCACGCAGAAGCAGGAGGCAGGTACGTTTTTCTGACACCGAAGTACTTACCACCGAAGAAGATACAGAGTAACCCCTGAAGGGCTGTAGCCCACTTCAGGTACTGTACATATTGTATATTTCTGTCCTTACCCCAAAGAGCCAGAGACTTTCCTGAGACTCTCACCCTTATTTATCTCAGTCAAGAGACATACCTTGAACTGATTATTGTCCTGTGCTATGATGGCACCCTTCCTCTGCCACAGCAGAGATTTCTTCAAAGGACTCTGTCCCTCTCCAAATAGAGGAGACCCTTTGCTTCTCAGTGCACTTTTCCCCACATCAAGGGCTGTACCCAGAAGATGGACTTTGTCAGTAGAGACCTTCTGAGAGACTTTTGCCAGATACTCCAGGGAAAAGTTGCTATGTCTATTGATTATTATTTTGCACTTAATGCCTTCCTTCTTAGGTACGGACATTCTGCTTGCACCTTTCCATGCCTTTTCTTTGCAGGAAAAGAGACATTTGCTACCGTGCTACCCTGAGTAGCCTATCTACTTCTGTAACGTTTGTAACGTTCAAGATGTGTACCCATTGGGCTCCTAAGCCAATGTGAATTAACCTGTTTGCACACTGTCATATATGCCAGTAGTCTGCATTAACCCTTTCATAGGCTTTTTCAGGTTGTAGAGTGGCTGTGTCGGACCGTCTCTATGTAGTACAATGTTTTATTGTGTCACATATGCCCATGTATGCATATATACACTATATAATTGCCGCCAGGGAAGAAGTGTTGATAAAACAAATATACAGGCCTTGGTGCAAGGAGTGGATTACAGGACATGACACCACACCTTTCCTACTGTACAGTTCGGTTTAATGGCGTCAGCGACCAACTGTCATACAGCTATATGTTTTTGTCTTGGTCCGACACCAACCCAGGTGCCTGTCTCCAGGGCCATGGGCGGTTTGTCCATACACCTCACATAGCCTGCACTTCCCAGAAGTGCCCTTAGCCCCCTCTGTGCCCCAAAACATCTGTAGTCGAGCCGAGGGCGGCTCTTTCAATTGCCCCCAGGGTATGCAACACCCTCGCCGATGCAATGGCGAGGTAGGGTTTGCGAATACGTCCCACCTGCATGTAATCCCATTACACTACATGGTCATGACAGGACATAGGGATATTGCAGTGGTGAATCCTGCCTGGCAAGGCAGAGGTTAAGTATTTTGTATAATGCAAGATGCTGTTATCCAATGATATGTGTTACATCCTGTGCTCTGTAAGCTGAGATGTGATTGGAGGAGCAGCCACCACCTGACCAAAGGGAGGTAATTAAACTCTCTGGCCAGGAATGTTCTGGAGAACAGTTTAGTCTGAGCTCAGCTCAGATCAGAACATTAGATGATTATTCTAGTGTGGAATCCTAGGAGAATCAGTGAGTGAGTGAGAAATCTCTGTCTAGCCCATACCAGAGCAGGAAGAGCCTAGCCCCTGCCTCTGAAGAGTGGAGCATTAGACTAGAGTTAGTGTAGTGAGGAAAAGGGGTATCATCTTACCTTTAAAGGTGATACCTGAAGCCCTACAGGACAAGCTGAAGCTTCCTACCAGGACACAGCTGCCTCCCAGCCTGCCCTCTACATCCAGGCTGGTGAACTATCTCCTGAGGCTCCCTCCAACTCACATCTCAGCACCCTACCTACCTGTTAAAGGCACGTTTGCTGCGGTTCCTGCGGTTCAAATAAAGAACTGTAAGTTGTTTTCTTCAACTTCTGTCTCCGTCTGGTCCCTGCTAATACGGCTGCCTTCATCACCGGCACCCTGTCCATCACCCAGAGACTCACACTCGGGACATTAAGGGGTTGCCCCAGGGAGATCCGCTATAGCAGCCTCTCCCTCATCATTTCTTGCCAACACCACCCTGCTGGAGACCTGCCAGGCTGTAGGACAGCCCTCCGGTTCCCCCGTACCAAGCACCGTGACAATAGCGTGCTTAGGCCGCAACCGCCAGCCACTCCGGTACCGCGGGCCCCGGCTGTCTCTAGGCCTCACCTCAAGGGCTAGGCCCCGGTGGGGGATGTTGCATATAGCTTTTTCAAGAGATTTTATTAACTATTTCAAGGTAGACCCAAAGAAAATCATTCATTTTTTTATATTTTTTTCATACTTTTTTTTTTTTTTTTTTCGTCCGCTCACGATAACATAAAAATATGGATTTTTTTTTATTCTTTGGTTCACTACGGTTATGGTAATACCTCATTTATATAGTTTGTCTTATCTTTGCCCAATTTTGCGAAACAAAAACAACTGTGGAGAAATTCACATTGTTTTTAGTATCGTCAACCGTTCTGAGGCATAACTTCTTTATTTTTATGTTGACAGAGGTGGTTGAGGTCTTTTTTTTTGCAAAAAGATTTGATTTTATCATTGGTATCATTTTTGGGTATGTAACTTTCTATGATCCTTTTTAAGAACATTTTTTGTGAGGATATTTTTTGAAAAATCATATTACGGGATGTTTTCCGTGTTTTTTACAATGGCGTTCACGCAGGCAGATCTAACAATGATTTAGTTTTATTGTGCAGACTTTATTTTATTAAAAATGTTTTTCACTATTTTTTTACTTATTTACTTTATTTTACTTTATATAGGCTTGGACTGGTACCAGCGATGCTCTGATTGCTGTTTCAAATCCAAGACACTGCACTACAATACTAATGTAATGTAATGCAGGGTAAAGTGTCTGAGCATGCAGACCCATGTACAGACAATGTAGGATCTAAATGGAGGAAACATCGGGCATCACCAGGGTACTTAGCAGACCTCGGGGCTGCCCTGCAGAGGGTTGGATCAGATGCCCTGGTATTACAAGGGTCCTATCCGCAGGGAATGCGCAGGGATCCCTTTACACACCGTGGTCATTCTTGACCGCGGCGTGTAAGGGGTTAACACCCACGATCGGAATTACACAGCTGGCACCCTGCGATCACAGTGAAACAGCTTCTGGCAATTTTATGCCGCCGACAGAAGCAGGAAGTCAGTACCGAAGCTGCACTGGCAGCAAGGAGAGCCCTGGGGTCCTTTTGTGAAGGGGAATATCTGTACAAGAGCTTTATAGTTTTATATTTTTATACTTTTATATAGCTGGCAAATACTAAAGTTTTTCCTCCTCAGCAATATGCTCAGATATCTTACTTAAGATGGCGCCGGCATCCACACAGCCAACACCCTACATCGAAACTCAACGCCCAAGACATTATCTGCCCAGATACTGGAACTGACCAACCAGGGCACATCGGATGCTAGACACATTTGCTTAACCCTTCCCCATTATGATGCTGCATGACACATAACCACACCTTTTTCTCTTTTGTATAAAAGCTACAAACACGGAAATAAAGTCAATCTTGCTGTCATGAAAGCTAGAGTGAAGAGCTTGCTTAAGATTAAAACCTGAATAATCTTATCTCAGATTTTATCTTGAAATCGTGCACACTTGCTCTATCTAATTTGGAGGTGACTGACTGGACCGGTTAATTGTCGATTACGACCCTGACAATTTGGCGCTCAACTGTGGGGGCGTGGCCTGAGCCTCTGAGCCCCCGGGGACCCGCACTAACACCCGGTGGATGACCCCTGACGCTCCCGGAGGAGATCTGATCAATCTCACAGGAACACGGTAAGTCTATGTATATAATATATATATAGTACTTATCTGTGTATCCGAGGGCGTGAGGTAGTAGTCTCCGGACTCTACGGGTCTGCGGGGTGACTGTCTGAGTGGTGGGCTCCTCTTTGTCTCAGCGCTACGCTCAGAACCGTGACACAGCAAGGAAGACGATTTAGTTTCGTTTTCAAACACCACCCCCGCTCCATCAGTCACTGATAATTTCTGCCTGGACAGTGAAGTAAATTTGTGTGTTGCCGTCTGGTTATTTAAAGTTGTATTGTGATCAGGAAAAGAATATTTAGAGACGTAACTAAGTAATGTCTAGTGACATCGGCCGTCAGAGTAGAGAAATACGCCATGACGGGTGTCTAGGCCTAAAATAAGGCGAGCTGGGGAGTATAACACAGTAGGAACTTCTCACTAGGAGAGTTACCTGCATAGAGTACCGTAGTGGATACCGTTATTCTGGTTGGGGACCAGACCACCGTGTTAGCCTGTATATTGGTTAGGACAGAGTAACACCGTGGCGCACGTGTGGAAAGGATTTTGATTTAACGGGGATCGCTGTGTTGAGCGAGTGGCCACGCCAACATAGTACTCTATTTAGTTAGACCGAATGTTACGTCTCATGAGAAAGGAACACAGCCTCCCCCCGGGAGCACAGACGGCAACCCGGATAGTGGAGCAGAGAGAAGGAAAGAAATATGTGAAATATGCAAAAGACTTTTACAAGTTTGTAGAACAGCCAAAGTCAGAGAGATTACAGCCCACACTGTGGAAGACCATCTTAGATGGTAGTAAAGGGTCCTTGGAGAACAAGGGGCTGTTAGAGTCAGCACAAGAAAGGAGAAGGTGGTAGTGAAGGGGCAGAAATGACTTACGGATATGTAAAATGTGAATCACAAAGTGTTAAAAATTGTAATGAAAAAGATGTATCTAAAATGGCCGCCGTTCCTCTTGGCGCGCCACCGCCCTATAATGGCGCCGGTTCAAGTCCGGAGGGGTGGACATGTGACGTATGTGGAATTTAGAACCCGGTTGGGGTGGAGACTTGTCGTCAGTATGGTGCTCCACGCCCACATAGACACAGCCCCAAATCCAGCGGAAGTGGGGCATGCCCCTCTTCCGGTAGCGGCCATTTTAAGCGGTTTATTTTTCAGTGGTGGCCATTTTAATTTATATTCCCTTCAAGTCCCTGAAAGTTAATTACCTATGACCCTACTATTGGCAGCCATAAACGCTGGTTGTGAGTAGCAGTGAAGCACCATTGAAGGGCCTGAACAGGGCTCAGAACGCCAGCTGAGATGATTTCATCTTATTTCAGTTCTCTGTTCAGATTATTCTTGGATGTGCAACGCTGTTTGTTTGGGTATGGTCATCTCTGATAGTTAAAAATTTATTTGATCCCGACATTGCAGAAAAATTACTATAAAAAAGTGTTGCAACGTGTCTGGTACCTGCTTTCTGGCATTTAAGAGGTTAACGAGAGGGAGATCTCGGGGGCTGTGTAGCTGCGTTTTGTTTTCTGAAGACATGTAAATGACCTTGACGCTGAAGTTCTCCAAAAATCTACGGTTCTGCCTGAGCTGTGTTATCAGTGTGTGTTCTGTTCTGACCTTGACGCTTACAGCATAACAGACTGAGCAAGAATGAGCCCCCCGACTGTATTACAGAGCCTATGACTGACTTTTGTTCCTTTTTGATTAAAAACCAATTTAAGTGTATCTGGATTTTGTTGAGATGTTGGAGTCTGGCCAGAAGTTTATAGATAGTTAAGAGAATCCTATATGTCTGGATGAGATAAAGCGGAGACGGCCCCCACAGGGCAGGACAAGGGGAGTGGTTACGGGCACGGATGTCAGCCAGAACAGTCCCCCTCTTCCAAATAGAGTTAGTGCTTTTCATTGTAAAACTCTCCTCTGCTAGCCCGATGATGATTTTAACCCATTCCCGGTCAAGGAAAAGGCCCGGAAAGAACAGCTGGATACATGTAGCATGGTCCATGACCTCCAAGCTGCCAATGAGTGTACTGAAGCCCAGTGGTCCCTAGCCCAAACTGGCAGCAGTCCCTGAGAGTGACATATTATTCACTGTTATTGATTTGGCAAATGTTCTCTCTGTGCCCCTATATGAGGATTGCCAGTACCTATTTGCCTTTACCAGTTCAGTATTCCAGTATACCTGATGTAGACTCCCACAAGGGGGGTAAAACTCACCCAGCCAATACCCCTCGGCCCTACAGGGAGTAGACTGGCAGACTAGCCCCTTACTGGATGTTCTCCTTTCAGTATGCGGAGGACCTACTGTTTTTGTTTGCCAGGATGCATTTATTGACCTTATGTGTTTTCTGTTCCAGAAAGGTTGCAAAGTTTCCAAAGACAAGCTCCAGTACTGCCAGGAGAAAGTGGTCTTCCTAGGCCACTGCTTCTCAGCCACAGGCAAATATCTGGCAGAGGGAAGAAAGCTGGCAGTCCAGAATATGCCCCTCCTCCGGCAGTGGCCATCTTGGTACTCCTGCAGAGGCCCGGGTGCAGCCACTGTATCCGCTTCTCACTTCATTCCGGGGCCTACTACCAAGGCCCAAACGTATCGGAAGAGAGTTCATCCCACCCCTCACAGGCGCTAGGCCTGTTTCCAATCCAGTATGACACCTGTGCTCACAAGAAGGGCGACCAGGATCAGCCGGCCCCTCAAGTCCAAATAACCCCTGAAATTTTGCAAGGGTCCCCACTCTACAGTCGCTTGCAAGATAGACAGCGGAGATGAGTGGGAAACTGACCCTCCCAAGTCCGGGGCCCGGCTCTCTACCGGACTTTCACACACCAAGCCACCGCAGCCTCCACTGCTTACCCCACAGGCACCCCAGAGGGGGAAAGAGGAACAGTGTGGACAGCAAACTACCGAACAGTGGAGACCCTGCAGTCCCAGATGAAGAAAACCACAGTCACACCCAGTGTTCCTACACTCCCTGACCTAAACATGACTACTGTCACAGCAGAAGCTCCCCTGAAGAGCAAGACCCTCACCAGTGAACCTACTAGGTCATCCTGAAGTACCTGGATGCCTTGGCAGTACCGGACCAGGACAGTTACCAGTCGGGGTTGGACTTCTGTTCCCAGATGAAGACTTGGGCACAGGAATGCCTCACCGACCAGGCAGGTTCTATCCAGGACGTCCAGCAGGAAAAGGATGAACCTGTGGACAGGTACTCCTCCAGACTGTCTCAACAATTTGAGGATCTCGGATTCACCCTCCATAATAAGATCCAAGCCCACATGCTTGTAAAGGCCCTAGTGGAGGGCCTCCAAGATGAACTTAAAGACAAAGTTCTTGCCACTAGTCCAGAAATCCTATCCGCAGGATTCAAGGATGCTGTAACCATAATCAAAGGATTCCAGAAAGCTCAACATAAGGAGAGAGACAAGAAGAAAAAAGGAAGTGATGCTGATGACCACCACTTCAATGGACAGTGATTCAGATGAAGAACCGGTGCCTGCTCCTGTCATGGTACAGCAAGCCCCTACAGGACCACCTATGCCTGTCAACTACTACCCTCAGCCACCAGTACCCCATGCATCTCATCCGTGGCAGACACCACAACAGCAAGGACCCTTTGGATTCAACAACCAGAGACCTCGCCCTACCTGCTGGATTTGTGGAAGACAAGGCCATGCCAAAAGAGACTGCAGGTCCAGACCCAGTCAACGCCCCCGAGATGACTACAGACCGCGCCAAAGTGGACCTAGATCTGATGACTATAGAGGGTCCCAGAATAGACCCAGACCTGATGACTATAAAGGATCACATGATGAACCCAGGTACCAGGACCAAAGATATCAAGAACCAAGACCACAGGATTGTATTGGCATTACCGGCACCACTGCTGAGTCTCCCCTCACTATTCCTGTCCCCGTTGGACCTTTCCCTGATGTCATGGCTCGCTTCCTGGTGTCAGATACCTGCCCCATCAACCTTCTAGGGGCAGACCTTCTTCAACGTCTTAGAGCTTCTATCAATTATACTCTCCAAGGTCTTCAGCCTGAATTACATGACCCCAGGTCAGAAGAGGGAACTATGGACAGATGTGTACTTAGAGCTCTCCCTCTGATGCTTCAGCAAATTCATCAACCTGATCCCCTCTATGGAGTCCCGGACCGGGTCTCAGCCCAACTCCCCTCCTCACTCTGGTCAACTGGGCCTGATGACGTAGGACTTCTACCAGTCCCTCCAGTGATGGTATATCTAAAAGAGGGGGCTCAGCCCCCGAGAATACCTCAGTATCCTCTCAAAATGGCTCAAGAACAAGGCCTCTCCACCCAGATTCAGGCCCTTGTCAAGCAAGGTGTTTTGGTCTACTGTACCTCTTCCTGCAACACCCCATTATTTCCTGTCCAGAAGAAGACCCCCAAGGGGTCACCACCCAAGTACAGGTTAGTCCAGGACCTCAGAGCAATCAATGCAGCTACTGTATTGGAAACTCCGGTGGTACCCAACCCCAACACTTTGCTGGCCAGCATTCCACCCTCTGCGAAGGTTTTCACGGTCATCGATCTTGCTAATGCCTTCTTCAGTGTACCCCTACACCTGAAGTGCCGTTATATGTTTGCCTTTACCTCCTGTGGAAGCCAACTCACTTGGACAAGGTGCCCACGGGGTGCCCAGAACAGCCCTAACCAATTTACTCAGGCTATGAAGACTGTCTTGTCTCCCTGGATTGCTGAGCAGTCTCAAGTTACTCTCCTACAGTATGTGGATGATCTTCTCCTCTGTGCTGACTCCAAACCACTGCTGGAGCAAGAGTAATTGTCTCTCCTACTGTACCTCTCTACAGCCAACTGCAAAGTTTCCAAGGATAAAGTTCAATGGTGTCATGCAAAGGTCATTTTCCTTGGACATTGTGTCTCTCAAGGGGCCAGACACCTCACAGAAGACAGGAAATCGGCCATTGCCAAGTTACCATTTCCTTCCACCATTAACCAACTCCAGTCTTTCTTGGGACTCATCACCTACTGCAGACAATGGATTCCGGATGCATCCAGGCTTATGCAACCCTTGTATGACTGTTTAAAGTCAGGAGAACCACAAGGTGCTTCACCTCTGGTCCTCCCACATCTTCAAGACTGTCACCACCAACTGAAGATGGCCATTTCCAGAGCGCCTGCTCTGGGACTTCCAGACTATACCCAGCCTTTCAACCTGTTTGTTTCTGAAAGTGAAGGACATGCAACTGGCGTCCTGGCGCAACAACATGCCGGGAGACAACGTCCTATTGGTTACTACTCTTGCCGTCTGGACCCTGTGGCCAGAACATCTCCTACTTGTTTGAAAGCAGTTCATGCCGAAGACTGCTGACATCGTCCTGGGACATGACCTCATCATTCAAGCTTCTCATGATCTGGCGACAGTCCTTTCTCAGACCCAACCCAGACATATGGCCCACCAGAGATACCTCAGACTTCAGTGTTCTTTACTTCTGCCTTCCCATATCACTTTCAAACGTTGTTCAGTGATCAATCCAGCCACTCTCCTTCCACATTCCAGGGGGGAAGAAGGTGACTCAGAAGTTGCTCCAGAAGTTGAAGATCCTCATGACTGCTTACAAGTTCTTCTTGATGACACCTCAACGCTTCCAGTGGTAACTACCCAGGAATTACCCCATCCTGACCTTGAACTTTGGACAGACGGCTCCAGGTTTGCAGACCAGTCTGGAAGGTACCATACAGATTATGCGGTAACCACTGAAACACAGGTGGTGAAAGCGGAAGCCATACCAGCCTCCATGTCAGCTCAAAAAGCCGAACTGATAGCCCTCAAGGAAGCCTGTACTTTGGCCAAAGGGAAGACTGAACATCAGGACTGACTCAAGGTATGCCGATGGCATTGCCCATGATTTTGGAATAATCTGGAAGAACAGAGGCTTCATCACAGCCGCAGGTACCCCAGTGAAGCATGCAGACCTCATCAAGAACCTGATGGAAGCTCTACAACTGCCTACCAAGGTGGCAGTGATCAAGGTAAAAGCTCACGGAAAAGTGAACTCTAAAGCAGCCAGAGGAAACAACCTGGCTGACTGCACAGCCAAAGAAGCTGCCATGGGGAATGTGTCATCCGAGTGGCTGGAAAGGATCCCGAAGGAAAAACAAGAGATGACCTACCCCTGTATGGTGGCCACTAGAGCCCAGAAGAAGAAAGAAGAAGAAGAGAAGATTATTTCTCCTACCCTTGCTCAGCTACAAGAGGAACAAAAGATGGCCCCAGAAGAACAGCATAAAGCATGGAAAACATGGGGTGCTGCTTATGAGAATGGACTCTGGACAATGCAAGGACTTGTCTGTCTCCCTAGAAAGCTGTACCCCGCCATTGCTGTCTGGGCTCATGGGGTAACGCACAGAGGAAAGAACCAAGCACTAGGCTATGCCAAGAGTATTTTGCTCCAGGATTATCTACAGCTGTGAACGCCTACATCAAGGCATGTTCCATTTGTGCTACCTGCAACCCAGCTCCCACGACCAAAGTGCCCTACCAGCACCTGGCCAAGTCAGACTACCCTTTCCAAAGGATCCAAGTTGACCACATTCAGCTTCCCAAGTCAGGAAGATATGAATATGCCTTAGTAGCTGTGGACATGTTCTCAGGATGGCCAGAAGCCTACCCAGTTGTCAACATGACTGCCAAGCTCACAGCCAAGAAACTGATTACTGAAATTGCCTGCAGATTTGGAGTACCTCAGGTAATAGAAAGTGACCAAGGACCAGCCTTCACCGGACAAATCTACACAGAACTATAGCAGATGCTAGGAGCTAACATAGGACTCCACACGCCGTATCATCCTCAAAGCTCCAGGAAAGTTGAAAGGATGAATGGGACTTTGAAGAACAAACTGCTCAAGATGACACAAGAAAACCCTAAGGAATAGCCAGAACTTTTGCCCATTGCCCTGTACCATGTCAGACATACCCCTCAAGCCAAACACGGTCTTACTCCCTATGAGATTCTGTTTGGGTCACCCCCTAAGTTGTCAGAAGTTAGGGAGCAGCAGTTAGCTGAGGGGATGGATAAAGTTGTTAAGTTTGTTGTCCGTCTGTCTAGAGAACTGTCTAACACACATTCTGCAGTCTCTGCTTCTATCCCTGAATCCACAGGTGACACGGTCCACGACTTCCAACCAGGTGACAAAGTATACGTAAAGAAGTACATCCGCAAGAACTGCCTGGACCCAAGGTTTGACGGTCCATACACTGTGATTCTTGTTACCCCCACTGCAGTTAAACTTGAAGGGAAAACCACCTGGACGCACGCCTCCCACTGCAGAAGAGACCCGGCTTCACCATGAGGAAACATATCCTTTCTATATACATGATGTTCTTTAGCTCGTGCCACATTGGTTCAGGGTTAACCACATTATGGGTTAATATGCCCCAAGATAAACCACGATCGCCCAATCCCCCATCCATGAAGCTAATTTAGGGTAAGATGGGAGGACTCCATGAGTGTAAGTTAGCGTAGTGCAAGCAGGAGGTGAGGTCTTGCTGAAAGGGCAGGCCTTGCCCGAAGTTTGTGAAGCAGCCCCACCCCGACCTATCCCCACTCATGGACAACCTCGAAGGTACGTTAGAGGAAAAATTTAGTATTTAGGGGGGATTGTGAAGGGGAATATCTGTACAAGAGCTTTATAGTTTTATATTTTTATACTTTTATATAGCTGGCAAATACTAAAGTTTTTCCTCCTCAGCAATATGCTCAGATATCTTACTTAAGATGGCGCCGGCATCCACACAGCCAACACCCTACATCCAGGAAAAGAACAACATTCCTGATTCCAAGAAGGCTTCATCCCTCATATCGAAACTCAACGCCCAAGACATTATCTGCCCAGATACTGGAACTGACCAACCAGGGCACATCGGATGCTAGACACATTTGCTTAACCCTTCCCCATTATGATGCTGCATGACACATAACCACACCTTTTTCTCTTTTGTATAAAAGCTACAAACACGGAAATAAAGTCAATCTTGCTGTCATGAAAGCTAGAGTGAAGAGCTTGCTTAAGATTAAAACCTGAATAATCTTATCGTGCACACTTGCTCTATCTAATTTGGAGGTGACTGACTGGACCGGTTAATTGTCGATTACGACCCTGACACTTTCACTGGACCCCGATCTTTAATGTAAAGCCATCAGCGTCGCATCAGAAGAAGTAACCTTAATGACCGCCGTAGAATCGCGATCGGGCGGTCATTAAGGGGTTAAGCACCAAATGCAGGTAAATAAAAACAAACAAAACCACATTACAGAGCATCGACATTTGCACCATTCCTTCTGAACAGAGCTGGCATATACGTGTTGTGAGATTTGGATTAACTCCTACTATGCACCACAGTATCACCTTTTTAATGACTATATTCCCAATGTAAAATTTGTCGCAGGGACATATCAAAATGTTTACTACAAACGTAGTCCTGCATCTCACAAAGGATCTAACCCTGTGTGAGTGTCCTGCAAAATTAATGACTTTACTCTTAATATTATATTGGCAAAAATTACAGTGACCACATCTGTAGTTCCCTTCTGGGACACAATCCTTTAGACAATTCTTTTTGGTCATGGTAAACCTACTTTTTACTAGAAGGTTTCTTAACGTAGTGCTGCGTCTAAAAGAGATTAAAGTTTTTTCCACTACTATCTCCCTTAGTTGACTTTCCTCCTGCAAGATCTTCCAATTCTTAAATAGCGCAGCCTTTATGAGCTTTTCATGTGGACTATAAGAGAAGGTGAACGAAAATGTTTTTTTGTACTCCCTTCTACACTACAATAGTTTCCACCCTACCCATACAACAGACAGTGTACCCTATAGCCAATTTTTACGACTGAAGAGATTAAATAGCGATGTTGATGCTTTTGAGGTACAAGCGGGGGAACTAAAACAAAGACTGGTGGACCCTGGTTACCCTAAGCGCATTATAGACACTTGAAAAATCTAGAGAACAGGGGGCCGGGAGACATAGAAGAGAAAAGAAAAAGAGAGACAATTGCATGGACACTAACACCAAAAAAAGATTTTCGTTCACCTTCTCTTACTGTGGCCCCCTACGCCACAAAAGGGTCACGTGCTATACAATTATCATGTAGACACTTCATAAATACCTGTGCCAGCAGTTTGCACTAAAAAGAACGTGCAAAGTTCCTCGGAAAACTGGCGCATAGTCCTTAGTAAATGTGCACCACAGTATTTTGTCTATAACAACTTGTCCCCTGATATAAATAGCGCTCTGGCGTCTGAAGTCTGGAAATGTGCGTCCTGATTTATCTTAGTAGTTGATATATGAGGCATGAGGGTCTGTCAGTTTTTTAGACTTTTGTCACAAAAAGGTTGCAAATGTTTAATCAACCCCTTGCCTACGGCTGCTTTGCACTGGATTTTGCAACATTTTGCCACAATTGCGCAAACATTTACAACTTTTTTAGCCGCCCACATCTGCATTTTTAAGACACAACAGTGTAAAACTCTGTCGCAGCAAACATTGCAAAACAAGTGTAAAAGTCGCACATTTATGGCACAATTTTGCAAATGTCTCAGAAAAGGGAGAAACCTGATAACTTCCTCCCGTTCTTTTTAATATAGACACAGATATGACTGCAAGAGTAACACACCGAAAGAGGACAGAGGCTGTGCTGATCTCCAGGAGTCATAAACCTCTCATCCGCCATGGCATAATTGTCACATTGTCACAGGTTTTGTGCTAGACCTGCCAAAAACTGGACATAACAAAAATGCCACAGATGAAGCAACAGCAATGGCCGCCCTGGAATCCTTCAGTAAGAGCCCAGTAGTGGGGTATGAAGTAAGTATATCAGATACTACCAAGTTATTAGTCATGGTGCAGTTCCTTGTGATTTTTATTCATACACAACAGTTGTGATAATATTAGGGGGTTCACATAGATCAGACCCCAGTTTTATTGAGATATGAGAGTGCACTGATATAGAAGTACAGTATATATCATGGACTCCACTGCTCAAAACTGTCACTCATGGCAACCAATCAGAGATCAGCTTTCATGTTCTATAGCTTTTACAGCATGAAAGCTGTGCTGTGATTGGTTGCTGTGCTGTGATTGGTTGCTATGGGCACAGATGATAACATCACAATGGCTGCAGCCTTCTGCAGAGTGAAGCTTCCTGTACACAGCGATCAGAGCAGAGCAGGGGCGGAGGATCCTCCAGGCCAGAGATAGAAGACCCCCAATAATCCCAGGATCACCCCCCTGGATCTGTCTCCTCTGCTGTCAGGTAGGGAGCGGCTGTCATCATGTTGTATCCATCACATACCTGCTGCTGTCATGGAGGAGATGTGTCAGAGACCCCCGTACTGCAGGACACAGGGGGCAGCAGGGACATATTGTACCTCCCAGAGTGTAGGACCTGTCATGGAGGGGACGTGTCAGAGACCCCCATACTGCAGGACATAGGGGGCAGCAGGGACATAATGTACCTCCCAGAGTGTAGGACCTGTCATGGAGGGGATGTGTCAGAGACCCCCATACTGCAGGACACAGGGGGCAGCAGGGACATAATGTACCTCCCAGAGTGTAGGACCTGTCATGGAGGGGATGTGTCAGAGACCCCCATACTGCAGGAGACAGGGGGCAGCAGGGACATAATATACCTCCCAGAGTGTAGGACCTGTCATGGAGGGGAAGTGTCAGAGCCCCCCATACTGCAGGACACAGGGGGCAGCAGAGACATAATGTACCTCCCAGAGTGTAGGACCTGTCATGGAGGGGATGTGTCAGAGACCCCCATACTGCAGGAGACAGGGGGCCGCAGGGACATAATGTACCAGCCCAGAGTGTAGGACCTGTCATGGAGGGGATGTGTCAGAGACCCCCATACTGCAGGACACAGGGGGCAGCAGGGACATAATGTACCTCCTAGAGTGTAGGACCTGTCATGGAGGGAAAGTGTTAGAGCCCCCCATACTGCAGGACACAGGGGGCAGCAGGGACATAATGTACCAGCCCAGAGTGTAGGACCTGTCATGGAGGGGACGTGTCAGAGACCCCCATACTGCAGGACATAGGGGGCAGCAGGGACATAATGTACCTCCCAGAGTGTAGGACCTGTCATGGAGGTGATGTGTCAGAGACCCCCATACTGCAGGACACAGGGGGCATCAGAGACATAATGTACCAGCCCAGAGTGTAGGACCTGTCATGGAGGTGATGTGTCAGAGACCCCCATACTGCAGGACACAGGGGGCATCAGAGACATAATGTACCAGCCCAGAGTGTAGGACCTGTCATGATGCCATGAGGAAGTGATAAAGGTCCTTGTAGTTACACGGGTGCAGGACTCCAGCAGCTGCACTGTGTACAGGGGGAGGACATGGACTTCAGTGTTACTATACGTCACCTCTGTGTGTGAGTCGACCCGATGGTTCGTGTTCGGCCGCCTGACCCGGACATATTCCCAGATTGTGAACATCCAATCTGGCAAAGTAGCTCCCTAGCAACTAGCAATGGCTATGATTGGCCAGGGGCAATATGTCCAGATAAGGAGCCGAACCCGATACCGAACCCGACCATCAGGTCCACTCATCTCTACTTATAGAAAATGAAGCAGAGCCGTATATGTGATCTGTGTGGTTACACTGTATGCAGCAGAGCTGTGTGTGTGCACGTGCTGTGGTTTCCATTCCTAAACCTTTGCACCCATCTTCTTATTTATTACCCATTATTATTACTTATTTTTATACAGCAATAACATCCCCTAATTAAATAAAAGTTCAGCTAATATCCTGTCTACCAACCCTCTTTATCAGTGATGGCTAACCTATGGCACTGGTGCCAGTGGTGGCACTCGGAGCCCTTTCTGTGGGCACTCAGGCCATTACCAGAGATGACTCCATGTATCTTCCTGCAGTCCCAGGCAGCCCAGGACTAGTTGTGCACAGAGATATTTTAAAGTGACAGCTGTACCTGGGGCTATTTTCTGCTTTATTGGTGTCCTCAGGGTGCTGGTATTAATGAAAACTGTGACAGAGAAGGGAGTATAAATCACAAATTAAATTTCTGTGTTGGCACTTTGCGATAAATTAGTGGGTCTTTGTTGTAGTTTGGGCACTCGGTCTCTAAAAGGTTCGCCATCACTGCTCTTTATTATTGAGATACTGTTCAGCATCCCCTTATTTACATAATGTCCATCAGCCAGACCCCTTATTAAGATACTATCCAGCAGCCACCTTAACAGGGCCAGCGCCAGCACTGAGCATAGCCCGGCAAGTGCAGAGGCCAAGGGCTGCTGGGGGCCCTCATTAGGCTGTACATAAGGAATCCATGGGGAAGAGGGGGGGGGCTGAATCTAATGAATCCATAATAATAATAATAATAATAATTCCTTTGTTTATATAGCACACACAGATTACACAGCGCTGCACAGAGCTTGCCTAATCAGTAAGGAGTGAGGGGGCTTAATATAAAATAACCATGAGGAGGGTAATTGGGATGATAAACTAGGGAATATTTTAGGGAAAAGGAGACTGTTTTAGTTTCTGAATTTTTAATGCCGCCATGTTAGTTCACTGCAAAGGGGCCTACGCAGGCTTTGTCACCCAGGGGCCTACTGAAACCTAGAGCTGTTCCTGCTCCCTAAGATACTATCCAGTACCCAGGCCTGTATATTAAGATACTATCCAGCAGCCAGACCCTCTTATAAAGATACTGGGGCACATTTACTAAGAAGAGAACACTAAATGCAGTTTAGTGTGCAGTGTAGTGCCAGTGTAGTGTGCAGGATGCAGGATTTGTGGCGCACTTTCTTCATGAATCTGGCGCCCCCTGCACTGCCCTGACAGAGTGCACCAACTTTTTTTGGTGCTCCTTTAACATGGAGCGTGCAACACTATTCTGTCAGACTTTGCATGTTAAATTTGGTGCACAGTCGGACTGAGCTCCAGAACGCCCCCTAATTTGTGTTGCATGATGCATAGTGCAGCTGCGCCACAAAAGGGCCTGGTGCGACACAATTGTGGCGCGGACACTTCTTAATTACCTGTGTAAGCGGTTTTCACTAAAAAGAACTTGCAAAGTCCGACAGAAAACTGGTGCACGGCCTTTAGTAAATGAGCCCCAATGTCCGGAAACCGGACCCTGCATTAAAATTACTGTCCAGCCGTCAGACCCCAATAATAATTTATATGTAGCCCTTGTCTCCCGTGTGGCCCACATTTATGGAAAGCAGCGCTTACTGCACCGGGCACATTTACTAATAACAGTGCAGTCTGTACTATGTGCAGTTTGCAGAGGGCCCCAGATTCAGGATTTGTGGTGCACGTTCTTTATGAATCTAGCGCCCCCTGCACTTCTCCGACAGAGTGCACCAACTTTTTTTGGTGCACCCTTAACATGGGGGCGTGTGACACATATCTGACGGACTTTGCATTATGAATGCGGAGCACGATCCGACTGTGCACTGGAACGCCCCTTTATGTCCAGTTTTATGCCTAATTTTGGGATAGCCGTAGCCGTAACACAAAAGAGCCACGTCCAACACATAAGTGGCGCAGACATTTCTCAAATATCTGATCAAACAGTTTTCACTAAAAACATGAAAAGTCCAACAAAAACTGGTGCCGGGGCTTTAGTAATCTGGCACATTAGGGCTCATTTACTTACCCATCCGCTGGAGATCACAGATGATAATGCACTGTGCTGCGTCACTAAGATTGTGCGCCCGATATCCTGCATGTGTTGCTTCCCCGCTCTGACAGAGTTCACTTTCTTGGATTGCAACACAATTTGCAAGTTAAATCCTGCACTCAGTCCGTCGGATCGGCCCCTAATCGTGTCACATGGAAGCCAGCGCAGCTGCGCCAAAAACAAATTGCATGCGACACAATCCCAGCGCAGACACTTGTTACATACCTGTCCAAGCCATGTAATCCCCGAAAAAGACAAACAGTCCAAAAAAAGTGCGATCTGCGACCCTCAGTAAATGAGCCCCGATGTATTTGCCCACAGGTGTAATTGTAGCAGTAAGGCCCCGTTATTGTGCGTCTAATTTACATACATTAAAGTTACAAACAGTTAATTTTAAATGAACTTAAAATGAATGTTATAAATAATTCCCTATTGTGTAGCAGTAGTTTCCATGTATAATATGTACGGTCCCGGTGCACAGGGGAGCACAGCAATGTCTTCTTGGTGCGGACGGGGGATGTTACTTATTTATTGTACAATATTAATATATTTATGTGGGTGGATTTTTGTGTGTGATCTCATAATAGACTCTTGGGGGACATTTACACATTTATTTGGAGGTATTGGGGGGATAATAAGGTGGAAGGTGACATTATACTTTGTGGGGTGGGGGGTTTGATGACCAATTTCATTTTGATAAAGTTATATCTAAGTTGTTGTGGCCGGTAGATTCACAACAATGTAGTTACAGGGGCCCATAGCCAAATGTGTGTTATGGGGCCCCAAGCTGATCTGCACCCATGGATGTGAGTTACTGTATAATATGTAATAATGTTGGTCCTCACTACGATTGCTCCATATGACTGTTTGTACTCTGTAATGTAATATTATATTTGTATACGTCCCATATGATTTTTACAGCGCTGCGGCATATGATGGCGCTATATAAATAAATATTATTATTATTGCTTGTGTTTGCCTTATATTAATAGCTGTTATTATGTTACTTCTTTTAATAACTATTATACACTTAGACTTGTTACTGTTTGTTTTATGATAAGAAATTGTCCTTCACCTTTGTTTCTTTATGGTTTACAATTGTGTAATTATAATAGTAGTAATAATATAGATATGTAATATCACGTTATCATTATTTACATTACAAAGACATAAGTGTTCATTGCCCACAGAGGCACCAGCCCACAGAGGCACCAGCCCACAGAGGCATCAGCCCACAGAGGCACTAGCCCACAGAGGCACCAGCCCACAGAGGCATCAGCCCACAGAGGCATCAGCCCACAGAGGCACCAGCCCAGAGAGGCACCAGCCCACGGAGGCACCAGCCCACAGAGGCACCAGCCCACAGAGGCAATAGCCCACAGAGGCACCCGCCCACAGAGGCAATAGCCCAGAGGGGCATCAGCCCACAGAGGCAATAGCCCGCAGAGGCATCTGCCCACAGAGGCAATAGCCCAGAGGGGCAATAGCCCACAGAGGCACTAGCCCACAGAGGCACCAGCCCACAGAGGCAATAGCCCAGAGAGGCATCAGCCCACAGAGGCAATAGCCCACAGAGGCACTAGCCCACAGAGGCAATAGCCCACAGAGGCACCAGCCCACAGAGGCACTAGCCCACAGAGGCACTAGCCCACAGAGGCATCTGCCCACAGAGGCAATAGCCCAGAGGGGCAATAGCCCACAGAGGCATCTGCCCACAGAGGCAATAGCCCAGAGGGGCAATAGCCCAGAGAGGCACTAGCCCACAGAGGCACCAGCCCACAGAGGCAATAGCCCAGAGAGGCATCAGCCCACAGAGGCAATAGCCCACAGAGGCACTAGCCCACAGAGGCACTAGCCCACAGAGGCAATAGCCCACAGAGGCACCAGCCCACAGAGGCACTAGCCCACAGAGGCACTAGCCCACAGAGGCATCTGCCCACAGAGGCAATAGCCCAGAGGGGCAATAGCCCACAGAGGCACCAGCCCACAGAGGCAATAGCCCAGAGAGGCACCAGCCCACAGAGGCACCCGCCCACAGAGGCACCAGCCCACAGAGGCATCAGCCCACAGAGGCACTAGCCCACAGAGGCATCAGCCCACAGAGGCACTAGCCCAGAGGGGCAATAGCCCAAAGAGGCACCAGCCCACAGAGGCACTAGCCCACAGAGGCATCAGCCCACAGAGGCATCTGCCCACAGAGGCACTAGCCCAGAGAGGCATCTGCCCACAGAGGCAATAGCCCAGAGGGACACTAGAGTGTTAGAGGTCTAATAATTTTATTGGTTTTGCTTTTATTCTACTTTAATGTGTTTGTATAAATTGTAATATCTTATCCTTTTAGTCATATAGATAAAGATACATTTCTCAGTGTTGTGTTCTAGTTGCAGATGTATCTGTACATGGAGACAGAGCTCCGACTGCCGGAGAGCAACACAGATATCTGACCCAGGGGGAAGGTGGTAGATTGAAGGAACAATCCTGTGTCTCATATCAAGGGGTAAGATGGGCCACAAGAAGCAGGCGCTGCCGGCAGACTGGGAGAGTGTGACCCAAGATGGTGCTCAGAGCAGTAACAGCAGTAACATGGGGGAGACAGCAGCTAACAAGCCACCGGACTTCACCACAGACTTTTTTTTAAAATTAACCCTTTTAGAAGCTGGAGAACAAGTAAATTCTACTTCTCCACCCAAGAGTTCTCCTCTAGACAATAGCCCTTTCAATTAAGAAGTTACAAAGTTCCCATAGAAATAATTTTAGAATTTCATCTGCCTCATATTCATCTTGGTGTTTTAAGAGAAGTGGCAGAAGAGGAGAACAAGGATAACCGGGTATCACCGGCTTCAGGAGTGACACATGAAAAACACTAGAAGTACAAGAGGATGGCAGCAGAGAGACGATAAATCACAGGACTGATGTAATGAGTTATGGATTAAGGACTGTAAAATAGAAGAGCAAATTTCACCCTAGGTTCTCGGAGTCTGATCAAGCATGTAGACAACCAAACCTTATCTCCTTAACAACATGAGGCTACCAAGCATCTCCTTTTATAAGTCTTGTTCCAAGCCAGAGCTTTCTGCAGAACATCTTGGACTATAGACCAGATGGTGGTAAATTTCTAAACCTCAGCATCAATGGTGGACACGTTAGAGAAAGGCAAGGCTGGAAGATTCATTTAATGAAGATGTTTGCAGTTCCTTATAAAGAATGAAGATTTAGTGGAAGATTCATGAAACAGATTGCAGTAACAGTAGTTGTATCCAGTTATCCTGCACTGGGCAGAGATATAGCCTAAGGATCTTCTCCAGGTCTTGGTTTACCCTTTCAGTTTGTTAAAAGTTAAAGTGTAAAATTTTGGTGAATCGGTTCACCATGACCCAGATATTGTTCTAACTTTTAGATGGTGGGAGATATTTGTCCATGCACTCTCTAGAATACGAAGTGTTTGAGGAAGAGTGATCGGACATCCAATCTGCTTATCTACTGCAATGAAGGATCTGGAAAGTATTTTGTTCTTCAAAACTGGAACATAGGTCACCAAAAGATCGAAATGGGAGAAGGAATGAGAGCACCAGGCCTGGGGAGGCTTCAGGCATCAGGCTGAATGAAGTTAAAGGGTTCTCATGGTCACTGTGCCTATAAGATGTTGAGATCCTTTCAAAAGATGCCTCTACTCCAAGCCAGTTTAAAGGCGAGAAGCTCTTTCTCTATTGTGCCCTAATTTTTCTCTTCTGTAAAGAATTTTTTGGAAATTTACCTACGGGGATGTGTTTTCACAGAACTCGGCTGTTCAGAAAAGATAGCCCCCACGGCAATAGAAGATATATCATACTAATACTTCCTGGAATCACTCCTAATTGCCAATTCTACAAACCTCAGGATTGCCTTCAATCCTGGAAAGGAATAGAGAGTTGCTTGAATGGACATTTTTCCAACTTCCAGAAGAGGTGATTAAACTCTGGAAGACCACAGGTGCATTACTGAGACTGAAAGGTATAACCAAGTGTCAGCCTTCAGGGGTAGTGGACCCACAGGACCACAGCAAACAATGATGTAAGCTGACACCTGGGATCGGAGTCTAAGTGGCAGCAGGTCTTCACCAGAGCCCACCGCAAAGCTGGTTGGATTTTCTGCTGCGTGGTACCACCAGGTCGTTCCACAGGTGCGCGTTTGTCTGCGGTGGCAGCCAAGGTGATTCAAGCTCATGGTCAGGAGGTCAAGACGGGCGTCAAAGGTTCAGGGTCAGAGGCAGAGCAGAAGGCCAGGGCTGGCAGCGGAGGAGCATAAATGGGAACAGGTCCGGGGTCACAACGGGAGATCAATACACAGGAATACAGCAAGGGAACAAGCTTTCTCTTGGGAATGCTGGGAGAAGTTGGCTTTTTCTAAATCTGGGAAATGGCCAGCGCCAATCAGCGGTGTGTGGCCCTTTAAATTTACAAGCCCCGGAATGCTCACCCTAGGAGACGGGGACGTGGGAAGCTGCGACGGGAGCAGGAGCGTGAGTGATGGCAGAGGGAGCAGGCGCCACGGAGAGGGGCATGGCTGCGCCTGCGACCCGGGATGTGTGTCACAGGAGCCCCCGTGACAGCACCCCCCGTGACAGCACCCCCCTATGGTCTCCCTCTCTTCTTAGTCTGGGGAAACCATTGCAGGAGGTTACGGTGCAGAATGTTATCCTCCTGCTCCCAAGATCTCTCCTCAGGCCCGAACCCCTTCCAGTCAACAAGGAAGAAACGCTTAACTCTCACTGTCTTCATGTACAGAACCTCCTTTACAACAAAGACGTCAGTGGAGTCAGCCTCGGGAGCAGACGGAGGAGGTTGCCAAGAGCAGCAGTTCAAGATGACAGGTTTAAGGAGAGTGACATGGAAGGAGTTCAAGATGCGCATAGTGGGAGGAAGACAGAGTTTATACGCCACAGGATTTATGCGCTTCACCACCTAGAAAGGCCTCAGAAAACAGGGTCCAAGCTTGTAGCTAGGGATTTTCAGCCAGGCGTATCTGGATGATAGCCACACCTTGTCATCCGGAGAGAAGACTGGAGGAGACCTACATTTCTTATCGGCCTGGGACTTTGTGCGGGCAGAGGCCCTAAGTAGAGACTGAAGAGTCTGTTGCCAGATTGATTTGAGGTCCTGCACCAACTCTTCTACCACAGGAATATCTGAGGGAATGGACAGAGGAAGAGGTTGGCGTGGAATTCGTCTATAGACAATAAGGAAAGGAGCAGCACCAGCAGACTCAGAGTCCAGGGAGTTATAGGAGAACTCTGCCCATGTCAACAGATTGGACCTGTCATCCTGACAGGCAGAGACAAAATGGTGGAGAAAACAGCCCAAAGTTTGGTTCACGCTTTCAACTTGACCATTCGACTGTGGATGATAAGCGGAAGAAAAGTCCAGATTCTCTTGCAGCTGGTTACACAAGGATCCCAGAACTTACAAACAAACTGAACCCCTCGATCAGATACGATGTGCTGAGGAAATCCATTAAGCTGGAAGATGTAATGGAAGAACAGACTGGCACGGCGAGGAGCAGACGGAAGACCAGAAAGAGGAAAAAAATGGGACATTTTGGAAAACCGGTTAGTCACCACTCAGATGACGTTATTGCCAGAGGAAGGCGGAAGGTCCATGATGAAGTCCATTGCCACGTGCGACCACGGGGGCCTGTGTATCGGTAATGGCAGTAGCAAAACCAGCTAGTTTCAGGTGGCTTATTACGGGCACAGGAAGTGCAGAAACCCGCAAAATTCCCAATGTCTTTGACCAGGTCAGGTCCCCAATTGAAACGGGAAATGAGGGCCACAAAGCGTTGCACCCCAGGGTGCCCAGCCACACAATAACAATGTCCCCAAGTCAATATCCTCTTTCGAAGTGCAGTTTGGACATATGTCTTGCCAGGGGGAGCTGCCGAAGATCCACCGGAGTAGCAACAACCAGTTGTTCAAGAGAAATAATAAGCCGAGTAGCCAGTTCCTCTCCAATGACTTCAGAGGCATGAGAAAGGGCATTAGCCTTGACATTCTTCTCAGCAGGATGGAAGGGGATCAGGAGGTTGAAACATGAGTAGAAGAGTGACCAACGGGCTTGCCTAGATTTGAGCCATTGAGCTGTCTGGAGATATAGGAGATTCTTATGATCTTCCTATACGTAGACGCGATGGTGAGTTCCCTCTAGAAGATAATGCCATTTTTCCAGGGCCAGTTTGATGGCCAGTAGTTCTCTATCTCCTATGGAGTAATTCCTCTCTGTGGAGGAGAAAGTCTTAGAGAAATAGCCGTAAGTGAGAGTTCGGCCTTTAGACCTTTTCTGGGTGAGCACTGCCCCTGCTTCTACCGAGGAGGCGTACACTTACAGATGAAAGGGCTTCTCTGTATCAGGCTGAGTGAGAACTGGGGCTGAGGCAAAGGCGGATTTTAATCTTGAGAAGGCTTCTTCAGCCAGCAAGAAACCATTGGCACCCTTCTTGGTGGGCTTCACAATAGGAGTGGACAAGAGTGGACAAGTGGGGGAATAAACTGCCGGTAATAGTTTGCAAAGCCCAGGAAACCTTCCGGACATGGCCATTGAAGAACAGCAGACAACTTGGCAGGATCAGTCTGGAGGCCTCTGTCGGAGATAATATAGCCGAGGAAAGGAAGGCTTTGCTGGTGAAATTGGCATTTCTCAAGTTTCGCGAAGAGGCAATTGATCTTGAGGCGACTAAGGACTTGCCGTACGTGGGACTGGTGGGACTCTAGATCTGGGGAGAACACCAGAATGTCGTCAATATAGACCAAGATACAGGTATATAACAGATCCCTGAAGATGTTGTTGATGAATTCCTGAGATACGACTGCCACATTCGTAGGGGCAGTGCAGTGGCAAAGTCTCTGCTTGTTTCTAGGAAAATACATCAGCAAAGTCCGGATAACAAGTTGGAAGGCCCAAGTACTGGTAATTACTGTTGTGGGTGTTGAGGGCCATCTTGTATTTGTTTTGAGAGAGCTTTCGAGTGAGGTTGTAGGACCCTTGTAAATCCTGCTTAGTGAAAACAGTGGTACTGCAGGTTATTTTAGGTGTAGCAGGTACTTATGTTTAATTTTTATTCAGCCTACAATAGTCTATCAAAGCTCGGAGACCACCATCCTTGTTTTCCTGTGCTAACTGGGGAGGAAAATGGTCAAAAGAATCCCCTTTGGAGACTGTCCAAAATGTACTTGGTCATAGGTCCTTCCTCGTGGAGTAGTTTTGCACAGAAGCAAGTCCATGGCAAAATTCCAGGAATGATGGGGTAGAAACTTCACCACCTGCGACTTGCTGAATGCATTAGTATAGAAGTGATAGGACTTTGTGGAATAATGTTACTAGTTTCAGAGAGACAGAGAGTGACTGGTTTAGTTGGTAACAATTTTTTCAGACATGATGACAGACATTGAAGGCCCCAAGAGAGTATTGCCACTTGGAGCAGTTGAGGTGAGGAGCGAGCTTCTGTAAGCATGGCAACCCCAGGATGAGTAGACGGATTGTCTTGGGAACCTCTAGAAGTTTGATATCCCACTGGTGCGGCGCATCAACTCTTCTAACCAGGGGGTTGGTATGGTACTGCATAAATCATTCTGATATCATTACAATCTGTGCTGAACAAAGATAATGTATGAGGAAGAGCAAACTGAGACGTTCCCCATCTGACTTCGGGTGAGCTAGAGACGACCATACTTATGGGATGTACTGGAGCTTGGATCGAGGCCAAGCTCAAAGCTGAAGTCAGAGTCATTGGTGCGTTTGCAGAGTTGAAGTCACAATGACGAGACCTTGGAATGACAGGGTCAAGATAGAAGAGAGCGGGAATGCTGTAGTATAGAGAAAACACCTGATACTCTGGTAGGAAGTGGCTTTATAGGCCATAAATGTACTTCCTGTGACCTCAGAGGGAAGTTCCTGTAATTTCCAGTGATGCTGTGAACTGCCCACCAAATGAAGTTGCAGCCTGTAACCTGCATTGTGGTCACCAGAGGGAACTACTGCTGTGAAGGGCTGTAAGACGTGGAGGGAGCGCTACCTCAGGTGCAACAAGATGTTCACACTAAATATGTGTTTATCCTCACAGTTACCTGTGGAAAGAGAGCTTAGGATCCCTATCCAACTGGATACACCAGGCCGCCCACTAAATCCTATTGTAATAAAATTGTTACTCTATAAAGATTCAGATATGATGATGTGACAGGCCAAGGGATAGCAAGATAATAAAAACACATTGGTGTGAAGAAGACTTCTCCATATTACAATTACAAGGTGACTTCTGTTGATGGAGCTGTGTCCAGGACTTCCAGACTAAGTGATTGGATTTGTTCCAACCAGGTCACACTTCCAGAGCTTAGATGTCTGCCAGGATTGTCTGGTCCTCCTGTTCATGTGTGAAGGTTTTGGAGGCACATTTTCATCTTATGGCTCACGCATGCCAGACGTTATGTGGAGGGTGCCTTTGGTATCCTATGTAGCAAGTGGAGGAAGCTCCTTATCTCTCTTCAGATGGACCTGGACAATGTGAAGCTGGTAGTCCAAGTCTGTGTTATCATATATGTAACTTCATAATGTCCAGATTCCTGACAGTGCAGCAGATGGTGACCTGGAGGAAATTTCGCCAACATCTTCAACCCCTCTACACCGGACTCTACATGGATGACCTGGAGCAGAGGATCAGTACTCCTCCTACTTTGTGTCCCCAGAGAGGGCTGTATCTTGGTAACCGGATTGATTCTGGACTCTTTAGTTAGTTTAGGGTTTTTTTGTTATTCTTGGTAGTTAGTTTAGGGACTCGCAAGCTGATGAGGACCCGTGACGTGGGTTGCGAGCTTACGCTTTTCGGGCTCTAATTTTATATTTTTTTTCAAAGTCAGATAAATTTAGAGCCTGAAAAGTTAACTAATACCTCATTGAAGATTGATCATTGTGAGGAAATGCTGCAAGCCATTACAATAAAAAAAATAAGTAGAAATGTCAAAAAAAGTATTTTTTCTCATTTTACCAATTTAAGTTTTTTTAATAGGCAGTAAATTTGAATAAACTTCTACCAAAGTATGTAAAACATTTTTTTTATATATATTTTAGTTTATTAGATTTTAGTTCAGTTTATTTTTAATAATAACAGATCGGAAAATAATATGACCATTTAAGGGTGAAAAATTTGACCCTAATCAAAAACATACAGGAACCTATCCAAAGTATGTAAAATGTACATTAGCATAACTTCCATAGTTTCAGTGACAGATGACTCATTCATTTTCAATTTTTGTGCTCTGACTTTATCCTGGTCCTGATTCATCCCTTACATAATCAGGTTTACTATAGCCCTTCCCCTTATTCCATTCATATTCATTGGGTTTGTTTTACATTTGATCGAGGGGTTGGTGCTGACATCTTGTGGTTTATTCGGGTAGTGTCCCTCTACTTATTTATTTCTATCCTCTTTTTCATTTTTCTTTATTTGAAGTGCATTGTTTAATCTACTTCTAACTTACCATATATACTCGAGTATAAGCCGGATTTTTCAGAACAAAAATGTGCTGAAAAACCTCACCTCGGCTTATACTTTAGTCAAGAAAAAACAAACAAACAGTGTACTCACCTTCCAAAGTCCCCCCAGCAGGTCCTCTTCTATACAGCAATGCTCCGGCGTCGGCTCCGTCCATCGCAGGCATCGTGACATCAGCTGCATGCGGACGTTCAAGTGTGGGCCCTGGCATCGGCTCACACTATAATGTCAGCGAGCGGCTGCCGTCACAATGCCTGCGACGGACGGCACAGGGACACGGAGCCGATGCTGATCACCGTGTAAGAAGGGGACCTGCCGGGGGTGCTTTGGAAGGTGAGTACAGATTTGTTTTTTTCCTACAGGCATTATATTGGGGACAGGGACTATAGGCTATATACTAGAGGGGGGCAGGGGCTGGCAGGCTATATACTACAGGGGGCTGGCAGGCTATATACTAAAGGGGACTGGCAGGCTATATAGTACAGGGGCTGGCATGCTGTATACTACAGGGGGCTGGCAGGCTATATACTACAGGGGGCCGGCAGGCTATACACTACAGGGGCTGACTGGCTATATACTACAGGGGGCTGGCAGGCTATATACTACAGGGGGCCGGCAGGCTATACACTACAGGGGGCTGGCAGCCTATACACTTCCGGTGGCTGGCAGGCTATACACTACAGGGGGCCGGCAGGCTATATACTACAGGGGGCTGACTGGCTATATATTACAGGGGCTGGCAGGCTATATACTGCCGGGGACTGGCAGGCTATATATTACATGGGGCTGGCAGGCTATACACTACAGGTGGCTGGCAGGCTATATATTACATGGGGCTGGCAGGCTATATACTACAGGGGCTGGCAGGCTATATACTACAGGAGGCTGGCAGGCTATATACTATAAGGGCTGGCAGGCTATATACTACAGGGGGCTGGTAGGCTGTATACTACAGGGGGCTGGCAGGCTATATACTACATGGGGCTGGCAGGCTATATACTACAGGGGCTGGTAGGCTATATACTACAGGGGCTGGTAGGCTATATACTATAGGGGGCTGGCAGGCTATATACTATAAGGGCTGGCAGGCTATATACTACATGGGGCTGGCAGGCTATATACTACAGGGGGCTGGCAGGCTACATACTACAGGGGGCCGGCAGGCTATACACTACAGGGGGCTGGCAGCCTATACACTTCAGGTGGCTGGCAGGCTATACACTACAGGGGGCTGGCAGGCTATATACTATAGGGGGCTGACAGGCTATATACTATAAGGGCTGGCAGGCTATATACTACAGGGGGCTGGCAGGCTAAATACTACAGGGGGCTGGTAGGCTGTATACTACAGGGGGCTGTTCACATAGCAGCGCAGATTCTGTAATTATCGCACTGCCCCCTGTTATGTCAGAATTATGCAGTACGATAACGATATGATACGATAAAACTGCATTTATCCCCAAGGGGAAATTGCTTAGTTGCAGTTGTCCACCAACATAAAACAAAACGACAACATAAAACGTAATGGGAAGTTTCAAATGCATCTGCACGAGAGTCATATGACCTGCGGCTCCTCCGAACAGAAAGGGAAGTTACCACAGTAAGAAAAATATGGGTGGCATTGTCCGTACCCCGGTAAACTTTGTTATATGTGGCCAACCCCGCTGAAGTCACCCAGTGGAAGAAACGTAACAAGTGATCCATTGATGCAGCAGTAACAGCCATGTTCAGTAGTACAGTTTATTACTATATAACATTTTCCTTTGGCAGGACACACTGCATACTGATACCACACCTGTGTAACAAGGCTACAATATGTAGTAGTAAATCTGGTGGTGAATACAAATTGAGGACTGGAATTCCCAGGTTACTACAGATTGTGGGAAATATTCTTACTGAAAAAACACTGAATCCCTTGATACATTAGATATATTTAGTTGTGTTTACAAACCTTGTGAGAAGTTACTAGTCACTCAGCGATGCACATTTACAGGGGATACGGAAAGTATTCAGACCCCTTTACATTTTTCACTCTTTTTTTGATTGCAGCCAATTGGTAAGATCAAAAAAGTTTATTTTTTGCTGATTAATGTACATTCTGCCGCTATCTTCACAGAAGAAACAGGCATGTAGATATTTGTGCTAATTTATTGAGCAAGAAAATCTGAAATATCACATGAATTATCCAGCCCCTTTGCTCAGTGTTGAGTAGAAGCTTTGGAGCTGGTGAAGCCAGGATTGTTCTTGGGAAGATACAACAAGTTCCTCACCCCTGGATTTGGGGATCCTCTGCCTCTTCCTTGCAGATCCTCTCCAGTTCCCTCAGGTTGGATGGTGAATGACATTTTCGTGTCTCTCAAGAGATGGTCACTTTGGGTTTAGGTCCGGGCTCTGGCTGGGCCAGTCAGGAATAGTCACAGAGATGTGTTGTGATAAATATGTGATGATGTTGTAGCATGGATGGTCCGATTTATACCACTAACCAGGTAATAATCCAGGACAGACAACTGCAGTGCTTTCCCAGAAATGTAGCTTACTTTATTGGATTTCAGGTCCAGAGACAACAAGACAATGGTCATATCAGCAATGGTGATAGCTCTGGCTTGCAGATATACACTCACCGGCCACTTTATTAGGAACCCCTTTTGCCTTCAGAACTGCCTCAATTCTTCGTGGCATAGATTCAACAAGGTGCTGGAAGCATTCCTCAGAGATTTTGGTTCATATTGACATGATGGCATCACACAGTTGCTGCAGATTTGTCAGGTACATTGTGGTATTAAAAGGGATGGACATGGTCAGCAACAATACTCAGGTAGGCTGTGGCGTTGCAACGATGCTCAATTGGTACCAAGGGGCCCAAAGAGTGCCAAGAAAATATTCCCCACACCATGACACCAGCACCACCAGCCTGAACCGTTGATACAAGGCAGGATGGATCCATGCTTTCATGTTGTTGATGCCAAATTCTGACCCTACCATCCGAATGTCGCAGCAGAAATCGAGACTCATCAGACCAGGCAGCGTTTTTCCAATCTTCTACTGTCCAATTTCGATGAGCTTGTGCAAATTGTAGCCTCAGTTTCCTGTTCTTAGCTGAAAGGAGTGGCACCCGGTGTGGTCTTCTGCTGCTGTAGCCCATCTGCCTCAAAGTTCGACATACTGTGCATTCAGAGATGCTCTTCTGCCTACCTTGGCAATTTGAGTCACTGTTGCCTTTCTATCAGCTCGAACCAGTCTGCCCATTCTCCTCTGACCTCTGGCATCAACAAGGCATTTCCGCCCACAGAACTGCCGCTCACTGGATGTTTTTTCTTTTTCGGACCATTCTCTGTAAACCCTAGAGATGGTTGTGCGTGAAAATCCTAGTAGATCAGCAGTTTCTGAAATACTCAGACCAGCCCTTCTGGCACCAACAACCATGCCACGTTCAAAGACACTCAAATCACCTTTCTTCCCCATTCTGATGCTCGGTTTGAACTGCAGGAGATTGTCTTGACCATGTCTACATGTCTAAATGCACTGAGTTGCTGACATGTGATTGGACGATTAGAAATTAAGTGTTAACGAGCAGTTGGACAGGTGTACCTAATAAAGTGGCCGGTGAGTGTAGATTAATGTACCGCCATACATACATAATATACCTCCATTCATCTATATATATTGTCCATTTGGACCCTCATAATCAACAAAAACAGACATCCGGCACTCTCCGATGTGTTAAAAGGCATGACGGGGCAATGACTGAGCTAGTGTCTGGGAAAAGACAGAAATACCTCTACCCTGACCACCCATCTAACTAAATAAAACACAGAGACGTTTTGTTGGAAAGGAGAATGGTCACAGCTTTTTTAAATCTTGAAATACAATCTGTAAAATATAAAAAAATTATTAAAAACACGATATATAACATAACATTATAAGTTCTGATAGCTGAGCTCTTGGCAACAACCCATAATGGTGGCATATTTTCAATTGTAGCAGAATGCGGTTATCTCTGGCACTCTCATAGACAATTAAGGGGAGTGCTGGAGACAGCCGAGCGCTGTGCTCAGCGATTTCTGACACCCCCACATTAATAGAGTGGCAGGACGTCTGCTACATCCCCCAATACACCCATTGGTGAGAGAGTCCCCCATTTTCAAATTGTTGAGTGTTTGTGTTCATGATCAGTGGGGGTTCTACCCAGGGCCGATTCTGGCCTTTTTGCTGCCTGAGGCGAAAATTTAAATGCTGCCCTCCCCCCCCCCCCATTTCTCAGCACCCTACTTCCGATCCATTTCTCACTGAAATTGCAGGGAAATCTTTAAAAAGTATCTACAACCTGATCTGAATATGCCCATGACATTAACAACAATTGATAACATACTCACACAGCGCTACCAGATCACTAGGACTACACACGCTGGTGCTGTTTCACACATTAGTATTCAATAAGTGACACAGACATATACTGACAGAAACCCCTAACAGTATATACAGCCAAAACCCTCTATAGATAGTATATTCTGCCAGAATCCTTTGTAGGTGGTATGCACAGCCAGAACCCCCTCAGTAGATAGTATACACAGCCAGAACCCTCCATAAATAGCATATACAGCCAGACCACCACCTATAGATAGTGTATACAGCCAGACCGCCAACCATAGATAGTATATATAGCCAGACCACCACCCATAGACACTATATACAGCCAGACCACCACCCATAGATAGTATATAAAACAGAGCACCATCCATAGATAGTATATAAAACAGAGCACCACCCATAGATAGTATATAAAACAGAGCACCATCCATAGATAAAATATAATGTCAGAACACCACCTACAGATAGTATATACAGCCAGAACACCACCTACAGATAGTATATACAGCCAAACTATCCCCCATAGATGGTATATACAGCCAGTCTTGTGGATAACTCAAATAGAAGAGAAGCTTTTGGCACTGGTTGCAGAAGTGATTTGGTTTAATCCTTGGTTAAAATCTCAAAAATCTTTATTAGGGTATCAAAAGGTTGAAAGATCAAATTCATCAGGATCAAATACAAGCAATCTCATCCTGATGAATTTGATCTTTTTACTATTTGATACCCTAATAAAGATTTTGGATTTTAACTACTGACTAAACCCAAGTCATTTGCTGCAGCCTTTAAGTAAGTAGGCAGTGAAGTCCAGTGGCGTAACAAGACCCCCCTGGTGCGAACTTAGAATCAGGGCCCCCATATACCTAAACCCTTGCTGCCAGTCCTCACATTATTCTTCAGAGTAAACATATCCCATATATGTATATATCTACCTCTGATCTGTCGTGGTCTTCATCTTGGTTGCTCCTTACAGATGACAATTCTTCTCCATCAGTCCATGGAGTCGGCTGGCAGAGGCAGACTGCAGTCAGTACCAGACCCAGCTCTGTGCACCCTGCCCCCACAGATAGTGGCAGCAGCCAGAGGAGCCAGGACCCTGCACATCACTACTACACTAGTGAGGCTCATAGCGCTCCAGTCACTCTGGACATGTCTATCCTGTAACAGCAGGACTGCTCTGTAACTGGGGCACAGTGCTCCTCCTGGGTTGGGAAAAGTCTAGGTGTGAGACTTTTTTCATAGAGTATGCAGAGGCATTATCACAATCTCTGCTAGCATTTTAAGGGTTAACCCTTAGAACACCAGGGCACAGCTCACTTGTTGGTGCACTGGCCCTGATGCTTGTATATTAGGGTGCAGATAGATGGACTGTGCTGAAGTACCTTATCACACTTATGGCTCGCTCTTCTCTGCTCCTATCTGCAGAGCTCGTCTGCAGTCCTCTCTGTGCTGCTCCACTCTGCTCCGTTCTACTTCACTCTGCTCTGCTCCTCTGCTTTGTTCCTTCTCTCTCCACTCTGCTCCTCTCTGTAGCGCTCCTCTTTCCTCCTCTCTGCTCCATTCCTTCTTTCTCCACTCTGCTCCTCTCTGCAGCGCTCCTCTTCTCCTCTCTGCTTCGTTCTTCCTCTCTCCACTCTGCTCCTCTCTGCAGCGCTTCTCTTTCCTCCTCTCTGCTCCCTTCATCCTCACTTCTCTCTGCTCCGGACCTCTTCCGCCTTCGCTCCACCGCTCATTTCTTTCTTTCTCTCAAGTACCCACTGCACAGCTCCTCTCCGCTCCCATTTCACACCACTTCCGCAGCTGACAGGAAGTGTGGATGGGCGCGGGTGATCCCGCGTAGGCGCTGGCAGCAACACTTGCAACTGTATGACAAAGGGAACAGACTCTCACCTGTTTGCTGCCGCCGCCCCCCCTGAGGCTCAGACATCTGCCGCCTGAGGCGAGATTTTCATCTCGCTTCATGGCAGATGCGGCCCTGGTTCTACCAGTCGGACCCTCATCAATCAGTTTGTTATCTCATGTCCTGTGAATTGGGGATAACAAAGAATTTGGCTCAGTGTATTTAAGACCTCGAACCAGAGAATGAGCCGTACAATTATATCTGTGGTGGATTTTAGTGTGGATGATATTATGTATCTTATTATAGACTGTGATATATATGTATAGGCTGCAGAAGCCAAAAGACGCAATATATTATTTAATGGTTTTTTCCTTCGGCCCTTAGCAGCCACCAGTGTCAGCCACTATGTAGAGAGATGAGATGTTCTTCTGCCTCCCATCTCTTAGTTCAGGAACCTCTGACCTCCTGATCAGGGCCGCATCTGCCATGAGGCGAGATGAAAATCTCGCCTCAGGCGGCAGAATGAGGGTCCCTGTAAAGGGCGGCGAAATTCGCCGCTCTAAAGTGGGCGATTTGGGCGTCCATTAACGCCCGAATCGCCCACCAGCTAAATAAATCGCGCCTGTCTCTTTAAGACACAGGCGCGATTTATATGCGGAGCACCGCAGCGCCTTTCCGGCAGCTGCGTCACTCTGTTCTAAGCAGTGACACAGGCGTCATGACGTGTCACGTGTCACTGTGCGGAGCCGCGTGAAGACGGGACCCGCGCGCCGAGGGAGCAGCTGCCTGCTGGTAAGTATATATTTTATTATTTTTCATGTGCTTTAATAAATTAAATGTGGCTAATAAGTGTGTGGGGAGGTGTCATGCTATACTGGGAGGGGGGGGGGGACTGTATGTATTATATGGGACTAGAAAACTTTTAATACTGGGGGGGGGGGAGACGCTATATATATCATATGGGGCCATAATTGTTTGATACTGGGGGGGGGGATTCAGTATATATTATTTGGGGCTATAATTATTTTATACTGGGGGGTTCAGTATATTTTATTTGGGACTATAATTACTTTATATTAGGGGGGGGGATGCTGTATATATTATATGGGGCCAGAATTATTTTATACTGGGGGGGGGGGGGGGTCAGTATATATTATATGGGGCCAGAATCATTTTATACTGTAGGGTGCTGTGTATATTATATACCACTATATCACTAAGCTGGGGGGGCTGTATATGGGATACAGTATATTACTAAGCTGGGGGGGGCTGTATATGGGATACAGTATATTACTAAGCTGGGGGGGTTGTATATGGGATACAGTATATTACTAAGCTGGGGGCTGTATATGGGATACAGTATATTACTAAGCTGGGGAGCTGTATATGGGATACAGTATATTACTAAGCTGGGGGGGGGCTGTATATGGGATACAGTATATTACTAAGCTGGGGGGGCTGTATATGGGATACAGTATATTACTAAGCTGGGGGGCTGTATATGGGATACAGTATATTACTAAGCTGGGGGGGTTGTATACGGGATACAGTATATTACTAAGCTGGGGATGTATATGGGATACAGTATATTACTAAGCTGGGGGGGTTGTATATGGGGTACAGTATATTACTAAGCTGGGGGGATGTATATGGGGTACAGTATAATACTAAGCTGGGAGGCTGTATATGGGATACAGTATATTACTAAGCTGGGGGGGTTGTATATGGGATACAGTATATTACTAAGCTGGGGGGGTTGTATATGGGGTACAGTATATTACTAAGCTGGGGGCAGTATATGGGATACAGTATATTACTAAGCTGGGGATGTATATGGGATACAGTATATTACTAAGCTGGGGGGATGTATATGGGATACAGTATATTACTAAGCTGGGGGCTGTATATGGGATACAGTATATTACTAAGCTGGGGGGGCTATATATGGGATACAGTATATTACTAAGCTGGAGGTTGTATATGGGGTACAGTATATTACTAAGCTGGGGGCAGTATATGGGATACAGTATATTACTAAGCTGGGGATGTATATGGGATACAGTATATTACTAAGCTGGGGGGCTGTATATGGGATACAGTATATTACTAAGCTGGGGGGGCTGTATATGGGATACAGTATATTATTAAGCTGGGGGGATGTATATGGGATACAGTATATTACTAAGCTGGGGGGGCTGTATATGGGATACAGTATATTACTAAGCTGGGGGCTGTATATGGGATACAGTATCTTACTAAGCTGGGGGGCTGTATATGGGATACAGTATATTATTAAGCTGGGGGGATGTATATGGGATACAGTATATTACTAAGCTGGGGGGGCTGTATATGGGATACAGTATATTACTAAGCTGGGGGGGTTGTATATGGGATACAGTATATTACTAAGCTGGGGCTGTATATGGGGTACAGTATATTACTAAGCTGGGGGGATGTATATGGGATACAGTATATTACTAAGCTGGGGGGGCTGTATATGGGATACAGTATATTACTAAGCTGGGGGGGGTTGTATATGGGATACAGTATATTACTCAGCTGGGGGCTGTATATGGGATACAGTATATTACTAAGCTGGGGGGGCTGTATATCGGGTACAGTATATTATTAAGCTGGGGGTTGTATATGGGATACAGTATATTACTAAGCTGGGGGGGGATGTATATGGGGTACAGTATATTACTAAGCTGGGGGGGGTTGTATATGGGGTACAGTATAATACTAAGCTGGGGATGTATATGGGATACAGTATATTACTAAGCTGGGGGGGCTGTATATGGGATACAGTATATTACTCAGCTGGGGATGTATATGGGATACAGTATATTACTAAGCTGGGGGGGTTGTATATGGGATACAGTATATTACTAAGCTGGGGGGGTTGTATATGGGATACAGTATATTACTAAGCTGGGGGGGCTGTATATCGGGTACAGTATATTACTTAGCTGGGAGGGGACTCTATATGTGGGGCAAGATTTTATTTAAGCTGTAGGGGATATGTGTATGGGAGCTGTATATAATTTAATTGGGGGGGGGGGGGTGAATAACGAGGCCTTTAAATAAATGAGAGCAGGGCTATATAAAAATAAATTTATTATATATATATATATTCATTAGGGGGTGCTATATATTTGATCAGGGTTGCACTGTATGTAAAATCATGTAACATAATAAGAGGGTGGGATATATTAGTTATAGGATACAGATTACTTTGCATCATGTAAACCAAATGTTGGGGGGGGGAGTCTGTATTAATAAATTGGGGGTGTTGTATATTGATTGGTGCTTAGCATGCTATAATTCCAGTAGAATATATATATATAATGAAGGGATGTTTTATATGTGGGGAGAGTGCGGTCAGTTGCGTTGTGAGGCGTATATGTTATTTAGGAGCGCAGTGTTGTTATCCAGGTGACTTTATACTGTAAGTGACTGTGGTATTTTTAGGGACGCCGGGTGGAGATGCTGCATGGAGCTGAAGATATCCGGCTGTGAACTCAGCAGTGATACGTCATGGATTGGAGAACCCGGAATAAAGTCCTCCTGATGGAGAAATTGTCAGCTATAAGGTACTAGATGCCACAAATCCCTCTCAGATCCTGTAGTCAGTCACACAGTGTCAGGGAGCTGCCTGTAGGGTTGTTAATTGTTAGTAAAGTTTAAGGATTTACTTAACAGGGAGCGGGGGGGGGGGGGCAGCATTTTAATATTCGCCTCAGGCAGCAAATATGCTAGAATCGGCCCTGCTCCTGATCAGAGGAGGAAAATTTGTTGGTAATCTGTTATTACACATTGGAGCAAAGCCTGGTCAGACGCCAACTATCAGCTAGGAAGACACAGATTCCTGATATTATCATGTGGAAAGCTTTGGAGATGACTGCAATGTTTCTTTATATCCTGATTCTTTACAGAGCCGGATATTTACTGGGATACGTGGTTGTGAAAAGCCAATACTCGACAGGCAATAAGTATTCTCAACTAAAGCAATGTAGAAGAGCGCTGAGGCACAGCGAAGACACTTTGCATCAACCTCCTCGGACCCAACAAATGGCAACGGGAAAAACGGCAGCAAATGGCAGGTAATGTATATAGATCCTCGGTGGTGCTCAACTTCCAGCCAGGATGAGATATTCATATATAGAAAAAAGCAGTGGCCCTCACCGGTCAGAGGAAGTAAAGAAGAAGCTTTATTGTTCCATGTGGCAGTGCGGGGAGGACGCCAAACATGGCAGGCAACGGGCCGTTTCGCGCTACTATGCGCTTTCTCAAGCTTAAGACGCTGCTACTTCCGGGAGGCGGATAATAAAGATTTCCGGGTGCAGGAGCGTCATCATAGGAAACCAAAACCTGTAACGGAGTCCTCCGCTAAAAATAACAGACAGTGTAGCAATGTGACCCATAAATAACAAACATTTCAGCTCAATGACCAGACTCTATTTTTAGAATCTGACATGTGTCAGGATAATTGGTTATAACTTCGGAACGCTTTAATATATCCAGGTGACTTTGAGACTGTCTTCTCATGACACCTTGGGGCAGATTTACTTACCCGGCCCATTCGCGATCCAGCGGCGCGTTCTCTGCACAGGATTCGGGTCCGGGCGGGATTTAAGAACGGTTGTTTCTCCGCCGTCCACCAGGTGGCGCTGCTGCGCTGAAAAGCATCTGAACGCGCTGGAATACACCAGCTCGGACCAAGTGAAGGTAAGCGCTTCCCAAGCGACACATTTTCGGTTTTTAAATGTGGCGGTTTTTCCGAATACGTTGGGTTTTCGTTTGGCCACGCCCCCCCACCCCCCCGCCCCCCGTGCATGCCGGCGCCGATGCGCCAAAATCCGATCGCGTGTGCCAAAAACCCGGGGCAATGCAGGGAAAATCGGCGCAAATCGAAAATATTCGGGTAACACGTCGGGAAAACACGAATCGGGCCCTTAGTAAATGACCCCCATTGTACTTCATATTAGTTGAAAAATCTTAGTGATAGGTTTTGCGTTACATTCTGAAAAATACGGAAATTATGCGAAAATTCAGAAAAATTATCCATTTCCAAAGTTCGAATTCTTCTTCTTACCTGGCAGATTGTCAGACCACCCAAATAGCTTGATATCTAACATTTACCACATGTTTGCATTATGTTTGCATAGTTTTTTATGCATCATCTCATTTTTGTAGGATGTTATGAGAACTTTAGGTGCCATTTTTCACATTTGTATGAAAATTGTCACCACTCACGTTGAGGGACAACTCAGTTTTCAAGTGACTTTGAGAGATATAAATAATGATAAAACCCCATAAATGACCCCACTATAGAAACTACACCTTGCAATGTATATAAAAAAAACAATTATGACATCTGTTAACCCTTTCAGTGTTTCATGGGAGTAAAACAATGGACGTACAATTTAGGAACTGTAATTTTTTGGGGAAAATAAGTTTATGCTGAAAATTACAGATTCACAATGGATTAAATGATGAAATACTCTGCAAGGTTTGACATACAATTTCTCCCGTGTATGGCAACATCACATATGTGGTGGTAAACTGTCGTTTGGGCACACAGCTGGGCATAGAATGAAAGCAGTGCCATGCAAAACAGATTTGTATTGTCACATTGTACAGGCTATAAAAGTTTTATTTTTTTTTTAAATTAATGTATTAGGCCTTGTATAAGGGCTTATTTTTTGCTGAATAAGATATACTATACACATACTTCAGTTTGAGTGATCTATAGCTTTTTCAAGAGATTTTATTAACTATTTCAAGGTAGGCCCAAAGAAAATCATTCATTTTTGATATTTTTTTCATACTTTTTTCATTTTTTTTTCTTCCGCTCACGATAACATAAAAATATGTTTTTTTTTTAATTCTTTGTTTCTCTACGGTTATGTAATACCTCATTTATATAGTTTGTCTTATCTTTGCCCAATTTTGCGAAACAAAAACAATTGTGGAGAAATTCACATTGTTTTTAGTATCGTCAACCGTTCTGAGGCATAACTTCTTTATTTTTATGTTGACAGAGGTGGTTGAGGGCTTATTTTTTGTGAAAGATTTGATTTTATCAGTGGTGTCATTTTTGGGTATGTAACTTTCTTTGATCCTTTTTAAGAACATTTTTTGTGAGGATATTTTTTGAAAAATCATATTACGGGATGTTTTCCGTGTTTTTTACTATGGCGTTCACGCTGCAGTTCTAACAATTATTTAGTTTTATTGTGCAGACTTTTAGGGATGCAATGGTACCAAATATGTGGAAGGGATGTGAGCAAAGGGTCACTTGCAAATTTGCAGTCCAAGGTCCATTGACAACGTCAGGGTCACTGGCAAGTCTACGGAGTTGAGGTCGCAATAGCCAAGGTCTAAGAATCATGACAGAAGTCAGCAGGAGTGCTGGAGTACATGGAAATGACCTGATACTCAGGCACCAGTTGATGTTCATGAAGTGGCTTTTAGGCCTCCCTATAAGGGTACATCATGTGACCTCAGATGGAAGTCGACAGAATTCCCAGCAACGCCATGAACTGGCCACCAGAAAGAGTTCAAGCGTGTTATCCGATTTCCTGCCACCAGAGTTAGTTGAAAAGTGCACCCTCCATTCTGGCCATAAGAGGGATCAATGTAGAATTGTGACAGAGAGGTACAGCTGGAGGAGAACATGGTAAAGGTGGCCACACAGCTAGAGACAGAGGACACTGAGCATACTTTCCTGTACTTGAATTTACTGGGCAAGTAATCACCCTGAAGATTTTATTGCTAAGAAATGATGTCCAGAAGGTGGCGGAAAGAACTACTGCCACGAAGAGGTGGCTGTAAGAGGTGGAGGGGGCGCATACCGCCATTGCAACAAGATGTGTATACTCAATCCTTGCATTGTTGGCTCGGCAGGTCAAGGAGGACAATTTTGAGTATCAGCTTTGCCGAAAAAACAGTATGTTAGTAGTTGAGCCAGAAAAGGAGAGGGACAACATTCTGACGACTTTGAAAAGTGGCTACTGGACCTTTGGCTGAGATAATCCAACCGGGTCCAGCGGACCGCCCACCACATCCTATACTAATAACATTGGAGCTCTATAAAGATCAAGATAGGATCCTGCTACAGGTCCAGAAAAGGCAAGATATTACTATAAGAGGAGTGAGAATTGGAAACACATTCATGTGAAGAAGCCGCCTGACTCAGGGTCTCTATAATACTCTGCATGGAGCGTCTAGAACAGCGATGGCTAACCTATGGCACTGGTGCCAGAGGTGGCACTCGGAGCCCTTTCTGTGGGCACTCAGGCCATCACCACAGATGACTCCCGGTATCTTCCTGCAGTCCCAGACAGCTCAGGACTTGCTGTACACAGAGCTATTTTAAAGTGACAGCTCTACCTGGGACTACTGGAGGAGTGGGAAGGTGTGGACAGATCTGGATTATCATTGTAGCTGTGACAGAGCAGGGAGTATAAATCACTAATTACATTTCTGTGTTGGCACTTTGCGATAAACAAGTGGGTCTTGGTTGTAGTTTGGGCACTCGATCTCTAAAAGGTTTGCCATCACTGGTCTAGAGTAAAGTAGTAACAGCCTTTAGTCCCCAGAGCGTGCAGTAGCCGTTAGCTGGATGATATCCACAGAACATGTTCTGGACTCTTTAGCTTAGTTTAGGGCTTATTTTTTATTTTGGGTAGTTAGATTAGGGACTCGCAAGCTGATGAGGACCCGTGACGTGGGTTGCGAGCTTACACTTTTTGGGCTCTAATTTCATTTTAGCCTGAAAAGTAAACTAATACCTCATTGAAGATTGATCATTGGGAAGAAATGCTGCAAATGCTTCACCCTTATTTGTCCTTTTTTTCTCAGTGTGTAATACATAAACTTGATCTGTGTGTTTTTTTTTATTAGCCATTTTTTCCTTAATACAGTTTCCTTTTTTCAACCCCTTAAAGAAAATCTACAGCCAGCATTTTAAACCAAGCAACGGACATACTGGTGTGTGCCGCCTCTCGCAGGATCTGTTCTTCTTTAGCTACTTATTCTCTTTTTGTAAAAAAAAAAGCTTAAAAATTATGCAAATGAGCCTTAGGGGCTCGGGGCTCACTTAATAGCTATGGAGCCTGGTGCATAATTTTTAGAAACTTTGTAAAAACAAGGGCTTATGGAGCTTAAAAAATTGCAGATTGTGTCCGAGGGGCACACACCAGTATATCAGTGTGCTTGGTTTACAATCCTTCATCCTGGTGGATTCACAGGATGTCTCTTACATGTGAGAAATTCATTTTACCATCCTGTAAAAAAGATGAAGAAATTTATTTTGAAAGAAGGGAATGTGTTCTACCACCTGAAAAGCTGTACCTTCCTAGTCACCACAATTGTAGAGGTTTATCCAGTGATACCTAGAACAGCATAGACAAGTATAGCTGTGTTGGGGTCATAGTGTAAAGGCACAATTTTTAGATCACGTTAAGGAAATTTCTGCATCACATGATAGTTTTTTCTTTCAATTACACTGGATTTTTACAGCTTTTATTTATTTGACTGGGTTTTGTCTTCATAAATACCATATATACAAGCTGAGTTTTTCAGCACAAAAAATGTGCTTAAAAACTCATTACTCACCTTTCTGATGAGCCCCGCATTTCCTCTTACTTCAGTGCTCGCTGGCCGCACACACACTATGATGTCAGTCGCTGCTGGCATGGGCTGGCTAGCTATATACTGGAGGCAGGAGGCTGGCCCGCACTCTTATGGAACAAATCTAATACTTGGGTATTTCGTAGTCAGTGGCCTAGAAATATTAAATGGGGTTTCCTACGAAGCATGTTAGGCCCTATCCTGTGGACAGGGCCTAACTTGCTGATCGGTGGGAGTCTTAGTGATGGGTTCGGCACAGATCACTAGTACGTGGGTCCAATGGGGTCTGATGTACCCCCGTTTCACCACCAAGATGGCAGGAGAACCCAGTTGTGCATGGCCAGGTTGCTCCATTGATCTCTATGGAGATGACGGAGATTGCCAAGTACGGAACTCAGCAATCTCTGTCCACTCCAAAGAGATGAACGGTGCAGCCGGTGCATGCGTGACCGGCTTCTCCAGCCAGCTCTGTGATGTTACGAGGGGTGCGACAGGGGTATATCAAACCTCCGTTCTTGTGATCAGTAGGGGTCCCATCACCGAGACCCCCTACAATAAGCAAGTTAAGCCCTATCCTGTGGATCACACGTGTCATAATGGTCCACAAATAGAGTGGCACAATAGACATATTTTTTGCAAAAATTTATCTCTGAACGCCCCTTTATTTACACAGATATGCTGACATCTAAAGCTTGCTGGTATTTGTTGTTGCACAACACCAAAGAGCCTCCCCAGGAGAAAACCAGAGGTTCTGTACTTTAGAGCGCATCATATCTGGTGCTTGTACATTTATAGTCTGGACCCGCACAGGACCCGCACCCTGCAGAATACTTGTTTCTGTGCTGTCCTCTCTTACATACAATGGGTGACACAATCCCAATTGCCTTGACTGCTTGGCAAAGTTTGTCTGACATCATTACCACAGAGCGCAGGATCCTAGCGGATGCCATACAATATACAAATATAACGAAACATCACACTATGGCTGTGTCTATATTACTATCGTAGGGACCTGGTCCTTATCAGTGATAGCACATAACCAGTTTTTCATAAGCCGGCTGTTTCCTATCACTCCTGAGGACCTTTTAGTCCTCTAGTGGTCAGGTCTTGCGCACATATATTCCCACATTCACTAAAAACAGTGCAGCCTGTACTATGTGCAGTTTGCCTGTGTATAGTGCAGAGTGCGGCACATTCATGATTTGTGGTGCACGTTCTTCATGAATCTGGTGTCCTTTGCACTGCGCAGAAAAATTATTATTTTTGTGTTGGACTTTTCATGTTAAATGTTTTTAACGGTCTGACTAAGCACTGGAACGCCCATTTCAGTGCAGAATTTTGTGTTGTCAGATATAGTGCAACGCGTGCCACAATTTTGTCGCATGCGCCAGAAATGTGACACTTTAGAAATACCTGTACAAGCAGTTTGCACTAAAAAGAATATGCAAAGTCAAACAGAAAATTGGCGCAGGGGCTTTAGTAAATGTGGACCATAGTATTTAGCCAGTTCACAGTGATTTGGCTAAACTCCATCCTCCGGAAGGACCAGGTCCTTACCAGTGATGGAATATAGACCATAGATGGATCCTACTTCCCATTGTTTGTAGGGACCTTATTGTCCTCCTGTTGGCAGGTCCTGAACTATGATAGTATTTAGCAGCTTCACAGTGACTGGGCTCCTGCTCTAAGGATCCTTGTCAGTGTTAACTCTTTAGACACCGCTGTAAATCCTTTTCCTTTACAATCAGTTCACTGTGTATGGGACAAGTTCCTCAAATCATCCCACCTAACCTTTCATTACCGAAGGTTGAGCAAGGTGACTATCCATCTGCTGCCTTTCCATGGTCCTTTGCCTAAGTCTTAACATGACTTTTAGGTCCAGTAAACGTAATAATACTAACTCTGTAAATCCAGTATTCCTAACCCTAGCACAGGGCTCCATGGCTGTCATAGCAGGTTCTGTAAAGGAGCAGGCTATCAGCAGGGTATTTACAATGTTCTACTTTACAGTAGTGTGTTGCAGTACATTGTATAATATAATTATGATATAAAATCGCTATATTGCTATATATACATAGGGGCTTCTCTTTTGTTCACTTCACTTTTGGTGTAGACATAAACAACTGCATCTGAAAACCTTAATGTGTGAACGCAGCCGGGCGGTAATGGCTCACAGCTGCTCACAAAAGGGGCTTCCATAATGAAAAGAAAATCTTACAATTAAAGATAAAAAAAAAATTTTAAAATGTATTTTTTATTAACTGTATAAACTTTAGGGAAAAAACAAATAATATAAATGTAACAATTAAAAAAACAACAGACATAAATTTCCATTTTTGGTAGTAGATATTACAGGTCAGCGCCGTTAGCATACAGTGTCAATCATTCACTTGTTTTTAAAATGAATTCCTTTATTTATACAGATTACACAGCGCTGCACAGAGCTTGTCATATCTGTCCCCGTCTCCAATGGGGCTCACAATCTAATCACCTACCAGTATGTTTTGGAATGTGGGAGGAAAGTGGAGGACCCGGAGGAAACACACAAAAACGGAGAGAACCTACAAACTCTTTGCAGATGTTGACCTGGATGGGACATGAAGCCTGGTCCCCAGTGCTGCAAGGCTGTAGTGCTAACCACTGAGCCACCGTTCTGTACTTCATCCGCTCAGATGTGTCATAGACTCTCAGGAGTGGATGATAATGGGTGAGGTCATTGGGAGAAGCTGCTCCTCCTCTAGTTACACCCCACTCCTGCTTTGGGCATCAAAAACTGCATCTGAAAAACTGAATGAAATGGCTGCACCCGGAGGGGCTTGGCCTGACTGTAAATGCGTTTTCACTGAAGCGCATGTGATCCAAAGCAAGAACTAAGAGGTTAATCAGGCCAAGCCCCTCCCCCCTGACAAGGTTCCATGTACCTGAAAAACAACCCCCCACCTAATAGGGAAGATTTATCACAACTGATCTAGTTTCCCATGGCAACCAATCAGAGCTCAGCTCTAATTTTTCCCATAGTGTTTTTAAAATAAAAGCTGAGCTCTGGTTGCAATTGGAAACTGGAGCAGTTTCACTTCAGACTCTGTGCTGTCTCTTGGAAGCTCCTCTTCCAGTGTAATGCGCTTCTCAGCTTAGGCCCCGCCTCTGCTTCCTGTCACGTGATCCAATTGTGTCAGCAGGTCCTTACTGAGCACGGTACTGTCATCTGTTCGGAAAAGTTTCCCTCATACAAGATGGCCGCTCGGGCCTCACGTGAGGGGCGGGGTCCCTTAAATATGTCACCGTGTGGTCCCATCTTTTCCTACAAGTTTCTGTCTCCCGGGCAACGCTGCGACCAGACGTCACTTCCCGTGTAATCGCGTCTCTCGTGGTGCTCCGCGTGTTCTGTGCACAGTTCCCGGTGTGGGGGGCGGGCTAGAGAGGCCTGCCCCCGGTATCACGGCTAGTCAGTATGGCGGAACCGGCGGGGGTGTCCAGCAGACATGAGAAGAGTCTGGGGCTCCTCACCAGCAAGTTCGTGTCACTGCTGCAGGAAGCGAAGGACGGAGTGCTGGACCTGAAAGTGGTGAGTGGCCCCGGGGCTGGTGTCACTGATGCGTCCCGACTACACTGCAGGTCACATTTTAAAATCTTCCCTTGCTGTCAGTGACTGGAAAGTCATGAAAACCTGATAATACAGAGGAATTACCTGAGTTCTGAGTCCAAGTGTTGAAGCCACATTGTGTATGGTGGGTACATGCGCACATCTGCAAGTAGCAGCCGTGAACTATATGCAGATTGCGGCCACCATACATGTGCGACAAGCACATTGGGGCACATTTACTAAAAACGGTGCAGTGTGCACTATGCGCAGTGTCCTGTGTAGTGTGCAGGGGGCGCCAGATTCAGGATTTCTGGCTCTTGTTCTTCATGAATCAGATGCCCCCTGCGCTGCTCCGATGTAGAGCACCAACTTTTTTCGGTGCATCTTTACCATGGGGCGTGTGACACACTTCTGTCAGACTTTGCATGTTAAATATGGCGCACAATGGGACTGATCACTGGAACGCCCCGGTCAGTGCAGAAATTTGTCTATAATGTAGCGCGCGCCACCATTGTGTCTTGGACACTTCTTAAATATGTGTGCAAGCAAACCGGCCGCTAGACGCCCTGTAGGTTTTGCCCTTGCTGCTGTCCAGTATCCACGTCGTTTCTGTATCCTTGGTTGGAACCCGAGCTGCAGTCATAGTATAAGATGATCAGTCTAAGGCCGTGTTCACCTTTAATCAGTTTGGCCAGAAGACTGACACAGTTTTAGGGCTGCGCCACAGTCTGCCATAAGGAGCGTATAGACAGAAAAACACAGGATGCCAGAGGGTGTGGTGTGGAAAGGATCCGATAGAAAACATTGGAGGGAAACTTGCAGAAGTGGCATCATGTGAGCATGACCTTAGCGTACATTCACACAGACGTATGCCCGCTGTGTGGCAGCGCGCTGGAGAAGAGGGAGGAGCGCTCTCACCCCTCCCCTCTGCATAGAAAACAGCGCCGCACACACGGGGGAGAAAGAGGGCATGCTCTATCGTTTCCACGTATATGGTACAGAACCGTACCGCCGCCGTGCCTCCATTGCCATCTACGGGGATGTATAATTTGCGGCCGGTTGTACGTCGCCCATACGGTCGTCTGAATGTGGCCTTAATACAACCTAACACTCTGTAAACCGGTCAACATGAAATGCGAGATGCAAACTACGTTTTTCCAGGGGTCTTGAGAGGTTATAGTTAGTTTTCATTGAACCTGGACTGCAAAGTTTTGGGTTGGTACTGAACTTTGTGGGTTCAGGGACAGGTTTGGCATTAATTGCTAGTTGTATCTCGCCGCTGTTCCTTTATATTTGGCAGGTAGGTGTGAAGGATGTTACTTGACTTTGTCAAGATTGATAAGATGTCGACATCCATCAACCAGAAGATGGGGAAAGTGGGGTTCTGTTCACCCTGATGCATCCAGACACTGACTGTGATAATCTTCTTATATTTGTTATCCATGGCTGACTGCTTTCTAAAATGAACTTTCAAAATGATACTATTTAGCCTGAAGGGCTCTTCAGGGAGGTGTTACCAGAGTCTGATTGTGTGGTTGCTTCACAAGCTGTTGCACTGTGCAGGAGCTTCCCTTCTGCTCATTGTTCCCTCCTGCAGAAAGTGCAGTGTTATGTTTACAAAAAGGAGGAAACTGACTCTGACTGGAGCCATTAAACATCCTTTGAAAGTAATATACATTTTAATGTATCCACTAGATTATTATTTTAGAGATCTAAATGCCATTGTCTGCTTTGGACAATTCCTCTGTATTAGAAGCGTCACCTGCAGGCATCATGTAGAAGAGGTTTTTATTCAGTACTGAACACCTTTCTCTTTCAGGCTGCTGATACCCTGGCTGTGAGACAGAAACGCAGAATATACGACATCACTAATGTCTTGGAGGGGATTGGTTTAATAGAGAAGAAGTCAAAGAACAGCATCCAGTGGAAGTAAGAATATCAAGCAAGACTCTCTCTAGACTTCTTGTCCAGTCATTTACAGTTCTTAGTTCTCCACTTGTATAATCCATGCACATGGTATAGGTATAAAAAGTAGTAAAGGTAGTAAAGGGTCTGACAAATGTCATACATTGTCAGCATTCTGAATACTTTCAGTAGTTTATAAAATGTTTTTTCCCCAGCACCACGACGGCACCAACCAGAGAGAGAGAGGGATCCACCCCCGGGGACAGGAAACCTGAGCATAAAAACACGCCCCTCCTATCCTACCTCAGTGGTTTCCTGTCCCTGGCGGGAACCTGAGTGTTAAGAGGATTACTACCTGGTGCCTGTCAGACGGCAGGTACTAGGTTTTGAACCCGGCCAGTGAGCTGGAGGTTATCCAGATCTGGAGCGATCCAAAGCAGCACAGGCGAGGTGCTGCGGGTATAGGCAAAGTGTCAGCAATGATAGTTGCCATTATGTGTGTCCTAGCCCCAGAAACAGCATGATGTATAATGGGGACTAGAGTGTGCCTGTTCTGGTTTTCTGCTGCACGGTACCGACCCCAGAGTGGGAGCAGGTATGCAGGGAGACGTGTCCAGTATCCGACCTCTCCAGAAGGAGGATTCACAGTTGCATGGTGTGATTACTCCTCTCCAAACACACCTCACGTGGTGAATGGCGCTAACAGGATGGGCTTCGGGCATCCTGTACAGTACACACCTCCAGTGGAATGGGTTGTGTCTGTTGGATTATCTCTTATGAGGGGGCTCACGGAACCTGACAAAGAGGTCACCGTATCCCCACAGACCCGGAAAAACCATCGTAACCATAGGAGAGTTCCGGGTGGTAAGTCTACTTTTTTTATTACACTCATGATATGAAATGTGTAATATGGATTCTAGTTAACCCATGGATACATTGGAAAACTACCAGCCATTCTAAGCTGAACATACTTGCTCTGGTCAGGTCTAAAATCCTGTTCAGTAGCTTGGGTTACAGCTTGGATTAATTACCCTTGCAGCCAGCTTCAGTTAATTGGCTAACGGCTTGCAGGTTAACCTCTCCTCCCAGTGTGGAGAAGAGTTTAGTGTGGAGGTGCCTCAAGGAAACACATGGTTTCTGTTTATTATGGCGTCCTGCACAGAACTCGCTGATGGTCAGATTGTGGTGTATGTTTAACTGAGCAGATCAGGAGACAAAAAAGATGCTACATAAACTGTTTGCAAGCATGCTCTGAATTCTAGCCTATGAGCGTTTACTACAGCTAAGTGCAGCTAAAGGGAATTCTGCACTTGTATGAGAGTTTCAGGTAGTTCAGTTAATTATCTAACGACTTGCAGGTTAGCCTCCCCTCCAGGTATGGACAGAAGTTCAGGACTGAGACACTTCACAGAGCACATGGTTGCTCCTCAGTTATCTTGGGTCTGAACCACATGCCGCTTTCATAAAGCATTGCTTGGACACAGAAAGTGAGTTTCCATCAACATGGATCACCTGGCTCAAAATTACAAGAGGTAGAAAAACCCTCAGTATCGGGTGCTTCTATACCTGCAAACTTGTTAAGTTTGAAAGCTACTCTTATATGGCATATTGCAGTTTGGTAACTGTGGTGTGCAATTTCCTAACTTAATTCAGACTGCTCTCTCCAACCTTGTTCATCTGCATACAATAGGATATAAAAGGTTTGCTCATATAATACATTGTGGTTGTGGGGCCACTGGACACATTTGACTTTGTATTAGTTAGGAAGGGGCGCTGGTATTATCCACTGTTCCAGTAATTGTATTGGTGATTTTTGAGCGCCAGTGCATGGAAAGATGAGGATCCTCACTAAAGACAGAGCAGCTTTATAACCGGAGGTATAGAAGATATTGATAATTATGCCTGAATCCTTGTGGGGAGCAGTGTTCCAGAAACCAAGCAAGTTATGATAAATAATGCCAAAACCTTTACTGGGAATAGTTGTTCCTCAGATACATAAGATACGGTAGGAGATGTAAATGATGATATAACCCTGGCTGTGAATACTTCCACAGACACAGAGTAATGTGAATGATGCTATACTCCTTGCTGTGAGCGGTGGTTCCACAAATACCCAATAATGGTTGCTGTGAATAGTTCCACAGGCACAGAGTAATGTGAATGATGCTATACTCCTTGCTGTGAGCGGTGGTTCCACAAATACACAATAATAGTTACTGTGAATAGTTCCATAGACACAGAGTAATGTGAATGATGCTATACTCCTTGCTGTGAGCGGTGGTTCCACAAATACACAATATTAGTTGCTGTGAATAGTTCCATAGACACAGAGTAATGTGAACGATGCTATACTCCTTGTTGTGAGCGGTGGTTCCACAAATACACAATAATAGTCGCTGTGAATAGTCCCACAGGCACAGAGTAATTGGAATGATGCTATACTCCTTGCTGAGACCGGTGGTTCCAAAAATACCCAAGGTAATATGAATGATTACATAATCCTTGCTGTGAATAGTTTCCACAGGTGCACAAAGTAATGTGAATGATCCAGGCTGTGAGCAGTGGTTCCACAAGTACCCAAAATACACAAGATAATGGGGATTATGTCAAAGACCTTGATAGAAACAATAGTTTCACAGGTAAGTAAGTTAATGTGAATGATGCCAGAGTCTTTGCTGAGAGCAGCTGTTCCAAAGGTAAGCAAGTTAGGGTGAATGGTATCAGAATCTTTGCTCCAAGCAATTTCTCTATAAGGGAGCAAGATGTGGTGAATAAGGGCAAAATCCTTACTGATAAGATATGCTCCTGGCGTTGTGTGCTTTGCGGGTACAGCGAACTCCAAATAACAATGTGTACCCAGACTTAGAGATTCCCAATGGGATATGATTCCCTGATGGTGGTCTGCTTATTTGTATAAGCCCGACAGTCTGCCTCTCTTCAAGGTCACAAAGGTAGAGCAAGTCAGAATAATAATGGTGATGGTCTTTGGTGTAGCGCCCTCATATTCAGTGTCTCTTTTCAGATCCTGCAGATTTAAGTAATATATTGCAGTTTAAAAAAAAAAAAAAAAAGAGATTTTTTTTTTGGTCTGGGACTGCGGTTGTGGAACGTATAGTTCCGATTTCCATGCGGGTTCTGCCTGGGAGCGAACCTGGGGGCCTGTCTTGTTCGTGACCTAGGGACTACCTGTATATGGACATCGTTAAATCATGTGATCATATAAGGTACATTCTACAACCATATTACACTTCAAATTAGCCATTAATAGCTTGTAGTGACCAACATCCATCTGGGTATCAAATATATTCATGTGTAATAACCCCATTATTTACCCATGTCCCTCCACATTCTATGATACAATGTGTACAGGTGCACAAGTCCCTATGACGTCAGGGAGTCATCCACCTATCATATACCTCACATAATACTAAGAGGAGAGGACCCTGATATTTCCATTCATATCCAGTCATTCCTCTATGCTGCATTTGTATATAGAGAAAGCTATCTGCCATTAGGGGCAAAGCTGTACCTTCTTATAGGAAGTTTTAAAATGGATAAACCAGTTAATCTGAGTCGGCAGGCCACCCATGTCCCTCCTAGTTCTAACGATGGCCTTTATACCAGCCTTACCCGGTCTTAGTTTATTTGAGATCACTACAACTTGTGTTCTGCATGAAGGGTAGAGGCTGTAATCCTCACTAAGAGAGTCTAGTGGTCAGACCTTTGGAATCTAAGCAACGTGCTGTCAGGATTCCAAAAGAGGTTCTAATAAATTATTATATATACTGTCAAAAAAAAAAAAAAAAAGTACAGTTTTTCAGAGAATCTGGAGTCAGTCAAAAGCAGTAAGTCCCAAACTACTGAAAAATATAACAATAGTGAAACAGGGTGTAAGTTGTCAGAGGATCATACAATGAAAACAAAGTTGCTCTTTAACGTGTTCCTTAGGAACACCTAAAATAAATGGAAGATCAATCCGTTGTCCGTCATATGTGAATCTCAAGTTATTTTGGAACATTTTAATTTCTAGTATCAGGTTTTCTCTGGGGGGAAAAACCTTATGCTTTCTGGTTAGTATAGTTGACATCTAATCCATGGATGATTAGGTTAAAAAGACAGTTTCACTTTTGATCGGTTATAATATATCTTAAGATCATGTATATGGTGTAAAAGAAAATAATCTTTTTACTTGGTGGTCTAGACCTTTATAAAAAATAGAATCTGACCTAGGAAGTAACTGAAGAATCTGCCCCAGAAACTATCCGTGCCTTTTCTACCCGAGCACTAGCCACATCTTGGGCATAATTGAGATGGATTGTCAGGGAGCATGCGGGTTTACTCCCCCACACTTTCTTAAAACACTATCGGTTAAATGTGGTGGGTACTCTTGAACTCTTTGGAGAGAAAAGCGCTCTCCTCTGGGGGCGTGTTTCTTATGATTTTTCCCTCCCTAAATATTTCTCTCTGAAAATCTCTCTGGTTGGTGCCGTCGTGGTGCTGGGGAAAACAGAAGTTACTCACCGGTAATGATGTTTCCTCGTACCACGACGGCACCTGGTATATTCCCACCCTGGTGATTTTTTCCTACCTTTTTATTGGTGGTATTTCAGGGGTGTCAAAAAATAAATAAATATTAATATTGATATTTAAATAAATTTTTAAAAATAAATAAAAAAGGTAATAAAATAATTTTGTCAAAATTATGGTTACATGGAAAATGTTTTTTCTGATATACTAATAATAAGGTTCTTCCAAGTCTCTGTAACCCACTGAGGTAGGATAGGAGGGGCGTGTTTTTATGCTCAGGTTTCCTGTCCCCGGGGGTGGATCCCTCTCTCTCTCTGGTTGGTGCCGTCGTGGTACGAGGAAACATCATTACCGGTGAGTAACTTCTGTTTTCACATCACCTGGCTCCCCTGCCAGCAGCATATGGTGTATCCTGGGGGTTGCAGCTGCAGCCTGTGTCAACTCATTATTCCTTTACTCCACACCATCCTCCTCCCTCCCCTGCTCAATGCACATGACAGGAAGGGAGAGAGAAGGAAGTTGAATGAGTTTGGAGAAGACTGAGACGCAGGCCGTTGCAGCTGGACTCGCCACATGCTGCTGACAGGGAGCTAGGTAATGTGAGATATTTTTAATAAAAGCAGTGGCAGTTTTCACAATATTGGCCTTGATTATTAAATAAGACGTGTACAAAAAAAGCAGTGCAATGTTTTATTGTGCATTTTCTATAGTTCTTTTTTAAGATTTGACACCATTTCTAAGCTTGTTAATGTTTATATACTTGTGACAATTGTGATCAGAGGACATCTTGTTTTCCTATAAGGGGTGTCGGCGCCGGCTGCAACACAAAAGAAATCCTGGACAGGCTGAAAAATCTTAAATCAGAAATTGGTGAACTGGAGCTGAAGGAGAAAGAGCTGGACCAGCAGAAAGTGTGGCTGCAGCAGAGCATCAACAATGTCATCGACGACTCTGAGAACCAAATATATCCTTTTCAAAATATAGTCGTCTCGCTGTCAAAACCCCAAAACGGCCCTCCAGTATTTCGAGTTTGGTTTTGCGGTGTCCCATGGTGTATAGGTCTAAGAGGTCCATATAAGCAGGGCCAGTTTTAGAGAAAGTGGGGGCCTGGGCAAATCTAATAGTGGGGCCTAAAAAGAAATCTATTTTATGAATAGTCACATTCCTGAAGATGCCAGCTATAACCCTGCACAATAAGAACACTTTGCCTTACCATACTACTGTTTGTAGACTGCAATCTGTAATATGGGCTGTAGGAGGATTTTATAGGAGACAGATGATTGGTAGTTTGATGATAAATATGAAAGATATAGATGATCGCTTTATAGATGCAGACATATAAAGTAGATGGATAATAAAAAGATACATGGACAAAAAGCTGCGTTAGATTTCTTACAGGCCGGCTGACATCACAGGAGGCTGGGGAGCTGCGACAGAAAGGAGATATGCATATCAATTAGCCAGGGGGCGTGCATAAATTACTGAGCGGAGGAGCTCAGATGACGCGGCCCAGAGCCCCTCCAGTACCATTTCATAAGTTAAAAAAAAATCCTTTTATGGGCGATTCAGGCGCTTGGAAATTAGCTAAAAGTAGAGAGATCTTCCCCTACAGCAGTGATGGCGAACCTTTAAGCGGCCGAGTGCCCAAACTGCAACCCAAAACCCCCTTTTTTATTGCAAGGTGCCAACCAAAAATTAAAGCAGTAACTTATTGCTCCCTGTTCCTCAACAACGTTCAATCATACTGGCCTCCTGAGGACAAGATGGATAATTTGCATCATTTTAGCTTCTTTCCAGTGTTCCTCCGTACTCTGAGAATTGTGGGGCCAGCAGAAGGTCCTGTTGGGGTGGTGGCCCGAGTGCCCACAGAAAGGGCTTGGAGTGCCGCCTCTGGCACCAGTGCCATAGGTTCGCCACCGCTGCCCTACAGGTAACAAGCATGAGTTATAGGACAGTCTAACACCCCTAAAGTGGCGAGGTCCTTTAAACATCAGCTCTAGATAAAAGCCTTCTGTTATGAACTTAGTCCTGTACCTGGGACTGAATGGCCGAGGACATTCCTGACATTGGTCATGCCATTGGGTGCTTTGAGTCCTGAGAGTGTGCCAGAGACAATCTGAGAGGTGGTTAACATTGACAAACCAAAAATCTGTGCGGACTTATATACGGGCGGTCCCCTTCTTGAGAACACATGACTTGCAGACGACCCCTAGTTACAAATGAACCTCTGGATGTTGGTAATTTCCTGTACTTTCGCCCTAGGCTACAATGATCACAGGTGTCTGCAATTAAGCTTTGATAATCCTGGTTCTTATGGCAACCCAACAATTTTAAAATCCAGTTGTCATCGAGAGCAAAACATTTTTGGCTGGGGTTTCGATTATAAAATATAGATTTTTCCACTTAGAAATTTAACTTGAGAATAAACCTACAGAACCTGTCTGGTACGTAACCCGGGGACTTCCTGTATACAGTATTTTATGTGTATTCCTTAATTCAGCCATACATTTTCTTTTGTAACCCATGATGATCTCTGCAATTGCTTTAATGGTAAGTCTGTGGTAATGAAAAACTGATTCCTTATAAATTTATTTATGTATTGTCCTGTACCTTATACAGTGTCCAGCGGAGAGGCTCCAGCCACATACCAACATAAAATAATTGTATACATAGAGCTTTTCTTAGGGCTATGAAATGTTCACCGATCCTATCTTAAAGGGCATCGACTGCAAGAATAAAGGACTGTATGCAAACGAGCTTGAGTGACTCCAGGCTCCATAGGGGTTAATGGGACCTGGAGCCCCTCAGGCTCATTTGCATACAATCTTTCAATCCTGTTGGTAGATAGCCTTTAAATTCATTTGTGCTGCAGACTATATGGATGGATCCGGTTTCTTTTTAAGATCACAATGAACTCCAATGCTGTTGCCACTTATTTTACCCTCTTATTCATGAGTTTAAACCTAAATTTTAACATCAGAATGCTCCACTTTACAGGGGACACTCTCTTGGCCGTTCAGGCCCCATCCGGCACCCAACTGGAAGTTCCGATTCCAGAAATGGTGAGTGTAAGCTCCTTGTAACGCTGTATTAACAACATGTGGTAGATTTGTAATGGAAAATCTGCACCATATTTATTAAATCATTTAGGACCCATGTATAAGGAGATTTTCACTTTTCTAGGCCTGTAAAAGTTTTGTAAAATAACAAACTACTGTGTAAGTCCAGTCCATCTTTCTGCAACAAACCTGGTTTCCTGGTGTAAAAGTCCTGAAATAATTGGAATTGCTAGTGGACTGCTTTTAGTTGCGATTATTTCCCTCTTTAGGTCACATTAATGCAAAGTGGACGTGAAGGCGGGCAGTAGCCAAGTACATCGGAAGTAGCTGTAGCCTGCGAACCTGCAAGCTATATATGATCAATTCTAGGCCAGAGCCTCCTGATGTATCTGGAGGGACTTATAATAAATGTTCCCTGTGAGTGAGATCTTGTTTCTGTTCCCTCTTTGCAACAGTGAACCAGTATTTGATGGAGAAAGGTGTTCTGATATTTTAACTCTAAAATGATCAAAAGATTGATATTCACATAAAATAATTGATGTCCAAGGAAGCACCATACGTCTCATACCTGGGCACTCTGTACACGGATCTGCTGTGTCTGAGGAATTGAACATGTGTGCTGGTAAGAATGAGGGATAGAGTACAGTGCAGGGGAAGAGAGCCCTTGCATCATAGCCAATTATGAGCCGGCAATAATTCTGTGATGCAAGGACTCCCATCCATGGGTTCTGACCGGCTCATGGGACTGAAAGCTTCTATATAGAAAAGGTAGTTGTCTGAGGCATTACTTTCCATTCCCGTTGCCATCAACTTAACCGTAATACAAATTCTTTCTTTAGGGTCAGAATGGACAGAAAAAATACCAGATCAGCTTGAGGAGCAGTTCTGGGCCCATTAACGTGCTTCTGATCAATAAGGATTCCAGTGCCTCGAAGCCGGTCGCTTTTCCTGTTCCTCCACCTGACGACATTGTACAACCTTCAGCACAACCTGAACCATCCAGTACACAGCAACCGTCCGCCCCGAATACTCCTCCACCCACAGAGGAAAATCCGACAAAGGAGGCGGAAGAGTCCAGCACAGGTGGGGGCTTTTCACGTCTACTATACTTGTTGTAAATCATTTGGCTGGAAAATATCTGCTATTGTATCTGGAAATGTATAAGTTTCCGTTTACACTGGTCATTACACACTGGACTAGTCATTCTTGTCTGGGGAAGTCGCTGGTTGTTTCCCTTGCATTGGCCTCCAGTATATTATAGTATAACATGCAGTCGCTGAAGTAAAGCTACATCTTAGTTCACAGCTGTGCCAATACAGGCGGTCCCCTACTTAAGAACACCTGACTTACAGACGACAAACGGACCTCTGGATTTTGGTACTTTACTGTACTTTAGTCTTAGGCTACAATAAATAGCTCCAACAGGTGTCTGTAATGAAGCTTTAATGTTAATCCTGGTTGTTATGACAACCCAACTTTATTAAAAATCCAATTGTCACAGACCAAAAAAAATTGTGGGCGGGGTTACAATTATAAAATATACAGTTCCGACTTGCATACAAATTCAACTGAAGAACAAAGCTACTGAACCTATCTTGTACGTAACCCGGGGACTGCCTGTACTCCCTTTTGTTCTTGTCTCATATTTGAGCAGAAAAGGTAAGACTAAGTTGACACTTGTATTTACCTATTGGCTACACTTGTTGGTTGATATATTCTATGGAGAAAGGAAGGTAAGTGGAAGACCTTCCATGTTATAGGAAGCTTCATTGTTTACTTCCCATTGATAAGTGATCCCTGTGTCACTGACTGATTATAGCTTTGGAACACTTTAACATATCCAGGGGATTTTGAGATTTTTGAAAGTTGAGCAGGTCCCTATACACATAGGTTTGGGGCATTTTTCAATTGACTGTGATAGGCCTGACTCGTAAATTACCCCATTATGGAAATTACAACACTCTATGTACAGAAAAAAAAAAAATTTAAAGGGGTTTTCCCATAAGAGAATTCTCACATCTCAATCCGTTAGTGATCAATTTTACTCAGTTTTATTGCTGTTTTAGCTCCTATCACTCCCTAGGCTGCTCTGTGCAAAATCCCAGAGTGTGGGCGGGGAGACTCTAAGCAGATACATTATGATCCATCTAGTTCTGTGGGGAGACAGTGTGGTTACATTATCAGGGTACAAGGTGTGTGTTTATACTTTTATCTGCTTCTGACATTGTACTGACACACAGAGAGAGATGAGACGGATCAGAGATGCCTGTTACACATTGCATAATTGTCTGCGATGTGCAAGGGGTTAACCACAGGAAGTAAACAAAGTTTCCTATAGAATGGAAACAAACAGGTATAGAAAAAAGAAGGGAATTGATAAAGAAAAGTTAGATTTTCCAATAAACTTTCTGTATGCCAAAAATATAATTTTTCTGGATAACCCCTCTAAGGGAGGATCTGACAGCTACTGTAGGAATGGGGTTACCATAGACCTTATTCATGGGTTAGCTGGCCGTACAAGAGAAGTAACTGGAGGTCGGGACTTGCTGCTTAGTTTACCATCACATACAGAAGCAAACATAACCATAAACCTTGACCGTTTTTTGTCTCCTCAGATGTACAAGATAACACAACTGTTGGCAGCTTCTGTGAACTTCCAGATTCCCTCCTCTATCCCCCTCTGACGACAGATTTGGCACCATCTGCCAACACCAGCACCAGTGACTTCCTTCCATTGGATGTTAATAATATCCTCAAGCCCAATACATTTGACATTGGAAAACTGGATGATACAGAAGGTAAGGGGTTAATGCAGTATTATACAGGAATACGGATTCTAATTCAAGATGCAGGCAGTGAAATTGACATTTGCTTATTTTTGTTTTTCTGAAAATGTCCTCTTTTAGGTCAAATAAGTGGGGACTTGATTGATGAACTAATGTCTTCTGATGGTACGTATCGCCTTCTCGCTTTACCAGCTAATGTGAATTGTTAAGTCTCACAATATGACATATAAACAAGAGCATTGTTACTACCACAAAAACGCTATACATGGCTTCCTGTTCATGGGTTATGTGATATTGTCCCCCAGCCCCATTAAAATGTAAAGGGATATGCTGCAGCAGTCCTGTACAAGTGTCATGGCCTCCTGTCCTGCCTTGTCCATAGTAAAGGAAATATTTTATCAAAATCAAGTATGGATAAACCAGGGACACTTACTCATAGATCCAGGCACTGTGACTGTGATAATCTTCTTATAATTTTTATCCATGACCGCCTTCCTTCTCAAATCAACTTTTAAAATTTATGCCAATGAGCCACAAGGGCTATGGTCCTGCTAGCAGAGCCCCTTCATGCAGCTTCCCTTGCCACTGCTCCCTCAGCGCCCCCCTCCCTTTTTCCTGCAGTTATCTCAAAGGAGCAGAGGAAGTTTCAACACAGTGTAACAGCCTGTGAAGCTACATCATAAATGGATATTATTATACTTGCTTACAGATGATTGATTTGCATTACTACACATTTTGTACTCTTCCTTGGCTAAAAAATACTCCTTAAAAATGTATTTTTTATAATTGGGGGGAAAAAAAATGTAGTATGACCTCTGTTCATTAACTATGGCATATACCTGGGTGGCTGCACAAATTGGGGTCAGATCTGCACACCGGCCGCGCTGCAAGAGATGGAGCAGGTCCTATTCATGTGGATTTGTAGCCATAGAGGACAAAAGTCTTTGATTGGGTTGCTAGAATACTAGGACAGAAAGCAGAGAATCCAGCTGCAGGTTCAGACTACACAGCGTTTATTTGTTGTCTGTTACCTTGGAGACACGTGCATATTCCCATTCGTAGTGGAGGTTTGTGTTGACCCTGTTATCCTATGGATTATGTATACAGCTCTTGTATAGTCTTTGCATTATTTCTCTTGTGACTAGATCTTTTTTTTTTCTCTTTCAGTCTTCCCGCTCCTGCGACTTTCTCCCACACCCGGCGATGACTACAATTTTAATCTGGATGACAGTGAAGGAGTCTGCGATCTGTTTGATGTGCAGATACTAAATTATTAGGTTTATTCCCTAATTTCCGGACTACTATCTCCATCTGCCTTACAGTAGCGTCACTTTTACTCTTGGATTTATATAATTTTTTTTTTTTTTTTTTTATTGTACAGTGAAGTAGATTTTATAAATGCATTGTTCTTACTACTGGACTTGTTTTGTAGAACAAACTAACAGTGACTAACCAGATGTTCTATAAAATATCCCAAACTGCTAATAAATTGCAAGGATGTTTGAAAGGAAATCTACCATGGAATCCATCCTGATAAACCAGGGACACTTACTAATAGATCCAGGCACCGTGACTGTGGTCATCTTCTTATATTTGTTATCCATGGCCTCCTTCCTTCTAAAATCAGCTCTTAAAATTAAGCTAATTGGACAGAAGGGCTTGGGTATGGGGTTGACTGGACCCCTTCATGCAGCAGCTTCGCGGGCTGTTAAACTGCCTCCCCCATCTGCTCCCTGAGTACTTCCCCCTCCCTCTGCCTGAAGTTTCAGCACACGGTGGGTGGCGAGTGCTCCTTGCACAGTGTAATAGCATGTGAAGCTACAGCAGAAAGGGTTCTGGTAACACTGCTAGAAGTCCAGCTAAATTATAAAAGTTGATTTTAGAAGCAAGAAGATGACCAGTCACGGTGCCTGGACCTATGAGTCAGTGTCCCTGGGTTATCCATTTATTTTGATGGTAGATTTCCTTTAAATGGACCAGGCCTTCCCGGTCATTGCTTGCTCTTGTGAAAAGATTGCCTAGAGTGCAATGCATCAGGACACCAGGCAGTTCTGTGGACCCGGTGATCTGAAACCTTTGTAAAATGGATCTGTCAGAACTACTAGTCCGCACATGGACAGCAGAGAATAGAGGTGGGAGACTTTAATAGTTTCATATCTGACCAGATGCTTTGCAGGTAGCGGAGTTCTTGTTGGACTACTTCCCTGTCCTAACAGTATTCTGGTGGGGAAGCCATGACCCCAGCACATCATAGATGACTTTTTGGTGCTACAAGTCCTGCTCCGTGCAGTGTTTGGTTGGCTTATGGTCCTTATTATAAGTGTTTAAAATACAGCATTATCCCCATGTATCTAACTGTTGTCCTCAGATATCACAGGAGCCCCTGGGTAATGTGAGACCGCAGGGATCTGAAACTATTGGGTCATTTCTGCTGTCCTATCTGAGAGCTTTACCAGTATATGATGGGGAGAGGAGCTGCATTATGGTATCTATAGGTTTATGTGATGTGGAGCAGCATTTCTGAGTAAAAAGCACAGACCTCCTTGTAGGGATATTTGGGACTTTTTTGGAATGCTGTGAAAAATCGTACTCTTTTGCCAAATCCTATAACTTTATACGTTGCACAGCTCCTCCCCCTCCATGTGCTGCTGTCAGGTGAGTTTACCTGAAAGATCCACTTTTGAGTATTTTTTTTTCTATTTCTAGCTCCAGGTCTAGGATGGAAACTTTTTTTTTATAATTTCATGGACCTTAGTTAGATTTGTTACACTAGTGATAAAAAAATAAAATAAGTATAAGATGCTTACACTTGGCCTGGACTTTAAAGGGGCTGACCACTTGCACAAAAGGTTACCAGGGTAGGTACAAGACCAGAGGTCATCTATAATGTATTTACCCTGGTAAACTTTTTCTAGTCCATGGTACCACTTGGTTACATGACCCCACGCAGCAGGATCTCCTGTGATGGATCTAGGGGCCTACGCACTCATTACTTTACACAAGCCCCCTCTGTCATAACCAATTTCATATCCCTCAAAGGAAGACTGATTACTGCTGCTTGAGGGTCATGTGACCCGGGGATCCCAGACTACAAAGAAAGTTTCCTTTACAATTTTGGTGACCCTATTAGGGTCTTGTACCTGCCATTCTAACCTTTAGTATTTGTAGTCAACCCCTTTAAGGCAATTAACATATTTGAATTATCTGGTTGTTGATAAGGACTAATACTCCTGCCAGTACAGTTTTAGTAACTTGCATTTTGGGAAGACTTTCTTTTAATGACTCCAAACCTGTTGTTAATATGCTGCCTATGGTCTGTTACAACTAATAATTGTTCCATGATCCAGGCGATTGTACATAGCGCTGAATCCCAACACCCCGGACTTTATCCAAAACCTACAGTACATGTAGATGTGCTGCCCCTCAAGTTATGTTGCAAACTGTCACACCCAGGCCTGAAGGTTTTCTGTACTCAAGATGAGATGTGTGAATTGAAGGTGACATATGATGCTGTGAGGACTAGGTTCTTCTACTGAAAGCACAACCATCCTGCATGAGGCACAGATGACTATGATGCTGTAGGTTGGATCTCTGTTGCCCATATTTCACATGCTGTATATGCCAGTGTGGAGATGGCCTAAGCCTCATGCACCAGGGCAGCTACCAGCACATAGATCCAATATGGATACCCTTCATTAATATATATTTGCTCTATATAACATTGCAGTCTGCAGTCTAATTAAAGAAAGTCAACCATCAAAATCTAGCATGATCAACCGGGCTCCTTGCACACAATCATTCAATGGACAATGTAATCATTCATTTGAATGAGCGTATTGCCCACTGCAGTGCCTGCAAACCAGGTGGCTGTACAGTAAAAGATGGGTCAAGTCCTTCCTTAAGACAGATTTCCCTATGGACAGGGGTAGGGTGCGCTCTTATCCCACCCACCCCCTCCTGCACCTGGCTGTGGGCTACACATGGCTAGCATACAGCTGTCTGCAAGGGGCCTTACTCGTAGATCCAGGCACAATTACTGGTAATCTTATCTGTAATCTCCTTCCTTCTAAAATCAACTTATAAAAGTATGCTAATGAGCCAGAAGGGCTCGAGGGAGCTGTTACCAGAGCCTCTGCTCTAGCTCCACAGGCTTACACTGTATCCTTCCCTCCTCCTGCTGTAATCTGTCAAAGGGGGGGGGGGGGGGGGGGGGAGTGCTCCTGCACACTAACAGCCTGTGAAGCTACAGCACAGAGGGGCTCTGATAACACCCCCAAGAGTCTTTCTAGCTCATTACCATAAATATAAAAGTTGATTTTAGAAAAAAGCAAACCTTGGATAACAAATTTAAGAAGATTAACACAGTCCCAGTGACCTGGTTTATCATGATGGTAGATTTCCTTTGAGGCATGTAAAGTATATTCTGTACATATGCAGTTTCCTTTAACAGGGGAGGCTATGGGTGATGTATGTTACTTAATCTGTTATCGGATGTCACTGTAGAAGCTGCAGGTCAAGAGGTTTTGCCAATGTGATCATATACACAGCCATGTAAACTTTCTATTGAATGCACATCCCCCCCTCCCATCTGTGATTGCACTGCCTGATTTCACATGCACTTCTATTACATTTCGCCTGGCGCCACCTGTGGCAGCCACTGAATGACAAGATGTTGCATTTTGTGCCAAACCACTTTTATTTTTCAGGTTTGTCTTTGTGAATAATCACTGCCAATGTCCCAGAGTCAGAACCCTGGGGTCTGAGTCTAAGTGCCTTGTAGTCGCCAGCACTTTCTCCCCTTCTGGCCACTGATTGGCTAAGTTTTAGTACATGGATCTGTGATCTTCCATCTTCCTGGCGTGCGCTTCCTTGTTCTGTAACCACATATTTCCTTTTGTATTTTTGTACTTGAAAGGTTTTCAATAAAATGTACATATATAAAATCTGATACTTTGTCTAGATTTCACTTCCTGAATGCAGTATTGAAAAAAAAAATCATGAAGTTCATAGAAGTTGGATTACAGCTGTGAGAACAGGTCTGTGGCATCTTCTACATCCACAGGGGCTGCTGGACTGGGCCGGGATATCTGGAAGACAAAATTGTATACAGTGAAATGGTCCAAGGGGGAGGGACTGCTGTAGTCGCCTCTTCTTTGTATTTAAAATGTCTTAATTTGACAAAAATTTAGCATAAAAAAGTAGCAAATTTTGTAAATCTGCTCTATTTCTTCACTTTTGACAACTTACTGCAGATTTTATCATATGAATATTGATGCGCTAGACCAATCGTGCCGCAACCCTTTCATACAGCTACTTGTGTTGTGTTGCCAATATATATATATATATATATATATATATATATATATATATATATATATATATATATCTATAGCCTCCTAGTGCAGATCCTCATCCAAACCATACACCAGGCCATAATATGCTTTCTAAAAGAAATCCATACTCTCCTACTTCATGTGATCCCACATTTTCCTCTTCTGCCAGGATCTCCTCTCTGGGACCCCGTACCATTCTACCAAATAACTTTTGGCAAGTCCTTACTAGGAGCTGTGTCTCTAATCCGAAGACCATTGGAAAATGTGTTTGCTGTTGGTTTAAGTGACCCCTGTGAAAAGATTGTTCTACTCCCCAAAGGGATCGTGACCCACAGTTTGAGAACCAGCTGTCCTAGACAGATTCTTGAAGTGTGACTTATTTAGTGTTAATCCACTCTATGGAATGGAAGTTCCTCAATGGAATAAGACATTTCAGAACTAGTTGTGCCACGTTTTCTGCATATGCAGTCATTAACCCCTCATGTGCCACATTTATCAAACTGCCTGATGTGAAATTTGCCCCAATAAGCCTAGAGACTCCTTGAAGACAAATCCAGGTCACGCCATAGGATTGGTCTTGGTTTGTAGAGCGGCTGTACTGTACATGATCCAGAACTGGGGGTAACAGAGGAGCTTCTGGTTGGGGGCACTTTTACACACTAAAATGGCAAATTTTTACAAAAATGTTTAACTTTCTTTAATATGAACAGGCTAGCATACATCTCCTATTCAATTACCGTAAACTAGAAACAAATTTGCAGTGCATCGCATGACTCGCATATGGGAAGATTACACTGAAATCTGGCTACTCCAGCATATTACAGTAACGTGGACTTCACACAACAATGGGCTGTGGATCCATTGTTTGGGGCACAAGAAAGCAAATGTATTTGAGCCAAACATGCGAGCCGATGGTTCCATTTCCCGGTAGAACATAGGAGCCCAAAATAGAAGGAATATCTGCTCAGCCCATTACTAGCACAGGCAGAATCTCACTACAATTACCCATCAGGAGGAAGAACTGCACATTTCTATTAAATTAAATCTACATCAGAATCCATCATGATAAACCAGGGACACTTACTCATAGATCCAGAAAATGTGACTGTGCTAATCTTCTTATAGCTGTTATTCATGTCCTCCTCCCTTATAAAATCTACCTTTTAAATTTATGCTAATAAGCCAGAATTGCTCCTGCTGTGTGTGGTTATAGCAGGAAGAGGGAAGTGCTACTGCGCAGTGTAACAGCATGTGAAACTGCAGAACAGAGGAGCTCAGGTGACACTCCCCCAGAGCCCTTCTGGTTCATTAGCATAATCTTAAAAGTTGGTTTTAGAAGGAAGAAGAACATGGATAACAAATATAAGAAGTTCCCCTGGTTTATCATGATGGATTTTGATAGCTTTCCGTAATTTTTCTTTTTTTTTTCCAGATGACTGGAATATTGCCCCATGTAAATTGTGTCTGGAGTACCCTTATAGAGACTTTAGATTTAATGTGAGAATAGGGGGATGGTTTCTGTCTACATCAGTTGTTACAGTAGGCCGTAAAACAAGATGCTATACATAATATACTTATAGCTATAGGTAGCCGTATAGACATTACATACTGATATCCAGCGTCTATGTACCCATGTAATGCACAAGTGGCAAGTAGGTCCAACTTAGGGACCAGATAGGGTGGCGTAATATTCAAGTTCATATGGTGGGGCTCTGTGTTTGCCTACACTATGGCGGTTTTATTTTATAGTCTCCCGCCTTTACCATGTGGTCCATCTATTTACCTATTACTTTAAGACTGGTTATTCTGTACAGGTTATTAAACTTTAAATATAACTGTGATTAAAAATCCATTTAAAAACAAACCAGAGTAAATATGTGACCAGCCTGTGCCCAGAGTGATGGTGCCAGTCCTTCCATTACACATTCAAATACTGAACATTGCTCTTTGGCCCAGTATGAGCATTATATGCTTCCTGCCACCAGATTGTCACTAATAAACCTAAGGACAGGTTTCCATATTTCTATACAAATAGCTGCCCGCATTGTTTTTAGTTTAAAAAAGTATAGTTCATATCCTCAGAAAATGAATTCTTGCGAATCCTTGTGTCTCACAGCTCAAGTCTAAGGCCTCTTGCACACTAGCGTTGCGTTTCACGTCAGGGTGCAATGCGTGAAAAACTGACGTTTTGGCTGCGTTTTTGTTCCATTTTTCCTTGGAGTAATTTGCGTTTTTGCGTTTTTCACGCGCGTGTTGTTAGCGTTGTTTTTGCGTTTTCGGCGCATTTTTGACGCGCGTTTCAATGGGAGACTCGAGCAGTTTTCAAAGGGACCATGGTTTGGGATTAAAATGTGTTATTTAATTGAAAAATAATGTCTTCTGATAATTTGCAAACATCTGCGATCTATTCTTCACTGTTCCGCGCGTATATTATCTCCCGACAATTTAGCAGATGTGAAGAACAGTGAAGAATAGAATAAAATCATTGTACACAGTGAACACAGTGAACACAGGATCATTTAAGATAAAAACACAGTGCAGAACACAGTGCAGAATAGATTACAGATGTTCGGCACATCTGCTTACTTGTCGGGAGATACGCGCGGAGCGGTGCGAACAAAATAGCATGTGAAGAACAATATATATGTGTGTAAAGAACACATTGCAGATGTTTCCATACATCTGCAATGTCTTCTTCACACATATATATTGTTCTTCACATGCTATTTTGTTCGCACCGCTCCGCGCGTATCTCCCGACAAGTAAGCAGATGTGCCGAACATCTGTAATCTATTCTTCACTGTGTTCTGCACTGTGTTTTTATCTTAAATGATCCTGTGTTCACTGTGTACAATGATTTTATTCTATTCTTCACTGTTCTGCACTGTGTTTTTTTAATTAAATGATCGTTCGCGAGCAGGGGAAATAATGTTATACTGGTCACCTAGCAACCCTTACGTTTAAAACGCATTGCACTCGCATTGCACTTGCAATGTTTGCGAGTGCAATGCGTTTTTGATACGTCCCCATAGACTTGAATGGGGCGTGAAAAATGCGCGTGAATCGCAAAAATAGAGCATGCTGCGATTTTGACGCGCGTGCAAACGAACGCAAGCACGCGCGTTGAAAACCACGCAAATGGAGAAAGACCCATTGAATACAATGGGACAGAGTGCAATGCGAGTTCTGAGCGTCAAATGCACGCGCAGAACTCGCGCGTGAAAAACGCCAGTGGAGAAGGGGCCTAAGTCTCACCTCCCTTCGGGTCAGCTTTTCATTTTCTGCTCTGCCGAAGGGAGGGGAAAATGAGGGAGATGCTGGAAACATGGGCTGAGTCACACACTGCATCTCATGCACAACACACACTCCTTGTGACTCACTGCTCCTTCTGGCAGGGAGCCAGGTAGGCTTACAAAGTTAATTTTCTGGGGATAGGAACTATGTATTTTGTAGCTAGAAACAGTGTGGGCAATAGTTAGCATAGTGCTATGGGAACTGGTCATTAGGTTCGTTAGTGAAAATCTGGTGACGGGTTCCCTATGCAAGTTTACTGGATGTCTCACATACATTTACCGGTGTCTCCTTTGATACTGCTGCAGGCGCCTTCTTTGTCTGGGTCACATCTCTGTGCAGTTCTGTAAATGCCTTATTTACTTTGCTGACTTTGTGACTTGTTACAGCATTGATCTGAGAGGAGAGAACATAGAAGATGATTATATGAACCAGTCTAGTCCATGGGATGATAGGTAGTGGTAACCCGCCGCTCACAACTCACCTTCTTCAGGTTTGACACTACTGGTTTTGCTTTATTTTTGGCTTTCACGTTCTTTGTGTTTGCAACGTGAAACACGTTCTGTTTTTTCGGCCCTTTACCTTTGCTTTTGGCCATCACTGAAATGCTGATCTCAATCTGGAAGTAGAATTAAATCCTGTGATTTAACCATATACTCATATTCAAGTCATAGCAACTGATTAGAAAACTGAAATATGGACAATTCTCTGGTAAAGTGCCACCTGCAACGCTGTACAGTATATTACTGAGAGGATATCTTTTCTCTTATCCTTATCAGATTTTGTGGATCAGAATCATTTACCAATTTGGAGATCTGTGTGATTTGAAGGTAGCAGAAGGCTGTAAAAACTGATTTATATTCCAGGGTTGCAGCTTCTTTACAAGCAGGAAAATAAAACTGTGTGGCCCTTTAGGGTACAGACGGCCGTGGAGGAATACAGTGTCTATAGAGTAATACGGCCACGTTATATAAGTTATATACATGTGTAGAATATCATAGCTGTACATGTGCTGACATCTAGTGGCCAACAGGCTGTATTGCAAACCGGTCCAAAAATCACCACCTTAACAAGTGAGCAATATAGCTAAAAGAGATAGTTTTTTCAGAATGGGATAAGGAAAACTATTTGCATGTTTTCCCAGAAACACCTAGTGGAGAGTCAATGCCTACAAGTCTCCACACGTCCACAAGGCGGCCTTAATTCGCAGTCTCTGTAAGAAAAACTCTTACTTCCAAACCCCTCATTATCAGTTGAATGCAGAAAAGTAATAATACCATTAATGTGTAAGAGGTTAAGTGTGATAGGTCTTCTCTTATCTCCAGAAAGTGGCTCGGCACAATTTTCTACTACAAGTTTTGTCCTAGTCTAGATCAGCCAGCACTTGGACTCTTAAAGGAAATCTACCATCCAAGTCACGGTGCCTGGATCTATAAGTAAGTGTCCCTGGTTTATCAGGGTTTTGATGGTAGATTTCCTTTGAGATAAATGCACATGATTGCAGGATTTAACCTATTGATAATCCCACACCCATTCCCCAAGCATCAGAAACCAGTTACCATTGGCTTGGTCCTGATGTATATAAAGCCACGATTCTGCGATAGCCGGAGCATTGCAAGTGTTGCAAAATCGGTAGCGGTTAGGTATTTCTGCAACTGATTATTCCTGCAATTTGTGTATTGGCTTGTCATCTCATACACTACACTGTATTACACTGCAGGTTATCTGGACATAATATATAACATGCAGATAACCTTAAGTAACATGACTCACAAGCATAATTATAGAAGGAAGGAGGCCACGGACAACAAATGTACAAGCCTGGAGCTATGAGTAAGGGTGCTTTCACATGAGAGCTTGTACTCTATATTGTCTAAATGCAAGACACCGGGTGCCGATTGCTGATCGCATGCATTTGCCTTTAAACTCATATGCGTTCGAAATGGAATCAAAACCCTATCGTGTGACAACACCCTAAGTGGCCCTGGATTATCATGATGGATTTTGATTATAGATTTCCTTTAAAGTCTTTGGCTATTATACACGTCCAATTTTCTGCCCGTCACTCCCAAATTAAGGGGTTGTCCGAGACTGCAAAAAACAAAACATTGGTGGCCCAGGAGGAGGCCAATAAAAAAAAAAAAAACTAACTCCGTGGTCCCTCCCGGCTCTCCGCTCTGTGCCCCTGTAAACAAACAGGGGTTCGGAAGCTACACTGCATTTAGCTTCCTGCCAGGGTGACCAGCCATCACCACCCATCCCTATTCCCAGCGCTGTATAATGGGGGATACGTTTATTTACTGTTTGAGGCACGTACCGGAGAGATGGCAGCGCAGGATGATGGGAGAGACCAAGGAGGTAAGTAAATGTTTATTTTTTTTAAACAGCCCCTTCCCGGCCAACAATATTTTTTTTTGTTTCCGGTCTCGGACAACCCCTTTAATTCATGGAAACCGATATGTACATGGGCGTGATTTATGCACTCAAGTAATAGGGCTGCGTTCTCTACAGTTTTGAAGATAAAGTTACAGCTCACCTCGTGGAAAACCCCCAAAAGCTCTTCTAAGGGTGATGCCACACATGGCGTTTTGAACCCGTTTTTGGTCCATTTTTAAGCAGTTCGTTATTTAACGCATGTGTTTTTTACCATTTTCAATTAAGATAATTGGTAAAACCTGGTTTTTAAAAACCGATGCGTTATTTAATGCATGCGTTTCTTAACGGACTGCTTAAAAAGGGACCAAAAAGGGGTTCATAACGCAAAGTGTGTCATCACCCTAAGAGCCACCCACACCTCCCCCACAACAGACCCGCCGCCTGCACAGGGTGAAGACACACTTGGCGTTTTTAGGCCGTTTTTGGGCCGTTTTGTAGACAGTCCATGTTTTGAAGATGGGACTCACATCTCTAATACTTGTACGTCAGTTTCTGACAAGAATATTACAGGAGTACTTTTTAGCCGTAATATTAAAAGGTGTTTGAGCTGAGCAATGGGTCTAGTAGGCTGAGCTCACAAAATTATATAGTGGACACGTAATATCTTTTGTTTAGTAGAGTTAGTACAACCAACTGTGATATCCTAGTCTGAAACTATCCATTGTAGTAAGTATGGGGCAGGGTCATCTGCTCAAAGCAGGTGACATCACTTAGCAATTTTAAGTGTTCGAGTGCGTGCTATTCTTTCACCTTGTTGTTCAGGCTGTTTAGTCTCACAGGGTTTTGGGATCCAGGACACTGTATATAAGTATATACCGTACACTCTTGTCAGGACGCAGGAGCGTGGATACTGGTGGAGTCTTGGGTTAGGTTCTTGCCCCGGTGTCAGGATCATGGACATGCCACCCCATGAAGACAAAGCCATAAATGAGCTTTTATCAGAGAAAATCATGCTACCAGCAAGTGACTTGAAGGAAGGGCAGAGGGGCCAAAGTGTGTGCGGTTCCCTATCCGATGCAAGGCCTTCAAAGATCATACATAGATTGGGTAAGTAGGAGCTGCAGATGAAAGATGACTTTCCACCCCTACACTTAGTCGGTAACAGCTGCCTACTTGTGCTGTGAGAGGGTAACACCCTAGTCATACATCCACAGGTAACCTGCAGGAGACAATTTACTATAAGCAGGTCCCTCCCCAACAGAGCCAAATTTGTGGTGTCTGCATCTTCTCCTTTGCCCTCTACATAACCTATGGAGTAATCTGGCACAATCCTGCACACACTGGTTATCGAGGGTGAAGCTCGGGTCCCATGAGGAACCTCCAGGTTGCAATAATATGTTCTGTTTGCGCTTGCGTTTTACAGGAAAGACATGCGGTGCTAGTTACCAGGCGCATGCGTTTCAACGGAAAAGCATATGCGATCGGGGCCCAAGTCCCGCCCCCAGACATTTGCGTTGCGTTTCTAAACACAACGCAAATAGAAAGCGTGTATGCAGCCTCATTATGTGCACCCGCCTTGCACTACTATGTCACACACAATGATGAGATGATACTGTAATGCATATACATAGTATATGACACATGCACCTATAGAGTGACATCATACAGCAAGACATGTTTCATCATTCCCCTTATATATACTATGCTACTGAAAAGATATAAGCATAATGTACACTACGCATGCGTGGTCCCAGGAGTGTGACCGGCTCCTATAGAACATACACAAAGCAGTTATAGCTCAATAACACACATAGCTACCTTCTACAGAAGCTTCAGCACGTGTACAGTGTCGTGACGTCATCAAAACGCGACCCGGAAGCGAGTAACCATAGAGAGCTGACCGGCCGCGTCTCAGTGGCTCTGGGAGGACTCATTTTATCATTCGGCCCCTGAGCCTTATAATACTAGAAAGTGCAGGGCACAGACCTGGGGCAAGATGTGGTCACAGTGCCCGTGTATTCAGGGGTAGGGGTGTCTAGTCTGTGAATTCACTACAAAATAATAGAGAAGAGGGTGTAATGTTGTTTGCCAAAACCTATAACGTGTTTACATTTCCGTTCACATCATTTCACATAAACTGTAATATTAAAATATATTGTTTAGGAGATGGAAAGATACAGTTATATAATAGTACAAAATAAATAACATGTTACCTATATATTGGAGATCCGTGCACTCCTGGGGATTTAGCATTTATAGAGGTTTCTTAGGATGTGGTTATTTTTTTTTTTTCTATAACTTTTTTTAAATTGCGTAACTATTTAAATCTTCCACATTCTGCAGTAGTACATGATGCTGTGTTAGTAATTACCATGGTGTATCGTTTTGTTGTGGGGCAGGAATACATTAAAGGCTTCTGCACTCCCCTAATATTGAATGGAGCGCCAGGATTCATGCTATACCTGAAGCTCCAACAATTAGTGAGAATGGGAACCCTGTTTTTGTGAGTGGGGGTAAACGCAGTTGGACCCTCACCTACCACATAGTTATATCCTATATTGTGGCTACAGGATAACAGTCAAGCTTGTTACAACCCCTTTAATTGAATTGTCAGAGTTAATTTTATCTTTAAAGAGGACCTGTCACCCTCAAAAATGGCAGTAAGAGCTGCTTACTAAAGTAAGCAGCTCCTAGTGCTAGAACAGATGCAGCATTGTTACACCTCTAGCGTTATGGGAAACCTCAGATAAAGCTAACAAACACTGACGCGCTGTACACTACAAACGCTGGACCACTCTCTAAGCGTATTCATGAGGGGGTGGGTTTAGGGGTGGTGACTGCCACATGTTGCGCGGCACACATGTGGCCTATGGAGCGAGCGGTGCGGTCTGGGGAAGAGGCAGAGCCTGGGAACAACAACAACAAACACCCCCCCCCCCCCCCATGAATATGCCGCTTTGAGAGCGGTCCGGCATCTGTAGTGTACAGCGCAGCAGTGTTTGTTAGCATTATCTGAGGTTTCCGATAACGCTGCTAACACTGCTGCGTCTGTTGTAGCACTAGTGCCGTCTGTGAGGTTGATAGGTTCTCAAATAAAATTAGTTTCCCAAATAAAATAATAAAACAAACTTCTCACAAGGCGATCGAGCTCTGCTCACGTGGTGCTCCCAGTCTTTTCTGAGGGTCAGATAGAACTTGACTGCCTCAGCCATTGAGCTGCTGAGTAGTGATGTTCCATTATCACTGGCATAATGCTTCATAAAAAGGAACCAACAGGATATACCTTGTAAGGTCATGTCGGAATCCTCATGACGTGTCCTTACAACGTATGGCAAATAACGAGGTGTGAACCCAGCCTAAATGGAGTACTGTCGTCTCTGTTGCACAAATTCTAGGAAGTTCACATGGTAACACTGGAAATCCTCCGTATCTGCATTTTCTGCCATCTAATGTCACCTCGTGGTATTACACCTACAAGATCCTATGTCTGTGTACTAGAAGATTAATGTGTGTGATGTTTATATTAAATGTTATCCTTTTTGCAACACAAGGCCGTTTCTAGATCTGAGAGCTTCTAAATATAAGTTAATTGTCAAGGGTCTGGGTTCAGTCTGTCAGAACTTTCAGTCTTTCTCTCTGCTCCTGTCAGAAGACAGGACCAGGTCACTCTCTAGCATGAGAGACCAGCAGCTCTGGGTGCCAGTACCATAGAGACTGCATCTGGATTGCTGCCTAAACAACAGAGCCCTTCTTGGCTTCTACTAGCCAACCCCTAACCACTGGACTAGGGCTGAAGTATGCTCCAAATTCAAAATCTGTATCCAACTATTCCACCGCCTCATGGGAGTCTACAGATCAGAATGTTTACAGCCTGCTAACTGATGCTTCGTTGGTTTGTGTGTCATTAAATTTTTGTTCCTGCCAGAGGGGGCACACACCAGTATGTCAGTGTGCTTGGCCATTCTTTATCATAAAAAAATAATATTGTCTTCTGGTATGTTGTTTCTTTATGGCTGTTACAAAGCCAGTCTGCTTTGTGACAGTATATAAGTAAAAGAAACAATAATTAATCATCTGAGAAAACAAACTTGGGAGGTCACTGACCCAAAAACTAGTTAACACTTCTCTATTGCACTGAGGTCTCTCACGGGAGGAAACATGGCGGCTCTTCTACAGCTTGTGCTGGCACTGAGTCCTGTGGGACATAGCCTCTTGGGGTTCAGTTGCTAGGACCATGTAGAAGTATACAAGCTGACTAGGAAGGAATGTAAGAATCGGGCAGAAGCCGATACTCCACGTAACAGCTGGATGTGTAATGATCTACCTGGTAGAGTATCACCTTCTTAGTATAGTACACTCTCTCTTTATGCCATTACTTGTACTTTTGTGTCTTTCTCCATTGTGGTCACATTCTAAAGCACATGATTTTGTCTCTAAGCTCAGTTTCTTTATTTCTTTTCTTTGTGTTACAGTGTGTATCAATTATTTTGTCTTAAAATTAACTATATGTGCAGTTTGCCTGTGTAATGTGCAGGGGCGCCAGATTCAAGATTTTTGGAGCACGTTTTTCATTAATCTGGTGCCCCCTGCACAGCTCCAACATCGTGCACCAACATTTTTTTGTTGCACCTTTAACATGGGGTGTGCAACACACTTCTGTTAGACTCTGCTCGATAAATGTGGCGCACGGTCTGACTGTGCACTGGAATGCACAATTCAGTTGCATGAAGAATAGTGCAGCTGCGCCACAAATGGGTCGCGTGTGGCACAGACACTTCATAAATACCTGTGCAAGCAGTCTGCTCTGAAAAGTCTGACAGAAAACCGGCGCAGGCTGCTTAGTAAATGTGCCCCATTGTGTTTTACATGTGCAGGACCTGTTACTGCAGAATGACCTGTGATCATACTTTGTGCAGCACAGTTAAAATGTAGGGTTGAGTGGACCCTAACTGCAATGTTTGGGTCCGTGCCAGACATTGCAGATTGTCTTCCCTGATCCCATACTTTAGCCACAAGTCCTAATTCGGCATTTGTGCTCAATTTTGCATTTGGCATTTTAAAGGTTAACAACCATGATTTGTACCAGGACAGGTGTTACCAGTGCGCTTGAGTGGAAGGATAACCTTGTGCAAGGTCATGTGAGACATATGTGCTAGTCTGTACATCACCCTTATGTGACATTGGGCAAGTGTAAACTACAGAAAGGCTAGAGAGGAAGGGCCAGAGTTACTTCAAGAAACAGAGAGTCTAAACAATAAACCAGTAAAGCAATTGAGTTTTAAAGTGCAGTCTGGTTTCCATACAGAACAATGAGCCAAGACCCAACAGTCCAAAGATGAAAAGCCTGAGGGAGATGTAGAGATGACAGGTCAACAAAACAGGTATAAGCTTGAAAGTAAAAACTGAGATTGCGCTCCCATAGATTAGTGATTTTGGTCATGCACATAATTAGCCAACAAGCTGCCCATTTCCCCTGAGGGTGGAGGGTTACCTGGATATGATTGTTTGGGAAACTGTTTTGTAGTGTTCCGGCAGTTGTTACATACAGAGACAGGCTTAGCGTTACAGTTACATACATACACTATGAGAGGCAGGTTCTTAAATGTTGCTAGTTCCTTAATTGCAAACAAACAGGATGAGGCTATATATGAGACCATAATGTAGTGGGCATCCCAATGTCCTTAGTCTGGAGTGCAGTTCATCTACTAGGAGGTCATCATATATTTGGAAAAATCAGACAGATAGGCGCCAACCAGGAAGAAAGAGGTCCTCCACTGTCAGATGGTGCTTGGATCCGATGAAGAGGGAAGTTCTCCCTCAAAATGCGTCATCCCTGTCTAGAAAAGTAAACCTTTCATATACACCACCTTTGTTTGAACTCCTTTATCCAGTGCCCGTTCAGGCTGTCGGACCTGAACATAAAACCTCACCATTGGGTCCACTCATCTCTATCCACTACTTTTTATCAAAACTGTCTGAGGTTTTTGCCAGACCGGAGCTCAGCTTTCATTTTATATATACCTCCACTTTTTTACATTGTAAATCTACATTACCCATGAAGGGATACGAAGGGATACAAATAAAGTGATAACTAAATTCTAAGCTGAAACCAGAAGTTTACATACACTATAAGTGAGATATGTATGCATGTTTTTCTCACTATCTGACTAAACCATTTCCTGTTTTAGATCAATTAGGATTCCCAATATTATTTCAATATTAAGTCAAAAGTTTACATACAGTTCATAAGTATTTGATATCATTGCCCTTAAACTGTCCGACTTTGGTTAAACATTTTGGAAATCCTTCTACAAGCTTCTCACAATTGTTGGTAGGAATTTGGGCCCATTCCTCCTGACAGAACTGGTCTATTTGAACCATATTTGTAGCCACCTAGCTCACACCTGCCTTTTCATCATTGCCTATAAATTTTCAATAGGATTGAGATCAGGGCTTTGTGATGGCCACCCCTAAATGTTGACTTGGTTATCAATAAGCCACTTTGTAACAAGTTTGGCAGTAGCTTTGGTCATTGTCCTTTTTGAAGACCCATTTGCACCCAAGCTTCAACTTCATGGCTGATCTCTTGAGTTGCAAGCTTCTCCTTTTTTGTCCAAAAATAACAATAGTCATTATGGTCAAACAGTTCAATGTTTGTTTTGTCAGTCTACAGGAGATGTCTCCAAAAATGAAGGTCTTTGTTCCTGTGTGCATTTGCAAACATTGATCTGGCTTTTTTTCTGTTTCTTTTGGAGTAATGGCTTCTCCCTGGCAGAGTGTCCATTCAGCCCATGTCACTATAGGACTCATTTCATGGGGATAATGACACACTCTTATCAGCTTCAGACAGCATCTTCACAAAGTCTCTTTCTTTACTTCTTGGGTTGATATGCACATTTTGGACCACAGCATGTTCATCTCTGGAACACATAATCAGTCTCCTTCTGAGTGGTATGATGGCTGGACATTCCTGTCTTGCATATAATTGTTTGTTCAGATGAACATATCACCTTCACCCAAGGATGAATCAGACTTGTTCAGGTCAACAATTCTCTTTTGTTCTATTCTCAGCTGATTTCTTTAGACTTTCCAATGATTGCACACAAAAAAGCAGTGTCTTTCAGGTGTGTCTTCAAATACATCCACAAGTGTAATTAATTCAGATGTTGCCATCAGAAGACTTGATTCCAAAGCTTCCAAAGACATAAGATCATGGGCTGTAATCTTAGTGGATGTAAAGTTTAAACTTTCAGAAAGTAATAACAATGCCTTTACAAATTCGCTCGCTCTTTATTCTGGTATTTGCCATATGTAAAATAATTTTGGTAATCCTAATTGACCTAAAACTAGAAAAGTTTATTCTGATTTCATGTTTATTGAACAAATTCAACTTTTATTTTGAAATTTGAACCATGGAGTGCTGCCTGCTTTCTACTTTATTTATCTACAAGAGGATCAAGCCAGAAACTTTTGGGGGCATTGCACCTACTTCTTCTATATATATCTGTGAACACTCTTCAATTCTATAACATTCCCTCTCACATATGAATGAAAACACATCTCTACTCCCACCACTCATAACTTTTAACATTTATCTTTTGTTTTCATATATAGAATGTAAGCAGGGAAACATCCCCTGCCCTTTCTTATAAAATAGTTAGCAATAAAAGTTACATTTTAATAAAAATTTCTTTTTTTGGTCAAATGTAAACATTATTTCACATCACACGACAGCATTCCCCCCCCGGCATTGTAACCGACCGTGCAACTGTATTGCAGGATATTATGAATATACTTCTCATCTATTATAGCCTCCCAAGTAAAGTCCTATAAGGAACCATGAACCATCTGTGTTTTTACAGGACAAATCACAGCACTACATTGCAGGTGTCTTCTTTATAATACAGCAGGCACATACCCTGTATGGAGAGGGCTTGGCCCCTGAGCCGTCGCTATACAGGCTTATCTGCACCACAACATACAGCTACAATGTGGAGTGGCTAAAGGAAGGTGAAGGTGGCTGGTCTTCTTTAAAATTAGATAAACACAAACTCCTATTTAGAGTGATACATAACACATGATCGTATCATTATTTATTAAGCAAAGACCTGACCAAAATGCAAGTAACACATAAAAAACTAAGTGCTCCATCAGTGCTCTTAAAATAATTGAAAGTTTAAGTAGTAGCCAGATGTTGCTAATAAGATGTAATTGATCATAAAGTGTGACCAACCTTTAGAAAAGCAGAAGTTTTAGCAGTTTGCTGGTCTGGAGCATTCAGTGAATGCCATGGAGCATAGACATCAGCAATGTTTGCTGTCCATAAAAACCAGGAGCTACGTCCCAGCTCTACAGGCCTCATTTAGCATGTTAGATGTTCAGGTTTGTAATGATTATAAAATCATTGTTCTGTTTGCATGGTTTGTATCAAAGTGTTGCTAAGACAGGGCTTTTTGTTTCTAAAATGGCAGCTTGGCTTACATTTGAAAAGTTGGAACAATGTCCTGTGGATAATGAAACCAAAGTAAATATGTTTGGCCATAAGGCACAGTGCCACATATCAGTACAACCGCCAAACCTAGTGGTCAGTGGAGGACGGTGCTGATTTGCGCTTGTTTTAAAGCCACAGGACCTTGCCAACCTGAAGTCAACAATGAACTCCTCTACAGACCAAAATATTCTGGAGTCACATTTCAGACCATCTATCCCAGCAGCAAATCTGACACAGAATTGCTGAAAAAAGGATTATGTTGTTGCAATGCAATCAGACCTAAACCCAATTGAAACGCTGTGGCAGGACTGTAAAAGAACTGTGCGAGATCAAACACCCACAAACATCAACGGCAGCAACATTGTAAAAAAGATTGAACAAAATACCATAACTTAAAGAGGACCGGTCAGGGCAATTTCTGACACTAAACCACCCACAGGTCCTTATGGACCGTTAGTTTAGTGTCGCAAATTAAAATAAAAAAAACATTAATACTTACCTGGGTCCGCTGCTCCTTGCAGTCATGCAGTGAAGCCAGTGTACTATACTCTGACCTCACTGCGCATGTACCCAGGCGTGCAGCTTCAGTTTTAATGAAGCATTGTGCAAGCGCAGGGAGCACAAGAGATGGGTCCAATCAGGCGCATATCTCTAGGTAAGGCTACATTCACACTGCTGTTGCCCACCGTACCATAGCACGGCGGGCAGACAGCAGCGCGCGGGGAGAGGAGGAGGGATGTATGGTGCACGGCGCCGTAATACGGGAAAAGATAGGACATGTCCTATCTTTTTCCTGGGTACGGAGCGGTACGGTGCCGCACGTGTGGTGGTTAAGTGTCCCAAATGGCAATGACCTTTTTATCCCCTTAATGACTTGGGCATTTAGCACCATCCTGAGATGGCACATTTCTTTCAAATCTGATGTCACTATATGGTTATAACTTTGGAACACTATAACATATCCAGGTGATTTTGAGACTGTTTTCTCGTGTCACATTGCACTTCATGTTAGTTGAAAAATTTGGGTGTCTTGCATTCATTCATGAAAAAAGACACTGATATTTGGCGAAAAATTTTAAGAATTCTCAATTTTAGAAATTCCAAATTAGCATTTACTGAATGCCTGTTTTATGTTGAAATGTTTTTTTTATGCGTCCTCTCATTTATGCAAAATGGCACTGCTTGGGAGCCAGTTATTTTTTTGGTAAAAAAGACACTAGAATTTTGATTCTTATTTTAGGTTGTATATAGCCAATTATTTAATACTTTCTTAGGACCAGATGTTTTTAATGTGTCCTGATATACAATCATAGAACTAAATGGAGAGTGTACGTTCTTGTTTTCTTATACCTGTAGCTGTCTATCTTATTCAAGAATGGCTTTAGTCCACCAGAATCATAGAACTGGATCTCTAAGTTCTGGGTTTTATATTGGGGTCCTTAGCGGGGGAACTCTCTTTATAAAGTCCATCTGCTCTTAAAGGGTATAAAAACAAGGTCTGCTTTCATGAGACAACCCTGTTAATTCTGTCCAATTACATATCTAGTAAGATCCAATGATATGTGATCGCCAAAAATATGATCATATTCTGCCGGCTCAGTTGCTTGTTTTGTGGGCCATCATGCAGAGTGTTCACTTTCATATATATACGTACTATATGTATATAAACTGCTCAAAAAAATAAAGGGAACACTTAAATAACACATCCTAGATCTGAATGAATGAAATATTCTCATTGAATACTTTGTTCTGTACAAAGTTGAATGTGCTGACAACAAAATCGCTAAAATATCATCAATGGAAATTAAATGTATTAACCAATGGAGGCCTGGATTTGGAGTCGCACACAAAACTAAAGTGGAAAAACACACTACAGGCTGATCCAACTTTAATATAATGTCCGTAAAACAAGACAAAATTAGGCTCAGTAGTGTGTGTGTGTCCTCCCCGGATGTTCCTGATGAGGTTGCCAATGGTCTCCTGAGTCTAGACCTGGGCTAAAGCATCTGCCAACTCCTGGATAGTCAGTGGTGCAACGTGACATTGGTGGATGGAGCGAGACATGATGTCCCAAATGTGCTCAGTGGGCTTCAGGTCTGGGGAAGAAGCGGACCAGTCCATAGCTTTACTACCTTCATCTTGCAGGAACCTCTGACACACTCCAACCATATGAGGTCTAGCATTGTCCTTCATTAGGAGGAACCCAGGGCCAAACACACCAGCATATGGTCTCACAAAGGGTTTGAGGATCTCATCCCGGTACCTAATGGCAGTCAGGCTACCACTGGCGAACACATAGAGGGATGTGCGGTCCTCCAAAGAAATGTCACACGTGCTCAGTGTGAACCTGCTTTCATCAGTAAAGAGCAATGGGCGCCAGTGGTAATTTGCCAATCCTGGTATTCTCTAGAAAAAGCATTTTTGGACCTTCCTTTTCAACAGGAAAATGACCCCAAACACACAACTGTGCTACATTAGATGACCTGACCTCCATAGTCACCAGACCTGAACCAAATTGAGATGGTTTGGAGTGAGCTGGACTGCAGAGTGAAGGCAAAAGGGCCAACAAGTGCTAAGCATCTCTGGAAACTCCTTCAAGACTTTTGGAAGACCATTTCAGGTGACTACCTCTTGAAGCTCATCAAGAGAATTCCAAAAGTGTGCAAAGCAGTAATCAAAGCAAATGTGGCTACTTTGAAGAACCTAGAATAATAGACAAAAATAGCTGAGAAAAAAACCAAATAGGTAAAAGGTTTCACATACCCTGTTGTCCCAGGTGGTGGAGATCAATTGTGTTGGAGTGCACACGAGGCTCTGGCTTGAGCTTGCAACACTTGAAAAGGAAAAAGGATCGCAGCACATCCAGCAAAATAAAAGCACTTTTATTCTTCATTCTTTAAAAAGTACATCGTGGGGTGTAGGTAGGCACGAGAAACCTACGCGTTTCAGCTTGTCTAAGCCTTACCATGAGTAAGGCTTAGACAAGCTGAAACGCGTAGGTTTCTCGTGCCTACCTACACCCCACGATGTACTTTTTAAAGAATGAAGAATAAAAGTGCTTTTATTTTGCTGGATGTGCTGCGATCCTTTTTCCTTTTCAAGTAGAATAATAGACATTTTCAGTTGTTTCACACTTTTTAAAGTATATAATTTCACATGTGTTAATTTATAGTTTTGATGCTGTCAGTGTGAATCTACAATTTTTATAGCCATGAATGAAAATATAGAAAACTCTTTGAATGAGAAGGTGCGTCCAAACTTTTGGTCTGTACTGTAAGTATATATATATAGGTTGTGTATGTCAGTGGTAATATTGGAAACATCAACCCTCATTGGATGACTCTAAGACTTGTTAAACTGGCTTTATAGTCACTTAATCGTGTGTAAATGTGTTTTCATGGATATTTTGAGCTGTGTCATTGTGCTGGTGCCTTATGTAACAAAGTATTCCTGGAAGCGACTTTCTTGTTACTATAGACTGTAGGGAAGTAGTAAATGACATAGTTACTGACTTTACCAACAGTGTAAATTACCTTACAAGTCTCCACAAGTCACTGCAATGTCAGTCATAATGGATTCCGTGATTATTGCAGGTAAACAATGCAGGGGAGACGCAAGATGAAATTATCAAGATGCTTTCTCTTCCTGCTGAACCAGTATATGCTATTCCTGGTATACTATTAATAGAAGGATAATTAGAAAATCCAGTATTGCGTATATGGAAAACAGGCCACCTTCTCCATTTACTAATATAAGTTATAGAAAATAATTGTAAGAGTGTGGGAATTGAGTGAGTTCTGGTGGTGCCCATCTTTGGAATGAGGGGCCACAAATACAGTCCCAAAACAAAGCATTTTGGTGCATAAAACATGAAAAATGAGCGTGTGGACCCAGGTGCGGTGGGTACTTCTGAAAAGTTCTTACCATTCTTGGGTCCTGTCATGTTCTGGGTACCACTTTGATGCCATTGCTATTAAAGGCACAAAAAGGACCTAAATCCATATCAACGCCAAAAAATGGGATGCCCCATATAGTTTACATACTTTGTCACAGCAGCTGTAGCTATTCTTTATGCTCTGCTATCATTTTAGTGGTAAGTTTGTGTAGCTTCTAAAGCTTTGCTGTCACAACTATATGTCCTAGGCATATTGTAGGTGATGGTTTGATGTAGTGTGCGGATAATAGTCTTTCAGTAGTTTTCGGCAAAACTGCTTTGTCTTGATATATCATGGGCAGAGCAATAATAGATGGGAAGCTGTGTTCATGTGTTTCTCGATGTCCATCATAGAGGATCCTAAATGCTTGCTAGAATGTCTCATGTAAGGTAGTTTGCTAGCTACTTGTACTATGTAGGATCACGAAAATCATAATTTACATATTTAGATAAAATAAGTCTGATGATTGGTAATGAAAAAATGACCATGTTGCTTTTCCGTTTGCCTATTCTATTTAGCTGAGTTGAAAAACCATAAACTCTAGTAGTATGAGTAATCTGTACACATGATAAATATATATAAATAGTGCTCTATAAGTATTTAGGTAAGTGATAGTGTCAGTATCATGTTTAGCAACATCCCGTGTGCTACTATTCTGGTTACTATAATTACACATTTACATATGAGACACATTTTATGTATAGCGTTAGTTGCCTACTGTGTGGCTTAATGACCCTGGAATTAGTCATATGGCTTTTATATGTCTATGTATTTGGTAAGGCAGGGTATGTGTTATATTTACAGAACGTGTCCTTGATTTTATATTGATCGCATATGGTTAGGATAGGTCATAAATGTTAGATGATGGGAAGGGGCTGCAGTGATTTGCTGTGACTTTACATTAACTAGTCTTCTGCAGTTTGGATCTTCTGCAATTCAGTCCCTTTCTGCCCTGTGCCACAGCCATAAAATGTGGTTAAACCCTGCCCCTTCATGTACCCAACAGGTACATTCAATTTTTCCAGTTTACATTTCCCTGAAAAATTTTGCAGCTATTCAGCACCACATGAGAGACAGGAACAAGTGGTTGTGGCACTGTTTGGCCATACCATATTGTTTGTGGGGAGCTAATAACAAACAGAAGCTCTCTCTCGGGCAGATGTGAACATCCATGTATTAGAGGAATATTCTTTCATTTTACTGATCTAAAGTTACAGTCCTAGAACCTAAACCTGTCCCTGAAACTACATTGAGGTTGTGCCAAAATTCACCTCTACCCAACACCTTAAATCAGATGCTGGAAAGTAAAACTGATGTTTTCATCCTGCTTCTTCCTAGAGAAAACAATGTGGCGGCATGGGCTATACTCTCCATACTGGAAATGTAGAATGAGCAGGATAAACATAAGATGATAGTTTTAATTCTGCTGCACTGTTCTGCAAAGTGGTTCCCAGGTTTGTTGCTCGTTCCCAGTGCATTCTAGGATCATGGGGGTCCTAACAGTCTGATCCCAAGACCAATCAAACAAAACATTACAGAAACATTTGTTTTTACAAAGGGAATTATAGACAAAATGTACACTAAACGGGCAGTAATACAAGGTCTTAGGCACTCAGTCTTTCAACAATACCATCAATAGTATGTTCTTTCCGTGTTTGCGTGGGTTTCCTCCCACACTCCAAAAACATACTAGTAGGTTGATTGGATTGTGAGCCCCATTGGCGAGAGGGACTGATTTGAAAAGCTCTGTGCAGCGCTGCGTAATCTGTGTGCACTATATAAATAAATAATAATAATTATTATTATAATAGTTTTGTTAATACACAACTGGGATAAAATGTTTTGACAGGAGCGACCTACTAAGATTTGTACACATGGTTTGCATAAGATGTATTATTTCGTGGAGAATAAACTTCCTTTCATGACATGGTCATTATGTAAATCTGTTATTTGAACATCTATTGGAATAGGCCATTGAGGCTATATGTGGTGGTAAAAGAGAAAATATGGATATTGGGCACTGTATGGCATTATTAACTACCATAAAGATTTAGGGCTCTTTCATATTGGAGTTGTTTTCCACGTCCGTGGTTAAGTGCTTTCCACGGATGCCTCACAAAGCCATTGATTTCTATGAGTATTTTCACTGATCTGTTGTCCGTGGAAAAAATGATGAAACGTGTCCTATTTTTTTCATGGATGAAGATCACGGAAGCCCATAGAAGTCTTTGGGTCCACAAAAAAATGGATAAAACGTCAGTCTTTTTCATTGATGAGGCTGAAAAACCAGCTGTAATGTTTTAAATGCAATGTTAAATCTTGTTAGACAGAACTGAGGAAAAACTGAGACACAACAGAGACCAAACACTAGGGATGTGCGACTGAAGTTTAACATCAACGCCAATGTGATGTGGTTTCCAGGTCTGAAAATGAGCAAACTGTCAATTTACCTCCGTTTTGACATTTAGGTCCATTAGTAGATTGTAATGGATCATGATATTGGTGGCCTTTCATAGAGATATCCCATCAATATTAGATTGGTGTGGATCCAGTTCTCAGTACGCCTACATACTGCAACTACTGGCAATGCAGGAATTGTAGCTTCATTGAACTACTAGAGAGCCTTTTTTTTGGATTGCACACTAAAATCTATGTGTTACTCTGAATGTATTCATCTCTGTTCCAAATCAGAGAAGTGTGTGTGTGTGTGTGTATGTATATATACAGAAATACATATACAATGGGGCTCGTTTACTAAGGGCTCCGTGGCCGCACTTTCGTCTGGTTTCCCGATTTTATTTTTTTCCCCCGTTTTGCGCCGAATTCCGCCATATTGGCGAACCCGATCGGATTTCGGCGCTATTGCGCCAGCTTTCACGCGACAGAAATGGGGGGCTTGGCCGTCGGACAACCTGGCAGATTCGGAAAAACCGCAGGATTTAAAAAACAAAATGTGTCGCAAGATCAAGCACTTACATGCACCAGGAAGAAGCAGGTGAACTCCGGCGAACCTCTGCACAGCAGCGACACCTGCTGGATATTGGGCGCACGGACCGTAGTGAATCCCGACAGAACCCGAATGCACGTCGGACAAGGCGCCGCAGGATCGCGACAGGACCTGGTAAGTAAATGAGCCCCAATGTGTGCATGGGAAGAATCGCACAGATAACTAGTAAGATTCTCTAATTTATTATTGAACTAGAGTTTTTATCTATCATAGAGGAAAGGTAGCCACCCATCCCCAATTACTAGACTTTGTTGTGATTGGTTTATCTTAGTTTGGTCATATTATCAGAAATGCACAGTGGCAGATAACATGAGATACATGTGTATCTACTTTACCTGGTGGTAGACAAAGAAAGTACAAGATGAGCTTCTTCAGGTTTCTCCCCGAGGTCATATAAAGTTAACTACTTGAATAACTTCACTATAAAATAAAGTCATATTCATAACAAGCACTCTATTCTAATAAAATGGTACGAGGAGCAATACTCCTCTAATATGAAGTACATGAAAAGCAGGTACACAAACCATTATGAAGAATAAAGAGGTGCTGTAGCTCCTTGGATAATTGGAAGGTGTTTGGAGAGCTGTACCCATCCCAATGTGTTGGCCAATCCCTGGGGATACCTGAAAACCCCTTTAATTTTTCTGCTCATGAAGCTGGAGAAGGGATCTCCTGCATGTGGACTTTTGTGGGCAGAGCATATATTGCTCTTTTAATACACCTTGGTTGAATGCCTGGGTGCAGATGTTTATCATCTTATCTATCATCTATCTGTCTAGTTATCTATCTCCTATAATTTGTCTATTTCCTATCTATATACCTTTCTATCTATTTATCTATATATCTTCTATCTACCTATCTATTATCTATCAGTCAATCTTCTATCTATCTATCTTTCTATATATCTATCTAGCTATCTATCTAGCTATATATATCCTATCATCTATCTAGCTATGTATATACACTCACCGGCCACTTTATTAGGTACACCTGTCCAACTGCTCGTTAACACTTAATTTCTAATCAGCCAATCACATGGTGGCAGGTCAAGACAATCTCCTGCAGTTCAAACCGAGCATCACTATGGGGAAGAAAGGTGATTTGAGTGCCTTTGAACGTGGCATGGTTGTTGGTGCCAGAAGGGCTGGTCTGAGTATTTCAGAAACTGCTGATCTACTGGGATTTTCACGCACAGCCATCTCTAGGGTTTACAGAGAATGGTCTGAAAAAGAAAAAACATCCAGTGAGCGGCAGTTCTGTGGGCGGAAATGCCTTGCTGATGCCAGAGGTCAGAGGAGAATGGGCAAACTGGTTCGAGCTGATAGAAAGGCAACAGTGACTCAAATCGCCACCCGTTACAACCAAGGTAGGCAGAAGAGCATCTCTGAACACACAGTACGTCGAACTTTGAGGCAGATGGGCTACAGCAGCAGAAGACCACACCGGGTGCCACTCCTTTCAGCTAAGAACAGGAAACTTAGGCTACAATTTGCACAAGCTCATCGAAATTGGACAGTAGAAGATTGGAAAAACGTTGCCTGGTCTGATGAGTCTCTATTTCTGCTGCGACATTCGGATGGTAGGGTCAGAATTTGGCATCAACAACATGAAAGCATGGATCCATCCTGCCTTGTATCAACGGTTCAGGCTGGTGGTGGTGGTGTCATGGTGTGGGGAATATTTTCTTGCCACTCTTTGGGAACCTTGGTACCAATTGAGCATCGTTGCAACGCCACAGCCTACCTGAGTATTGTTGCTGACCATGTCCATCCCTTTATGACCACAATGTACCCAACATCTGATGGCTACTTTCAGCAGGATAATGCGCCATGTCATAAAGCTGGAATCATCTCAGACTGGTTTCTTGAACATGACAATGAGTTCACTGTACTCAAATGGCCTCCACAGTCACCAGATCTCAATCCAATAGAGCATCTTTGGGATGTGGTGGAACGGGAGATTCGCATCATGGATGTGTAGAAGACATATCTGCGGCAACTGTGTGATGCCATCATGTCAATATGGACCAAAATCTCTGAGGAATGCTTCCAGGACCTTGTTGAATCTATGCCACGAAGAATTGAGGCAGTTCTGAAGGCAAAAGGGGGTCCAACCCGTTACTAGCATGGTGTACCTAATAAAGTGGCCAGTGTATAATCTACTTTATATTTCTGCATCTATAAATTGTAAGGATCAGTGGATCCTCTGGACCACCGCGGGAGATGTAACTAGCCAACACCCGGAACCGGAGCCTAGCGGCACCTGGTATTCACCAGAGCCCGCCGCGGGTTGGACTTGCTGCGGCAGGATACCACTAGGTCGTTCCCAGGTGTGACTAGCCCACGGTGGCAGCCGAGGTCGAGGTACCTTAGCGGATGACAATCTCGTAGACAGGTCCAGGCACAGGGTCAGGGCAGGCGGCAGAGATGCAACGTCAGGTCCAAGTCCGGGGTCAGCAACAGGAGGTCCAGGCAGGTGGGAACGGGAACACAGGCACACGGAACACAGCAACACGGAGGAACTCAGGTAACACAGGACACAGGAGCGGGAACACACAGGAATACACGGGAACGCAGGAATACACAGGAACGCAGGAATAATCGCTTGGAAGCTTTCTCTAAGGCTATGAGGCACAAAGATCCTGCAAGGGTAACAGGAAGAGGCAGGCTTATGAAGAATTGGGCAATATGGCCAGCGCCAATTAATGGCGCGCTGGCCCTTTAAATTTGGAGAAGGTGTCGCGCGCGCCCTAGCAGTCGGGGACGCGCGCGCACAGCGGAGGGGAGCGAGCCAGGAGCCGGGACGGGTGAGATGTGCTGGTGGCGCGCTGGCGGGGGCAGGGCGGCACGGGTGAGCCCGCGACCCGCGATGTGGGTCGCGGGACCACCCGTGACATAAATCTATATCATCTTCATATTTATCTTCTATCATCAATCTCCCCATCATCTGTCTATCTCGTAAAAAATCCTCCTACAGTCCCATATAACACATTGGGGCACATTTACTTACCCGGCCCATTCGCGATCCAGCGGCGCGTTCTCTGCACAGGATTCGGGTCCGGCTGGGATTTAAGATGGTAGTTCCTCCGCCGTCCACCAGGTGGCGCTGCAGCGCCGAAAATAATCTTAACGCCCCGGAATGCACCATCCCATAGAAGGTGAAGGTGAGCGCTCCCCAAGCGACACATTTACGGTTTTTAAATGCGGCGGTTTTTCCGAATACGTCGGGTTTTCGTTCGGCCACGCCCCCCCGATTTCTGTCGCGCGCATGCCGGCCCCGATGCACCACAATCCGATCGCGTGCGCCAAAAACCCGGGGCAATTCATGTACAAGCGGCGCAAATCGGAAATATTCGGGTAACACGTCGGGAAAACGCGAATCGGGCCCTTAGTAAATGACCCCCATTGTCTCACTATACTATTGCTTGTAAACTATAAAGGGGCACATTTACTTACCCGGTCCATTTGCGATCCAGCGGTGCGTTCACTGTGGAGGATTCGGGTTTTCCGGCGATTCACTAAGGTAGTGTGCCCGATGTCCACTAGGTGTCGCTGCTGCGCTGAATTCCGTTCACTGAAGTTCACCAAGCCAGGCCGGGTGCAGGTAAGAGCGTGTCAAGTGACACATTTTTTAAAAAAAATATGGCGGTTTCTCCGATGGCCACGCCCACCCAATTTCTGTTGCGTGCATGCCGGTGCCGATGCACCACAATCCAATCGTGTGCGCCAAAATCCCGTGGCAATTCTGGGAAAATCGGTGCAAAACGGTAAAATTCGGGTTACCCGCCGTAAAAACGTGATTCGACAATTTTTTTTCTTTTGTCCCAGTGACAATTGGAGTTGCAAAATTTGTGCTGTAATTGGACCAAGAATTAAGAATAAAGCTTCATTACAGTCACCTTACAGCTGATCATTGCAGCCTGGGACTATGGTAAGGTTTCCAGAGAGCTTCACCAGAGGTCACAGTGGGCAGAGGGGTCCGTCTGTAACTATGGGTTGTCTGTAAGTCGGGTGTCCTTAAGTAGGGGACCGCCTGTATAGTTTTATCAGTTTTGCCCAGGGCTCCACTTGTCAAAAACCGGCCCTGAGTGAAGTCCACATTAAAGTTTTATCCATCTTATCTTGCATGTATAATTTGTTACCACTAATAACATTGCCAATAGCTCTAAAACCAAAATACTCTAGTGTCCCCAGTCCATTGTTTTCAAATACATTCTAATACACTTACCCATAAAATATCAGACCGCATCAGATTATAAGTGAACGAATCCTTCTCCTATGCATTATATAGCAGTCCTGTCATCCTCTGGTGTTCCACCCACCTCTATTCATGGGCTTGGCTTGCAGAACCAGTCTGACACACTGTCATAGCTGTGCCGCTGATGTATGTTGATTTAAAATAGAGTAGCAATGACCGGATGGTTCATAGAAGAAGAGAGAGAGAAGTGATCAGACGTGTGCGCTGTGAGTATAGATAAAATCATTACAATATATAGAGAGAGAGAAAACCTGATGCACGGTTCTTACTGGAAGCTGATGGATAATGGTCTTCAGTGATGACTCGTGGAATTCTCCTTTTATTTTTATTTTCTTTTTTTATGTAAATGCCAGTGACATTCAGCCATCCTTGTGCAATGTGATTTTCTATATCTGCAGCCCTTGTGATGCAGGATTGGACGGCTGCCAGTAACATGCACATTGCGCTTCCCTGCTAATGATACGCATACTAGGTGGGATACTAATAAGCCTGGAACTGGGATATTATATTGTATTCCATCTCTACAATCCATGGATTTCATGAAACTTTAGTGGATGTGTTATTTACCTTACAAACCTGGCAACTTGTTGGTAGAATAATTCTACTTTATTACTTGTTGGCGTCTAGAGCTGTTGGTTAATAACTCGTTATTAATGATAAAGCAGTAATAAAGCTCATGTTTTTACAAAATATATATACAAAATTGCTGTTATAACAATTAAATACAGTATGGGGCTCATTTACTAAGGGTCCGCAGACCGCGTTTTTGTTGGGTTTCCCGACGTTTTCCGTGTTGCGCCGCATTTAACAGGGGTTTTTAGAGCACGCGATTGGATTTTGGCGCAATCACACCGACTTTCATGCGATGCAAATTGGGGGGATTGGCCGCCGGACAACCGGATGGATTCGGACTATGCGCGGGATTTAAAATTCAAATTGTGTCGCAAGACATGCACTTACAAGCACCAGGAAGAAGAAGGTGAACTCTGGCGGACCTCGGCGGGGAAGCGACACATGCAGGATATCGGGTGCACGAGCTACGTGAATCACGGCAGATCCGAATCCTTGTCGGACAACGCTCCTCAGGGATTGCGATGGGACGGGTAAGTAAATGTGTCCCTATATGTTATTAATACCAATGTGATGGAAAGTAATAAAGCAAAGAAGAAGACAGACAGGTCAGTTATAGGAGTCTACCATCCAGTATATCTGATGATAGATGTCCTTTAAATTACAGCAGTGGGAGGGATTGTGCTGAGCAAATCCTCATGATTGAGTGGAATCGGGGACATTTATCATGAAGTTTCTGAGGTAAAACTGTTCTAGTTACCCATGGAAACCAATCAGAGCTCAGCTTTAATTTTATAAACAGCTGTGGAAAAATGAAAGCTGGGCTCTGATTGGTTGCCATGGGACTTAAGAGACCATGGGATTCATGGGATCATAAGAGACTTATGATAAATCTCCCCAATTAATTGATGTGTTCATTAATGAGAACATTCCTGTGTAATGTTTGTTTATCTTCATGAAGGAGAATAGTTGCTTAAAAATATCTAAGCTGACAAACCTATAGGGGCACATTTACCTACCCCGTCATGGACTTCACAGAAAGTGCATTGTCTGACTCCAATGCACAGTGCGGCAATTCACTAAGATCGTGTGCCCGATATCCTTCATGTGTCACTTCCCCGCTCAGGTCCGACAGAGTTCACCTTCTATTTTGTCGTGCATGCAAGTGCATGGGCATGCGACCATTGAAAGTTAAATCCTGTGCTCAGTCGGACTGAGCCCTCCCAATTTGTATTGCATGGAAGCCAGCACAGCTGCACCACAAAAGGATCGCGTCCGCCAAAATCCCTTAAATACCTGTGCATGCTGTGTAATCCCTGAAAAAAGGTGAACAGTCTGACGAAAGTAAGCAGCCAGTGGCGTAACTAGAAGCTGCCAGGCCCCCGAATATAATGTATGGTTTATAGTAATTGTCTTCTCATATGGGAAAGTGACAGCATAAGGGTCCCCTAAACCTCTTGGGCCCGGGTGCGACCGCAACCTCTGTACACCCTCAAGTTGCGCCCCTGTAAGCAGCAAAACTCTTTGTAAATGAGTCTCATAGAGTATTTGAGCAGCTTGTGAATGCTTTATGTCTGTATACAGATATTTTGCTTTCCACTTTTCTAGAAAGCTTCTGTTTTCCACCTTTCATTTGTTTTTTTTTTGAGTTGGCTCAATGTGATTGGTAGCATGAGGTAGATAAGGAATGTCACTTGTGGGGCGCTTGTGGGTCCTGATTGATTGCAAACGTTCCAGCAGAACATTGTGGTATTAGTAGTATCAGCGCATGTGCTGTCAATCATTGGGCCAGTGCTAGCAGACATTTGGGTTTTTTTCTCACGGGCCAAATATAGTTGGACCCCAGGCCATATTTGGCCCGTGAACTTATTCCCATTAATGTGTCCTGTTATCTCCCAGAATGTAAGTGGCTTTAACTTCCCCATAAAGCGATACAAATCATTTTTCAACCCCCCCCTTTTGACATTCTTTTCGTACAAGATTCTCACCGCACACCTGCATCACACCCACTGACAAATTCTTTAAAGTTTGTCATACATTTATAGATAGACATGTGTATTCATGACATTAAAGAAAACATTCATCAAAAAAACTCATCAGGACTCACAGAGCAGATACCATATTCTGTGTGTGGACTATATGGGGGATATTTATCATACGCTGGCGCTCGTGATAGCCCCGCCGCTGCAAATTCGCAGGCTTCCGCCTCTTGATGTATCGGGCTGCCAGCAGCGCAGCGTTTATCCTACGCAGGCAACTGAATGAAAAGTATGAAAAGTCGCCGGCAGCAGCGAGTGCGCAGGCGCGGGGACAGTAATGCCCCGCGCCGGCCCACTCCCGGCCATCCGCGCCCTCCGCTCGGCCGGCCGCGCCCCCCTTCACGCCCCTTCACGCCACACTGGCGTGAAGGTGTCGGATTGAGGAAAATAATTGCAAAAGCTAGCAATAAGCTAGCATTTGCGATCATTTCAGGGCCTCTGCGCCACTGGCGGTGCGCAGAGGTCCTGATAAATATCCCCCTATAGCTCTAATTTTGTCCAGTCAGTGGGGGGGATTTATCACACAATGGGGCTTATTTACTAAGGGTCCAGCAGGCGCATTTCCGTAGGGTTTTCCGCCATTTTTGGGGATCACGCCACTGGGACAGGGATTTTAGTAGGCGATTGTGTCACATGCGATCGTATTTAGTTGCAATCGCGCCAAGCACTTACATACACCGGGAGGAAGATGGTGAACTTCGGCGGACCTGACTGTGGAAGCAACACATTTAGCAAATCGGGCGCGCGATCTTCTTGAATCACCTCACAGTGCATTGTCGTTGGACGATGCACTTTCGGACCGGGTAAGTAAATGTGCCCCATTGTACTGGAATCTTTGGTAAAGTTGAAGTTCCTGGCACATGGACAGGAGTTGGGACTTTTCCCTCCTTATGCCACTTCCACGCCAAGTGGGTGGGGAGGGTCATGTAGTGGGTGGGGAGGGGGGTGAGAGCACCCTCTTCCAGACTTTAGTGTGTAAGGGGAATCTGCCCAGTTCTCCTCTATTGGCGTTGACTGAGCTGCTCGGATGGATCTATTCATCTAGTTTTTCTGAGCAGGGCTGCAGTGATGCAATTCTCACCCTTATTCCGCCCCATGTTAAATTGACTGCATTGGATAGCTTGTATGTGAATGAAGGTTCTGAATAACAGAGCACTCATTGTTTTGTTGTAGTTTAGAAATTTGATTTTACACACAGAAATGCACATATTTTAAGTGGGCCATTAGAGATAAGCTTTAAGAAATCAATGTCACTCTCCAAGAAATAGTACATCATAGAAGGTTTCTTATTTCCCATAAATTCTCTGAACGAGACAGATACTCGCTAACACGTTTCTCCTGTTACTCATCACATGGGGAAAATCCCTTGAAGACTTGGTAATGTAATTGTACTGAGAACATATGGTTTACTGGATTACTATGGATATGCTTAACACATTCCTCAAAGGTTAACTCACTGCTGCAATTATGTTTTTTTCTCTGTAACAATTAATTATACAATGAATTCCCCCTAATTATCCAATTCATTATTGTGGCCATCTACCGCTTAACAACATGTGTGTACACATAACTACACCAGGTTCTGCTCACATAACGTATAAGCGAGGGGGCAATGAAAAGTAGTAGTGCTGGTAAAATGAAAAACCTGAACAAAGGGGTCAGACAGCGGGAAAGAAAACCAGAACATTCTTTATTCCTCGTTCATGTAGTATCATTATTTTTTCACTGTAGAGAAGGGCATAGACAACTGCACATTGCAGGTACACAAAGGGGTAATTTGGAACCATGATTTTTTTAAATTTTTAAATTCTAATTTTTCAATGTTAGCCATTCGCCAATAACATCCAATTGTCCAAGTTTTTGGGGAACGACATGTTAGCAATGTATACAGTTTGTGTATGTAAAGGCATGAGACTCAGCCAGGAAACAGATATACAGTATTAGATATATTGTAACAATTTTTAACATTCACGTCACAACTAGTGATGAGTGAACACAAGTTTGGGTTTGGCTGAACCCAAATTTTAAACCGCTGTTCAGGTCCAAAGGAATCCGGACTCACAGAGCAGATACCATATTCTGACACTGTAAACCTCCAATATTGTCTAGTCAATATGACTGAACCAAATGGAAATTTGTCCTGGATGTGAGTAATATTATTTTTTCTTACAATTTTTATATTCATCTAATTTTTTAAAATTGGATTTTTAGTTTACTCAAATAGAGGGTACTTTTGCCATAGGTCCATAAGTGTTGCCAACTACAAAATCAATCATAGGATCATCTCTGGAGGACATATGGGACAAACATAATGGAGATAAAAGAGGATTGACATATTTTCCGGTTCCCTTTGACAAAATAGCCAAATAGGCTTCTTATAATGGTCAGGTCAGACTCTCCTAAATTTGTATTCCTGATATGTTTCATGTCCACTGTCCAATCACATAATGCCTGCCTGAATTTGCTTAACATGTCTTTACACATCAGATTCATCCTAGTGGCTTAGATGGCTTGATAACTGTGGCACACAAGGTGTTCATGTCTGATGGGGAAATTCAACTTTTTAGTTAAAAAGTGGCACGAAAGTCACAACTAGTTCTTAACTTTTTCCTATGCTGGATTTGTGTTGAAATTTTACGCCTTTTCGCAAAGCCACGCTTAATAAATTTATCTTCTTAATAAATTTGGAGTAAGTTGCCTGAAGCGAAAAGTGGAGAGGTTTAGGAAAAGCTGCAACAACTGTGCAAATTTGGCGAAAATTGGCATATGTGGCGTCACAATCGTGAGAGATTTTAAAGACAAAAAACTGAAGTTACTGCATTGATATATATACAATTAGATTACATCTGCCATTTTTAGCTGCTGCTCTGTGTCAGATAATCTAAATACATTCCAATACACTATTTATAGAAGCCGGACAATCTTCATGACTGTGCAAATGTCTAGGAAAATTATATTGATTTCTCCTAAGTATTTTAAGCACCTGACTGTGAGAATGGGCTATGGAATGCCAAGTCCACAGCACAAAACTGATTCCCTCCTTCTTATTGGATAATTCCAAAATTCCACATGGTCCGAAAGACTTTCACACAAGCATTACAGAGATCTCATGCGCAGTATTAGGAATCTACCCTCCTGTAGCAAAGTTTGGAACATGTATGTAATGGATTATACAGGCAGCCCATACTTAAGAACACTCGACTTACATATGACCCCTAGTTACAAACAGACCTCTGGATATTGGTAATTTACTGTACTTTAGTCCTAGGCTACAATAATCAGCTGTAACAGTTATCACAGGTGTCTGCAATGAAGCTTTAGTGTTAATCCTGATTCTTATGACAACCCAACATTTTTAAAATCCAATTGTCACAGAGACCAAAAAAGTTCTGGCTGGGATTACAATGATAAAATATACAGTTCCGACTAACATACAAATTCAACTTAAGAACAAACCTACAGACCCTATCTTGTATGTAACCCGGGGACTGCCTGTATTAACGGTTAATAAATCATGGAACCATATTTGCTCCTGGATAATAAACTATAAAATGCAAAAAATAAATAAATTACTAAATCATTGTTTTTTTCTTTACAGGAAGAAGCCCGGATATGGGTGTGTCTACCTCACGCAATGAACATTGCCGACCTCGTCAGTCCCCAATTAATATTTATACTAAGAAAGTCAGATATGATTCTTCTTTAAGGCCTCTGTACATCTACTACGATCCTAAATCATCACGGAGACTTGTCAACGTGGGTCATTGTTTTAACGTGGAGTTTGAAGACAACAATGACAAGTCAGGTAGGTCATAGCTAAAGGATCAATTTATGAAAGCAGGGGATATTGCACTACCATGGGAGTTTCATATTGGGGTAATGATATCATACTGGACCAGTTAAAATCTATGGTCAATAATAATAATAATCTCTATGTCAAAACTCAAGAACAGTATCTTAATACCTTCTTACTCAGCTATAAACATGTCTAAGAAGGCAATTACCATAGAGGCTAACATGTATGACTCTGACATAGTGCCCGCTTAGTATCTGAGCCAGTGCCATTGACAGCTGGTACCGACTCAATGGGCCACATGTATCAAGAACAGTGCAAACTGCACTAGGTGCAGTTTGACTTTGTAAGATGCAAAGGGTGCCAGATTCAGCAATTGTGCCGCCCATAATTCATGAATCTGGTGTCCCCCTGCACTGCTCCAACAAAATGCACCAACTGTCTTTAACATGGGCCGTGTGACACATTTCTGTCGGACTCTCCATGATAAATGTGGCGCAAGGTCCAACTGCACTGGAACGTCCCTTTTAGTGCAGAATTATGTGTCACGTCGGGTATAGTGCAGCCGGCACACAAATGAATCGTGCCCGCGTGCACAAATGTGTCAAGGGCACTTCTTAAATACAGGTTATCCCCTACTTAAAGGACACCAATGATCAGCTGTAAGGTGTCTGTAATGAAGTTTTATTGATATTCCTTGGTCCGATTATAGCAAAATTTTGAAAAATCTAAGAACAAACCTAAGAACAAACTTAAACAACATATCCTGTATGTAACCTGGGGACTCCTGTGCAAGCAGTTTGCACATAAAAGAACATGCAAAATCTGACAGAAAACTTGAGCAGGGGCTTTAATAAATCTGGCCCAAGATCCATGAGATGCATATAACACACCATGACATTCTCCAGCACTACTTACTCAGCTATATCACACACACACAATCACACACAATCACCTCTGCCGTACCTCCTTCCTCTGATACAAAGATCTCATTTTGCCTGCAGTTGTGAAGCCGGCTCTTTCACGTGAACAAAGGGAGTAGGCTCCCCTCAGTGAGCCGATGTCTCACTTAAGCCCACCCCTAATCAGCCTACCATGACTCCAATAAAGTCAGGTTAAAAGTGGTGTGGAGGGAGGGACTGGCTGGACTGAGGCTCCATATTATACATTTAATGGGGAGCCGTTCTGGCGCCAGAAGCGCTGACTCTTCTTAGTGAGCAGAGATTAATGGTCCTGCTCACTAAGAAGAGCCGGACTTCCCATCACTGGCCTGTAAATTTACTCTCCACACCCTGCTTGCTGGTAGGAAGTGTGTTTGAGCTGGTCTTGTAATGGAGGGGGAGGGACCGATGCAAAGAGCACTGCAGTGTGAGACAGGAGAAGATTTTCATGAGAAGAATCTGCCCTGCCCGACCCTAATTCAGGAAATTTATGGTTGGATCCAGAATCAACCAATATTGTGTACACCGGGAGTGATAGAGACAGGTTAGAATTATATCTGTGAAATGTTGTATTTTGTTAATAACATATTTTTGTGTTATTTTGTTATCCTGAGTATATTTAAGATTTTTGTCTGCGTGGGAATAGGAGGTTGATGAGGAATATTTCTTATGGGATGGGACTTATCTGTTGCAAAAAGTATACATTTGCTTATTCTTCTCAGAGATTTAGTTTTTCTTACAGATATTGTAGGCAAAAATTTAATATATATTATTTCAAGTAAAAGGGGAATAAATAGTCTATGATGGATGTAAAAACAGTGAACATGATAAGGATTTCCATAAGGATTCTGTTCTGAAATCCTTATCAAATTATTCACATGAGCTGATATTTACATACCATTGACAGTAACCATTTCCTAGAACAACATTTTTTACATTTTACACTGCGTTTGACTTTTGCCCCTCTCTGTTTCTAGTTGTAAGTGATGGACCATTGACTGGTTACTATCGTTTACGTCAGCTCCATTTTCATTGGGGATCTTCTGACCAGGATGGTTCTGAGCATGTAATTGATGGACAGACATATCCCGCTGAGGTAAGAGGATGTGCTCCTAATATATATATTATAAGACCAACATGATGTAATGAGGAGGTCAATTATTACAGTGACCTCTCATGTACTGATGGTAGAATATAACAAACTGTATTTACCTGAAACCACCACTAGGGGAGCTAATAACATGCAGATTTACAAAAAAATTCAATAAATTCTAAACAAGAAGGCATATATCACATTAAAATCCCAAAAACTATATCTATCTGATCCTCTATTACTTATTAAATGATTTATGCAGCAGGTGCTACAGGAGCTTTACAATGCAGAGTGATGACAGATCTGCTCTTATGATCAGACAAGACATCAATCACTTGGCTAGAATTCCTAGAAACATGTTTTGCACCACAACAAGTTCTCACCAGTAGAAAATGCTAAAAGAAAAAAAAGACCTCTGGTTGCCCATAGATTCTTTCATTGGCATACAGTATATTTCACTAATAATATATTCTTCATTCTGTACAGTGTTGTCTTGGGTGCAAGGACAAAAGACCTTAATAAAATTTGGTTGCCCAGCACCTGATTTTTCCTGCCTCACACCCTGGAGTCAACACAGACAATAGCTCCATTCACTGTCTAGTGGCCTGGTTGTGTTACAGCAGCTCCGCTCCCATTTATATTGAATTCACTAGAATCTGACATTGATGACCTGATCATATGTATTCCTTACATATTTTGATCAATTCCCACTTGTCATTCTATTGCCATCTCTTTTTGGTGGATTCATACTCTAATTTTTATGTGTAGTTTCAGGAACATTCATCTAATAATCTATGATCATATGTATTTATACAGCACCTTTACAAATCATGGAGGACAAATACAAAGAAAATAAGACATTACAGAGTAAAAATATAGTTCTATGGAACAATAGGAGTGAGGGCCCTGCTCACAAGAGCTTACAGTCTATGAGGATGAGGAGGTGACACAATACCTTACATACTATGAGGATGAGGGGGGTGACACAAGAGCTTACAGTCTATGAGGATGAGGGGGTGACACAAGAGCTTACAGTCTATGAGGATGAGGGGGTTACACAAGAGCTTACAGTCTGTGAGGATGAGGGAGGTGACACAAGAGCTTATGAGGATGAGGGGGTGACACAAGAGCTTACAGTCTATGAGGATGAGGGGGTGACGCAAGAGCTTACAGTCTATGAGGATGAAGGGGCGACACAAGAGCTTACAGTCTATGAGGATGAATGGGCGACACAAGAGCTTACAGTCTATGAGGATGAAGGGGCGACACAAGAGCTTACAGTCTATGAGGATGAAGGGGGTGACACAAGAGCTTACAGTCTATGAGGATGAGGGGGCGACACAAGAGCTTATAGTCTATGAGGTTGAAGGGGGTGACACAAGAGCTTACAGTCTATGAGGATGAGGGGGCGACACAAGAGCTTACAGTCTATGAGGTTGAAGGGGGTGACACAAGAGCTTACAGTCTATGAGGTTGAAGGGGGTAACACAAGAGGTAAAAACTTGTACAATGGTCCATTAACACTACTCTATAACATGCTGCCCATTGGAAGGACACTATCTACAATATGCTCAGCCCCTCTATAATAATCTGCCTAAAGATAGAACACTTTGCACACTATTTTCAGTTCCTCCTGCTCTAAATGATGCTGCCTGCATACAGGACACTATTTACAAACTGCTCAGCTCCTTTTGCTTTATAACATGTTTCCTGCAGATAGGACACTCTGTACAAACTTACTTAGCTCCTACTGCTCTATAACGTCCTGCCTGCAGATAAGAGAATATGTACAATCTGCTCGGCTTCTCCTGCTATATAATATGCTGCCTCCAGATAGGACGCTTATGTACAAACTGCTCGGCTTCTCCTGCTCTATAGAATGTTGTTTGTAGATAAGAAACTTTATACAGTGTGCCCAACTTATAACAGAACAGTCCACCTGTTGACCGGACAGACTGACAGAGGTCAAACGTTTGCTGTAAGTCTTCACAAGGTTGGCGCACACTATTACTGGTGTGTTGGCCCATTCCTCCATGCAGATCCCCTCTAGAGCAGTGATGTTATGGGGCTGTTGCTGGGTAACACTGACTTTCAGCTCCCTGCAAAAGTTTTCTATGGGATTGAGATCTGGAGACTGGTGAGGCCACTCCAGGACCCTGAAATGCTTCTTATGAAGCCACTCCTTAGATGCCCTGGTGATCTGCTTGGGATCATTGTGATGCTAAAAGACCCACCAATGTTTCATCTCCAATGCCCTTGCTGATGGAAGGAGGTTTGCACTCAAAATCTCATATCTCATAAAATAGTGGACCCACTGGACCACCGCAGACGATAAGGTAAGCCGACACCTGGGACCAGAGTCTAAATGGTACCTGGTTTTCACCAGAGCCCGCCGCAAAGTGGGTCGGGCCTGCTGCGGCATGGTGCCACCAGGTCGTTCGACAGGTGCAGCTTCGTCCGCGGTGGCAGCCAAGGCGAAGTACAGAATCGTAAAGCAAACTCGTGGTCGGGGACAGGCAGAAGGTCAAGACTGGCATCACGGGATCAAAGTAAATAACGGAACTGGGGTCACAACAAGAAATCACAATAACAGCGCAGGGTATAGGAACAAAGCTTTCTCTAAGGCACACGGCTTGAAGATCTGGCAGGGGACACAGGAACTTATCTTGGCAGGCGGTCAGCCAGCGGCAATTATCGGTGTGCTGGCTCTTTAAATCTTACAGAGCCGGCGTGTGTGCGCCCAAGGAGACGGAAAAGCACGCAACGGAGAACGCCACTGGAGTCGGGAGAGGTGAGTGAACGTGCAGGCAGGCTCTGGTGGACAGGAAGGCACACAGGTGCGCCTGTGACTCGGGATATGGGTTGCAGGGGCACCCGTGACAGCCCCATTCATTATTTCATGTACATGGATCAGTTGTCCTGGTCCCTTTGCAGAGAAACAGACCCTTATCATGATGTTACACCCTCCCCTTCCCATGCTTCACAGTAGGTCTGGTGTTCTTTGGATGCAACTCAGCATTCACTCTTCTCTAAACACAATGGGGCAGATTTACTTACCTGGTCCTATCGCGATCCCGCGGTGCGTTGTCCGACGAGGATTCAGAGCTGCCGCGATTCACTAAGGCCGTGCGTCCAATTTCCTACATGTGTTGCTTCTGCGCTGAGATCCGCCGGAGTTCACCTTCTTCTTCCTAGTGCATGTGAGTGCTTGATCTTGCGACACGATTTCTGTTGCATGCAAGCCTGGGCTGATGCGCCACAATCATGTGCACCAAAAACCCGGGGCAATTTGGCGCAAAAAGGAAATATTCTGGAAACCCGACAGAATCGCGGTCCGTGGACCCTTTGTAAATGAGCCCCAATGAGTTGTGTTTCTACCAAACAGTTGTATTTTGGTTTCATCTGATCATATGAGATCCTTCCAATACTCTTCTGGAACATCCAAATTCTCTCTGGCAAACTTCACACAGTCCCCGATATGTAGCTTAAGAAGGGGGACACATCTGGCACTGCAGGATCCGAGTGCCTGATGGTGTGGTGTTACGGACGGGGGCCTTTGTTACGTTGGTCCCAGCTTTCTGCAGGTCATCACTAGGTTTTCATGTGTGGTTCTGGGATTTTTGCTCCTCTTTCTTGTGATCATTTTGACCCCACGGGGTGACATCTTATGTGAATCCCCGAATCAAGGGAGATTATCAGTGGTCTTGTATGTCTTCCATTTTCTAATAATCGCTCCCACATTTTCTTCACACCAAGCTGCTGCCTATTGCAGTTTGAGTCTTCCCAGCCTGGTGCAGGTCTACAATTTTGTTTCTGGTGTCCTTGCACAGCTCTTTGGTCTTCACCAAAGTGGAGGTTTAAGTGTGACGGTTTGAGGTAATGGGGGGAGGACAGAGGAGCCTTTTAAAGAAGAAGTTACATGTATGTGAGAACAAGAAATCTTGCTTGTTTGTAGGTGACCAAATACTTATTTTCCACCATAATTTGTAAATAAATTCTTTAAATATCAGACAATTGGACTTTCTGGATTTGTTTTCACATTTACGCTTACGCTTATACTCGAGTCAATAAGTTTTCCCAGTTTTTTGTGGTAAAATTAGGTTACTTGGCTTATACTTGGGTCAACTAACATTTGAGTATATACAGTACTTTTTTCCCACTGTACTATGGCCATTGAAGTCTTTTTTCGATTTGTTGTATATTTATGTCATACTATTATTTGAGTGACAATTTCTGTCCCTATGCTTTCTATATCTCCAAGAACTTACTTCTCGTAGGAGATATAATGACAGTCTGATACAAAAGAACAACAAATTGCTAGGGATACAATGTGGGATAATCACATAGTTGTCAGGGAACATTAACAAACTAACTATATATACAATTTTATTATTTAATGTGCATGTGATAATGTACAGTAAAGTGTGAAAATAACCTAATTGTTTTGGTAGAATCTAATTAACTATATAAAATGTCTTCTTTTGCCTCTTGTAGTTGCATATCGTGCACTGGAACGCACAGAAGTATCCATCCTTTGATGAGGCTGTGAAGCATCCGGACGGCTTGGCTGTAATAGGTGTGCTATTAAAGGTACTCTATACAACTATCATGTACATTAACTTCTTCAGTAACAATGAAGTGTATATGGGGTTATGATGACAGAAGGAGTGGTCTACTTGTTACTTAAAGTTACTAAATGTTGTTCATGCATTATGAAAAACATTTATAAATACAGGTCTGAGCCATATTCTTAAAGCCTTTTCTTTCATTAAAGAGATTTTATTGGACTATGATATAGATTACCTATAGGATTGGTCATAAAGTTTAGTGGTAGTCTGTTGTTTTAAAGGAAATCTACCATCAAAATCCATCATGATAAACCAGGGACACTTACTTATAGATCCAGGCCCCGTGACTGTGGTAATCTTCTTATATGTGTTATCCATGGCCTCCTACCTTCTAAAATAAACTTTTACATTATGCTAATGAGTCTGAAAGGCTGGTGTGGTTCCCATTGTCCCTCTATCCCTCAGAAACTTTGCCCCTCCCACTGTTTCTGAAACTTTCTCTTCTGCACTGCAATTCCATGAGACCGAGAGAGAGGGGAAGTGCTGACCAGGAGAAGGTGGGAGGGGGAGACAGTCTAACGGCCTGTTAATCTGCTGCACCAAGGAGTAATAGCCCAGTAAACTGTTAGGCTCATTAACATAATTTTGAAAGTTGATTTTAAAAGAAAGGAGGCCAAGGATAACACATATAAGAAGATTATCACAGTCATGGTGCCTGGATCTATGACTAAGTATCCCTGGTTTTTCCATGCATGAATGGAATTTGGCATGTGGACAAGTGCTGTTGTAGGTCCCATCTCTGTATACCAGGCACTGTGACGCACATTGTGTAGCAGCAGTTATGTATTTCTTGGTATACAGTGCTCAACGGCATGTATTTCAACTAAGCTATAACATGAGCATTTGATTAACATATGAGAAATCATTGGCCTGTCAAGTAGAAATCGGAAGGCAGGGAAGAGGACCCTCAAGGAAATAATATTTCTTATTTTCTTTTCATTTTTGAAATGAATAGTGCAGGTGGTAAAATAGCTTCTCTGTACCCTTTTTCTGCCTCTTCTTTCTCCTGCTGTGAGCAGTGTATCGTAAAGCTTTCTCAGCTATCAAAGCAAATATACAAGGTCATTTAGGCTAAAAGTTAGCTCATTCCAAAACTAGAAAATATTTATTTTGATGATTCAATTCTGAAAGGTGAATTAGACTATCCAGGGACTGTCTGTAAGGAGTTAAGTCATTGCTCCTTTGTCTTTCAGCTGTCAATGGTGTGTAGGGAGGGGGAGCTGGTTTATTCAGACTACTAAAAGCAGATAGAATGATACAGCAAAAAAGGACGACGCAGGAACATATTTCCTTAATAAACAACAAAGTTTAATATTATTATCTGCACTTTTATGCAGTTTTGTTAAAAGGTTTGTTACCAAGTCAATCATTTGTCTCTGATGTATTTTCTGTACGATGGCTTCACATTCAATTTTAAAAAATTTCTGAAGACAAGTGACCCATTGCCAGATAATTATCCGTGTAATTCTTAAAGACTTTGGGAGAGATTGATCAGAGCTTGTATGCTAGGTTTCTGGTCTAAAAGTCCCGATACACATCCAATCTATTGTCCTATGATGATGGTTGGGGGAAGCGGCGGTGACCAACTAAATGAGCAGGAAGCTCCATTTTAATTCCTTCTTTTTCTTTATTATGTAGGTAATATTTTTTTTCATTAGTAGGAAAAATAAAGTATCTTGTAAGACTTGTGAGATATGAAGATTAAAATCGTAAACTATAAATGACCTCTGTGTTTTATGGGCTAATAATTGAAAGGAAAGCAATTTATTTTCCAGCCTTTCTTCTAATGTTAATAATTAATATAAAGTGCAATGCATCTGCCCTATCTAAGTAACTTGATATGAGACGCTCTTCATGCCATCTCTAGTCCTTTTTATTCTACCCATAAACTGCTGTGAAATAACATTGGCCACTGTCTAGTCTGTTTACAATGTCTAAATTAAATTAACCTGTCAATTATTATGGATTCACCAGAAGATGACTTGTGCTAGAACTGAAAGTCCCAAAATTTTTTTTAAACATTTTATTTTAGCTGCTCATATACACACTAAGATCTATGACTGCCTTAGCTCCACCACATGGTCCTTGGACCAATCTCTGATGTGATCCTGCCTCCAGGGCACTCTTCCCCACATCCTGCCAAAAGTCATAGCTGGTGCTCATCTGTTGGATGGATGGGTCTCTTCTGCTTATCCTAACATGTCAATTCAACCCCCATCCTTCCTCAACCCAGCACCCCATGCCACTGTTGTGGACTATTCGAATGCATGCAATTATAAATCAGACTCATGGGTCCAGTACTTATGTAAAGACTGTATCCAATTGACTCGTGTGCATACTTCTATGATTGATCTCACTGCTCTTCCACACTCTTCGAGTCCTTAGTTATTTGCCGGAAGCCTATGAATAAATATATGTCTTTCTGCTCCCCTTCCTTTTCCTCCACTCTTCCTTCCCCCTTATCTTAGCAGTGTCTTACGGCTGGTTTGTAAAATTGTTAAAATGGTTTAATAAAGAAAAGTTGGAAAAAATTACTGGTGCTGGATTTAGTTTTTTAATAGTTTTCCCCAAGATGTTATGGGGTGTAAGTCTGTAATAAGTTTTGTTCTGGTACTGTATACAGTAAGCATAATTCTATTACTGTATCTATGTCGTAAGCTTGGCTTTAATACTTTTTATTTTTAGTTAGCTTAGCTGCATCTTTGTATCTATGACGTCACCTCCCTCTCCCTTGCTCCCAGCATTTGTGAGGGAGGTGCGGGGCGTGAATAATTAGCAGCCTGGAGCATGGGACATCTTGTCCCCGAGCACCGTGCTGCTAATTATAACTTTCTTTTTTAGGTGATCCCGGAATGTCAAGCTTGAGAAGAACCCCGCCGGGATTGCGATGAAGAGGAGCGTAGGTAAGTATGTTTATCTGTTTTTTATATTTTCTAACTGGTAGATTTCCTTTAAAATACCACTTCCCTATTACTCCCAGGTTGTAATAGTCATTGCGACATGGCAGCCCTGGGAGCATCTCAGAGGCTCCTAGCCATTATGGCAACTATTCAGCACCCACCCAGCAATGAGCTCACATCAATGTAGCTCCCATGTTTCACTGCCGTTTAGGGGGCACAGTTGGGTTGGACTGTGGCATCTAACAGGTTAACAGCGCAATCAATGCCACTGGACACTTGCCTTGTAGGAAAAGGCCGCAGCTTGTGTCATTAAAGGGTTTTTAATACACTTCAAGGTGTTGCTGAATATTAGATGAAAATACACTTCAAAGTATAAAAATAACAATAAATCTTTACATATTAACTAGAGCTAGTTTATAATCGAGATAACAGGATTACTGCAACATTTACTGCAGAAGTCAAGACTCTAGTACACTAATTTATATATTGATAACGCTACATGATAACGGGTGTCATCTGTCCACTGTGGTTTTCCCAGCAAAAAAAAAATAAATCCCTATAACATGGTGTTAAAGCTGTAAATTTGCTATTAAAATGGTAAATCCATATTTTATATAATATATGTTTTTTTTTTTCTATTTGAAGATTTAGAATTTCCATGTTTTAACAATTAAGTAATTTTCAGGGATCATTCAGATCTTCCTCATGTTATTTTGTGTCGGTCCTCATCTTATATCCTATATTTTTATAACTAAGTTACTAAATAGTCGCTATTGCTTCTTCCTGCTACAGTAACAGATGTAAGAGGATTTCATGGGTGAAGGCCCTTGTCAGTATAAAATTTGGTGGGTGCTTTGCCACCCAAACCGCCAAACTGCATACCCCTCTCCGCGCTCCCGTTCTCTCATGGCTCCTGGCGGCTTTTATTTATACGTCTTATATATGTCACCACCGATTTCTGTATACAAACACATGCCAGCAGTAACAGTCGTCGCCTATGGGGAACAGGAGCTCATACAGAGGTGTTTATTGTTTTAAAGGACATCTACCACCAGGAAGAAGGACTGTATGCAAATGAGCACCTATGGAGCCTGGAGCCCCTAAGGCTCATTTGCATACAGTCCTTCATCCAGGTGGTAGATGCCCTTCAATACTACCCCTAGCTATAAATATATTTTTCTGATCCTGAACAATCCCTTTAAAGCCTATGTATAATGTTTAGTGGTTTAAGTTGAATTTTTAAAGGGGATGTCTACCTCAGTATTGATAGTCAGTGACTTACAATGAGATTTTCTGTTAATGTGTTAAGTCAATGGAGCTGCCTGCAGTGTTCACAAATTAGTGGAAGGGCATGTAACTGCAGGAAAAATTTAGAAGGAGACCTATTGCCGAATCAACAATGTGACCCCAATGTTTTCATTATTATCAAGGGTTCCAAAGGTTGAACCTCCACCGGTCATATCCTAGAACAATGTCATTACTTCTCACCATGAAAAATAGCCCTTTAATGACCTCCGTTATACCCAAGCAGTATAATTCATAATCTGTATTATATAATTGTGGATCATAGGTTAGGTTGCCTTATCGCATCACATGGCCTTGAATAATAACTATTATCTAAACACGATAAATGAAATTAATTTTCTGTAATTTTTTTTTTTTTTACAGATTGGAGAAGCAAATCCAGTTATACAGAATATAATTAATAACTTGGACAAGGTAAAAACAAAGGTAGGTGTCAAGGACTGTGAAATTGATAAGAAATGAAGGCCTTAGTAGGTTCTGATCTGGTACAGTTTCAGTGTTTCCAAAACCTGGTGAAATTTTAATACAGGCGTCCCCCCACTCAAAGACACCCGTCTTATAGACGAACCCTAGTTAAAGACAGACCCCTCTGCCCCCTGAGACCCCTGGTGAAGCTCTCTGAATGCTTTATTATAGTCCCAGACTGCAATGTCCAGCTGTAAGGTGTCTGTAATGAAGCTTTATTGATGATCTTTGGATCCATTACAGAAAAAAATTTGCTACAATTGTCACTGAGGCCAAAAAATTTTTTCTCTGCATCTGCAATGATAAAATATACAGTTTCGACTTGCATACAAATTCAGCTTAAGAACAAACCTATGGAACCTATCTTGTACGTAATCCAGGTACTAACCTGTATAGGATAAAAGGGACATTTGGACAGGGGTCCTTATGAACATCAGAGCCTTCACTACCCACTTCTCTCCGATCCCCCTAGCCCTACCCATCAGCAGACATGGGACTTTGTATTACTTTATATGATACAGAGACATTCACTCTAGCCTTTATCTTTAAAATGATCACATTCCGTACTGATCTGCCGGGTGATATACATTGCAAAGGTTGAGAACCCACAGTATAGTATACGGGAGGTTAAAAACCCGCAGGACGGGTCACTTTGCACCAAGCATATGAATGAAGTTTGGTGAAATCTTATCCAATCTGCCTCTAGTGTATATCACATCGGATCATCACCGGGTAAGTTTGCAGGGGCTAAACCATTGCACATAAACCCTGTCTTCCATTGGGGGATTATAATTATCAGAGTAGGCCGTGCTAAAACATGTTTTCTATATATCAGCTTGCAATGCATCTTGACCAAATCTGTAATACACTGCTCAAAAAGACAAAGAGAACACTAACATACCACATCCTAGATCTCAACGACTTTAATATCCCAGTTGCAATTTATCACTCATTACAGAGCGTAATGTGTTGAAAACGATAAAACATAAAAATGATAAATCAAAGTGAATATCCCATGGGAGTCTAGATTAAGAATGATATTGATAATCATATTTCAGGCTGATCCAAATTCAGTGGAAATGCCTCAAGACAAGGAAATGTGGCTCGGTGTTGTGTGTGGCCTCCACGTTCCTGTATGACCTCTGTACAATGCCTTGTTGTGCTCCTGATAAGGGGCCAAATGTTCTCTTCAGAGATCTCCTCCTAGAACTGGATGAAAGTGTCTGTCAACTCCTGGATGGCCTGGTGTACTTCTGGTTAGCACATAGAGGGTTCTACAACCCTCTGAAGAAAAGCTTCCCCACTCCATTACTGACCCACTGCCAAACCGGTCATAATGGTTGATTTTATAGGCAGCAGAATGTTCTCCATGGCATCTCTAGACACTGTCCCATCTGTCACATGTGCTCAATGTGATATTGTTCTCATCTGTGAACACACGGTGCCATTGTGAAATTTGCCAATCTTGGTATTTACTGTCAAATGGTATCATGCTGCAAGCACATCAATGACTTGCGGCCCTCATACCACTCTCATGGAGTCTATTTCTGACAGTGACATCTCATGCCACTTCTAGGGGCAACAACAGCCAAAGGGGATGAGAACAGATAAATAGTCTGTGTACACCACCTACAGAACCACTCCTTTATATGGATTCTATTGCTAATTTCCATAATTTTACCTGTTGCCTGTTACAGGAGAAATCGATTTGCAATCAGTGTTGATTCATAACTGGATGTGTTGATTTCACAGAAATGTGATTGACTTAGAATTACATTGTGCTGTTTAAAGGGGTATTCCCATCTGGGCATTAACATTTAATTAAATTCATTTGCCATATGTAAACATTTCTTCAATTGGATGTTAACCCCTTAAGGACGCAGCCATTTTGTAACATAAGGCTCAGCCCGATTTTTTGGATTCTGACCTGCGTCGCTTTATATGGTTATAACTTTTGAACACTGTTACTTATCAAAACGATTCTGAGATTGTTTTTTCCCCACATGTTGTACTTCATTTTAGTGGTAAATTTTGGCTGATAAGTTTTGCGTTTACTTACAAAAAAAAAGCAAATATGATAAATTTTTTGAAAAATTTGCCATTTTCAAAATTCAAAATCATTGCGTTTTCAGGCAGATAGATTTACCACCTAAATAAGTTGCTGAATAACATTTCCCATTTGTCTACTTTACATTTTCATAATTTCTGAAATGTCTGGATAATTTATTTTGATGTCACGCGGCTTACAAAAAGAATATCGCTTTTCCGGATTTTCAGAATTGACTATTTTGGGGATAAATACAGTTTTGAATGAAATTTTACATATTTAGCATCAAAACCCCCTATATAACCAACCCATTTTCAAATCTGCACCCCTCAAGCTATCAGAAACCGCTTTTACGAAGATTGTTAACCCCTTGAGATCTTCATAGTAATTGAATCAAAATGGAGGTGAAATTTAGAATGGTCATATTGTTCCCTTATACGTTCATTTAGCCCTAAAATTTACACATTTCCAAAATATAAAAAGAGAAAACCCACCATACAATTTGTTCTACAATTTCTCCTGAGTACAAAGACCCCCCACATGTGGCCATTACTTGTGTTATGGGGGCACAGCGAGGCGCAGAAGGGAAGGAGGGCGCTGCAGCTGCCAGGATTTTAGTTTCCTCATTGGCCCCTTTTGAAGGCTATAAAATTTTCGCTTTTTCGTTATTGGGGCCATGTGATGCCATTTTTTTTGCGCGCGATGAGATGCTTTTCCCATTGTTACCATTTTGGGGTTAGTATCACCTATTGTTGAAAATTTTGGAACTTTTTTTGAGGGCAGGAGTAGAAAAGCATCAATTCTGTACTGGATTTTTTACTCTTTTTTTTTTTGGTGTTCACCGTATAGACTAATAATCCTGTTATCTTTATTCTATGGGTTGATACGATTACGGGGACCAGACATGAATATATTTTCTTACGTTTTACTAAATTTGTCAAACAAAACCCTAATGTGGGGAAAAATCTATCATTTATGTATTGCCGTCTTCCAAGTGGCATAACATTGTTACTTTTTTGGCTACGGAGCTGGTTGATGGCTTATTTTTTGCGGGACATGTTGTACTTTGCACCAGTATCATGTCGGAGTACACATGGTTTTTTTATCACATTTTATAGCATTTTTTGTGGGATTGAATAGCTAAAAATCATAATTTTTGGAAGGTTTATAGCAGTTTTTTTTTACGGCGTTTATCGTGGGGGTTCAATAATGATTTACTTTTATTCTACGGGTTGTTACGGACGCGGTGATACTATATATGTGGGGTTTTTGTTATGATTTAGACTTTTTTGGGGTTATATGTCTCTTTATATGTTATGGGGCTTATGGGCATTTTTATTGATTTATTACTTTATTTTTTATTGAATAACATTTTTTTTTTACTTTTTCACTTTTTCCACCATGGGAAATGACCAAGCAATCATCTGATTGCTTGTTCATGATAATACTCTGCAATAATCATGTATTGCAGAGTATTATCAGTGTCAGCCTATGCACTTGCATAGGCTGGCACTATGCCAGTAAGATGACGTCACAGACGCCATCTTACTGGCAGTGCCTGCAGGCTGTGCTGGGGACCAGATCGGACCCCAGCACATCCATAGCAGCGATCGGTGCCCCCCGAAAACGGTTCGGGGGGGCCGATCGTGGGGGAAAGACACCCCAGAGACATGTTAGATGCCGCGGTCGTGCTGACCGCGGCATTTAACGGGTTACACACCCGCGATCGGAGCCGACTCCGACCGCGGGTGTTACACTGGGGTGCCGGCTATTAGTTACAGCCGGCACCCCGTGTTTCCCGATGCCGGTTCGGCTCTGATCCAGAGCCGAGCCGGCATAAGCGCCGTGGCGGATATATCCGCCACTGAGCGCTAAGTCACTGCGCTCCGTGGCGGATATATCCGCCACGGAGCGTGAAGGGGTTAATAAAAAAAATGTTCCTGTGTGAAGATAATTTCTCATAAATGTAGCCATGTTGTCCCTTAGAAACCAGATAGCTTCCTCGGATACGACCACGTCACACTCTGGCAGCGGTGGCCAGACATTCGCTATAGAGTCCTGCTGGACCACCAGGATTCAGCGATCATTACCACAGGGTGGCTGTGCAACATGTAGTAACTCCCGGACATTTTATATACAATAACCTTTTGTTTCTTTGTGCAATCCCTCCAGCAGAGGTGGCTGTATCTGAGGAAGCCATCTCGTTTCTAAGGGACAACAAGGCTACATTTATGAGAAATTATCTTCACACAGGAACCTTTATTTAATAAGATCTAATTGAAGAAATGTTTGTATATGGCAGATTAATGAAACGGAATGTGAGTGCCCAGACAAGAAAACCCCTTTCAGTCTTCCCTCTGTTTTTTGATCAGTTTATTAATACTGTACATATAGATATAGGCCATTCCTATTTTAATACAAATGTTTTCTATGTGTTCTAGAATAAAGAATGTCCATTCACACAGTTGGATGTTTCAAGTTTGCTACCCAATGACCGAAATTACTGGACGTATCAAGGATCCTTAACAACACCCCCTTACTCCGAATGTGTGACGTGGATCGTCCTCCAGGAGGCGATACTTATAAGCTCAGAACAGGTGTGTAATACAAAGTCATTATTATTTTGATCCTTGTCCCATACCTAGTAGTTTTTGGTAATCATATTTTGCACCTAAAGGGTTTGTCCATACAGTAACACTGATGACCTATGTGTGGTCTGTAGCTATTATCGTGATCCAGGGACATGTACAAAGATGGCATCAAGATTGCACTCCAAAATCACGTGGAAATTGTACCTTGGAAATTGGTTTTGGGTAGAACTTTGCATCAAGATTTTTTACAAGTGGTAGAAATATTTTGGCAGGTGGTAAAATAAAAATGAATTGCAAATCATATGCAATAACACAATGTCCAGGTTCAGTTCCAGAATACCTTGACAATTTTTGAAAATAAAAAATCATCCAGCACCGTGTTAAAAGTTTTGTCACGCTTTATTCCTCAATTTAAAAAAAAATTAATTTCCCTAAACGAAAAAAAATGCATTGTAGCTACAATGCGTTTATGGAAATTATAGTTTAAAATTGAAGAATAAGGCGTAACAAAACTTTTAACATGGTGCTGGGTGATTTTTTTAATTAAAAAAATCTTTGTGGATACCGTGCAGTCCGTCCAGGACATTTGTACATAGTGGCGGTATACTTCTCAAGGAGACACAGCTGTGGGATCAAGACGAGGGACGTAAGCTGTAACGGTGATAATTTTTTTGGGACTTACAACAACCTTAAGAAATCCATGGGGGTGAGGGAGGCTGTATCTAATAAATCCCTAGGGTGTCAGGGGGGCTTATATAAATAACCATGAGGGGGCTGTTTGGTATAATAAACTAAGAAATATTTGCCAAGGGCCCTACTGCAACCTGGAGCACACCAGGAGGAGAGAGGACGGGTAAGTGCTCCTTGCTCCTCCCTTTTCAAAGCCCACACTGTGATTAAGTGCCATAGACCTGGCTGGATCGTGTGTCCCCATACGTTCGTATGAATGAGGCCTAAGATGTTATGCCCCTGACTTATCCATCTCTTGTCCTGTAGTCTTCCATAGTCTTTGTTGTCTTATTGCATCTTTCTTATTCTGTGGACCATATCTACCAGTACCAGCACCACTCCATTTCTGTAATAAACAGGATTTCTTATCTTTTTTTTTTTTTCCAGCTTTTTCATTTCCGTGGTTTACTGTGCACTTCGGAGAGTGAGAAGCCAACCTGCATATTAGAAAATCACAGACCAATTCAACCACTTGAAGCCAGAGTTGTCAGATCTTCAAGCAAAAATAAGACAATCCGGCCCTAAGTCTACATTTCTGCCTATTATTTAAATCTATGAACATGGTCTGACACTAGTCATTTCACTGGGAGGTGATCAGTACAGCCGGGTGTGGATTATTTCCAATAGACTCTCATTGGGCATTGTGCATATATGACTGCGGCTCACCCTTTCCACGTGTGCCCTGCTGCACTCAGCTGCTGCGTTGTTCCACTTTGCTTCAGGAGAAACCTACTTGGACCGCAGGAAGGTGATTCCACTAAAGGAACAAAATATTTCCTGACATTGTGGTTAAAACTCCATAATTTTATTTTCTACAATTAAAAGCCATTGAGCAAACAATTTTCTAACGCGTTTCGGGTGTTGGCTAAGCCTAAGAACAATAAAAAGCTTGACTCGCGTCAGAATCTGTTCATGCTTTGATTTTTTTTTTTTTATTGTGTCAAATAATATTATGGAGTTTTAACCTGTGTCTGGAAACCTTTCTTTTCTTCAGTATTCAAGGCATTGTTATTGAAACACCAAGGATACTCATTAGCAAAGAGACTTGAATGTGAAAACTGAGCTTCACAAACCATCACTGAATATATTTATAACATGTATATTAAAACAGCATTTATCCTGAGAGCTATTCTGATAAAGTCCAGGTTCATGCTGTTGTATATATAAAATGTACAGTATATATATATACCTCGTTGTATTGATCTGATGAATAAACCTACATACATAAGATGTTAATGTTTAAGATGACGGTCGTTAAATATTGATTTAGCTTATAATAATTGGAAAGGATGACTAGATAAGAGGTTCTGGAATGTGTACAGTAAAGTAGATCTGAGATATGGGCTTTTATGTAATACTATTACTGCAAAGTGGCCTGAGGATTACATTTTATATGTCTTTTTTTATAGCCTTTCATTTTATCCCTGGGCTATAAGATGAAAGACAGGGACAGAAACATTTAAAGGAAATCTACCATTAGATTCAATCTTTATTAACCCTTAAAGAGTTAAACTTATACTTCTCTTCTCCGGTGCTGCTGTCTGTTGGGGCCGCGCAACTGTCTGTTGGGGCCATGTCCCTGTTTGTCCCCTTACGAGGGGAAGACATGCGCAGCTCCGACAACTTCCACTCGCCTGGCACACCTGACTTGTCCTGTATCCCAGCACCTGATACACATTGAACATAATAGGGCACATTTACTTACCCATCCTGCGCAATCCCCGAAAGTGCGTGTCCGACCGGAATGCACATCTGCTGCGATTCATGAAGATCGTGCGCCTGATATCCTGCATGTGTCGCTTCCCCGCTCAGGTCCGACAGAGTTCACCTTCTTCTTCCTGGTGCATGTAAGCGCATTGTCTTGGATCGTCCAACGGCAAGCCCCACAATTTTTGTTGCATGAAAGCCGGCGCAGCTGCGCCAAAATCCATTTACGTGTGACACGATCACTGTCACAGTGGGCCAAATCGCGAAAATGTCGGGTAGTCAGATGGAAATGCGATCCGCGGACCCTTAGTAAATAAGCCCCACTGTGTATTAGGCATGGCGGCTGGGTACAGCTGGGCGTAAAAGGCGGGCAAAAGTTTTGGAGCTGAGCGTGTTTGCCCCTGTAAACAAACAGGGGCACAGCAATGACAGATGGTAGCATAGGACACAGGGAGCGCCGGAGAAGGTAAGTACAAGTTTATTTTTTTTTGTACAGCCCCCCTGCACCATCTACACAATCTTAACATACGGACAATTATTAATAGCATTGGAAGCTACTTTACTCGAAAAATAATGTTTTATGTAAATAAAGCACAATGCTTCAGAGGCCATTACCAAAACCCATTCAGGTTTGGGGTTCTCTGGCTATTTCACGCACCCCTGAAACACTTGTGATCACCCTCCATCCCCCTCGCACTATGTGGGAAAATGTAATGGCCAGGGAACCTCTGTTGACTCCCCCCAAAGCATTTAATATGATATGTCATAAGTACTTCATAGAGGTGGGACCCACGACTGGGCCAAGTGGACACTTGCCTGCACATTCATGGCGACTCTTCATTCAAGTCTAGGGGAGCCGAAAATGGCTTTTTAAATGCTAAGATATTTTTTGAAACTCCCACAGACCTGAATAGAGAGTGGCCATGTGTGCCTTCGCAGTTTTCAACGTGGTTGGACATATGTTGGGAGTCAATGGTCCTACAAAAGTGTCCAAATTGGGCTTTTTTTTTTGCTACATTAATCCTCTCAGCCACCCAGCTGATAGTTTTCAGCTAAAAACCCTTGCACCACAAAGGTTTATGGCTCCCACACAAGTACTGTATTGCAATTTTAAATTATTTTTTAGTTCTTGCAGAATTTGCTTGAAATTACCCATGTAAACTCCGATTTGAAATATTTCCAAAATAGATTTCTCCAAATTATCTCACCATGTCCACATATTTATCTATTGGATTCTCAGGATAAAATTTGCAAAATTCTAGTGTACCCATACAATCGTAAGTAATATATTCTTCAGTCTCCCTGTATAAGAATCTATTAATTTTGTAGTTCACTCCCAATATACAAGCAAAATATTCAGTTGAATGTAAATATTCATGGCGGGGCATCTACATCTCACTACAAATGAAAACAAAGTCCGGATGGGACGGACGCACAATGATGTCACTACCTCCTGCTGTAGATGTCACAGAATGGGAATTCTCGCTAAAGAGAACCTGCAGCACGTCCACCCCTGTAACCTTATGCATCCTGATTCCTGACGCCATTATGTGATGGATCATTTGTAGCAAACTTTCACACCAGAAAAGAAGACTGATAACACTGCCTTTTCTGTGCCATTGCAATACCCCTTTTTTAGAAACTAGTGAGGGAAATTAAAAATCAATGGTTTGTGAGATTTTCTATACTAAAATGGCATTGTTATGTGCCCCCAATGGGTCCAACCTCTAAGTCACACAATACATTGAGGCCCAGTTCACATCTCTTAGGTCTTTGTTTTTTTTTCTTCAGTTAGACCCCTTGCACACAAACACTTGTTCTGCGGTGTGATACCTGTACGGTTATATACTAGTAGCACAACAACCACATTCACTTAAATGGACAATACGTTCATCCATTTGAATGGCCGTTTTTCCCACCATACTGTACCGAAGCTGCCCGGCTTTCTATGGAGAGAGGAATGGTGATCAGCGCTCAGCCCCCTCTCTCCTACACCCGACCGTATGTTACGCCCTGGTTTGTCTGTAGTGAGAACACGGCCGTGTGCAAGGGTCCTTATTTTGAGCAAAAACTAAAAGTGGTGAAGAAAACAGAACAGGTACAAGTCCTGTAAAGTCTTATCTCTGTATAATCGCTGGGTAGACTTGCACCTGTTCTGTGTATTCAACCACTGATTTTGCCTCAAATTAAGGCCTAACGGAGTGGTAAACTGTACTTAAAGGAATATTATTATTTCGGCAAATTGTTATTGTTTGCATTATAAAAAGTTATACAATTTTCCAATATACTTTCTGTATCTATTCCTCAAAGATTTCTAGATCTCTGCTTGCTGTCATTCTATAGAAAGCTTTTATTTTTACCACGAGAAATCTGACCATGGTCACACAGGTGCACGGCTCATTATAACCCAGAACTCTGTGAAAATAACGAGCCGTGCACCTGTGTGACCATGGTCAGATTTCTGTCCACTGATAGTAAAAATAGAAACTTTTTTATAGAATGACAGCAAGCAGAGATCTAGAAATATGTAAGGAATTGGTACAGAAAGTATATTAGAAAAATTAATAACTTTTTATAATGCAAACAATAACGTTAATTTGCCGAAATGGGACAACTGTTTTTTCTCTGCACATTTAAGAGGTTACAGTTTTTATAAACTGATTGATTTGTAAAGCGCTACGGAATATAACGGCGCTATATAAATAAAGATTATTATTATTATTATTATTATTATATTCATGGGCACAAAAAAACAGGAAACTGGATCTTTTTGATCTTTGAATTTTTGGGGGTGTCTGGACATGACCAAATATGTTTCTATGGAAAATGTAATTTATTTATTTATTTTAAAAAATCTCATTGGGGTGAAGATCTAAATAGTGGAGAATTATTTCCAGAAACAAAGGCAGTAAGGAAAGTGCTTAATTTGAACCACTCATTCGTACACGACAAGTCACATGCCAATATCTGAAAGCTCTTGTTGTGTGACTTATTTTAGTTAAACCCTTCACCCCTCCATAGTTTCAGGATTTTCAAGCATCCTGCGTTCACATGACTCAATGAAATATGAGGAGAAAATACTGTGCATGAATCAGGAGCACATCTATGGGGTGACATAGACAAACACATAAGGAGACTTCGAAGTGTTATTGATCTAATTTTATTATTTGGCAATAATTCCAATGATGATATCAAACATCAGCCACGGACCTTTCGCCAGTTTTCTGTCGGACTTTGCACATTTTTTAGTTGCAAACTGTTTGCACAAGTATTTAACAAGTGTAGCATGCAAACGTTTTTTGGCAACACAACACACGCAACACACATTTCTGCACTGAAGGGGCATTCTGGTGCTCAGTCGGACCTTGCACCAGATTCAACAGTCCGACAGAAGTGTGTTGCACGCCCCATGTTAAAGATGCACCAAAAAAAGTGGTGCACTCTGTCGGGGCAATGCACATCTACATTTTTGATCCAATAAAATAATGCTTATCATTACCCCACTTCCATGGAAGCACATTGCACCTCCTTATAGTCAATGGGATCTATTGGGTTCTGTTGTTGTGTTATGGACAGTGTTTTGTATGCATCTGAACTCTGCAGTACAAAGCACTTCCATGGTGGTGTTCATTGTTCATTAGAAGTTGGGGGGCAACACGTGCGTGAAAAACGCAAAACCGCTAATGACTCCAAGGAAAAATGGAACAAAAACACAGCCAAAAACGTTGGTTTTTCACGCATTGCACCCTGACGTGAAATGCAACGCTAATGTGGAAGGGGCCTAAGTCTACCCAAACACAAACAATTTGAGGCAATATCGGGAAGCAAACAAGGGCCCTGTGATCTGTTGTTTGTGGCTGATGTGTAAGGTTTGGACATGTACCTGTGACAGTAGACAAGAATTGCAAAGAGGGACAGAAATACAACCTGCTAAGCTAAGGCAGCAGGCTCATACACAAGACTATGAAAATACGTGGGGACACGTGAGCCGAAACTGCCCCCCAACTTCTAATGAACACCACCATGGAAGTGCTTTGTACTGCAGAGTTCGGATTCATACAAAACACTGTCCATAACACAACAACAGAACCCAATAGATCCCATTGACTATAAGGAGGTGCAATGTGCTTCCATGGAAGTGGGGTAATGATAAGCATTATTTTATTGGATCAAAAAAATCCTTTGGACCCTTGAATGTAGATGTGCATAGCCTTAAAAATCTAATTCATTCAGATATTCTCTAATAAGTTTATTATAGCGGCCCCTAAGTTCGCTCTGATACAAGGTGAATCTTAATGCACTTTGAAAAAAAAAAGAGTTAAATGACCGGAGTTATATTCTTAACACCCTACTGTCATTTCTTGCCTTTCCTTATCTCTGTAGACTTCACTGTATTGACATATAGTAAAAGCAGTGGGCAGGACACTGAGATGTATAAGACATTGCAGTCATGAGTGGAGAAAGCCACTACCTCCTCACCAGCCTGCTGAGAAGGTCTCGCAGACATCACTGACCTCTCCAGTGAGGAATTCAGCTAAGCAAATAGGATCAAGTGATTGAAGCGCACTGATAGACTTTACTCCTGCTCTCCGCAAACACTTGTGCAGCTCCCAACAAGAAGAATAATGAACAAGTGGGGATATGCCGACCACAACGGTAAGCTCCAAGATATGCACTGCTAAGTGAAATATGTGATAGTTTATATTCTAGTGTTGTTTTTGCTGTACATTCTCTGGGATTATTCTCTATGGTACACCTAAAGATGGCAATGTTTCACAGTGAAAGTCAATGGTTAAACCCACACTGGGACCCCCATCCATAGACCCAATATGACTTTAAGGTTCCCAAATACTTTAACTTTCTATTCAATGCAAATGCACAGAAAATGTTCCCAAAATCATAAACTAATATTACATACTGTATACATGCTTCAAAGCCTTTGTATCCATTCCTCTTGTGTGAATAGTCTTTATCATGGAATTGAAGGCATCAATAGATAGAGTCTTCTGATCAATCCCTAATGACTCTTGGGAATACCTTTAATGTATTGAAGCCTCGTACAAGGAGTTTAGGTCTGGGGTAATTTTGCCTCTTACAATTCCGTTCCTAAAAAGTTGTTCCATGATATTATGTGGACCCTTTAAAATGTGGTCTTTTTTTTATTTTTTTTATCAGAAATGAGAATGTAAAACTAACCTGGTAATGGCCTCCAGGACACCACAGACAGATGTTGGATATTTCAACCACTAAAATATTTAGTCATATCATAGATCATACCATAGACACAGACAAAGAGGCAAAGAGGCAAAGAATGTTTCCCAGCTGATCACAATAATCCTCAATTCTTAGTTGAGGGATGTCTGTGGGTGCCCTAGACATAAATGTAACAGTATTTGTATGTATACATATACAGGCGTTTCCCAACTTAAGAACACTCGACTTACAGACAACCCCTAGTACAAAAGGACCTCTGGATGTTGGTAATTTACTGTACTTTAGTCCCAGGCTACAATCATCAGCTGTAACAGTTATCACAGGCGTCTGTAGCTAAGTTTTATTGTTGTTCCTGGTTCTTATGACAACCCAACATTTACAAAATTCAATTGTCACAGAGACCAAAAAATGTTTGACTGGGGTTACAATTCTAAAATATACATTTCGGACTTAAATACAATTTCAACTTGAGAACAAACCTACAGACCCTATCTTGTACGTAACATTATACTGTCTGTATATGTGTTTCGTGTATTCCTAGATGCAACTTGACAGTGACATTAGGACAGTGACTTATTTCTTGCATCCTTGAACTATACACACGTCACTATCATAAGATACAGTGTAGTTCTGCTTCAATGAGATTAGGATATCTGACTTCACATATTCCGTGCACACTACAAAGAGATAGCACCAGACTCACCCTATTGGCTTTAACAACTTGACTGATAAGTTAAGGAATCCTTTTTGTGAATTTTTGTTAAAGTCTTTTTTAAGTAATTTCTTCTGATGTTACACTGTAAGATCTGCAGTCAAACTTGACAAAGTTAAGGTCCTTCTAGATCAATGTGGACTCCAATAAAGTGTACTTTTTTTTGCGCATAGGTTCTGGACATAATTGATTTCTACATCACATAACCTGTAGCTATATCTATCTAGAAATAGACATATGAAACAACATAAACACAATGGGGCACATTTACTTACCCGGTCCTGTCGCGATCCCCGAGGTGCGTTGTCTGACGAGGATGATGTCCGGCACGATTCACAAAGATCGTGCGTCTGATATCCTGCATGTGTCGCTTCCCCGCTCAGGTCCGCCGGAGTTCACCTTCTTCTTCCCAGTGTATGTGAGTGCATGTCTTGTGACACAATTTGAATTTTAAATCCCGCACTCAGCCCGAATCAGTTGGGTTGCGCCAAAATCCAATTGCGTGCGCCAAAAACCCCTGTAAATGCGGCGCTAATCGGAGAGAAACCCAATAGTCGAGAAATCCGATGGAAATGCGGTGTGCGCACCCTTAGTAAATGTGCCCCAATATGGGCACGTGTAGGCCTCTTTCACACATACGTTGCAGATCTCGTCAGAGTGCAATGCGTAAAAAACTCATGATTTTGTCTGCATTTTTGGTCAGTTTTTGCTTGGAGTCATTAGCGTTTTTCACGCGCGTGTCATTTTTACTGCGTTTTCGGTGTGTTTTTCATGCACATGTTTCAAATCACATGATTCTTTAATTGGTACCCACATGCCACTTCCTGCCTTTTTTCACATCACCTAGCAACCCATCCATTACATACGTTTTGATGCGTCCCTATAGACTTGAATGGGAAGTGAAAAAAGCTTGTGAAATTCAAAAGAAGTGCATGCAACAATTTTGACATGCATGAAAAAAAACGCATGCCCATTGAAAACAATGAGCAGAGTGCAATGCGAGTCTGGAACATCAAAAGCACGTGCAGAACATATGCGTGAAGAACGCAAGTGTGGAAGGGTCCTGAAATACCAGGTAAAAAAAATTTGAGGCAAAATGGTTAAAAACTAGAAGCTTTCCTGTTATGCCAACATATTGCAGGACAGAACAGGTCCAACAAAGGAAGATATACCAGTAGATGTTAACATCTTACCAGTAGCTAAGAATTTCCAGGTGTTTCGAATTTCTTTTTCCCAATAGATGACGCCCTATAAGTTCTTTAAATTCTGTCATCTAGAGTTCACTGTGCTCTCAGGAACCTTTGTGTACAGAAATGGGGTGACATGGATACAGATGTTATCGCAATGGTTACACCATCAGGTTAAGATGATGCAAGTGATGGTTAAAAGGTCCTGCTCCACAGATAAATTTTATTGTATTTATTAGTCACTATCTTCCACATGATTATGTGACATTCCATTGACAAGCAAACAAATCAATAAAGAAGAACTGTCTGACCAAGAAGTAATCTTTGGAAGACAATACAAAGAATTGACCTTGTGTGTTTAATATGTTAAATGGTCTTTAATATACAATGCTTCACTTATCTGCAAAGTGAATGTACACTGCCACCATCAAAGTGAGATGTGATTAGCAGGTCAGAAGGTCAGAATAGAAGACATAGACACCTGTATATGCATAGCGGGAAAGTAAACCTAATGCAACACAATTACAATAAACACACAACTAACTATGTGGCTGAACTGGGGGATAAAGGTGGAGACAGTGCGGCATATTTATCAGTTATTTACCGTACATACTTTGCATTTCTGCAAACAGAAAGGTCCTTCGACCTAAGTTAAAACGATTTTATTAAAATTTAACTTTAATTGATAATTTATTTTAAACCATAAGGAATATTTTCCAATGTGTAGGAACAAGCAAAAAATATTAAAAATAGGAATGGTGGGAAAAGAAATGGAATTTTTCTTTTGAGCAAGAAGGGGAATGTTATGAATATGAGATGGATTCACATTTAATGTATAGAATTTAAGGAGTTTAAGCCCACAGGTAGGTATTAATGGGTTAACTGTGCTACATTCGCTCTTTTCTAGATAGTTTAGAGCTATCAATAAATAAAGGTTTTTCTTGCAGAAAAAATATCAATTGCTAGATACGCACAGTATTTGTTGTAATATCTTAGCTATACGTTATTGGATGCGGTAAATTCAATGTGGGTCATAGATCTTGACTACAGTTATTCCAGGGATGGATTCTAACTGTTGTGAGTGTTCAACCACACTCTTGATCATACCCCTCACTTTGGGGTGTTTTAACCGTATAGGCTCCCGGGCTGCGGTCAAAATATCAATTGCTAGGTACGCACAGTATTTTTTGTAATATCTTAGCTATACGTTATTGGATGCAGTAAATTGAATGTGGGTCATAGATAACCGCTAGTTGTCTATTTCCAGACACTTATTGGGTTCACTCCCTTTTGTGTTTTGCAAACTCTCATTCATTCATACATTCATTCCCGCTTCTATTCCTGCTATCATTGCTGCCATTCAATGCCGCTGTGTTCTGGCATTGTTAGCTCTTTCTAATCCTCGAACACCACTCAATCTAAAATTACACACATTCAAACAGCCCCCCCGACATGTTTCGTCATGAGATGGCGTCTTCAGGGGGTAACGGGGCTGATCCTTTTCAAAAGGAAATCACCACCTCGCCTCTGGTCTCTCTGTTAGCATCTTCTGTCCTGCAGTAAAGCACCCAGCGCCGGTGACGCAGTGACGTTGTTGTGTTGCTCTGCCACTACACAAGGAATCAGATGCCCATGAGCCAGGGGCACAACTCAGTCCTGCATCTGGCTCATGTCCTGCTTCGCCCGACTCTTCCTAAGTGCTGGCTAAGTATTTTTGACCAGACTGTGTGATCGTCCACCATGATCATGGTGGCATGGACGGTATAATGCCCAGATCTGGTCTAGATAGTCTAAAAATTTTACATAAAATTGAAACATTGATGGTCTTGTGGTTATACCATTAAGATAAAACGATGAAGGTATATGTTAAAATGTTCCACTCCATAGATAATTTTTCCACATGATTCTGTTACATAACACATTCCATTCACAATCAAAAAATCGATAAAGATGAACTGTCTGACCAAGAAGTAATCTGAGGAAGACATGAAGAACTGACCTTGTGTGTTTAATATCGTAAATGGTGTTTAACATACAATACTTCACTTATCTGCTAAGTGACTTAGTGCAGCCGCCATGAAAGTGAGATGGAATTAACAGGTCAGAATAGAAGACAGAGACACATTTATATACATAGTAGTAAATAGACCTAATACATTACTAAGCCATAAAGACCAGGGTGCAGTTACTCAGAGTATCTTTAGCACTTCAGAAGGCCACTCCAAGACAATAAACCTGTGAGACTGGTAAAAGTATAAAGCCATTAACTGTGATTGATAGGTCTGGTAAATCATCTTACAAAGTGAGTTATCTTATCCTGAACCTTTGGGTTCCATAACTGTGTCAGAACTTGGGCCCAGTGGGCGATCCTCCCTGGAAAGTCTTATGCTTTCGGAGGGTCTAGATAGTCCAAACATTTTACCTAAAATAGAACTATGAACTATGCTCTATGTGGTCCTCAAACACCTTGGATAATCTATTAGGACATGATTTATAGAGATAGCTAGGTTTTTCTTTGTAGGATTTAACCAATTTTCCCCTTACAGGTCCTGAAGTGTGGCATGAGCTGTTTCCTCTTGCTAATGGAGATCGTCAATCCCCTATCGATATCATAACTAAAGCTGCCAGCTATGATCCTAGTTTGCCACCTTTCAATGTTGACTACGATCCCTCTTCTGCGAAGCTTATCATGAACAGTGGTCACACATTCAGTGTTGAATTTGATGATGGAGAAGACAAATCAGGTAGGGTTTCCTTTTATCCTTATTCTCGAATTACTAAATGTGCATTGGATTTACAGGACAGTCATCTACCGTGATATTTTACCATATTGTAACTGGGCTCATCCTCAATGAAGAATACAATCAGAATTAGAAATTTTGGGAACTTTGACGTTTAAACCACTATCGTAGTTAAAATATCCAAATTAAGGGAGAATTTATTCTTAGTTTTTAATATGTCTGTAATGCTGCTGTTAAAGAATGGACAACAAGAGGAAAAGTAAGGATGGACACAGACAGAGAGTCCAAAAACTCGCCTCTTTCATACCTGCCTGCCTATCCTACCATAAGCGGCAGGTGACAACTGGTCGACGTTTCCTTCCTGCAGCAAAATTAATATATAATGACAAACATCTAGTCAAACACAATACAATGGAATATAAGTCCAGAAAATGCAACCAGCTCAAAAGAACACTTATAGAAAGTATGTAGTGGGCAGACAATCCTCTTATGCGGTTTCAGAGTTATTGGACTGGTCACCAACAAGTCAACAGGAGACGCAGCAATTTTCAGACTAGTGCAGGAGAGAACTTAAACTACATACAAATCACAGTCAGGGGATAAAAAGAAATCCTTATTTATTTAGCATAACTGTATTCCATGGTGCTTTACAAATAGAGGACAATGCTGAAGTCCGATGTGGCATAGATGTTACAATGTCAAACAAAATTTTACGTAAAACACAAATATAAGAAAAGAAAAAAACGTCTCTTCTCTTTAAAGTAAATGTCCATCTTTAAATGTTATGTTAGTCCAAAATTATATTCTGTAGAATCTGTAAATATACTTTTATATTAGTTGGTAGACACCAGTGATGTAACTAGAAGCTGATGGGCACCAGTGCAAAGTCTGTGCCAGGCCCCCGACTAAAATGTATGGTTTATAGTAATAGTCTTCTCATATGGGAACGTGACACCTTATGTGCCCCCTAAGCATCTTGGGCCCAGTTGCGACCTTACCTTTGTCACACAGGAACCCTTGCTCTAGTGATAAGTAGGGGTTCCAGCAGTTGGGTATTCAATTACTAGAGTTTAGACGGGTTGGCCACCTTTACATTAAAATTTTTAAATACTGGCCGCAGGCCTAATATACTGTATTTCATACCCTGAGCCCCCATTGCGAGTGATAAACCCACTCACCCGTGGTCTTCTTCCTAATCGGGCAGCAGCATCAATGACTGGTTGGGATCAGTGGGTGCCATCTTGTGCAGTGTGCATGCGCAGTGTATCACAGCTGTGCCTCCGATCACTGAGCAGAGAGGTAGCTATGAAAACATTGGGCATGTACAGCTGAGGACGGACTGCATTACGGGAGCGCACATGAAGGACAGGAAGAAGCTTAATATTGCAGCTACACAACTGTCTTCGTAAATATGTCACTGCTTTGATGATCGAGCTTGAAACACAAGACAATAAAATCTGATTGAATTCGCTGGCTGCTTATTATCAGCACGAGTTTTTAGAAGAATGTTCTTGGCATCGAAAGTGAATCTTGTTAAAAAGTTAACTAATTCTAATAACCGGTTGCCCAGGAGTCAGCCATTCATTCTCTACAGTATCAATGCTTCCCATTTTTTGATAATGATCTACAAGTATCATAAAAACATCATAAAACCAAATCCAGTACGGCAGCAGTAGTTCTCAATTTGTAACTGAAGGTTCCTGACTTTTGACCACCTCACTGAATCATACAGAAGTCATTAATCAATAACCTTTGTCTTATCTATCTTCTATTTATAAGCAATACACGGAAAAGTACACGGATGTGTCAGAACAACGATATATTTATCAGTCAGTTTATGACAAATATTGTAATTTGCCCCTAAAAATGACAAGGGTCACATTCATCAAGTGCTTTAGGCTAAGTTCACATGAACGATTCATTATGAACGTGTGTTATTAATAGCAGAAAAAAAACCTACAGCCAATAAAAAATTTTCTGCTATAAAAAATAGACGCATAATGGAAGGTCACCTCCTGTACAATGATGTCTACGAGGAACTGAAAGTGAATGGGAGACTTTTCGCTTACCTTCCATTTTTTGTTTCTGTTATACTTTTCTAGGAAGGAGAGAATAACAGAAACCCCAGAATTACTGTATGTGTAAACTGGGCAGTAGACAATTTTTAAATACTTCTATGACTGCACACATTTTTTCCTGGAGGAGGTACAAAGTTAAAGAAAGCGGTCTCAAAGTCCAGCCGTTCACTCCTGAGATGAGAATAGCCCTGTATCCGACACACTCCGGTGGTTGAGTGCAGGGTTGTCGGCTCCAGGTTTCAGTTGACCCCTGGGTGACATAGTCTCAGTAGGCAACTTTGCGGTGAACTCATGTGGCGCCATTAAAAATTCTGAAGCTAAAACAGTCTCCTGTTCCCTAAAATATTCCTAGTTTATCATCCCAAACAGCCTGCTCATTTTATATAAAACCCCTATGGATTCAGTATGTGGGCCCCCCAGCAGCACTGGGCCCTGATACTTGCTCAGGTATGCCCACTGCACTGAATGGGTGAATGACATAGTTAAATAAAAAGTGTAGCAAATCAAGTTACAATTCAGCAGCTCCTTCTTCTATGCTGTTTCCATAACTCCAGTTCACCTTTATGGGAGTTACAGAAACAGCTCTGCAATAACTTTAATTGAAAATTACCATACATATGAGATGTGTATCAGATCAGTAAATTCACTTATTTTGATGTTATGGGAACAGCCACTTATTCATTTTTTAACAAAGGCCTCCAGCTTATTCCCAGACTGCAGATATTAACGTAAACGGGGATTGGGTAGTTGGATTTCAACCTCCTATTACTTTTGTCCTCAGCAAGATAAGCCATTGGCTGACAGAGGCCTATTCCTGCAATATGTTGTCTGTGTGGGTTTTATTGAGGTATTCTGATTTCCTCCCACACCCCAAAATCAAGTGGATTGGATTCTTGTGCCAAAATTAAGTGGTTTGGATTCCTGTGTAAATGACCCTTGTGTATTGTTTGTCTAGGCAGCACACTATAGTCATGAGTGGAGTGAAGGATGAATGAACTTCAAAGCTTATTAAAAACAAAATACATCCAAAAGAAAAGAAGCTGCAACTGAGACAGAAATAACTACCTAAACAACTTTCTTTTTTGGGTATACATTTCATATAGTATACCTTATCTTGATAGTTACTAACATTGTTTTGCATTTGTCCGCCTAGTAGAAGGAAGTCGACAGAGTTTGGCCTGGTTCCAGAAGGTCCAGCCAAAAATATTAGGCAACAGAAGACAATGAGGCTTCAATGGAAGTGAGCAAGAGTTACAAGGCAAGCAACAAATGTGGTGTTGCGAAACATTACATGCTTTCTTGTTTTTTTTTATTTAGTTCTTATTCTTGAAATATGACAGCAAAAAAGAAATTTTCTCCACATTCGTGGTCATATCATGCCAATCTATAATATCTTTTACTGTATTTGAAGTGAAAGGATAATATAATCCTCACCAATATGAATGAGAACTAGGATTCTTAAATATGCTGGGCCCAAAGCAAAATCTGTGCCAGGCCCCCCAACTATATAAATGTGTCATTAATAGGAATAGACTCTTCGTATGGGATATCTTATGGGCCACCTAAGGCTCCAAGACCCGGTTTGACAGCACCTATAGCCCTTAAAAACAGGCTACCGCTCAGTTGCTGGAATTCCTATACATCAATACTTATTTCTATTAAAAAGAGATGTACTTTTCTGCATTAGTTAAATTTTAAATCCGATTTTACAAACAAAGCGTTGGAGACTAACTCTTCCTGTTTTTGCCCCAAGTCAATTACAAGTTGCCCATACTTCCTATGATGCCTTGTGTTCTCTCATGAAAGAGGTTAGCAACAAATCCAATGAGATTCCAAATCTACTGAGATCACGTATAGGATCTACATAGTCTAGCCTCGTAGCTTCCATGACATGATGGACCACAGAGCATGAAATAAGTAGTAGAAATCAGCAGTGAAATAGTTTTATGAAGTGTGGTCTATAAGTGTGAGCACTTAGAGTTAACAGCTCCCCTGCTGTGAAGATATGGCTAGAAAGGGTCATGTATGCACAGAACATTACATTTTTTTAACCTATTTTTATTTCATTTTTATATTTAGGTCTTAACAATTTCTTTGAATGTATTGTTTGACATGATAGTGTATACTAAAAATAAATTACTATAAGTAAACAAGTTTTTTATTCTAATTCTAGCTCTCATCTGGAATTTGGAATATGTAATTTATTGGGTTGTTTTATTTGACAGTGGTGAGAGGTGGGCCACTGCATGGCAGCTACAGATTGCGCCAATTCCATTTTCACTGGGGACCTTGTGATGATTATGGCGCTGAGCATAAGGTGGATGGAAGAGATTATCCGGCAGAGGTAAGAAGATATATAATGAAGAAATATAATTAGAGGGACAATGCACATAACAGATTGAAAATGACTGCAAAGAAGCCTGAAACTTGGTATATATCTGGTGTATACAGTCTACCTCCAGTAGTATACAGCCAGCCCAGCCTGCTCCCAGTAGTATACAGCCAGCCCAGCATGCCCCCAGTAGTATACAGCACTGCCCCCAGTAGTATACACCCACCCCAGCCTGCCCCCAGTAGAATACAGCACTGCCCAGCCTGCCCCCAGTAGTATACAGCACTGCCCAGCCTGCCCCCAGTAGTATACAGCCAGCCCAACACTAAAGAAGACGGGCGTGGAAGCCAGAAGAGGACACACGCTGACATCGGGGAGCCGCACTGCACATCGGGGCTGCCAGAGGGTGAGTTTATAAACTTTTTTTTTTAAAGTGCTGGGCTCTGTATTGACTCGTGTATAAGCCGAGGTGAGGATTTTCACCACATTTTTTGTGCTGAAAAACTCGGCTTATACACGAGTATATATGGATTTTAAACTGTATTTGCAAGGAGATGGGTAACCAGTGCAGTGATTTGCACAAACTGGAGGCATCCATGTAGCGTTTGGCCTGAAAGACAAGTCTGGCTGGTGCATTAAGAATAGATTGTAGAGGAGACAATATAATTGATTCTATCATTTTAAACATGTGTTTCAGCTTCACATTGTCCACTGGAACTCAGAAAAATATTCAAACTTTGTGGAAGCCGCTCAGAAGCCTGATGGATTAGCTGTTTTGGGAATATTTTTAAAGGTAAAAATGTCAGTCCATATTTGCAAATTTCTGTCCTTCACAACCAGATATGAAATGGTATATATAGTGCTTCTGCTTTCTTCTGTGGCTAATAGTCAGTGGCCTTTTGGTACTTCAAAGAGAAGACAGGACTGGCTTACAGAATAAATTTGATTGAAAATATATTTTTAGACCATTCTTCTCATGCATCTTCTGCTGTGAATGCAGGGAGCCAGTGTGATGTGACAGGTCATATTGTGTTGCATGTATAAGTCACTTTATTATCTGTGCTGGGAGCTGCTACATACATAGGGGCAGATTTACCAAGCAGTCTGAAAGTCAGAATATTTCCAGTTGCCCATGGCAACCAATCACAGCTCCCCTTTAAAATATTCATGAGCACTGGTGAAATGAAAGCTGAGCTGTGATTGGTTGCCATGGGCAACTGGAAATATTCTGACTTTCAGACTGCTTGATAAATCTGCCCCATAGTGTTACCTTTACAGTACAAAGAGACGCTTCTAACCATGTCCTCTAAGAACAAGTAGCAGCAATTGCACCACATTGCCATGTTATCCCCTATCTTGAGGATTACAAGCTGATTGTTGATGATCCAACTGCTGGAACCTCCACCGATCGTGAGAAAGGGACCCCTATCAATCAAAAGTACGCGGGTTCCATTTTAAAAAAATTGCGAACACAATGCTCAGATACGTCAGTACCTCTCCGAAGCGTGATGGACATACCTGAGAGCTGTGTATGACAATTCTACAACACTCTCATAGCAAGATGCTTGCTCAACCTGCCAATCAACTGATTAGTGAGAATAGACCCCCTTCTCCAGATTCTTAGGTCCAGCAGTCGGACTCTCACCAATCAATTGGTTATCCTGTGGACAGGTGATAACTTGAACACTACAAATCCTCTCCACCACTTGACTTGACTTCTAAACTCTGAGACAATGTAAGGGTTTTTGAATTTTATTGGGGCTATGTAGTACACATAGGGGCACATTTACTTACTCGGTCCGAGGAGTTCACAGATAGTTCATTGTCCGACAATCATGCACTGTGCCGCCATTCCCTAAGATCGTGCGTCCGCTATCCTGCATGTGTCGCTTCCCCGCTCAGGTCTGACGCGGTTCACCTTCTTCTTCCTGGTGCATGTAAGTTCATTGGCTTGCGACACAATTTGAATCTGAAATCCCGCGCTCAGTCCGAAAGCACCCCCCCCATTTCTGTTGCATGTTGCTAGCGCAGCTACGTCAAAATCCGAAGCGTGCAACACAATCCCATCATAAACCCCTGTTAAATACCTGTCAAAACTGCACAAATCTCAAAAACAGCAAACAAACCAACGAAAGTGCGATCCGCGACCCTTAGTAAATGTGCCCCATAGTGGTAGAGCATTATGACCAGCTTTGTAGGACGGTCCATGTTTGTTACTGTGTGGTTGGTGACACTGTGGTATTTTATTTGCACCATGTAACCTAACTATATTACCCTTTGGAAGTTGCATTTACAAATCTTTTTTTTTACCTCTTTTATGCTGCATGTTGCGGGTGTATCTTATTGTCAGGTCCATCCAATAGTCCAAATAATTTGGTTCATGTAAACCTGTTATATCGGTTTAAATACCTTGCAATGACAAACACAAATAAAAAATAACTCTGTACGATTAGCAGATATTCAAAAAAATATCTAAAATTAATATAAAGATTTTTTCTATAATAGAAAACTATAGGTTCCCATCCACAACCTCTTTCTCTCTAACGGATGTAAATAGTGTAACACCTATGTGAAATACCTGCTAGAATAACTTCTTCTTTTCTTTTAGATCGGAGAACATAATAAAAACCTAGAAAGAGTTACAAACGCCTTAGATAACATCAATTTTAAGGTACTAGTAATACTGTTCAATGCAATGAACTTTCAATTCTAAACAAAATTTACGGACAATAAATGGATTAGTTATTTGTTTGGATATTTGATTTGTCCTAACTGGAATTATGGTAAAGATTTATAAGAAATATTATTCGTTGTTCATAGCATTCATTAAAGTGCAGCTTAGTTATATATTATACATTTCAAAAATAAGAGCAGTGATGTGATTGGTTACTTGGGGCAACAATGATCACTTGTCATATAAATCATTTCATAACTCTTCCTCAGTATGCCAGTGATTTTCAGTAAGGATTGTTTCACTGTCATTATCTATCCAAAGGATAGGCGATAGGTGTCCCATGACTCTACTGATAACACAAATAGGCTTCCCGTATCCTTGTTTGAATAGAGCATCAGTCGTGCATATGGCTGCAGTATTCAAAGAAGACTATCACTGAGCACTGGAGTCTTAGTAGATCTGGACGCAATCTCCTCCAGGTTGGATCTGTTTAGACCTGGTAGAGATTTAAAGGGGTTGTCTGACTTTTTTAAAAATTCTGCAGTCAGGCTGGTGAGCGATTTTAGAAAAACCTAAAGCTGTATTTACCTCCTTCATCGCTCCTGGTGTCCGGTGCCGCCATCTCTCTGGGCCTAGCCCCTGTTTGTTCACAGGGGCATGGAAACTATGTTGGGTTCAGCTTCTGGCTGGCCAAAGTGGCCGGCCATGCCCACCCGGGACGGTGAGGGTGGGAGGGGGGCAACTGGAAGCTGAACTCAGCGCAGACAAACATGAAAACAAACAGGGGCACAGTGCGGAGAGATGGCATTGCTGGACACAGGGAGTGACAGAGGAGGTGAGTACAGCTTTGTTTTTTTTAAAACAAACAACCCCTTTAAGCTATAATTGGCAGCGGTTTTCTTGCGGCTAGCAAAGGCATGAACAGCCCTACCCACCCCGACAAGGCCAAAGTGGAGCGCCAGGCAGAAATGGCTCATAACTGGCAGGGATGGGGAGATTTCTTTGCTGGAAAATTGGCGGAGAAGGTATAGTAGATCTCCCCCACTCCGTATGTTTTTATAACCACCCTAGAATTCCTGGAAAACCCCTTTAGGTTTAAGATTCTGCAGTTAAACTGAAAAGCCCCAGAGTTTTCTATGCTAGAAAGGTGGTGTAAAATAGTTGCAGTTAGCAAGTGAGTAAAAATGAGTGAATGCTTTTATATGATTTCACTTTAGTTTCACCTTTACAGCAATTTGTTTAAAGCACATGAATGTCGAACATTTGAAGAAATAATAGGCAACTTTTAATGTATTTTGTTTAGAGGACAACTTCTTGACTTTTGTGTGTACTATGGTCCGCATGATGGTTGCATTCCCCGCGCCAAAACACAACTCACTGCGGCATTACTGTCCTGTAGCCCAATGCTGCTGTGACTACAGGACAATAGACTATGATCGGGATGGTGCTAGGATACAATGATTTCATTACAGAAAAGTAAATCTGGGAAATGAGGCTCCAACACGGATCAGATAATCTGGACCACACAGATAACTGCTCAATTTTGCCCTAATTAAATGGTAAGATGTATTAAAAAAGTTTCATTTTTGTCACAGGGTAAACAGTCTTCCTTTACAAACTTTGATCCATCATGCCTACTCCCTGACTGCAAGGAATTCTGGACTTACCCAGGATCACTTACTGTTCCCCCACTGCTAGAGACTGTTATATGGATTGTGCTAAAGGAACCAATAGAGGTCAGCTCCAGGCAGGTATGGACATTGCAGTGTTGTCATTAAATTGTGTTTTGGTTGTGTGTGTTTTGGAATACCCCAAACCCTGTGTTTGCTGATATAGTGACCTTTGTAAAACATCTTTCTTGTAAATAATTGTGGAAATATCTAGAAACTTTGCCTAAATTATAGTACATGTGAATGCAAAACACTCTGAAATATATCTCATCAGAGCCAAGAGCTCCACTTAGTTTGCTTCTCTCATGCTCTTACATTATCTCTGAGATAGCTGCTGAAATATATCTTGGATGTGAGCTCCGTGAATGAGCAGGAGGGAGGAGCTGTACAGGAGCACAAAGGTGGGGGTTGAGAGCTGAGCAGTCTGCAGCACAGACAAGACACATGTTGCTTTTTGAAAAGCAGCCAAACCAAAGCTCAACTCTGGGTCTATACAGAGGATTCTGTCAGGGTGCTAGGTTGATTAAAACACACAATTTTATTGTAATGCATATGCTTAGAGAATGCAGAAAGGCAGATGTGCAATGCAGGTGATGGGCTTTTGCAACATGTCTTTAGTGACTGCCTGCATATCCTTTCCCCAAAACCCAGATAGGCCCACCCAAATGTCCCCTTTAACTCAGCCAGAAAAGACCACAGACACGTTTTAACCTTAAACTTAGTGGTATGACGACTAGAGAGTCGGCCACAGCTTTATTTAACTTATAACATGTAACTCCAACTCGTAGAGTAGCATGGTCAAATATAACAAATAAACCCGGGCACCTGTGAGCCCGCCTTTCAGAGGGCATGTAGGTCACAAACCCGATATAAAAACCGCCACGGAGGATGACATGTACCCCTTACATGTCACTCCGACCCCCCAAAAACAACTGAAAAGCCCTATCAATACCATCCTGCAAATCCGATAGGAAAATATCCAAACCTATATCAGACAAATGGACCCCATCAGGTAGCAGCAGGCCCCTGTTATCCCCCTCCAACTCTCGATGCCTGACCACAACACCGCCTCTTTCGGTAACAAAACGAGATACTCTGGTGTTCAGAAGTCGCCTCTCTCACTCGATGGCGGCCACATCCCTGGCGCCTTCCCATACTGCACGAGGGAGAATTTCAGACCATACCAAAATGAATCGAGAGAAGAATGAGGAGAAACGCTCTAAACAGACTGAATAAGGGCTATCAGTTCTCCAAAATGCACAAAACATAAATCGTTACCCCCCAAACGTAAAACCAAGATGGAAGGAGCTTCGGCGTAGCGGCTGATGTCCACGAGTTCTGGTAGGGCCTGCAGCCATCGCAGGCCTCGAATTCCCCGCCAGTGGACATCCGCATTGTAGAAACCCATTGATCTGCCACCAGGTCGTATCATGGCTCTTTGCTCGACCCAATAGACGTGAGAATGCCCCAGGATCCACACGTTCGGATGTGAATCTATAATGAAAAAACAATTAATTAAGAACCAGATCGGGGCGTATATAACCTGCAAAGCAATCAGAACGCCAGCGCCCTATCCTCTGCACGTCAGCATCTGACAGGCCTAACTCACTGGCAGTAGTCGCAGCGCCAATACAAAAAGAGTGAGTACCGAACTCACCCGATGGAAGGCCTACTTCCTCAAGCACCCTTTTAAATACGGATGTAAATTGGAAACAAGTCAGAGGCGAACTATCAGCATGTGAGAAAAACTGGGTACCCCAACCCTAACCTCCATAAATTCCGTTGCAGCGGCCACCGAGTGAACTTACCTGACGCAGCGCTACCCAACAGCCCTTACCAAACACATCCATCTTGGAATGACAAATCCGAAACCTCAATCCTCCTGCCGAAACTGACACATCCTCAAAAAGCAGACCCCCAGGACGCGCTGCGCTAGGTGATACTAACTCCGACACTCTCAATGCCCCGAGGAAAGCAAAAACAAAAGCGGCCCGAAACAAAAGAACCTCAAAGGAATCCTTACACACTGCATATAATCAAGGCAAAAGGCGCCATAGAATTGAGAACGAGACAGGACGACGTGCCTCCCGCCGCACGGAGCCCTTTTCCAACCCTTCAACACCAGCCAGATGAAAAACACTGCGTTACATCAGACCATCCGTAAAGCTCGAAGAAGAAGGAAACACCTGCCAACCACCATTGTGCCCCTACACCCGATACCCCTTGGGCCCACAAACCTTCCAAGAACTTCAGGGTAATTTCAAGCCTCGGCCCTGAAACTGAATTCCAACTCCTCCCACCCGCTGCAGCACACCACTCGCCCCAAGCTTTACCATGAGCATTCCATGTAGATGGTGCGACTGATGATTTGTGCAGCGGGAGAAGCTGGCTTCCAGGGTTGACCATGGGGAGCCTGGGTATGGGGTTCCCTCCGCGTCCGCCAAAGGACATAGCCTCCGAAAAACCTAAAAACAAGCCTGCGCAACAAACAGAGAACCGGAGGGGAAGAAGAGGAAAGGCAGTTAACTACATGCACCACGCTCATGTTATCAGTCCAGAAGATTATGGATTTGTTGGACATGGCCGAATCCCACAATTCCACTGCTACTACTATTGGGAATAACTCTAAAAGTGCCAAATTCCCACACCAACCCCCCACTCGCCAGCACTCGGGCCAGGGCTCGGGACACCAGACAGAGCCAAAAAGCACACCAAAACCCAAACTTTTAGACGCATCAGAGAAAAGGTGCAAATCAGGGCTAGAAACGGCAGGCTCCCGCCAACAAGTCCTCCCATTATAAGAGGACAAAAACAGATCCCAAACCCGCTGGTCATCTATTATGTTACGTGTAATCCCGGATGGGGACCTGACCCTGACGGTAGCCAAGGAAAGGCGGCACGAGATCCGACCCATGGGCATAATCCGGCACGCAAAAACCAAGAGACCCAGCAAGGACTGCACCTCACGCAGCGTCACTTTTGATGCTGCTATACAAGCTGCAAGCGCTAAATGAAATTTTAGCAATTTTTTCTCAGGCAGCCGAAATATCATAGCTAATGAATCGATTTCAATGCCTAGAAAAGATAACACGGCACATGGGCCAACCGTTTTTTCAGCTCATAGAGGCACCCCAAAGCGCTGTGCCAAATCCTGGAAAGAAGTCAGGAGGAAAGAGCAATGAGAAGAATCATGCGGACCAACAAAAATCGTCCAAATAATGAGTAACCAGTCTGGAGGAAGTGAAAAAGCGTAGGGACCACTCCAAAAATGTGCCAAACTATCAAAGTAATAGCATGAAATGGAGCAGCCCATAGGCAAGAAGATGTCGTAATAAAAACACTCCTCCAGGTGGCAGCCCAAAAGATGGAAACAATCTTCATGAACTGGTAACAATCTGAATGCGGACTAGATATCAAACTTTGCCAGGAGGGCGCCTGGGCCCGCGGCATGCACTAACTCAACGGCCCAGTCGAAGGAAACATGAGAAACTGACACTAAGTCCTTATGTATGCCATCATTAACAGACGAGCCGATGGGATAGGACAGGTGATGAATCAAACGGAATTTGCCCGGCTCCTTCGTGGGGACCACCCCTAAATGGGAAATCCGCAAGTTAGAAAGGGGCAAAACCCGGAAGGGGCCCGCCATCCTACCCAGCTCTACCTCTTTGGACACCTTACTCCTGGACCAACTTCAGATTATGTGAAAAAACGGGTAAACTACTAGGCTTGAAAGGGACGAAGAAACCAAAAGTGAAACCCGTCCTAAGCCGGGCGGCTTCCGCTTTCTTGGGATAACGGTTTAGCCAGGGGAGCATCTCTAGCACGCAAACTGGGGTCCTCCTGGCGACCACCACCTTGGGGGAGGGCGGTAGCAGGGCAGGAACAGCGGATGGCAGAATGGAGCACTCCGCCGGAACTTACAGGACCCGTAGAAGCGACAGTGTCCGTCTTTGAACATAAAACACGTTCCCGACCTGCGAGCCGCCCCCACCCCCTGGGAGGCTGATGGGACCGTGGACGAGGAGGCGGTCAGAAAGGGCTTCTGAGCAGTCATTAAGCGCAATCAGGGATCAGTTGCTTTTGGGTCCCAGCCGATCTCAGGATTTATAGCAATACGCCTCCTGAACTCCTCAACATAACGCCACCATGCAGCACCCCCGTGGGTGCGAAAGGCATAGAAAATGGTATCTAAATAAACAAAACAGTTTTCTGGCATTTTTTGAGTTAACACACAGCCTAACACTAAAAAGGCTTGGAGCCAATCATGAAAGGTCTTGGAGACTTTTGGCTTCCGTTCCACACCGCGCTCGTAACGGCGCTCCTTGTCGACCGTCACCATGTCCACGGAAACTAGAGACCAAATTGTGACATAATCGTTTCGTACAATACGGTCCCTGGTATCCTCAGAAAGGTGAGAACCAAGAGGTAAAACCCCACAGAAATAAGTATCCCTGAAAACAGGAACAGAAGGGGTAAATGTGGAAGTGGAGTCCTCTGCCGTGGTTTTACCTGATGGGGCCAGCGTAGCGGGAGCCGCAGGCGCCGATCCCAGCAGGGAACGAATTGAAGCTACAAGAGCAGAATCAGTCACTCCCCCCCCCCCCAAGCCGGCGGACTCACCGACAGCCGGAGATGACGGGATCGCGTCTGGGTTCCCTGCAGGTGCAACCGGAGCCGGCGTGGCAGGAGAAGGCGTTGGTGGAACCAACTACTGATTGGGCCTGGACGTCTCCCAAGTGGATCGCGACTGCGACGATGACGCCGTGGCGATGGACTCCTAGAGGAATCAGAGCTTCGTCCCCGGGATGATCTAGACGAGAACGAGGGAGACGTAGGGCTCCGGCTGCGCGATCGGTGCCTTTTCCCTCGGGTTGACCAGGATGCAGACTGGCGCCCGGAGGATGTCCTGCGATAACTGGCCCTTGAGTGGGCGGACGGCGAACGTCTGGCGGCTACGGGGACAATGTAACCCGGACCCAAACCCCCGGACAGCATTGGGGTGACTAGCGGGGGCGGGACCACAAGGGGTGCCAGCGCCCAGCGGAGCAAGGTCAGCACCCAGTAAGTCCTCGTCGGAATTAATTTGACCTAGGGAAGGCATAGAAGGGGAATTAACAGCCATAGGTGGGAGCCGGGTGAGTGGTGTTGTCATTACCGCACTCCCACCACTAGATGGCGCCAGAGTACTGAGGGATGTCTGGACGGGAGGGGAAACCTCACTGACCGAGGTGAGTACATCTACTCGGCCTGTCAATTCTACTGAACGGGAGGCAGAGCGACAGCCCGGCTGCTCCCGACAGTAGCACTAGCTAGGGGCTGCAGGTGCCGGACCGAGGAGGAGGAGGCCGGCATCGGCGTGGGCGGGATGCAGCCCGGGGAAGCTGCTCTCACCACAGCCATGATTGCAGGCTGGGCCAGAGCAGCACCAGCCCCCGAGCCTGACGGGGGAGGGGTGACAGGGATATTATGCACGGCCGCCTGCGCTGATGGAGACAAGCGCTGAGGCGGCCGTGATTGCCTACCCGAACGACGAACCCCACTGGATGCCGGGGGAGCAGCATTTGCCGGGAGGCCAGAGGCCTAAGCTTCAGCCAGCAGTGAGGCCAGCCATCCAGATCCCTCTTCCCTGATGCGACGGCGTATGGCATCATCAGAAGCCATGGTGATGTACACACTCCAGAAGATCCGCAGGAAAGAGGGTGAGCTCAGGCTTGCAGCCTGCTTTATCACTTTTGCCCACCCCTAGATACCACCCACACCTGTAGCCCACCCCCCAGTCACGTAGCCCATGTACCCGGGGGATAAACAACTTTTCTTAAAGGGGCCATGCTGCACCTGCTAAAACCCTTGCTAAATTTTCACGCCTAAACCTGCAGGCAGTCATTAGCCCCACGGCTAAGCGCCTGCGGGCTATCAAAAAAATTAGGTCCCTGGTGACAGGTTCCCTTTAAAGCGAATTTTACATATACCGTATATACTCGTGTATAAGCCGAGTTTTTCAGCACAAAAAATGTGCTGAAAAACGTCCCCTCGGCTTATACACGAGTCACAAGTTAAAACACAACACTTAAAAAATACTTTAAAAAATACTAAACTTATATACTCACCCTCCGGTGGCCCCGATCTGCTCCCCCGATGTCCACGCGGGTCCTCTTCTGGACCCGCCTGACCCGCCTGTCCGCGCCTGTCTTCCGCCCTCTGTACATCGCGCTGGGCGCCGCCATTGCTCTCTCCCAGCGCGATGTACAGCAGACGGGTGCGGAAGCCAGAAGACAAGCCGGGCGGACATCGGGGGAGCAGCGCTGCAGATGGAGGCCACCGGAGGGTGAGTATATAAGTTTATTATTTTTTTTAATGCTGGGCTGGGCTGTATACTACTCGGGGCAGGCTGGGCAGTGCTGTATACTACGGGGGCAAGCTGGGCAGTGCTGTATACTATTGGGGGCAGGCTGGGCAGTGCTGTATACTACTGGGGGCAAGCTGGGCAGTGCTGTATACTACTGGGGGCAGGCTGGGCAGTGCTGTATACTACTGGGGGCAGGCTGGGCAGTGCTGTATACTACTGGGGGCAGGCTGGGCAGTGCTGTATACTACTGGGGGCAGGCTTGGCAGTGCTGTATACTACTGGGGGCAGGCTGGGCAGTGCTGTATACTACTGGGGGCAGGCTGGGCAGTGCTGTATACTACTGGGGGCAGGCTGTGCAGTGCCGTATACTACCGGCAGCAGGCTGTGCAGTGCCGTATACTAACGGGGGCAGGCTGGGCAGTGCTGTATACTACTGGGGGCAGGCTGGGCAGTGCTGTATACTACCGGAGGCAGGCTGTGCAGTGCCGTATACTAACGGGGGCAAGTTGGCAGTGCTGTATACTACTGGGGGCAAGCTGGGCAGTGCTGTATATTACTGGGGGCAGGCTGGGCAGTGCTGTATACTACTGGAGGCAAGCTGGGCAGTGCTGTATACTACTGGGGGCAAGCTGTATACTACTGGGGACAGGCTGTATACTACTGGGGCAGGCTGGGCAGTGCTGTATACTACTGGGGGCAGGCTGGGCAGTGCTGTATACTACTGGGGGCAGGCTGGGCAGTGCTGTATACTACTGGGGGCAGGCTGGGCAGTGCTGTATACTACTGGGGGCAGGCTGTATACTACTGGGGGCAGGCTGTATACTACTGGGGGCAGGCTGTATACTACTGGGGTCAGGCTGTATACTACTGGGGCAGGCTGTATACTACTGGGGACAGGCTGTATACTACTGGGACAGGCTGTATACTACTGGGGCAGGCTGTATACTACTGGGGCAGGCTGTATACTACTGGGGACAGGCTGTATAGTACTGGGGGCAGGCTGGGCAGTGCTGTATACTACTGGGGGCAGGCTGTATACTACTGGGGACAGGCTGTATACTACTGGGGACAGGCTGTATACTACTGTGGGCAGGCTGGGATGGCTGTATACTACTGGGGGCAGGCTGGGCTGGCTGTATACTACTGGGGGCAAGCTGTATACTATAGGGGGCTGGCTGGCTATATACTTGGGGGGGGGGGTCTGTGACCAATCCATTTCCCACCCTCGGCTTATACTCGAGTCAATAGGTTTTCCCAGTTTTTGGTGGTAAAATTAGGGGTCTCGGCTTATACTCGGGTCGGCTTATACTCGAGTATATACGGTAATAAAATTCATGAAAATTATTGTTTTTCAGTTATCTCGGTTCCGCAGCCTATTCTCCACCACTGAAACCGATGAAATTGAGCCATGCTGCATGAAAAATAATCATCGCCCCATCCAGCCCCTAAAAGGGAGGACAGTAAGATCATCGTTCTCATAGAGGAGCTGTATTGTAAAGAGACAACGCCATGGGAATGACATTACGCACTGACATGCAGGACAGTCGTATAACATGTGTAATATTATGTACAGTTGGTTTAAATAACATTGTGAATTAATAAATGTATATATTGAAATCTAATACTTTTTATCGAATGTAATTGTGTGTTTTTATTGCCATGTTATATATCCTATTGACTTCTAGTTTGATGCTCTGTTTCATGTAACACGCTGTGTACACATCCTCCTTAAAGAGGAACACTCTTCTCCTTCAAAAAATGCTAAATAATTACATTTTCCATTACATAACCATTGTAAAATTCAACTTTATCTCCTAAATGTAAATATTTGAATAAATTTACAACTGGGAGGGTGTATGTATACAGTTATGTAATCAGCACTGAATAATTTTGTCAGGAAGTCCCCTCGCACGAAAACGTGTGCTCACCCGAGTGCTGGAGGGAGGAGGGAAGAGCGCTCCTCACAACTCTCCTCTCCATAGAAAGCCGAGAGGCCGGTATGCTCACGGTGTGCTCACTGCAACATGCTATAGACCTCTATGGATGCAGTGCCAGGGAGGAGATTTAGCCTTTAAAGGGGGCTATGTTGACATTTTTTATTGTAATTTTCAATAGACTAAAGTTTATTTACCCAAATTTCCTACCTATTCCCACGCTCCCTTGTTGCTTTCTCTCCAAAATCCATCTGAATTTGGTTCTGACACTCAACTCCCTTTGTCCCCTCATGCAGGAGCCTTAGCTACAAGCTCTATCAGTTCCCGTTGTTCCTCTTGTCCGGCAACGCCCCTCTATCTCACAGCAGACAGCTCAGCCTGATACAGGAGGTCTTGCTGCTCACCACCCATGGCCATGATCCTTCCCTTCCCATGTCACAGCAGACATCTCATTCTCATATAGCAATTCCTACTACTCACCTCCCATAGCCATGCACACTCCCCCTTTTTGTGTAGCACTCACTCACTGCTCAGTCTTTCCTCTCCCATGTCTATTGGCATGGTAGCTATGCATTGAAAATGGAGAAGGGAGCGGAAGCAGAGCTGGAGCTATGCTTTCATATGTGAGATACAAAGAGACAGAATATAACATTCTCCACTACTAGGGTACACCCGCAGCCAAACACTGAATGAAGAAGAAGCTACGATTTGGAAATAATGAATGTATGTATAGAACAGCTGAGTACAAAAAAAACAGCTGAGTGCATCTTATTTTACTATAGGAACTTAGTACCGTGCATGCTTATGATTTCTCTTACACAAAGGTGTCATTGCTGTCCGTGGATAGTCCTGCTCTGAATCAGTCAACTGGTGGGGAAGGGATTCTTTTAGCAAACGTGATATTTCTAATAATATTTTTGAATACTTTATACACTATCATCCTGTTATCTATCTATCCATGTATCTAGTCTGTGTATACGATGTACATTTATTTTTCTGTAAGTAAAGACTGTGCTATAAGCTAATCTCTAATAAAAAGTGTTTCTTGCTGTGATCTCCAGATCCATCTGTTTTCATTGGCAGCGTGCTAAATACTTTTAGTGTTTATAGTGTTTAGGAATGATATTTTCTTCTAATCATAGGGGGGCTGGGAACTTCAGCTCTGCTGTTGTGTAAAAATAAAAATAAAAATTCTGTATTTTAGTAATTTATTGGATTTATTGGATTTGATCAAAAACTGGCACGAGTCACCTAATGTAAAGATGAATTTATTGGATCTTCCTTAGAAATCAGACAGATACTTTTATTTTTTTTATAACTTTCCTTATATCTAAGGGTTTGTCCTGGAAAACATCACTGTGTCTGCTCTGCAGTAGGTGAGACCAATCTAAGTAATGATGTTCTGGATTGTGCCACAATGGCGCCATCTTTACGAGAAAGAAGCCCTGATTTCTCTGCCCTTCAGTGGTTGAGTTGGCCGATGGTTATCCAGGATTTGGGTCTCTTTTTCTCCATCGGTTGATGACAGGAGACTACGGAATTGGTTCAACTGCAAAGCAAAAGTAAATGAACGCATTAGTAATGTATTATGTGTGGTTAAAGTAATACTGGGCAGGAAAGATGTCACTTTTTGAAAACTTTAAAGACTAAAGATAACTGTAAGTAGATTTTTTTTGCCCATTGTTTCAAAAGTGAAATATTTTTGCGAAACAACGAATGACCAGGCAGTTCACTTCCTTTGTTACCTGGTCAGGGCTGGCACTTATTGGCTCTTTGAAGATAACCCAAGTGACGCATTCATTCAGCGGTGGGTGAGTCAAGGATCCAATGTAACTCCAGTAATCTTTCGATGCAGGAAGCAAGACAGATGGATCAAAGTTGGTAAAAGCTGCTTTTTTACCCTAAGAAGTGATAAAATATAGAAAAATTAAAGATATTAGTCCATTTGAAGAAAACATAAAAGATTGTATTTATAATATATCTTCATTATAAAAAAAAACTTCCTTTGATTAATGATAACTAAATAGATTTTTTTGTATTTCTAGTATGTGTCGAACTGACTCTGAACACACGCGTTAGTTCTAAGTCTAGAAGACAAACTGTGGCTTAATGATGGAGGAAGGGGCATGGATAGAGGACAGGGCATTGTTCAGCTAAAATTGTGTTGCATGAAAGCCAGTGCATCTGCAACAAAATCCCAGAGTAGACATTTGCTATATAACTGTGCAAGCCCTGTAATCCCCAAAAAAGGCACACAGCTCTGCGACAAACAAATGAGCCCCGATGTGTTTGGGGTACTATTTGTTTACAAGTGATAATGTTGGCAGTAGACTCTCTTCAACTAAAGTAAGCCAAAAACAATACATTTGTAGCAGTTTAATAGAAAACAGCATAATAGTCATCTGCTATTGTTACTAGAGATGAGCGAGCACTAAAATGCTCGGGTACTCGTTATTCGAGACGAACTTTTCCCGATGCTCGAGTGCTCGTTTCGAGTAACGAGCCCCATTGAAGTCAATGGGAGACTCGAGCATTTTTCAAGGGGACCAAGGCTCTGCACAGGGAAGCTTGGCCAAACACCTGGGAACCTCAGAAAAGGATGGAAACACCACGGAAATGGACAGGAAACAGCAGGGGCAGCATGCATGGATGCCTCTGAGGCTGCTTAATCGCACCATTATGCCAAAATTATGGGCAACAGCATGGCCATGACAGAGTGACAGAATGAAGCTAGATAGCATCTAAAACATCCAATAATTGACCCTGACACTATAGGGGACGGCATGCAGAGGCAGCGGCAGCAGCGGAAGGCTAGAGAGTGGCATGGCGACATACCCTAAATGGACTCAGGCTTCAAACCAATGGGTAGCAGAGAGGAACCAAAGAAGGTGAGCAAGAAGCGCTCAAATAATATTGGTACATGATAAAAGTTTGCCAGTATATTTTGTGGATTACACAGCAGGGTGGCGACAAAGTTAACATGGAAGCCATGAAAACAATCCAAAATTCTGCCTGACACAGCTCGTTTGATAAGGGGACGATGTATGGAGGCAGTGAACTAGTAGTAGATTAAAGGTACTGCAGTTAAAACTATGTTAGTTGGTTCTTGGCATGGAGCTGGCGCTCCGCTGCCAGGCGAGCTTTCGCCAATCCAAGCCCCTGTCTCTAGGCTACTCCCCAAACAGCACTTCTAAGAACCTTTCGGATAAGATCAAGTGTAGTAGCGTTCTTATAAGTTTGGGATATGGCGGGTGAGGGGAATGTAAACATCTGCGCAAGAAGCGCTGAAATAATATCCGTAAATGAAAAAAGTTTTCCAGTATATTTTGTGGCTTACACAGCAGGGTGGCGACAAAGTTAACAAGTTTGATGTGGAATGCCCTGCAATAGCTCTTGGGCGGTGTGCCTTTTATCACCTAGGCTCAGCAGTTTGAGCACCGCCTGCTGTCGCTTAGCAACGGCACTGCTGCTGTGCCTAGAGCTACCGACTGATGGCGCCATGCCCACGGATGGTAATTCGGAGGAGGAGGAGGTGGAGGAGGGGTGGGAGGATTTGGAGGTATAGTAGGCCTTTGAGACCTGGACCGAGGTAGGCCCCGCAATCCTCTGCGTCGGCAGTATATGACCAGCCCCAGGGTCAGACTCCATCCCAGCCTGCACCAAGTTAAGTGTAGTAGCGTTCTTATAAGTTTGGGATATGGCGGGTGAGGGGAATGTAAACAGATGCGCAAGAAGCGCATGATGCGCATGGAGCTGGCGCTCCGCTGCTAGGCGAGCTTTCGCCAATCCAAGCCCCTGTCTCTAGGCTACTCCCCAAACAGCACTTCTAAGAACCTTTTGTATAAGATCAAGTGTAGTAGCGTTCTTATAAGTTTAGGATATGGCGGGTGAGGGGAATGTAAACAGATGCGCAAGAAGCGCTGAAATAATATCCGTAAATGGTAAAAGTTTGCCAGTGTATTTTGTGGACAACACAGCAGGGTGGCGACAAAGTTAACAACTTTGATGTGGAATCCATGAAAACAACCCAAATTTCGGCCTGACAAACCTCGTTTGATAAAGGGACGATGTATGGAGGCAGCTATATGGACGACTTTTGGAGGTAGCAATGGAGACAACGTGTGGAGGCTGCTATGGAGACAATTCAATTTGGATAGTGCCTGTATGTGGCAGTCCAAAAAATTTTTCAAACCAGAGGAGCAGGTAGGTGGCCCTCCAGAAAAATGGAATAGATTGAGTGCCTGTATGTGGCAGTCCCAAAAAATTGTTTAAAACAGAGGACCGGAAAGGTGGCCCTCCAGAAAAATTGAATAGATTGAGTGCCTGTATGTGGCACTCCCAAAAATTGTTTAAAACAGAGGACCGTGTCGGTGGCCCTCCAGAAAAATTAAATGCATAAAGTACTATACCTAGAGCCAGTGGGCCCTGTCAAAAAACAGCCAGTTTCCTCTGCTTTACTGTAGAAAGAGGAGGAGAAGGAGGAAAATGAGGAGGAGGAGGAGTGGATAAATTATTCAGGTTGAGCTTCCTTCACCTGCTGGAGATTTGAAATTAGGAGAAATCCATGCTTTATTCATCTTGATAAGCGTCAGCCTGTCAGCGCTGTCAGTCGACAGGCGTGTACGCTTATCGGTGATGATGCCACCAGCTGCACTGAAAACCCGCTCTGACAAGACGCTAGCGGCAGGGCAGGCAAGAACCTCCAAGGCGTAGAGCGCCAGTTCGTGCCACATGTCCAGCTTTGAAACCCAGTAGTTGTAGGGAGCTGTGTGATCATTTAGGACGATGGTATGGTCAGCTACGTACTCCCTCACCATCTTTCTGTAAAGATCAGCCCTACTCTGCCGAGACTGGGGACAGGTGACAGTGTCTTGCTGGGGTGACATAAAGCTGGCAAAAGCCTTGTAAAGCGTACCCTTGCCAGTGCTGGACAAGCTGCCTGCTCGCCTACTCTCCCTCGCTACTTGTCCCGCAGAACTACGCACTCTGCCGCTAGCGCTGTCAGAAGGGAAATACTGTTTCAGCTTGTGCACCAGGGCCTGCTGGTATTCATGCATTCTCACACTCCTTTCCTCTCCAGGGATGAGAGTGGAAAGATTTTGCTTGTACCGTGGGTCCAGGAGAGTGAACACCCAGTAATCGGTGCTGGAATAAATTCTTTGAACGCGAGGGTCACGGGATAGGCAGCCTAGCATGAAATCTGCCATATGCGCCAGAGTACCAACGCGTAAGAATTCACTCCCCTCACTGGCCTGACTGTCCATTTCCTCCTCCTCCAACTCCTCCAACTCCTCTTCTTCTGCCCATACACGCTCAACAGTGTAGGACTCAACAATGGTCCCCTCTTGTGTCTCGCCAACATTCTCCTCCTCTTCCTCCTCATCCTCCTCCACCTCCACCTCCTCCGATATGCGCTGAGAAACAGACCTAAGGGTGCTTTGGCTATCAACAAGGGAATCTTCTTCCCCTGTCTCTTGTGAGGAGCGCAAAGCTTCCGACTTCATGCTGACCAGAGAGTTTTTCAACAGGCCAAGCAGCGGGATGGTGAGGCTGATGATGGCGGCATCGCCATTGACCATCTGTGTTGACTCCTCAAAGTTACTCAGCACCTGACAGATATCAGACATCCACGTCCACTCCTCATTGTAGACTTGAGGAAGCTGACTGACCTGACTACCAGTTCTGGTGGAAGTTGACATCTGGCAGTCTACAATCGCTCGGCGCTGCTGGTAAACTCTGGATAACATGGTCAGTGTTGAATTCCACCTCGTGGGCACGTCGCACAACAGTCGGTGAGCGGGCAGTTGGAGGCGGCGCTGCGCTGCCCTGAGAGTGGCAGCATCTGTGCTGGACTTCCTGAAATGCGCACAGATGCGGCGCACCTTTGTGAGCAAATCAGACAGATTGGGGTATGTCTTGAGGAAACGCTGAACTATCAGATTTAACACATGGGCCAGGCATGGCACATGTGTCAGTCTGCCGAGTTGCAGAGCCGCCACCAGGTTACGGCCGTTGTCACACACAACCATGCCTGGCTTCAGGTTCAGCGGTGCCAGCCACAGATCAGTCTGCGCCGTGATGCCCTGTAATAGTTCTTGGGCGGTGTGCCTTTTATCGCCTAGGCTCAGCAGTTTGAGCACCGCCTGCTGTCGCTTAGCGACGGCACTGCTGCTGTGCCTAGAGCTAGCGACTGATGGCGCCATGCCCACGGATGGTCGTTCGGAGGAGGAGGTGGAGGAGGGGTGGGAGGAGGAGGAGGCATAGTAGGCCTCAAACACCTGGACCGAGGTAGGCCCCGCAATCCTCGGCGTCGGCAGTATATGACCAGCCGCAGGGTCACACTCGGTCCCAGCCTCCACCAAGTTAACCCAATGTGCCGTCAGAGATAAATAGTGGCCCTGCCCGGCAGCACTCGTCCACGTGTCCGTGGTCAGGTGGACCTTGTCAGAAACGGCGTTGGTCAGGGCACGGATTATGTTGTCTGACACGTGCTGGTGCAGGGCTGGGACGGCACATCGGGAAAAGTAGTGGCGGCTGGGGACCGAATACCGAGGGGCGGCCGCCGCCATGAGGCTGCGAAAGGCCTCGGTCTCTACTAGCCTATAGGGCAGCATCTCCAGGCTTAGCAATCTGGAGATGTGCACATTAAGGGCTTGGGCGTGCGGGTGGGTTGCACTATATTTGCGTTTCCGCTCCAGCGTCTGGGGTATGGAGAGCTGAACGCTGGTGGATGCTGTGGAGGATCGTGGAGGTGACGATGGGGTTTTTGTGGCAGGGTCCTGGGCAGGGGGCTGACTATCAGCTGACACAGGGGAAGGAGCAGTGGTGTGCACGGCCGGAGGTGAACGCGCTTGTTGCCACTGAGTGGGGTGTTTAGCATTCATATGCCTGCGCATACTGGTGGTAGTTAAGCTAGTAGTGGTGGAACCCCTGCTGATCCTGGTTTGGCAAATGTGGCACACCACAGTCCGTCGGTCATCCGGTGTTTCCTTAAAGAACCTCCAGACTTCTGAAAATCTAGCCCTCGCCGCAGGAGCCCTCGCCACGGGAGCTTCACTAGTTGACACATTTGGCGCTGATGCACCAGCTCTGGCCCTGCCTCTCCGTCTGGCCCCACCACTGCCTCTTCCAACCTGTTCTGGTCGAGGACTCTCCTCCGTCTCAGAAGCACTGTGTTCACCCGGCCTCTCAACCCAGCTTGGGTCTGTCACCTCATCATCCTCCGATCCCTCAGTCTGCTCCCCCCTCGGACTTCCTGCCCTGACAACAACTTCCCCACTGTCTGACAACCGTGTCTCCTCATCGTCGGACACCTCTTTACACACTTCTTCCACTACGTCAACAAGGTCATCATCACCCACAGACTGCGACTGGTGGAAAACCTGGGCATCGGAAAATTGCTCATCAGCAACCGGACAAGTGGTTTGTGACTGTGGGAAGGGTCCAGAAAACAGTTCCTCAGAGTATGCCGGTTCAAATGGCAAATTTTGCTGGGAGGGGGCAGACTGGGGGGGAGGAGGCTGAGGTGCAGGAGCTGGAGGAGTGCCGATTTCGGTGACATGGGTGGACTGCGTGGAAGACTGACTGGTGGACAAATTGCTCGAAGCATTGTCGGCAATCCACGACATCACCTGTTCGCACTGTTCTGGCCTCAACAGTGCTCTACCACGATTCCCAGTAACTTCAGACATGAACCTAGGGAGTGTAGCTCTGCGGCGTTCCCCTGCTCCCTCATAAGCAGGTGGTGTCTCACCCCGCCCAGGACCACGGCCTCTGACCCCTGCAGTAGTTGGACGCCCACGTCCCCGCCCTCGTCCTCTACCCCTAGCCCTCGGGTTAAACATTTTGAAAATGAGAGTTATAACTTGTATTTTTTTTTAACTTTTTTTTGTTTTTTTGTTTTTTTTTTGTGTTTTTTAGTTTTTAAAACCAAACGATGCTATCCTATTGCTATGGCTATTTTCTAGCCAAGTATTACAGCACACTACTATGCCAGATGAGATGACGCTGAGTTATGAAAAAAATAAACGTAAAATAAAAAAGGAAATGGCAGACTGTGCCTAATTGAAATACAACCCCGGGCCCTAATAAATTTTCCCACTTCGGTCTTTGCGATGGATATGTGCGTCACTAAAACACAGTGGTCGCAAGTCTGACTCCAAATTGCTCCCAATTTGATAGTAGATGCACTGCAGCAAGTACAGCCACCAGCAGATCAACCAGAAATCAAATATATATAACGCTACTGTAGGCGTAATTAAGACGTTTGTATTCTCCTATGGCTATTTTCTAGCCAAGTATTACAGCACACTACTATGCCAGATGAGATGACGCTGAGTTATGAAAAAAATAAACGTAAAATAAAAAGAAACTGGCAGACTGTGCCTAATTGAAATACAACCCCGGGCCCTAATAAATTTTCCCACTTCGGTCTTTGCGATGGATATGTGCGTCACTAAAACACAGTGGTCGCAAGTCTGACTCCAAATTGCTCCCAATTTGATAGTAGATGCACTGCAGCAAGTGTTAGGATAGGGTACACACAAGACAGGGGAAGGTGAGCCCTGAGCTTACCCCAACCTCTGTCCCTTCCTATAGCCCCCCCACGCTAAACCGTGGGGCGACTACTTGAAGACTCGGAATATACTGAGTAAGTGTGGATAAGGGCAAACACAAACAGACTGACAAACATAGAACATGAAAGAATAGTAAACAAGCCGGAGTCACAACTAGAGGGAACGTCAAAGGCAGAATCAGTAAGCAAGAGTCAAAGTCCAAAAACTAGCCGAGTTAACAACAATATAGATACAGATACTGAGCAATACAAACGAGCAGCAACCAGGGAGAAAGGGATTTTCAAACACTGGCACTGGGAACTAGTGAAGCTGCAATTTATGCAGCCAGAACTCCACCTCCAGAATCTGATAGGAGCTGGACAGTACCTGGGAATTAACCCCTCACGGTGCAGAATAACCAGGCACCCAGCAGAGGTTCAAAGTCCCAGCCCCTCCTAGACAGCGCGAGATCTTAGCAGCCGCTGCCCAGGACGAGAGGTGGAGTTTGCGCGGATACGCGCCGGGGTACGGAGAACGCTGCTGGCACCACCAGAAGAACCAGAAGTCCCAGCAATCTCCCTAGCGAACCTGACAGTACCCCCCCCCTGACGGGGGGCCTTCGGACCCCTAGATCTTAAAGATGGCTTCTGAGGGTTGGCCTGATGAAACAACCTGAGCAACCGTGGAGCATGAACATCTCTAGCCGGAACCCAAGACCTATCCTCAGGACCAAAACCCTTCCAATGGACCAGGTACTGCAGGGAGTTACCTACCCATCTGGAATTCACCACTTTTTCCACTTCAAATTCCAGATTCCCCTCCACAATAGATGGAGAAGGAGGGTCAGGAAGAGGCAACACAGGCTCCACATAGCGCTTAAGAAGACTTTTATGGAAGGTGTTATGAACCCGCCACCCCGCTGGAAGTGTAATCTTAAAGGAAACCGGGTTAACCATATGAGTGACAACAAACGGACCCACAAACCTGGGCGCAAACTTCAAAGAGGGGACCTTCAATTTAAGGTTTTTCGTGGATAACCACACTTTATCCCCCACCACAAACGTACCAGAGTTAGTGAGCCTTCTTTCAGTCTGTTGGACCATAGAATCTTGTGCCCTCCGAATACTCTCCCGAACTTGTGACCAGAGCGAGCGTAACTTGGATGCAATAGCTTCCGCTCGAGGAATGTTAGAGACAGGCACAGATGAAAAAGAGAAACGAGGATGAAAACCATAATTGCAGAAAAACGGAGATACCTGTGTGGACGAACTACAGTGGTTATTAATAGCAAATTCTGCCAACGGAAGGAATTTCACCCACTGGTCCTGACTGTCCGAGACAAAGAGTCGCAGATATTGAATCATCTCCTGATTCATTCTCTCGGACTGACCATTAGACTCAGGATGAAACGCAGAGGAGAACGACAGATTAACTTCCAGTCTAGAACAGAATGCTCGCCAAAATTTGGAAACAAATTGTACGCCCCTATCAGACACAATATCATCTGGTATACCATGGAGGCGTACAATATTCTGTATAAACAAATCAGCCAATTCTTCAGCTGAGGGTAACTTTTTTAATGGAACAAAGTGTCCCATCTTGGAGAAACGGTCCACTACCACCCAAATCACTGTATAGCCTTGAGATGCTGGCAGATCAGTGACAAAATCCATTGACACTTTAGACCATGGCCTGGTGGGAACTGGAAGCGGAAGAAGAGGCCCCTCAGGACGTCTCCTGGGAGTCTTTCCTCGCGCACAGACCTGACAGGCTTGGACAAATGTGTGCACATCTTTAGTCATGTGAGGCCACCAGTAACTTCTCTTTACGAGATCCAAGGTACTCCGCATACCCGGATGACCTGCCAATACTGAGCAATGCGTCTCCTCCAACACTCTCAAACGACAAGAAATAGGAACAAACAATTTGCCTTCCGGAAGGTCTTTGGGTGCAGATTTTTGTCCTGCTAAAATTTGAGAGGAGAGGTGGGAGGAGACAGCTGCCAACACAACACCTGGAGACAAAATATTACTGTCCGTAGTCGCTGGAAGCTCAGGAGTCCCAAAGCTACGGGACAAGGCATCAGCCTTCACATTTTTTGACCCAGGTCGGTAGGTGACCACAAAATTAAAGCGAGAGAAAAACAAGGCCCACCTAGCCTGACGTGAGTTCAAACGCTTAGCAGTATCCAAATATACTAAGTTCTTATGATCTGTGAGCACAGTTATCGGATGAAGAGCTCCCTCCAAAAAGTGTCGCCAGACTTCAAATGCCCACTTAATGGCAAGGAGCTCTCGATTACCAATATCATAATTCCTCTCACAAGAGGAAAACTTTCTAGAGAAATATGCACAGGGCCTCAGTCTGGTGAGAGTGGAGGACCCCTGAGACAACACTGCACCTACTCCTACCTCGGAGGCATCAACTTCCACAACAAACGGTAGAGAGAGGTCAGGTTGAACCAAAACTGGGGCTGACGAGAATGCCGCTTTTAAAGTTTCAAACGCTGAGCAAGCGGCAGGGGACCAGTTGTTTGGATCAGCACCCTTACGGGTTAGATCCGTGAGGGGTTTGGCGATCACAGAAAAGTTCTTTATAAAGTTCCGATAATAGTTAGCGAAACCTAAAAATCGTTGAAGGGCCTTAAGATTTGTAGGCCGAACCCAGTCCGTGAGCGCCTGAACCTTACTCGGATCCATCTGTACATCAGAGGGAGTCACAACATAACCTAAGAAGGAAACCTTCTGGACGCAAAAAACACACTTTTCCAGCTTAGCGAAGAGGTGGTTTTTGCGCAACCTGGTAAGTACTTGGCGGAGATGTTGCTGGTGAGAAACCATATCAGGAGAAAAAATCAAAATATCGTCTAGATACACCACCATAAACACACCGATGTAATCATGAAAGATGGAGTTCATAAAACCTTGAAAAACCGCTGGGGCATTACTCAAACCAAAAGGCATAACCAGGTATTCAAAGTGCCCCAAAGGTGTATTAAATGCGGTTTTCCACTCATCCCCTTCTCGGACCCGAATCAGGTTATAAGCCCCTCTGAGATCTAATTTAGAGAAAACTTGGGCCCCAGAAACCTGATTTAAGAGATCCGGGATCAAGGGGAGGGGACCTGAGTTTTTTACCGTTATCTTATTTAATTCTCGATAATCAATACACGGCCGTAAACCACCATCTTTTTTCTCAACAAAAAAGAACCCGGCCCCAGTGGGCGACTCAGAGGGACGAATATGTCCGATTGCCAAACTCTCCTCAATATAGCTCTTTAGTGCCTCCCGTTCTGGCACCGACAAGTTATATATACGACCCTTAGGCAATCTAGCATCGGAAAGAAGGTCAATTTTACAATCAAACTCCCTGTGAGGAGGAAGGACTTGGGACAAGGGTTTAGAAAACACATCTGAGTAGTCAGAGAGAAAACCTGGAAGACTCTGATCTTCCGTCACTACTGTACATAGTGAAACTCTGGTCAGGTGTTCCTTACAGAGAGGACCCCAATGAACCAGCTCCAGAGTTTCCCAATTAATTACCGGATTATGGATCCGGAGCCAGGGTAGACCAAGAATGACATTTTCAGACAGGTTTTCCATAACTAGAAAAGAACACCATTCTTCATGCATAGCTCCCACCATAAGCTTCATCTGCGGGGTTCGGAATTTGATCAACCCTGCCTGTAGAGGGGTCAAATCCGCACCCGACATCTGGATAGGAGTGGACAATGGAATCAATGACATGCCAAACTGAGAGACAAAATTATAATCGATTAAATTAGTCGCAGCACCTGAATCCAAAAAGGCGCGACCAGTGCAGGAAACAGACTGAAACTTAACCGTACAAGGTAAATACATTCTAGCCACAATAGGGAGTACCTGAGCTCCTAAGCAGTCCCCCCGACTACTGCTTAGGAGCGGAAGTTTTCCTGCTGCTGCCTCTTGGAACAGGTGTTGATCTGATGATCAGGACTTCCACAGTAGAAACAAAGATGGCGTCTCACTCGACGTTGCTTCCGCTGTGCAGGAGAGATGCTATCCAGCTCCATGGATTCCAATTCTGGACTACCCGGAGACGGACTGGCCGCTGGCTGACAGTCCGAGGACACCCGAGGTGATCGCCTGGATCTTAGGCGACGATCAACTCGGATGACCAGAGTCATAGCATCATCTAATGTCTGAGGCTCGGCATAAGCTAAGACTAAGTCCTGTACTCGGTCTGACAGTCCGGACATAAATTGGTCTTTTAGGGCGCAGTCATTCCATTGCGAGTCAGTCACATACTGTCTGAACTGGGCACAATACTCTTCTGCTGTCCGTTTTCCCTGACACAGAGATCTAAGGTGGGAAACTGCAAGTGCTCGACGGTCAGGTTCGTCATAAATCTGGCCTAAAGCAGAAAAAAAAGCGTCAAGAGAAGAACGGGATGGAGAGTCAGGTGGGAGAGAAAAAGCCCAATTTTGCGGATCCCCACGCAACAGGGAAATTACCACGCCCACCCTTTGAATCTCTGTGCCCGATGAACGAGGGCGTAAAGAAAAGTAAAGTTTACAGCCCTCCCGAAATGAAAAAAAATGCTTACGGTCACCAAAAAACACGTCAGGGAGAGGAACCTTAGGTTCAGGTATGGGTGGCAGTGGATCCTGCGGTGATGTCTGCCGTGGAACCTGCATAGATTCCTGAATTTGGAGACGGGAAGCTAGATCCTGAACAAACTGAGTTAGGGTCTGGACCTGAGCGACCACAGCTGACAAAGGCTCCATGGAAGGAGAGAATGTAGCAGGTCGGATACAGGATGCAGACCTATGTTAGGCCAGTGTTTCTGTTAGGATAGGGTACACACAAGACAGGGGAAGGTGAGCCCTGAGCTTACCCCAACCTCTGTCCCTTCCTATAGCCCCCCCACGCTAAACCGTGGGGCGACTACTTGAAGACTCGGAATATACTGAGTAAGTGTGGATAAGGGCAAACACAAACAGACTGACAAACATAGAACATGAAAGAATAGTAAACAAGCCGGAGTCACAACTAGAGGGAACGTCAAAGGCAGAATCAGTAAGCAAGAGTCAAAGTCCAAAAACTAGCCGAGTTAACAACAATATAGATACAGATACTGAGCAATACAAACGAGCAGCAACCAGGGAGAAAGGGATTTTCAAACACTGGCACTGGGAACTAGTGAAGCTGCAATTTATGCAGCCAGAACTCCACCTCCAGAATCTGATAGGAGCTGGACAGTACCTGGGAATTAACCCCTCACGGTGCAGAATAACCAGGCACCCAGCAGAGGTTCAAAGTCCCAGCCCCTCCTAGACAGCGCGAGATCTTAGCAGCCGCTGCCCAGGACGAGAGGTGGAGTTTGCGCGGATACGCGCCGGGGTACGGAGAACGCTGCTGGCACCACCAGAAGAACCAGAAGTCCCAGCAATCTCCCTAGCGAACCTGACACAAGTACAGCCACCAGCAGATCAACCAGAAATCAAATATATATAACGCTACTGTAGGCGTAATTAAGACGTTTGTATTCTCCTATGGCTATTTTCTAGCCAAGTATTACAGCACACTACTATGCCAGATGAGATGACGCTGAGTTATGAAAAAAATAAACGTAAAATAAAAAGAAACTGGCAGACTGTGCCTAATTGAAATACAACCCCGGGCCCTAATAAATTTTCCCACTTCGGTCTTTGCGATGGATATGTGCGTCACTAAAACACAGTGGTCGCAAGTCTGACTCCAAATTGCTCCCAATTTGATAGTAGATGCACTGCAGCAAGTACAGCCACCAGCAGATCAACCAGAAATCAAATATATATAACGCTACTGTAGGCGTAAGTAAGCCGTTTGTATTCTCCTATGGCTATTTTCTAGCCAAGTATTACAGCACACTACTATGCCAGATGAGATGACGCTGAGTTATGAAAAAAATAAACGTAAAATAAAAAGAAACTGGCAGACTGTGCCTAATTGAAATACAACCCCGGGCCCTAATAAATTTTCCCACTTCGGTCTTTGCGATGGATATGTGCGTCACTAAAACACAGTGGTCGCAAGTCTGACTCCAAATTGCTCCCAATTTGATAGTAGATGCACTGCAGCAAGTACAGCCACCAGCAGATCAACCAGAAATCAAATATATATAACGCTACTGTAGGCGTAATTAAGACGTTTGTATTCTCCTATGGCTATTTTCTAGCCAAGTATTACAGCACACTACTATGCCAGATGAGATGACGCTGAGTTATGAAAAAAATAAACGTAAAATAAAAAGAAACTGGCAGACTGTGCCTAATTCTACTCAAACCCCTAATAAATTTTCCCACTTTGGTGTTTGAGGTGGATATGTGTGTCACTAAGAGCTAAACACAACGGTAGCAAGTCCCCCTGCTAATTCCTCACAATATGGTACTAGCTGCAAATAAAAAAAAAAATAAAAAAAATATAACGTTATTGTAGCCCTAAGAAGGGCTGTTGGGTTCTTTTAGAATCACTCCTGCCTAACAGTAAGCTAATAGAACACCCTAACGCTTTCCCTGAGCAGCAGCAGCTCTCTCCCTAGCGGCATCCAGACAGAGAATGATCCGAGCAGCGCGGGCAGCGGCTAGTCTATCCCAGGGTCACCTGATCTGGCCAGCCAACCACTGCTATCTACGTGTAAGGGTACCACGTCATGCTGGGTGGAGTGCAGAGTCTCCTGGCTTGTGATTGGCTCTGTTTCTGGCCGCCAAAAAGCAAAACGGCGGGAGCTGCCATTTTCTCGAGCGGGCGAAATACTCGTCCGAGCAACGAGCAGTTACGAGTACGCTAATGCTCGATCGAGCATCAAGCTCGGACGAGTATGTTCGCTCATCTCTAATTGTTACCCTTAGAGTGCACAAAGGTATACTGAATGAGAAGGTGGTGTGACTTATTTTCAACCATCCAATATCTTAAAGTGTATTCAGACTATGGAGTTGAGTGTGTTTAAAACTGGATAGAAAGACCCATCTTGAAAAACTACATTCATTTTGTTTGTGCTTTTTTAATTGAAAAGAAATCTATCATTACATTTTGACATGATAAATCAGCTTCACTCAAGTGTCCATCTAAACATTGAGATTCTTTGGGGCAGATTTACTTACCCAGTCCTGTCACGATCCCGTGGTACATTGTCCTATGAGGATTCGAGTCCGGCGTGATTCACTAAGATCGTGCGCCCGAGTTCCTGCATGTGTCGCTTCTGCGCCGAGGTCCTCCGGAGTTCACCTTCTTCTTCCCGGGGCATGTAAGTGCTTGATCTTGCGACACAATTCCTTTTTTAAATTCCGTGGTTTGTCCGAATCCGTCTGGTTGTCCAACGGCCACAGCCCCAGATTTCTGTCTCATGCAAGCTGGTGCCGATGCAACACAATTTGGTCGCATGTGCCAAAAACCTAGGGCAATTTGGCGCAAAAACGGAAAACCTGACAAAGTGCGGCATTCAGACCATTAGTAAATGTGCCCCTTTATCTTCCTTATTTATGCCCTCTTTCATCCAAAAATCAAGTGTTAAAAATATGAAAAAGAGTGCTTTAGTGCCCTTTCCGAGCTTCCTCTTCATTTAACTGGCTAATACACCCCTCCACCCAAGCACTTTTTACTTGTCTCCTTGATTTTTACTTGTCTCTTCCCCCATTGCCAGTGATATCAGAGCCTTCTCTTGAAATATTGAACTATGCGCTAAATATAATGCTCAGCCACTGGCTATTCAGTGTCTCTTCAACCTAATCCAGAAGTGGCCTCAACACCAGAGCCCAAACACCAAACTGGGGGTGGTGACAAGATCCTCCTTATGTGCTACGTTGCGCAGCCATACTGAGTAGCAGGTGGTTGTGCTATCAGGATCTCATAGCGTATGTAGGAAATCTCAAGAAAAGTGGCTGATGTCAACGTCTGTGGGAGAAGCTCCGGAGAAGAAAGGAGGCTTGAAGAAGTGCTCTGGGGAGCATGTATTAGCCAGTGAAGCCAGAGCCCGGAGGGTAACACCCTCCGAAGCACTTCTGCCTCATTTACATATTTCCAAAACTGGATTTTTTTTTTTTTACAAAAGAGGGCATAAATAAAGAAGATAAATACAGTTATGGTACCTTGGTGGTCAGTTGGACAAGTGACTGAAGGTATCAAAATATGATGATAGATTTACTTTGAATTTTAAGAATGCCAAGTATCTCACCTGTAACTACAACTTAATGGAAATGCATGCATTTTATGCAAAATTTTAATAACAGCCTCTTAAAGGCTCATATGAACACTCAATGGTTTCAATGGAACAAGTGCAAAAAAACACCAATTACTAGTATGTTACCTTTACTTGCTGCCAACCATTCATCAGTGGGCAATACACAGTAGTTGGTGGTACTCTACTTGCAGGTACTGCAGCTGAGCCACATTGTGTGTGGGTGCCTTAGTATGCTCAGTAGCATATTTGTGTTTGCACTTTTTTGATAGGTCATTGTTTTAGGATATCCAAGTGACTTATGAATCCAGTGGAAAGTTTGGAATGTGAACAAAGTCTAAATTAGACACACCACTACTACTTACCTTTGTTTTAATTTGGCTTAATGCATCCACAACTTTCTGTAGACCACTATGAGCACTTCCGATCTAAGATTAAAAGAAATGCCAGTAAATTGCAAAAAAATTTAATCAGTCAATTTCATTATAAGACTCTTATAATTCTCTTAAAGGGGTATTCCTACAGACAAGATTCTTAAATATACACAGGATAACAAAATATCACATTCTCTAATTCTCTAATTCAATACAGTATTTCACAGATATAATTCCAACCTGTCTCTATCACTCCTAATGTACACAATTTTGGTTGCCCCGGGATCTGACAGTAAATCTTCTGATTATGGTTGGGCAGGACAGATTATTCATGAATAGCTTCTCCTCTCTGCATGATGCAGTGTGCTGTCTGCCCCTTACTCTATAAGCTACAGATAAGATAAGATCTTTATAGCAGGGGAAGGTTTAGCAGATCTGACTGTGTGTGTTATAAATGAGATGTAGCAGAGCTAAAGTGTGTCATTGTGTTTTATATCCATCTCATGGATCTCATCATCTCTCATCTGTCTCATCTCTCTTTTTCTATGTTTCAGATACTAGTGAATGTTCAGAAGCTAAATGAAAGTATAGATAAACCCTGTACCCTGATAATCTAAGCACATTGTCAGCACACGGCATCTCACAGCAATATAGGGATCAGGAAGTGTCTGCTTAGAGAGTCCCCGCCCACACTCTGTAATTTTACAATGACCATTACAATTAAGGGGGTTAAAAATGATCTTTATTGTGTATACATGACTAGGGGATTAAAATTTGAGAACTTTCTTTCAAGGGCAAACCCTTCTAACCAACAAACAATGTAATTCATGTTTGGTTTATTTGATACTTCATATCCCTGTGCACCACCAGTACAGGAGCTAGAGCTCAATCTATGATGAACTTTATCTGCAACATCTCAGCTTAAAAATTGGGACTTTCATTAGTTACCCGGCCTGTTACAATGCCATTAGGGCAAATTCTGCTGACGTATCCCCCATAGGGTCAAATCTTATTGTAATTTTAGCACCTCTGATGAAGCATCCTAACAATATAATGGATCCAACATACGTTACGTGTTATATTGAGTGTTGTCAGACTCATGATTCACCTTCATCACTGCTTCCAATCCAGTTATGTGGCACTACTCAAACTGTGTCCCGACAAATTAACAGTTTGTTAGGCTCATAAGCCGGGATACTGCACAAATAAGTTTGGTAAATACTATCCAGATCCAATTCTACTAAACCAGTCCACAAAACTGGTCAATGCCTGTGAATGCCTGTGCATTTAGTGACTAGTCCAATTATTTTAATAACGGATTAATAAAGAAAATTCCATTAATTTTAATTGTTTTATCCAGACAGGTGTTTCTGTATGCTGTATGAAAAGTGTAAACAGTATATGACTAATTGTGTGTTATTCCATTAGTTAGAAATTGTCATTGTAACCACATACCTGTAAGAAAACAGTCAGCACGGCACAGCCATCAAGATTTTTAGAGGCCTCAGCAAAACTGGAATATTTTTCTGAATTCCAGTGAACAAGATGAAGCTACGATAAAAGTGAAGACATTTACATAACACAATATTATTCTAAAAATCATGCTTGTTAAAGGTGCATTTATTTTCCATTTCTTCAAGGAAAGCAAATATTATACAATAACGGACCAGAATTTTTAGGGAAGTCTTTTTATAGAGGATACAAAATATTTTTAAAATTTGCCAAATTATATTCCTCTGGTCATAGCTTTTTCTATTCATAAGTTGATTTTACTGAATTCCCAGCATTTATCATACCTGATATAAGCACTTTGCAGAGGGGAGGGGGAGGAGTGAGCAGGACTTACTAGATCTCTATCCACCAGCATAGAGAGGATTGAAATTTACCATCTACCATCAGGTTTACTCATAGTAGACTGCCCCAAGTCACTTTCTCACTAACTCATTGGGGCTCATTTACTAAGGGTCCGTCGGACCCGACGATTTCCGGTTTGCGCCAAATTGGCCTGGGATTTTGGAGCACGCCATCGGATTTTGGTGCATCAGCGCTGGCTTGCATGTGACAGAAATGAGGGGGCAGGCCGTCGGAAGCAGGTGAACTCTGGCGGACCTCGGCGGGGAAGCAACGGAAGCAGAAACTCGGTCATCTTAGTGAATCGCGCCGGACCCGAATCCTCGTCGTACAACTCACTGCGGGATCGCGACAGGACCGGGTAAGTAAAACTGCCCCATTATGTCTGCTAGGGGATATTTTTATTATATCCTGGAAGAGGACAAATCTTATGAAAACAAGTTTATACAATTATGCAAATGAGCCAGAGTCTCACCGCCTACGTCACCAAAGCGCCTCTTGGCTCCACTGGCTGTTAATTTATGCATGTCCCCACTCATTGCAGCCTGGTCCCGCCTGTCATTCGAACAGACAGCCAGTGACATCACAATCGTCAGGTGGGTGGTGCATAAATTAACAGCCAGTGGAGCCAAAGGTGTAGGCCATTTCCAGTATTTTATAAACATGTTTTCAGAAGATTTGTGCTGTTCCAGGATACAATAAACACGGTTCCATCCCCTACAAGACATAACGTGCAAGTGAGATAGGGCCGTCTACTATCTGTAAATCTGTGAAGATTACAAATCACATAATCTCTAGAAACAGTGTTATTCCTCATACACACATACACTAGATTACTGATTTTGCGAACATTTGAAAGATGAGGAAAACTTTAGACACCACTGACACATACACCTATTGCTTTATTAGGTGGTTGAAAGTAAAGTAGACATACTTTAAGCCTATATTTGAAAAATTCCATATATAGAGACAAAACATATCTAAAAATCTAAGAAATACTTATTACTGTAGTATAATACAGCAAGCACCCACCACAAAGGAAGAGGGCTCATTTACATACACCCATACTGACACTGCGCAGAGAGTGTCCTCGTGGGTCAAGTTATAAAGTATATATTGCAAAGTTTCTTATATTCATTTTATGCAACATTGTTTTAGATGTTAGTGACTACTATAAATGATAGACTGCTACAGTTTCATTAAAGGGCTTGGCCACTTAACCTCATTTTTCTTGTAATGTATGTGTAAGTGTGGGGGAAGGGATATTAGTTATACATTTAAAGTTCTGGTCCACTTTATTGATATATAAAGTGAAACTTCCTGTTTTTTGTATCATTCTTTTATTGAACAAGATATGTGGTACAACAAGAATCGGCATTGTAAGGCACAGAAATTGTACAAAAATAGGAAGATATAAGCGCCTCTCGCGCACGCAGGCGCAGGTGCCCAGGACTAACAATAGTGCATTTAATCAAGTCATACAATTTTAAGTACGCCTGTAGTTAACAGTTTGCATAAGCACATATCAATTTAATGTAGTTGATGTAGCCTTGTCAAGGATATGATATCCGTAGAATGAAAGCATCATCTTTGTGGAGTGCTATTGTAAGATCATAGCATCTCATCATAGAGATTATTAAATGCCTAATCATTGCCTATATTCCTATAGTTCCCTTTTGTTGTTGGAGAGGGAAAACCCCATCTCTAAGGAGGGAGGGAGGGAAGGTATAGGGAAGAAGGGGAGTCTAGTGTCAGCTAGAGAAAATCTTTTTAGCTATTTAATTACATGAAGGAGAGAAAGTCCTGTGAGTTTCTAAAGTCGAGCCTTGGTCCCCAAGTTTTAATTTGCTGTTCGGTCGTGTGATGAGTGTCTGCTGTGAGCTCTTCCATCCTATGTAAAAGCGAAATCTCCGAGAGGAGGTCAGAGCAGGTAGGGACCCTAGTGGATTTCCATAAGCGTGGTATCAGAGCCCTGGCCGCTATTAACACGAAACCCACTAGCGACTTTTTGGCTTTCGTGGTGGGGATCGGGAGGATATTCAGCAGTAGAGTAGTGGGTTCGTCGTTCAGTTTGGTGCCTGTTAGCTTCGCTATAAGTCTAATAACCCTGGCCCAGTGTGGCCTTAACAGATATGGGTCATATTTCCTGAAGCCTGCTTACAGCGCCAGCACTCATAGGAGCACGAGGGATATGCTCTATTCAGTTTGAAACTTCCTGTTTTTTACCTCATCAGTCAGACATTCCTGACCATAAAATGGCCACAGAGGGAGGGTCATTTGATCTCTGTCCATGAACGATCAACCGGCGATTGCTCATGGCCAGTTATAGATCACATGACCCTCCATCTGCGGCCATTTTATGGTCAGGAAATTCTGGCTGATGAGGTAAAAGACAGGAGGCTTCACTTTGCATATGAAGAAAGCGGAGCAGAACTATTATAACCTTATAACCTGCCCCCCACACTTACACACACATTACATTGGCTTTGATATTTGTATGGATGATAATGGTTCTTCATAATGTCTGTTAAAGAAGTGTGAATTGAGGGTTTAGAGTCATTTAAAATAAGTTACCTCTCCTGAATAAGACTTCCCGTCCACTGTATGTTCTGATCCGGCATCATTGGTTGGACCCCAATGGAAGTGGAACTGATTCAGCCTATAACTTGCTTGGAGTGGGCCTCCTTTAACCACTGCAATGAACATATAATGTTCCAGCCTTCTTACACGAATTCAATGCACGATGACCAAATTATGCATCGGTAAATATGAAAATGCCTATTACATTCTTAGCTATACTTTGCTTTTGATGTATATCTTTATTATGTTTGCCCTTTAGAGTAAACTGCCTTGATCCCAACTCTGAAAGATCTTTACCAAACACAATGTAAGACAAAGACTATATTCTCATAGAGACTTGATTTATATAGCGCCTTGCTGGAACGTTGAGAGAGAGTGCTGTTACATTATTATGTTAATGTCATGAGACCAGGGTAATGTCATCTAATGTCCTTTACCACAAACATTTGTAAATATCGACCCCATGTATGTATCTGAAATCATAGCATGCCTGCATGGAGGATGGGGAGAACTAGAAGTTCATGGAGGCATGCTGTGATTTCATGTGATCAAATATATACATGGGGTGGATTTTGCAAAGGTTAGGGTTAAAGGACCTTAGAAGGTCACATAACAGAAGTGCTGAATGGTGAGATGAGGCATAGGACATGGGGTCAGACCTGGGGGACCTCAACCCACGACGTTCCATGTGTAAACCCAACTTAGTGATTTGGGTCTGCTCAACAATAGTTGTCACATACTCCCTACTGAAGCTGATGCTGAAAAGGGGATTGTAGGGCTGTAGTGTTGGTTATGTATTTCTTCTTTCTTACATTTGCTTGTGAAACATGCACCACGCTGGTGGGTAATGTGTTGGTAGTTCACAATCACTTGAAACTAAATTTTAAAAAATTGTGCATGAACTACCTGAACTTGTGCTACCTATGGACATTCCAAATGGATTGTGATTGGAGAAACTGACTACCTCTATATCTGTGTATTACATGATTTTGTTATTTGCTTTTGCCTGATTGACTTTGCATTATTATCAATTATGTCCTTTACTAATATAATTATCTGATGATAAAACCTTTACAAGATATTCATTCTGTACTTACCTGAGATGTCAGCCGTATCCTCAGAGATCACATGGAATGAATGCCCAATGTTGATGATAGACTTGATAGAACCTGGATTGTAGTTGATACTAAGAGACTTTAAAGATGCATCAAACTTTGCTTCCTTGCTTTTAATATCTATTGGAGACTGGAAATTTCCCTGGGCAATGGGATAAGCTTTATGCCAATGATCAGGCCCTAAATGAAAAAATAAATTAGGTGAGTCTATCCATTCATGTCTTATACTGATAAAACATTTAGGGGTAGCTCTATGTCTCTCCATAGAAACAGACAACAAATAAAGTTTGTGGTCAGAGGTCTAATTTATACATTCTGTACCTCTTGTTCATTTCATTTACAGCCCTCAAATGAACAGACAAATACACAAATACATTTATCCAGGATGAGATAAGGAAAACACTTCCTCTTAGCTACCGTGTAAGACAGCCTCCTTACCATCAAGTATGACTTTCAGAAAGCCTAATGATATGATGCTGGATTAAAGCCAAACCAGTATATCTATTCCATAAGGATTCCCAATTGTAGACAGCACTGTTTCAATGTCTGTGCATCTTGTCAGTACAACTGAGCTCTCTAAACCAAAGCTTTGCCAATCAAGGCTGCCTTGCAGGTGTGAGGAGACTTACAGCCATTGATGCTCTTAATTAGCAAGAGAGCACTTACTGCCCTACCTTAGAACAAACACTCTTCCCTGGTGCTGGTAAGGAAAAGTCCTGGTAGTAAAACCATATCTCCTTGCTGTCCTGGGCGGCTGGGAGATTTTCCTGGCATGTCCCTCCTTGTCCCACCTCCTTCTCCCAGTCCCGATACACTAAAGCTGCAGAGCAGCCTAGGCATCGAGACAAGGAGGCTCTTTTAGCTTGTTGCTACCTCCACACATATCTGCTTCCCCTCTTTAGCAGACATGTGTACCTTAGGCTGACTTCCTCCTCTCCATCCTCCAAATCAGTTTCAGAACCGAGGAAGAGGAAGCAGGACTTCTTTGGGAGAACTGGGAAAGTAAAGTAAGACTTTTTTTGTTTAATACCTAGCAACAGGGAGAGAGCTCACAATATGAAGGGGGTGGAGGACACAATACGAGGGGGATGGAGTACAGGTGGCACAATATGAGCAGGATAGAGGGCAAGAACCATCATATGAGGGGTAGGGAGGAGGAGGGGGAAGAAGAACTGGGGCCACATTATGAGGAGGAGAGGGCCACAATTTGATGACAAGTTAGATAGGGGCTTCAATGTCAGGACAAGTAGGAGAGGGGTCAAAATGGGAGGGAGGAGGAGAGGGGCCACAAATTGAGGATGAGGAGGAGAGGGGCCACAAATTGAGGATGAGGAGGAGAAGAGCCTCAATGTAAACGAAAGGAGGAGAGGGGCCACAATGTGAAGGGAGGGGGGGGAGAGGGGCCACAATGTGAAGGGAGGGGGGGGGGAGAGGGGCCACAATGTGAGGTGGAAGAGAAGGAGGGTGGGTAGGAGTAGAGAAATCTAGGGCATTCTAAGTATGGGGAGATAAAAAAAAGGGGCTCACTAAGTGGGGGGCCATTATTAAAGGTAGGATAAAGGTAGGATAAAATTTAAATTGCGTATTATATTGCATTTCTGAGTTGTATTAGGGTATAAAATATGGATCCATTGTGGTGTCTGCAACAAGAAGGGGACATTAAATCAACTAGAAATACAGGCTACCGGCACCACCACATTCACACATCACATCAGGGTGAACTTCAGGTCCGAGAGCCGGGGTTGTGAACCGGATTACATGTAAGGCGTCGCCAGGTATAGCGATCAACAAAAGTTCAACAGGGAAAAGAAGCATGCAGCACTCACCAGTATCAGGGACAATGTTCGCTTTATTGTAGGGAAAAATTCATAGCAGGGAAGATGCACGCCACATCAGGGTGACGGGCCGTTTCGCGCGGAGTGCGTTTTCTCAAACCTCGAGGTCACCCTGGCGTGGCGTGCATCTTCCCTGCTATGAATTTTTCCCTACAATAAAGCGAACATTGTCCCTGATACCGGTGAGTGCCGCATGCTTCTTTTCCCTGTTGAAAAGAAGGGGACATTACCATGTGCTGTGCAGTCAGGGTCAGCTGCAGGTTTCAGTAGACCCCTGGGCGAGAGAGCCTCAGTGGGCCCCTTTGCAGTGAACTTACATGGCGGCGTTAAAAATTCAGAAACTAAAACAGTATCCTATTCCCCAAAACATTCCCTAGTTTATCACACAAAACAGCCTCCTCATGGTTGTTTTATATAAAGCCCCCCTAACCCCTATGGATTCATTAGAAACACCCCCTCTCACCGCCATGGATTCTTTTTGTACAGCCTTATGTGGGCCCCCCTTGCAGCCCTGGGATCTGGCACTTGCCCATGTATGCCCACTGTTGGCGTTGGCCCTGTATGCAGTGATTTAAGTGATACATTATATGAAAAATATCTGTGAATTCAATTAAGTGAAGTCTGTCGGATCTGAAAACATTGTGTAGGGCATTTTCTGAGCTTTCCAGACGACATTCCAAACCATCAATAATTTTAGATCAAATTTATCTTCATGCAATTAAGGATCTTGGTGCATTGTAGGCGGGGCTGTTCCTGTTGGTGAATTCACAACAGTTGCATTTCTGCAAAAAAGAGGTCCTTAGACCAAGAGTAAAGACTAATAAAAATTAACTTTTATTTCTATCATTTAATAAAACCAGAGCTGTGTCTGTGTTATTATTTAATAGGGGTATATGTGCAAACCAAAAATAATTAAAAACTTGGTGTGGTGGGAGTGGGTTTTTAATTCACACTGTAGAGAGAGGCGGGAGTTCGGATATTGCGGGAGTAGGTGTGTATACACAATTGTGCGTTTGTTTTGGGAGATCGTTATTGATCGGGAAATCGCTGATAGATTCTGTTGATCTCTGGTGGTTAAGTCGGGGATATTACATTGATAACTAATACCACGTAGTAGTCAGGTATGGGCTATCAAAATGTCCCACTCATAGGATAACAAGCTTCGCTTTTGGAATGTCTCCCAACAACCACACACTCATTCATAGGGTAGTTAGCTCCACTTAAAAATTATCTCCCAACAAGCGCACACACAGTTGTCACTATTTGTCTGAACAGCTTTCTCATACACTGCTACTTATTTCCTGTCTATTAAGAATTGTGAGATATAGGTAAATGCTCCACTATCCTCTAATCCCTAAATCCTCTCCAATTGATTTAGTCTCCTAGTACTTATTATCGCTGCAGTCCCACATATGCCTACTCCTTATCACCACTATTAGTTTATCACCACTATTAAAATTCTAAACGCTCAAACAGCCCCCCCCCCCCCCCCCCTGGCGAAACATGTCGGGGGGAGGGCTGTTTGAGCATTTAGAATTTTAATAGTGGTGATAAATTTAAATTTTCATTTTGAAAAGAGTGGTGCTTTTTAGTGATATGCAGCATGAAAAGAGCTAAACCGGTGCAGGAACAGACAAGGCCCCTCCCCTTGTGTACCAGGCCCTGCCCCTAGTGCACCAGCAACCTAATTTGTATGGATAAGAATGACATTTTCTCTGAAAGAGCAGATCACTGGACAGAGGAAAGGCTTGTCCTAGAAAGCTTACGAGTGCTTACCATTATGTGCCTCATAACCCCAGGCTGATGTGCTCATGGCTGAAGGAATGACAGGGCTTCTTCTTCCTCTGGTGATGGACCTCCCTGACTCCTGCCCCCAGTATATATAGTGGCATGGCTGGCATTTTATATGTGAGTTTATGTGTCTTGTCTTATGCACAAATGAGACAGAGGCAATAAAGGGTTTTTATAGAAGGTGATGATATTCACTCATAAACCACTTCAATGGTGCCACCGAGAATATGTGAAAAGTTATTGTTTTACATCTATATTCTTCTTTGATGCTGATTCATGGTCTTCATGTTTGTGTTTTTATACGTTTTTCAAGGTGCACACTCTTGTTGCCTGCACAAAGGCTTACTATATGTCAAGTCTGTTTCGGACCAGTATGATTGATCCGTGAGACACAGACCATATGGTGTCTACCCTTCACATCAGAGTTACATATAATACAATGAGTACAGTGCCATTGTGTTTTGTACTATAGTTTTCGGTACAGAGTGGTTGTGCCACAGATAGCCAGGGACGCCTTGTACTATATATAACCATCAAGCTGTAGTCCCTTCCCTTGACTGTGTTCAGTCTGTGAAATGTGACCACCACACTGACCGTGTCTCATTGACCATACACACTTCACAGAAGCAAGCCAACGACTAAAGCTGACCATACAAGTTACGGCCACCATCATAAGGGGAAATTGTTGGACAGCAGTTCTGGGCCAGGTCTCTAGATGGGCCCAAGTTGCAGGGCACCTTAAGAATTCTAACCTTAAATAGCGAATATTAAATATTAAATAGCGAAAATACCCTGAAGAGAGCAGGAGTGAGGAGGAGACAGCTGCAGGGAGCGGAGATAGGTAAGTATTAATGTAAAAACTGCATTTTTTGCTGTGCTGCATATATACTGGGGAGCATGTGCTATGACTATAAAGAGTATAAAATAAAGAAGATATCCCCAGTATCCAGTATACAGGGGGAGAGAGGAGGATCCCCACGTGTATCGACAATTCTCTTTGGCTTCCTCTGGGGACTAGGTGCTATCTACTGTGGGGGGCATGTGCTGTGCTACACACAGTATATACTATAAATGCATTTTTAATGCAGTATGTGCTTAAAGGGGTTTGCCCCCAAAGGAAAGTTAGGTACTATCCATGGATTTGCCCCTACTGGGCCCCTGTATGTCTTGGAGCTTATCCCATTGCCTGTCTTGCTCTTACAGAGAGCACTGAAAGCAGATTTTAAGCCTTCTTACATTGCGAACTGGGAGTGGGACCTTGGCCTTACACTTTCTGTGTTCCAATGCACTCAACCAATGGAAGTGGGTAAAGGATAACATCATGGAAATGGATTTATGGTGCACATATTTGACATTTTGATCTTTGAAGCTTATAGTCTTTCTGGCTGTGGTCAGGCAGGTGGAGGTTTGGTGACTTTTTGGCTGTATTTTTTAGTATTTCTGAATGATCTGGATATTTATTCAACTATTAATTTACATTCATTCTATTATTGTTGGATTTTATGTCATAAATAAATGCAGGCAAAGAATTCAATTTACAAAACATCAGAATATATTTCAACTTTTAGCCAGAGATTGCATTATGCGGCTCCTGAGTTTGCATTACGTTAGTGGCAAAATAAACTTTACTCCAATCTACCCTTAACCTAAAATTTTACTACCCAATTTATAAGCTTGTTACCGAGATTGCTGTCGCATGACTTAGATATGGACCATGTTTATTGGCCTGATCATACAAGACTTGTATACACAAAGGGTACAAACATAATAGGGTAAGTTTGTATGTCTTCTTAGGACTTTTCTGAATGTTCTAAAACAATAAAACAGATAATGCTATTGTAAAACAGAGTCAGAATATTATTTGCTTCCATACTATGTCTTCAGGTCTTGTGACTAGACAAAAATGTTCAATGTATATGGGGCTACACGCACTATAATAAAATTTATGGTGACGCTAAAAAGTCCTGTGTCTTTATTCCAAAGCTAAAATGTTGACATCACAAAGAGGGGTGTGGTCCTGTGGAAGGGGATGTGGCTTAGCAGAAAAGGGGTGTGGCCACACCCTCAAGCTGTTGTCCGTATATTTACCTCTGCAAAAAAGAGACAGGACAGTTTCTCATATGCCACAATGATCTTCCACTTGTGAAAAACAAGTTATCAGGAATGTATTTGTTTCTCATAGCTTAAAGGAAACCTATCAGCACAAATTGATTTAATAAACCACTACCAGTATGTTGTCAAGCAACAGAACACTTTCCACATAATGTTTCTTTCATGACACTATGTGGTGGCATCATCCAGAAAATCTGCTTTGACATGAGATGTAAATTGGTTGTATGAAGTCAAGGAGGTGGAGATTTTAACACTGAAGTCAAGCTCTCTCTTCCTCTGAAATCCCCCTTCACTGTAATTGATGTTCCTGCTTCCATAACTAACCAGATCTCCTGAGCTCCGATGCATGATGTCAATCACTGAGGATTGCAGAGCTCCCCACCTTGACCTCAGTGTTAAACTCTCTTCCTCCTTGACCTTATACATCCAATTTACAGCTCACTTCAAATTTAATTTTCTTGATGATGTCACCACACTGGACCATAGAAGAAACAAAAATTTGATGGTGTTACACTGCTTGACAATATTCTGGCAGTGGATTATTAGGCCAATTGCTGATGACAGGTTCCCTTTAAAGGTTTTCCCACAATTGTAAAATTAACTACTTAGCTCTGATCCAGGAGAGCTCATCCAATTCTTATTCAGAGGCTCGGAAGGGATGTCACATACATTACTTGTACATGCTATATGTATTAAAACATTAGAAAGTCCAGCAGCACCAAAGCAATAGCAAAAAACTTAGTGGGTGCAAACCACAAAACTGGTCTTGACACACCAGGCAAATGTACTCCAAAAAAATGAGGCTGCACTCCAAATTCAATGTGAAAAAAATGGATGGGTGCTTTATTTACCCAAGTGCAACGTTTCAGACCCTGTTAAGGATCCTTTTTCAAGCAGCTTGAATGTGCTGAATGGGGGGGCTGAAGGTTTTCCAGGGTACCCCCCGTGTCTGTCCATGTGAAAAAATGTTTCACATTGTTTTTGCTAAAACTTTAAGTTTTGTAAGCAGAAAGAATAACGAAACTAATTGGAGCAATAATCATTTTTACAACAGGTTTATGTACACTGAAAGCTTATCACTGGATTCTAAATGTTTGCGTTAATAGATCAAAGATATTAATGGGTATGATCCACAAATACTATAAACCACAAAACACATGGATTGGATGGGTTGACATTCTGAGAAGTTTGGGTGCTGTAGACTGCTGTTGGGTGCTGTTCACCCGTTGTCCTCTACCCCCCTCTAGTGCTCTACGGGCAAAAACTGTGATGCCACCTTTGTTTTGCGACATCAAAAAAGATGCGGAAACTGGAGGCTAAGATGCAAAGACCCCATGGGCGCTAGGCGGCTGGCTGATTTCCATCCCCCAGCCCAGCCTGTTAGCATTCCATGCGTCCCAGTACAGGGAAGCTGTGGGTGGTAAAAGCAGCTGCCAATGGCTGGCAACTATGTCACCTGTTTTGTCTCCATCCCAGGTGGCTGGAGCCTGCTGGTTGTGCTTTCCAAACAGCTTCCCCCCAAAAGCAGTTTTTAGGCCATGGAGAAAGGCGGCTGGCCGCTCAGGTGGAGAGTTGCCACAGTGAGGGGGTTTGATTGCTCAACAACGGCTGTCATGACAGGGGCTACACCCAGCCCTTGCAGTTGCACTTTGCCGGCGCGGAGGTATAGAAAGGCCAAAGTTTTGCCGCTGGCCAAAGAGGAGGAGCCCTTCCCCCACCCCCCATCCTGTTGTGTGTCCCTGGTGTACCCTGGTGTACCCTGGTGGCCCAGGGCCGTGCTAGGCCGGTGCTTTGGGGCAGCACGTTGTCAGAATGGACGCCTTTTTGGGGAGGCAGGGAAGCATGAGGTAGCGTCTACCGGCCATACCACCCTGAATACGCCCGATCTCGTCCGATCTCGGAAGCAAAGCAGGGTCGGGCCCGGACAGTACTTGGATGGGAGACCTCCTGGGAAGCGCGGGTGCTGTAGACCGTTTGATTACTTTTTGTCCTCTACCTCCCTCCAAGGTCCACCCCCCTCCAGCGCGGAGCTGCCAGTCCCCGAATATATGTTGCCTTGACGCATCCCCGAGCAGGAAGAGGCTGGCCCACCAAGGCCTCTGAGACGCCCACCCACCCCCCACACCGTCACCACGGCCTCTAGCTGGGTGTTCCCGCTGCAAGGCCTTGGTTGGCCCCCTGCAGCCTGCCACCTGGAAAGGTGAGAGTTAATATGAGGCCGCAGCTGAAAGGCTCAGGCCTTGAGCAGGGGCTAGTGGGGAGGGCCAGCAGAAGTGAAGTGTGCCAAAGAAGCGGGTGTAACTAGCCCGCTGGAGGGGCTGAGCTGCCGACGGCCTGCGGGCTAGCCAGCCAGCCAGCCAGCTAGCCAGCCAGCTGTGGCCAAAAGGGATGTGGGGGCTGCTGGTAGAATGTTGCAAAAAGGCGGGCTTGAGCAGTAGCAGGCTGTGGCCACGGTGCCATGAAGCTAGAGGGGGCTGTGAGGCAAGCAAGTAGGCTGTGCTGGGTGGCTTTGCTGTGCTGCACAGAGCCAGGCCATGTAAAAGAAGAGAAGAAGAAGAAGAAGAAGAAAAAAGAAAAAAAAAAAGGGCCAAGCTTGAGCCCAGTGGAAGAAGCAGCAGGCGTCAGGCTGCAGTACAAGAGCAGCAAGTGAGAGGCCTGTCTCTGCCTACGGCCACACCACCCTGAACACGCCCGATCTCGTCTGATCTCGGAAGCTAAGCAGGGTCGGGCCTGGTTAGTACTTGGATGGGAGACCGCCTGGGAATACCAGGTGCTGTAGGCTTTTGCTTTTCCTCCCTTCAACCAGCAGGGGTCACTGTCCTCTATGCCTATTTTACATTTACTTTGCACGCTTGCTTCTTTTCACTTGCTTTCTCTCTTGCACTCTTTAACCCTTGCAAAGCCCTAGCAGTCGCCTTGGCCCCCCCCTGTCACTTTTCAACTGCGGGGATACCTCAAGAGCAAGGCGCCCACCAGCGTTCTTGTTTATTCCTCTTACTTCTGCCCCAAATTTCAACCCCCAGCGTCTCCCATAGGGCTGGAGGCAAGGGGGGGCATTTGTCATCTAGCTTTGTGCAGCGCTGCGTAATGTGTAGGCGCTATATAAATAAAGAAGGATTCTTTTTATTATCAGACAGGCATCTTTGGCACTGTTTTAAGGGGGTCATTTAGTTTTGTCTTTTGTCTTTTTTTCCCTTGTATTTGTCAGCTTTTCGGGGGAAAAGGGGTAGATTTGCAGAAAACTTTGTGGCTGTTTTAGCCGCCTTGCAGAGTGACAAACACAGTGAGGCAAGCGTTGCCTTTGAAAAGGGTCAATTGCTAAATCCTGCTTTGCGCGGCCTGGCAGGAGGCGAGCGAATGCGACATTTGTGTCTCAGTGCTGTGCGGGGGGTTTGGCATGAAATGCTCCTTGCGGCTTTTTGCTGGCAAAAAGTGTCAAAAACCTGTGACGCCACCTTTGTTTTGGGCCGTTTTTCAAGCCAAAAAGTTGCGTAAACTGGGGGCTTAATCCCCAAGCCCCCATGGGCGCTAGGCGGCTGTCCGATTTCCACAGCCAGCCAGTTATCCAGCCAGCCAGTTATCCAGCCAGCCGCCCCAGCCCAGCCTGTTAGCAAGCCACGCGTCCCAGTACAGGGAAGCTGTGGGTGGTAAAAGCAGCTGCCAATGGCTGGCAACTATGTCACCTGTTTTGTCTCCATCCCAGGTGGCTGGAGCCTGCTGGTTGTGCTTTCCAAACAGCTTCCCCCCAAAAGCAGTTTTTAGGCCATGGAGAAAGGCGGCTGGCCGCTCAGGTGGAGAGTTGCCACGGTGAGGGGGTTTGATTGCTCAACAACAGCTGTCATGACAGGGGCTACAGCCAGCCCTTGCAGTTGCACTTTGCCGGCGCGGAGGTATAGAAAGGCCAAAGTTTTGCCGCTGGCCAAAGAGGAGGAGCCCTTCCCCCACCCCCCATCCTGTTGTGTGTCCCTGGTGTACCCGAGGCACGGGAGCGGCTTGGCCCAGGGCCGTGCTAGGCCGGTGCTTTGGGGCAGCACGTTGTCAGAATGGACGCCTTTTTGGGGAGGCAGGGAAGCATGAGGTAGCGTCTACCGGCCATACCACCCTGAATACGCCCGATCTCGTCCGATCTCGGAAGCAAAGCAGGGTCGGGCCCGGACAGTACTTGGATGGGAGACCTCCTGGGAAGCATGGGTGCTGTAGACCGTTTGATTACTTTTTGTCCTCTACCTCCCTCCAAGGTCCACCCCCCTCCAGCGCGGAGCTGCCAGTCCCCGAATATATGTTGCCTTGACGCATCCCCGAGCAGGAAGAGGCTGGCCCACCAAGGCCTCTGAGACGCCCACCCACCCCCCACACCGTCACCACGGCCTCTAGCTGGGTGTTCCCGCTGCAAGGCCTTGGTTGGCCCCCTGCAGCCTGCCACCTGGAAAGGTGAGAGTTAATATGAGGCCGCAGCTGAAAGGCTCAGGCCTTGAGCAGGGGCTAGTGGGGAGGGCCAGCAGAAGTGAAGTGTGCCAAAGAAGCGGGTGTAACTAGCCCGCTGGAGGGGCTGAGCTGCCGACGGCCTGCGGGCTAGCCAGCCAGCCAGCCAGCCAGCTAGCCAGCCAGCTGTGGCCAAAAGGGATGTGGGGGCTGCTGGTAGAATGTTGCAAAAAGGCGGGCTTGAGCAGTAGCAGGCTGTGGCCACGGTGCCATGAAGCTAGAGGGGGCTGTGAGGCAAGCAAGTAGGCTGTGCTGGGTGGCTTTGCTGTGCTGCACAGAGCCAGGCCATGTAAAAGAAGAGAAGAAGAAGAAGAAGAAAAAAGAAAAAAAAAAAGGGCCAAGCTTGAGCCCAGTGGAAGAAGCAGCAGGCGTCAGGCTGCAGTACAAGAGCAGCAAGTGAGAGGCCTGTCTCTGCCTACGGCCACACCACCCTGAACACGCCCGATCTCGTCTGATCTCGGAAGCTAAGCAGGGTCGGGCCTGGTTAGTACTTGGATGGGAGACCGCCTGGGAATACCAGGTGCTGTAGGCTTTTGCTTTTCCTCCCTTCAACCAGCAGGGGTCACTGTCCTCTATGCCTATTTTACATTTACTTTGCACGCTTGCTTCTTTTCACTTGCTTTCTCTCTTGCACTCTTTAACCCTTGCAAAGCCCTAGCAGTCGCCTTGGCCCCCCCCTGTCACTTTTCAACTGCGGGGATACCTCAAGAGCAAGGCGCCCACCAGCGTTCTTGTTTATTCCTCTTACTTCTGCCCCAAATTTCAACCCCCAGCGTCTCCCATAGGGCTGGAGGCAAGGGGGGGCATTTGTCATCTAGCTTTGTGCAGCGCTGCGTAATGTGTAGGCGCTATATAAATAAAGAAGGATTCTTTTTATTATCAGACAGGCATCTTTGGCACTGTTTTAAGGGGGTCATTTAGTTTTGTCTTTTGTCTTTTTTTCCCTTGTATTTGTCAGCTTTTCGGGGGAAAAGGGGTAGATTTGCAGAAAACTTTGTGGCTGTTTTAGCCGCCTTGCAGAGTGACAAACACAGTGAGGCAAGCGTTGCCTTTGAAAAGGGTCAATTGCTAAATCCTGCTTTGCGCGGCCTGGCAGGAGGTGAGCGAATGCGACATTTGTGTCTCAGTGCTGTGCGGGGGGTTTGGCATGAAATGCTCCTTGCGGCTTTTTGCTGGCAAAAAGTGTCAAAAACCTGTGACGCCACCTTTGTTTTGGGCCGTTTTTCAAGCCAAAAAGTTGCGTAAACTGGGGGCTTAATCCCCAAGCCCCCATGGGCGCTAGGCGGCTGTCCGATTTCCACAGCCAGCCAGTTATCCAGCCAGCCAGTTATCCAGCCAGCCGGCGGCGCCAGCCGCCCCAGCCCAGCCTGTTAGCAAGCCACGCGTCCCAGTACAGGGAAGCTGTGGGTGGTAAAAGCAGCTGCCAATGGCTGGCAACTATGTCACCTGTTTTGTCTCCATCCCAGGTGGCTGGAGCCTGCTGGTTGTGCTTTCCAAACAGCTTCCCCCCAAAAGCAGTTTTTAGGCCATGGAGAAAGGCGGCTGGCCGCTCAGGTGGAGAGTTGCCACAGTGAGGGGGTTTGATTGCTCAACAACAGCTGTCATGACAGGGGCTACAGCCAGCCCTTGCAGTTGCACTTTGCCGGCGCGGAGGTATAGAAAGGCCAAAGTTTTGCCGCTGGCCAAAGAGGAGGAGCCCTTCCCCCACCCCCCATCCTGTTGTGTGTCCCTGGTGTACCCGAGGCTCGGGAGCGGCTTGGCCCAGGGCCGTGCTAGGCCGGTGCTTTGGGGCAGCACGTTGTCAGAATGGCCGCCTTTTTGGGGAGGCAGGGAAGCATGAGGTAGCGTCTACCGGCCATACCACCCTGAATACGCCCGATCTCGTCCGATCTCGGAAGCAAAGCAGGGTCGGGCCCGGACAGTACTTGGATGGGAGACCTCCTGGGAAGCATGGGTGCTGTAGACCGTTTGATTACTTTTTGTCCTCTACCTCCCTCCAAGGTCCACCCCCCTCCAGCGCGGAGCTGCCAGTCCCCGAATATATGTTGCCTTGACGCATCCCCGAGCAGGAAGAGGCTGGCCCACCAAGGCCTCTGAGACGCCCACCCACCCCCCACACCGTCACCACGGCCTCTAGCTGGGTGTTCCCGCTGCAAGGCCTTGGTTGGCCCCCTGCAGCCTGCCACCTGGAAAGGTGAGAGTTAATATGAGGCCGCAGCTGAAAGGTTCAGGCCTTGAGCAGGGGCTAGTGGGGAGGGCCAGCAGAAGTGAAGTGTGCCAAAGAAGCGGGTGTAACTAGCCCGCTGGAGGGGCTGAGCTGCCGACGGCCTGCGGGCTAGCCAGCCAGCCAGCCAGCTAGCCAGCCAGCTGTGGCCAAAAGGGATGTGGGGGCTGCTGGTAGAATGTTGCAAAAAGGCGGGCTTGAGCAGTAGCAGGCTGTGGCCACGGTGCCATGAAGCTAGAGGGGGCTGTGAGGCAAGCAAGTAGGCTGTGCTGGGTGGCTTTGCTGTGCTGCACAGAGCCAGGCCATGTAAAAGAAGAGAAGAAGAAGAAGAAGAAAAAAGAAAAAAAAAAAGGGCCAAGCTTGAGCCCAGTGGAAGAAGCAGCAGGCGTCAGGCTGCAGTACAAGAGCAGCAAGTGAGAGGCCTGTCTCTGCCTACGGCCACACCACCCTGAACACGCCCGATCTCGTCTGATCTCGGAAGCTAAGCAGGGTCGGGCCTGGTTAGTACTTGGATGGGAGACCGCCTGGGAATACCAGGTGCTGTAGGCTTTTGCTTTTCCTCCCTTCAACCAGCAGGGGTCACTGTCCTCTATGCCTATTTTACATTTACTTTGCACGCTTGCTTCTTTTCACTTGCTTTCTCTCTTGCACTCTTTAACCCTTGCAAAGCCCTAGCAGTCGCCTTGGCCCCCCCCTGTCACTTTTCAACTGCGGGGATACCTCAAGAGCAAGGCGCCCACCAGCGTTCTTGTTTATTCCTCTTACTTCTGCCCCAAATTTCAACCCCCAGCGTCTCCCATAGGGCTGGAGGCAAGGGGGGGCATTTGTCATCTAGCTTTGTGCAGCGCTGCGTAATGTGTAGGCGCTATATAAATAAAGAAGGATTCTTTTTATTATCAGACAGGCATCTTTGGCACTGTTTTAAGGGGGTCATTTAGTTTTGTCTTTTGTCTTTTTTTCCCTTGTATTTGTCAGCTTTTCGGGGGAAAAGGGGTAGATTTGCAGAAAACTTTGTGGCTGTTTTAGCCGCCTTGCAGAGTGACAAACACAGTGAGGCAAGCGTTGCCTTTGAAAAGGGTCAATTGCTAAATCCTGCTTTGCGCGGCCTGGCAGGAGGCGAGCGAATGCGACATTTGTGTCTCAGTGCTGTGCGGGGGGTTTGGCATGAAATGCTCCTTGCGGCTTTTTGCTGGCAAAAAGTGTCAAAAACCTGTGACGCCACCTTTGTTTTGGGCCGTTTTTCAAGCCAAAAAGTTGCGTAAACTGGGGGCTTAATCCCCAAGCCCCCATGGGCGCTAGGCGGCTGTCCGATTTCCACAGCCAGCCAGTTATCCAGCCAGCCAGTTATCCAGCCAGCCGGCGGCGCCAGCCGCCCCAGCCCAGCCTGTTAGCAAGCCACGCGTCCCAGTACAGGGAAGCTGTGGGTGGTAAAAGCAGCTGCCAATGGCTGGCAACTATGTCACCTGTTTTGTCTCCATCCCAGGTGGCTGGAGCCTGCTGGTTGTGCTTTCCAAACAGCTTCCCCCCAAAAGCAGTTTTTAGGCCATGGAGAAAGGCTGCTGGCCGCTCAGGTGGAGAGTTGCCACAGTGAGGGGGTTTGATTGCTCAACAACAGCTGTCATGACAGGGGCTACAGCCAGCCCTTGCAGTTGCACTTTGCCGGCGCGGAGGTATAGAAAGGCCAAAGTTTTGCCGCTGGCCAAAGAGGAGGAGCCCTTCCCCCACCCCCCATCCTGTTGTGTGTCCCTGGTGTACCCGAGGCACGGGAGCGGCTTGGCCCAGGGCCGTGCTAGGCTGGTGCTTTGGGGCAGCACGTTGTCAGAATGGCCGCCTTTTTGGGGAGGCAGGGAAGCATGAGGTAGCGTCTACCGGCCATACCACCCTGAATACGCCCGATCTCGTCCGATCTCGGAAGCAAAGCAGGGTCGGGCCCGGACAGTACTTGGATGGGAGACCTCCTGGGAAGCGCGGGTGCTGTAGACCGTTTGATTACTTTTTGTCCTCTACCTCCCTCCAAGGTCCACCCCCCTCCAGCGCGGAGCTGCCAGTCCCCGAATATATGTTGCCTTGACGCATCCCCGAGCAGGAAGAGGCTGGCCCACCAAGGCCTCTGAGACGCCCACCCACCCCCCACACCGTCACCACGGCCTCTAGCTGGGTGTTCCCGCTGCAAGGCCTTGATTGGCCCCCTGCAGCCTGCCACCTGGAAAGGTGAGAGTTAATATGAGGCCGCAGCTGAAAGGCTCAGGCCTTGAGCAGGGGCTAGTGGGGAGGGCCAGCAGAAGTGAAGTGTGCCAAAGAAGCGGGTGTAACTAGCCCGCTGGAGGGGCTGAGCTGCCGACGGCCTGCGGGCTAGCCAGCCAGCCAGCCAGCCAGCTAGCCAGCCAGCTGTGGCCAAAAGGGATGTGGGGGCTGCTGGTAGAATGTTGCAAAAAGGCGGGCTTGAGCAGTAGCAGGCTGTGGCCACGGTGCCATGAAGCTAGAGGGGGCTGTGAGGCAAGCAAGTAGGCTGTGCTGGGTGGCTTTGCTGTGCTGCACAGAGCCAGGCCATGTAAAAGAAGAGAAGAAGAAGAAGAAGAAAAAAGAAAAAAAAAAAGGGCCAAGCTTGAGCCCAGTGGAAGAAGCAGCAGGCGTCAGGCTGCAGTACAAGAGCAGCAAGTGAGAGGCCTGTCTCTGCCTACGGCCACACCACCCTGAACACGCCCGATCTCGTCTGATCTCGGAAGCTAAGCAGGGTCGGGCCTGGTTAGTACTTGGATGGGAGACCGCCTGGGAATACCAGGTGCTGTAGGCTTTTGCTTTTCCTCCCTTCAACCAGCAGGGGTCACTGTCCTCTATGCCTATTTTACATTTACTTTGCACGCTTGCTTCTTTTCACTTGCTTTCTCTCTTGCACTCTTTAACCCTTGCAAAGCCCTAGCAGTCGCCTTGGCCCCCCCCTGTCACTTTTCAACTGCGGGGATACCTCAAGAGCAAGGCGCCCACCAGCGTTCTTGTTTATTCCTCTTACTTCTGCCCCAAATTTCAACCCCCAGCGTCTCCCATAGGGCTGGAGGCAAGGGGGGGCATTTGTCATCTAGCTTTGTGCAGCGCTGCGTAATGTGTAGGCGCTATATAAATAAAGAAGGATTCTTTTTATTATCAGACAGGCATCTTTGGCACTGTTTTAAGGGGGTCATTTAGTTTTGTCTTTTGTCTTTTTTTCCCTTGTATTTGTCAGCTTTTCGGGGGAAAAGGGGTAGATTTGCAGAAAACTTTGTGGCTGTTTTAGCCGCCTTGCAGAGTGACAAACACAGTGAGGCAAGCGTTGCCTTTGAAAAGGGTCAATTGCTAAATCCTGCTTTGCGCGGCCTGGCAGGAGGTGAGCGAATGCGACATTTGTGTCTCAGTGCTGTGCGGGGGGTTTGGCATGAAATGCTCCTTGCGGCTTTTTGCTGGCAAAAAGTGTCAAAAACCTGTGACGCCACCTTTGTTTTGGGCCGTTTTTCAAGCCAAAAAGTTGCGTAAACTGGGGGCTTAATCCCCAAGCCCCCATGGGCGCTAGGCGGCTGTCCGATTTCCACAGCCAGCCAGTTATCCAGCCAGCCAGTTATCCAGCCAGCCGGCGGCGCCAGCCGCCCCAGCCCAGCCTGTTAGCAAGCCACGCGTCCCAGTACAGGGAAGCTGTGGGTGGTAAAAGCAGCTGCCAATGGCTGGCAACTATGTCACCTGTTTTGTCTCCATCCCAGGTGGCTGGAGCCTGCTGGTTGTGCTTTCCAAACAGCTTCCCCCCAAAAGCAGTTTTTAGGCCATGGAGAAAGGCGGCTGGCCGCTCAGGTGGAGAGTTGCCACAGTGAGGGGGTTTGATTGCTCAACAACAGCTGTCATGACAGGGGCTACAGCCAGCCCTTGCAGTTGCACTTTGCCGGCGCGGAGGTATAGAAAGGCCAAAGTTTTGCCGCTGGCCAAAGAGGAGGAGCCCTTCCCCCACCCCCCATCCTGTTGTGTGTCCCTGGTGTACCCGAGGCTCGGGAGCGGCTTGGCCCAGGGCCGTGCTAGGCCGGTGCTTTGGGGCAGCACGTTGTCAGAATGGCCGCCTTTTTGGGGAGGCAGGGAAGCATGAGGTAGCGTCTACCGGCCATACCACCCTGAATACGCCCGATCTCGTCCGATCTCGGAAGCAAAGCAGGGTCGGGCCCGGACAGTACTTGGATGGGAGACCTCCTGGGAAGCATGGGTGCTGTAGACCGTTTGATTACTTTTTGTCCTCTACCTCCCTCCAAGGTCCACCCCCCTCCAGCGCGGAGCTGCCAGTCCCCGAATATATGTTGCCTTGACGCATCCCCGAGCAGGAAGAGGCTGGCCCACCAAGGCCTCTGAGACGCCCACCCACCCCCCACACCGTCACCACGGCCTCTAGCTGGGTGTTCCCGCTGCAAGGCCTTGGTTGGCCCCCTGCAGCCTGCCACCTGGAAAGGTGAGAGTTAATATGAGGCCGCAGCTGAAAGGTTCAGGCCTTGAGCAGGGGCTAGTGGGGAGGGCCAGCAGAAGTGAAGTGTGCCAAAGAAGCGGGTGTAACTAGCCCGCTGGAGGGGCTGAGCTGCCGACGGCCTGCGGGCTAGCCAGCCAGCCAGCCAGCTAGCCAGCCAGCTGTGGCCAAAAGGGATGTGGGGGCTGCTGGTAGAATGTTGCAAAAAGGCGGGCTTGAGCAGTAGCAGGCTGTGGCCACGGTGCCATGAAGCTAGAGGGGGCTGTGAGGCAAGCAAGTAGGCTGTGCTGGGTGGCTTTGCTGTGCTGCACAGAGCCAGGCCATGTAAAAGAAGAGAAGAAGAAGAAGAAGAAAAAAGAAAAAAAAAAAGGGCCAAGCTTGAGCCCAGTGGAAGAAGCAGCAGGCGTCAGGCTGCAGTACAAGAGCAGCAAGTGAGAGGCCTGTCTCTGCCTACGGCCACACCACCCTGAACACGCCCGATCTCGTCTGATCTCGGAAGCTAAGCAGGGTCGGGCCTGGTTAGTACTTGGATGGGAGACCGCCTGGGAATACCAGGTGCTGTAGGCTTTTGCTTTTCCTCCCTTCAACCAGCAGGGGTCACTGTCCTCTATGCCTATTTTACATTTACTTTGCACGCTTGCTTCTTTTCACTTGCTTTCTCTCTTGCACTCTTTAACCCTTGCAAAGCCCTAGCAGTCGCCTTGGCCCCCCCCTGTCACTTTTCAACTGCGGGGATACCTCAAGAGCAAGGCGCCCACCAGCGTTCTTGTTTATTCCTCTTACTTCTGCCCCAAATTTCAACCCCCAGCGTCTCCCATAGGGCTGGAGGCAAGGGGGGGCATTTGTCATCTAGCTTTGTGCAGCGCTGCGTAATGTGTAGGCGCTATATAAATAAAGAAGGATTCTTTTTATTATCAGACAGGCATCTTTGGCACTGTTTTAAGGGGGTCATTTAGTTTTGTCTTTTGTCTTTTTTTCCCTTGTATTTGTCAGCTTTTCGGGGGAAAAGGGGTAGATTTGCAGAAAACTTTGTGGCTGTTTTAGCCGCCTTGCAGAGTGACAAACACAGTGAGGCAAGCGTTGCCTTTGAAAAGGGTCAATTGCTAAATCCTGCTTTGCGCGGCCTGGCAGGAGGCGAGCGAATGCGACATTTGTGTCTCAGTGCTGTGCGGGGGGTTTGGCATGAAATGCTCCTTGCGGCTTTTTGCTGGCAAAAAGTGTCAAAAACCTGTGACGCCACCTTTGTTTTGGGCCGTTTTTCAAGCCAAAAAGTTGCGTAAACTGGGGGCTTAATCCCCAAGCCCCCATGGGCGCTAGGCGGCTGTCCGATTTCCACAGCCAGCCAGTTATCCAGCCAGCCAGTTATCCAGCCAGCCGGCGGCGCCAGCCGCCCCAGCCCAGCCTGTTAGCAAGCCACGCGTCCCAGTACAGGGAAGCTGTGGGTGGTAAAAGCAGCTGCCAATGGCTGGCAACTATGTCACCTGTTTTGTCTCCATCCCAGGTGGCTGGAGCCTGCTGGTTGTGCTTTCCAAACAGCTTCCCCCCAAAAGCAGTTTTTAGGCCATGGAGAAAGGCTGCTGGCCGCTCAGGTGGAGAGTTGCCACAGTGAGGGGGTTTGATTGCTCAACAACAGCTGTCATGACAGGGGCTACAGCCAGCCCTTGCAGTTGCACTTTGCCGGCGCGGAGGTATAGAAAGGCCAAAGTTTTGCCGCTGGCCAAAGAGGAGGAGCCCTTCCCCCACCCCCCATCCTGTTGTGTGTCCCTGGTGTACCCGAGGCACGGGAGCGGCTTGGCCCAGGGCCGTGCTAGGCTGGTGCTTTGGGGCAGCACGTTGTCAGAATGGCCGCCTTTTTGGGGAGGCAGGGAAGCATGAGGTAGCGTCTACCGGCCATACCACCCTGAATACGCCCGATCTCGTCCGATCTCGGAAGCAAAGCAGGGTCGGGCCCGGACAGTACTTGGATGGGAGACCTCCTGGGAAGCGCGGGTGCTGTAGACCGTTTGATTACTTTTTGTCCTCTACCTCCCTCCAAGGTCCACCCCCCTCCAGCGCGGAGCTGCCAGTCCCCGAATATATGTTGCCTTGACGCATCCCCGAGCAGGAAGAGGCTGGCCCACCAAGGCCTCTGAGACGCCCACCCACCCCCCACACCGTCACCACGGCCTCTAGCTGGGTGTTCCCGCTGCAAGGCCTTGATTGGCCCCCTGCAGCCTGCCACCTGGAAAGGTGAGAGTTAATATGAGGCCGCAGCTGAAAGGCTCAGGCCTTGAGCAGGGGCTAGTGGGGAGGGCCAGCAGAAGTGAAGTGTGCCAAAGAAGCGGGTGTAACTAGCCCGCTGGAGGGGCTGAGCTGCCGACGGCCTGCGGGCTAGCCAGCCAGCCAGCCAGCCAGCTAGCCAGCCAGCTGTGGCCAAAAGGGATGTGGGGGCTGCTGGTAGAATGTTGCAAAAAGGCGGGCTTGAGCAGTAGCAGGCTGTGGCCACGGTGCCATGAAGCTAGAGGGGGCTGTGAGGCAAGCAAGTAGGCTGTGCTGGGTGGCTTTGCTGTGCTGCACAGAGCCAGGCCATGTAAAAGAAGAGAAGAAGAAGAAGAAGAAAAAAGAAAAAAAAAAAGGGCCAAGCTTGAGCCCAGTGGAAGAAGCAGCAGGCGTCAGGCTGCAGTACAAGAGCAGCAAGTGAGAGGCCTGTCTCTGCCTACGGCCACACCACCCTGAACACGCCCGATCTCGTCTGATCTCGGAAGCTAAGCAGGGTCGGGCCTGGTTAGTACTTGGATGGGAGACCGCCTGGGAATACCAGGTGCTGTAGGCTTTTGCTTTTCCTCCCTTCAACCAGCAGGGGTCACTGTCCTCTATGCCTATTTTACATTTACTTTGCACGCTTGCTTCTTTTCACTTGCTTTCTCTCTTGCACTCTTTAACCCTTGCAAAGCCCTAGCAGTCGCCTTGGCCCCCCCCTGTCACTTTTCAACTGCGGGGATACCTCAAGAGCAAGGCGCCCACCAGCGTTCTTGTTTATTCCTCTTACTTCTGCCCCAAATTTCAACCCCCAGCGTCTCCCATAGGGCTGGAGGCAAGGGGGGGCATTTGTCATCTAGCTTTGTGCAGCGCTGCGTAATGTGTAGGCGCTATATAAATAAAGAAGGATTCTTTTTATTATCAGACAGGCATCTTTGGCACTGTTTTAAGGGGGTCATTTAGTTTTGTCTTTTGTCTTTTTTTCCCTTGTATTTGTCAGCTTTTCGGGGGAAAAGGGGTAGATTTGCAGAAAACTTTGTGGCTGTTTTAGCCGCCTTGCAGAGTGACAAACACAGTGAGGCAAGCGTTGCCTTTGAAAAGGGTCAATTGCTAAATCCTGCTTTGCGCGGCCTGGCAGGAGGCGAGCGAATGCGACATTTGTGTCTCAGTGCTGTGCGGGGGGTTTGGCATGAAATGCTCCTTGCGGCTTTTTGCTGGCAAAAAGTGTCAAAAACCTGTGACGCCACCTTTGTTTTGGGCCGTTTTTCAAGCCAAAAAGTTGCGTAAACTGGGGGCTTAATCCCCAAGCCCCCATGGGCGCTAGGCGGCTGTCCGATTTCCACAGCCAGCCAGTTATCCAGCCAGCCAGTTATCCAGCCAGCCGCCCCAGCCCAGCCTGTTAGCAAGCCACGCGTCCCAGTACAGGGAAGCTGTGGGTGGTAAAAGCAGCTGCCAATGGCTGGCAACTATGTCACCTGTTTTGTCTCCATCCCAGGTGGCTGGAGCCTGCTGGTTGTGCTTTCCAAACAGCTTCCCCCCAAAAGCAGTTTTTAGGCCATGGAGAAAGGCGGCTGGCCGCTCAGGTGGAGAGTTGCCACGGTGAGGGGGTTTGATTGCTCAACAACAGCTGTCATGACAGGGGCTACAGCCAGCCCTTGCAGTTGCACTTTGCCGGCGCGGAGGTATAGAAAGGCCAAAGTTTTGCCGCTGGCCAAAGAGGAGGAGCCCTTCCCCCACCCCCCATCCTGTTGTGTGTCCCTGGTGTACCCGAGGCTCGGGAGCGGCTTGGCCCAGGGCCGTGCTAGGCCGGTGCTTTGGGGCAGCACGTTGTCAGAATGGCCGCCTTTTTGGGGAGGCAGGGAAGCATGAGGTAGTGTCTACCGGCCATACCACCCTGAATACGCCCGATCTCGGAAGCAAAGCAGGGTCGGGCCCGGACAGTACTTGGATGGGAGACCTCCTGGGAAGCGCGGGTGCTGTAGACCGTTTGATTACTTTTTGTCCTCTACCTCCCTCCAAGGTCCACCCCCCTCCAGCGCGGAGCTGCCAGTCCCCGAATATATGTTGCCTTGACGCAACCCCGAGCAGGAAGAGGCTGGCCCACCAAGGCCTCTGAGACGCCCACCCACCCCCCACACCGTCACCACGGCCTCTAGCTGGGTGTTCCCGCTGCAAGGCCTTGGTTGGCCCCCTGCAGCCTGCCACCTGGAAAGGTGAGAGTTAATATGAGGCCGCAGCTGAAAGGCTCAGGCCTTGAGCAGGGGCCAGGGGGGAGGGCCAGCAGAAGTGAAGTGTGCCAAAGAAGCGGGTGTAACTAGCCCGCTGGAGGGGCTGAGCTGCCGACGGCCTGCGGGCTAGCCAGCCAGCCAGCCAGCCAGCCAGCCAGCTAGCCAGCCAGCTGTGGCCAAAAGGGATGTGGGGGCTGCTGGTAGTATGTTGCAAAAAGGCGGGCTTGAGCAGTAGCAGGCTGTGGCCACGGTGCCATGAAGCTAGAGGGGGCTGTGAGGCAAGCAAGTAGGCTGCGCTGGGTGGCTTTGCTGTGCTGCACAGAGCCAGGCCATGTAAAAGAAGAGAAGAAGAAGAAGAAAAAAGAAAAAAAAAAAGGGCCAAGCTTGAGCCCAGTGGAAGAAGCAGCAGGCGTCAGGCTGCAGTACAAGAGCAGCAAGTGAGAGGCCTGTTTCTGCCTACGGCCACACCACCCTGAACACGCCCGATCTCGTCTGATCTCGGAAGCTAAGCAGGGTCGGGCCTGGTTAGTACTTGGATGGGAGACCGCCTGGGAATACCAGGTGCTGTAGGCTTTTGCTTTTCCTCCCTTCAACCAGCAGGGGGTCACTGTCCTCTATGCCTATTTTACATTTACTTTGCACGCTTGCTTCTTTTTACTTGCTTTCTCTCTTGCACTCTTTAACCCTTGCAAAGCCCTAGCAGTCGCCTTGGCCCCCCCCTGTCACTTTTCAACTGCGGGGATACCTCAAGAGCAAGGCGCCCACCAGCGTTCTTGTTTATTCCTCTTACTTCTGCCCCAAATTTCAACCCCCAGCGTCTCCCATAGGGCTGGAGGCAAGGGGGGGCATTTGTCATCTAGCTTTGTGCAGCGCTGCGTAATGTGTAGGCGCTATATAAATAAAGAAGGATTCTTTTTATTATCAGACAGGCATCTTTGGCACTGTTTTAAGGGGGTCATTTAGTTTTGTCTTTTGTCTTTTTTTCCCTTGTATTTGTCAGCTTTTCGGGGGAAAAGGGGTAGATTTGCAGAAAACTTTGTGGCTGTTTTAGCCGCCTTGCAGAGTGACAAACACAGTGAGGCAAGCGTTGCCTTTGAAAAGGGTCAATTGCTAAATCCTGCTTTGCGCGGCCTGGCAGGAGGCGAGCGAATGCGACATTTGTGTCTCAGTGCTGTGCGGGGGGTTTGGCATGAAATGCTCCTTGCGGCTTTTTGCTGGCAAAAAGTGTCAAAAACCTGTGACGCCACCTTTGTTTTGGGCCGTTTTTCAAGCCAAAAAGTTGCGTAAACTGGGGGCTTAATCCCCAAGCCCCCATGGGCGCTAGGCGGCTGTCCGATTTCCACAGCCAGCCAGTTATCCAGCCAGCCAGTTATCCAGCCAGCCGGCGGCGCCAGCCGCCCCAGCCCAGCCTGTTAGCAAGCCACGCGTCCCAGTACAGGGAAGCTGTGGGTGGTAAAAGCAGCTGCCAATGGCTGGCAACTATGTCACCTGTTTTGTCTCCATCCCAGGTGGCTGGAGCCTGCTGGTTGTGCTTTCCAAACAGCTTCCCCCCAAAAGCAGTTTTTAGGCCATGGAGAAAGGCGGCTGGCCGCTCAGGTGGAGAGTTGCCACGGTGAGGGGGTTTGATTGCTCAACAACAGCTGTCATGACAGGGGCTACAGCCAGCCCTTGCAGTTGCACTTTGCCGGCGCGGAGGTATAGAAAGGCCAAAGTTTTGCCGCTGGCCAAAGAGGAGGAGCCCTTCCCCCACCCCCCATCCTGTTGTGTGTCCCTGGTGTACTCGAGGCTCGGGAGCGGCTTGGCCCAGGGCCGTGCTAGGCCGGTGCTTTGGGGCAGCACGTTGTCAGAATGGACGCCTTTTTGGGGAGGCAGGGAAGCATGAGGTAGCGTCTACCGGCCATACCACCCTGAATACGCCGATCTCGTCCGATCTCGGAAGCAAAGCAGGGTCGGGCCCGGACAGTACTTGGATGGGAGACCTCCTGGGATGCGCGGGTGCTGTAGACCGTTTGATTACTTTTTGTCCTCTACCTCCCTCCAAGGTCCACCCCCCTCCAGCGCGGAGCTGCCAGTCCCCGAATATATGTTGCCTTGACGCATCCCCGAGCAGGAAGAGGCTGGCCCACCAAGGCCTCTGAGACGCCCACCCACCCCCCACACCGTCACCACGGCCTCTAGCTGGGTGTTCCCGCTGCAAGGCCTTGGTTGGCCCCCTGCAGCCTGCCACCTGGAAAGGTGAGAGTTAATATGAGGCCGCAGCTGAAAGGCTCAGGCCTTGAGCAGGGGCTAGTGGGGAGGGCCAGCAGAAGTGAAGTGTGCCAAAGAAGCGGGTGTAACTAGCCCGCTGGAGGGGCTGAGCTGCCGACGGCCTGCGGGCTAGCCAGCCAGCCAGCCAGCTAGCCAGCCAGCTGTGGCCAAAAGGGATGTGGGGGCTGCTGGTAGAATGTTGCAAAAAGGCGGGCTTGAGCAGTAGCAGGCTGTGGCCACGGTGCCATGAAGCTAGAGGGGGCTGTGAGGCAAGCAAGTAGGCTGTGCTGGGTGGCTTTGCTGTGCTGCACAGAGCCAGGCCATGTAAAAGAAGAGAAGAAGAAGAAGAAGAAGAAGAAAAAAGAAAAAAAAAAAGGGCCAAGCTTGAGCCCAGTGGAAGAAGCAGTAGGCGTCAGGCTGCAGTACAAGAGCAGCAAGTGAGAGGCCTGTCTCTGCCTACGGCCACACCACCCTGAACACGCCCGATCTCGTCTGATCTCGGAAGCTAAGCAGGGTCGGGCCTGGTTAGTACTTGGATGGGAGACCGCCTGGGAATACCAGGTGCTGTAGGCTTTTGCTTTTCCTCCCTTCAACCAGCAGGGGTCACTGTCCTCTATGCCTATTTTACATTTACTTTGCACGCTTGCTTCTTTTCACTTGCTTTCTCTCTTGCACTCTTTAACCCTTGCAAAGCCCTAGCAGTCGCCTTGGCCCCCCCCTGTCACTTTTCAACTGCGGGGATACCTCAAGAGCAAGGCGCCCACCAGCGTTCTTGTTTATTCCTCTTACTTCTGCCCCAAATTTCAACCCCCAGCGTCTCCCATAGGGCTGGAGGCAAGGGGGGGCATTTGTCATCTAGCTTTGTGCAGCGCTGCGTAATGTGTAGGCGCTATATAAATAAAGAAGGATTCTTTTTATTATCAGACAGGCATCTTTGGCACTGTTTTAAGGGGGTCATTTAGTTTTGTCTTTTGTCTTTTTTTCCCTTGTATTTGTCAGCTTTTCGGGGGAAAAGGGGTAGATTTGCAGAAAACTTTGTGGCTGTTTTAGCCGCCTTGCAGAGTGACAAACACAGTGAGGCAAGCGTTGCCTTTGAAAAGGGTCAATTGCTAAATCCTGCTTTGCGCGGCCTGGCAGGAGGCGAGCGAATGCGACATTTGTGTCTCAGTGCTGTGCGGGGGGTTTGGCATGAAATGCTCCTTGCGGCTTTTTGCTGGCAAAAAGTGTCAAAAACCTGTGACGCCACCTTTGTTTTGGGCCGTTTTTCAAGCCAAAAAGTTGCGTAAACTGGGGGCTTAATCCCCAAGCCCCCATGGGCGCTAGGCGGCTGTCCGATTTCCACAGCCAGCCAGTTATCCAGCCAGCCGCCCCAGCCCAGCCTGTTAGCAAGCCACGCGTCCCAGTACAGGGAAGCTGTGGGTGGTAAAAGCAGCTGCCAATGGCTGGCAACTATGTCACCTGTTTTGTCTCCATCCCAGGTGGCTGGAGCCTGCTGGTTGTGCTTTCCAAACAGCTTCCCCCCAAAAGCAGTTTTTAGGCCATGGAGAAAGGCGGCTGGCCGCTCAGGTGGAGAGTTGCCACGGTGAGGGGGTTTGATTGCTCAACAACAGCTGTCATGACAGGGGCTACAGCCAGCCCTTGCAGTTGCACTTTGCCGGCGCGGAGGTATAGAAAGGCCAAAGTTTTGCCGCTGGCCAAAGAGGAGGAGCCCTTCCCCCACCCCCCATCCTGTTGTGTGTCCCTGGTGTACCCGAGGCACGGGAGCGGCTTGGCCCAGGGCCGTGCTAGGCCGGTGCTTTGGGGCAGCACGTTGTCAGAATGGCCGCCTTTTTGGGGAGGCAGGGAAGCATGAGGTAGCGTCTACCGGCCATACCACCCTGAATACGCCCGATCTCGTCCGATCTCGGAAGCAAAGCAGGGTCGGGCCCGGACAGTACTTGGATGGGAGACCTCCTGGGAAGCGCGGGTGCTGTAGAGCGTTTGATTACTTTTTGTCCTCTACCTCCCTCCAAGGTCCACCCCCCTCCAGCGCGGAGCTGCCAGTCCCCGAATATATGTTGCCTTGACGCATCCCCGAGCAGAAAGAGGCTGGCCCACCAAGGCCTCTGAGACGCCCACCCACCCCCCACACCGTCACCACGGCCTCTAGCTGGGTGTTCCCGCTGCAAGGCCTTGGTTGGCCCCCTGCAGCCTGCCACCTGGAAAGGTGAGAGTTAATATGAGGCCGCAGCTGAAAGGCTCAGGCCTTGAGCAGGGGCTAGTGGGGAGGGCCAGCAGAAGTGAAGTGTGCCAAAGAAGCGGGTGTAACTAGCCCGCTGGAGGGGCTGAGCTGCCGACGGCCTGCGGGCTAGCCAGCCAGCCAGCCAGCCAGCCAGCTAGCCAGCTGTGGCCAAAAGGGATGTGGGGGCTGCTGGTAGAATGTTGCAAAAAGGCGGGCTTGAGCAGTAGCAGGCTGTGGCCACGGTGCCATGAAGCTAGAGGGGGCTGTGAGGCAAGCAAGTAGGCTGCGCTGGGTGGCTTTGCTGTGCTGCACAGAGCCAGGCCATGTAAAAGCAGAGAAGAAGAAGAAGAAGAAAAAAGAAAAAAAAAAAGGGCCAAGCTTGAGCCCAGTGGAAGAAGCAGCAGGCGTCAGGCTGCAGTACAAGAGCAGCAAGTGAGAGGCCTGTCTCTGCCTACGGCCACACCACCCTGAACACGCCTGATCTCGTCTGATCTCGGAAGCTAAGCAGGGTCGGGCCTGGTTAGTACTTGGATGGGAGACCGCCTGGGAATACCAGGTGCTGTAGGCTTTTGCTTTTCCTCCCTTCAACCAGCAGGGGTCACTGTCCTCTATGCCTATTTTACATTTACTTTGCACGCTTGCTTCTTTTCACTTGCTTTCTCTCTTGCACTCTTTAACCCTTGCAAAGCCCTAGCAGTCGCCTTGGCCCCCCCCTGTCACTTTTCAACTGCGGGGATACCTCAAGAGCAAGGCGCCCACCAGCGTTCTTGTTTATTCCTCTTACTTCTGCCCCAAATTTCAACCCCCAGCGTCTCCCATAGGGCTGGAGGCAAGGGGGGGCATTTGTCATCTAGCTTTGTGCAGCGCTGCGTAATGTGTAGGCGCTATATAAATAAAGAAGGATTCTTTTTATTATCAGACAGGCATCTTTGGCACTGTTTTAAGGGGGTCATTTAGTTTTGTCTTTTGTCTTTTTTTCCCTTGTATTTGTCAGCTTTTCGGGGGAAAAGGGGTAGATTTGCAGAAAACTTTGTGGCTGTTTTAGCCGCCTTGCAGAGTGACAAACACAGTGAGGCAAGCGTTGCCTTTGAAAAGGGTCAATTGCTAAATCCTGCTTTGCGCGGCCTGGCAGGAGGCGAGCAAATGCGACATTTGTGTCTCAGTGCTGTGCGGGGGGTTTGGCATGAAATGCTCCTTGCGGCTTTTTGCTGGCAAAAAGTGTCAAAAACCTGTGACGCCACCTTTGTTTTGGGCCGTTTTTCAAGCCAAAAAGTTGCGTAAACTGGGGGCTTAATCCCCAAGCCCCCATGGGCGCTAGGCGGCTGTCCGATTTCCACAGCCAGCCAGTTATCCAGCCAGCCAGTTATCCAGCCAGCCGCCCCAGCCCAGCCTGTTAGCAAGCCACGCGTCCCAGTACAGGGAAGCTGTGGGTGGTAAAAGCAGCTGCCAATGGCTGGCAACTATGTCACCTGTTTTGTCTCCATCCCAGGTGGCTGGAGCCTGCTGGTTGTGCTTTCCAAACAGCTTCCCCCCAAAAGCAGTTTTTAGGCCATGGAGAAAGGCGGCTGGCCGCTCAGGTGGAGAGTTGCCACGGTGAGGGGGTTTGATTGCTCAACAACAGCTGTCATGACAGGGGCTACAGCCAGCCCTTGCAGTTGCACTTTGCCGGCGCGGAGGTATAGAAAGGCCAAAGTTTTGCCGCTGGCCAAAGAGGAGGAGCCCTTCCCCCACCCCCCATCCTGTTGTGTGTCCCTGGTGTACCCGAGGCTCGGGAGCGGCTTGGCCCAGGGCCGTGCTAGGCCGGTGCTTTGGGGCAGCACGTTGTCAGAATGGCCGCCTTTTTGGGGAGGCAGGGAAGCATGAGGTAGCGTCTACCGGCCATACCACCCTGAATACGCCCGATCTCGTCCGATCTCGGAAGCAAAGCAGGGTCGGGCCCGGACAGTACTTGGATGGGAGACCTCCTGGGAAGCGCGGGTGCTGTAGAGCGTTTGATTACTTTTTGTCCTCTACCTCCCTCCAAGGTCCACCCCCCTCCAGCGCGGAGCTGCCAGTCCCCGAATATATGTTGCCTTGACGCATCCCCGAGCAGAAAGAGGCTGGCCCACCAAGGCCTCTGAGACGCCCACCCACCCCCCACACCGTCACCACGGCCTCTAGCTGGGTGTTCCCGCTGCAAGGCCTTGGTTGGCCCCCTGCAGCCTGCCACCTGGAAAGGTGAGAGTTAATATGAGGCCGCAGCTGAAAGGCTCAGGCCTTGAGCAGGGGCTAGTGGGGAGGGCCAGCAGAAGTGAAGTGTGCCAAAGAAGCGGGTGTAACTAGCCCGCTGGAGGGGCTGAGCTGCCGACGGCCTGCGGGCAAGCCAGCCAGCCAGCCAGCCAGCCAGCCAGCTAGCCAGCTGTGGCCAAAAGGGATGTGGGGGCTGCTGGTAGAATGTTGCAAAAAGGCGGGCTTGAGCAGTAGCAGGCTGTGGCCACGGTGCCATGAAGCTAGAGGGGGCTGTGAGGCAAGCAAGTAGGCTGCGCTGGGTGGCTTTGCTGTGCTGCACAGAGCCAGGCCATGTAAAAGAAGAGAAGAAGAAGAAGAAGAAAAAAGAAAAAAAAAAAGGGCCAAGCTTGAGCCCAGTGGAAGAAGCAGCAGGCGTCAGGCTGCAGTACAAGAGCAGCAAGTGAGAGGCCTGTCTCTGCCTACGGCCACACCACCCTGAACACGCCCGATCTCGTCTGATCTCCAAGCCCCCATGGGCGCTAGGCGGCTGTCCGATTTCCACAGCCAGCCAGTTATCCAGCCAGCCAGTTATCCAGCCAGCCGCCCCAGCCCAGCCTGTTAGCAAGCCACGCGTCCCAGTACAGGGAAGCTGTGGGTGGTAAAAGCAGCTGCCAATGGCTGGCAACTATGTCACCTGTTTTGTCTCCATCCCAGGTGGCTGGAGCCTGCTGGTTGTGCTTTCCAAACAGCTTCCCCCCAAAAGCAGTTTTTAGGCCATGGAGAAAGGCGGCTGGCCGCTCAGGTGGAGAGTTGCCACGGTGAGGGGGTTTGATTGCTCAACAACAGCTGTCATGACAGGGGCTACAGCCAGCCCTTGCAGTTGCACTTTGCCGGCGCGGAGGTATAGAAAGGCCAAAGTTTTGCCGCTGGCCAAAGAGGAGGAGCCCTTCCCCCACCCCCCATCCTGTTGTGTGTCCCTGGTGTACCCGAGGCTCGGGAGCGGCTTGGCCCAGGGCCGTGCTAGGCCGGTGCTTTGGGGCAGCACGTTGTCAGAATGGCCGCCTTTTTGGGGAGGCAGGGAAGCATGAGGTAGCGTCTACCGGCCATACCACCCTGAATACGCCCGATCTCGTCCGATCTCGGAAGCAAAGCAGGGTCGGGCCCGGACAGTACTTGGATGGGAGACCTCCTGGGAAGCGCGGGTGCTGTAGAGCGTTTGATTACTTTTTGTCCTCTACCTCCCTCCAAGGTCCACCCCCCTCCAGCGCGGAGCTGCCAGTCCCCGAATATATGTTGCCTTGACGCATCCCCGAGCAGAAAGAGGCTGGCCCACCAAGGCCTCTGAGACGCCCACCCACCCCCCACACCGTCACCACGGCCTCTAGCTGGGTGTTCCCGCTGCAAGGCCTTGGTTGGCCCCCTGCAGCCTGCCACCTGGAAAGGTGAGAGTTAATATGAGGCCGCAGCTGAAAGGCTCAGGCCTTGAGCAGGGGCTAGTGGGGAGGGCCAGCAGAAGTGAAGTGTGCCAAAGAAGCGGGTGTAACTAGCCCGCTGGAGGGGCTGAGCTGCCGACGGCCTGCGGGCAAGCCAGCCAGCCAGCCAGCCAGCCAGCCAGCTAGCCAGCTGTGGCCAAAAGGGATGTGGGGGCTGCTGGTAGAATGTTGCAAAAAGGCGGGCTTGAGCAGTAGCAGGCTGTGGCCACGGTGCCATGAAGCTAGAGGGGGCTGTGAGGCAAGCAAGTAGGCTGCGCTGGGTGGCTTTGCTGTGCTGCACAGAGCCAGGCCATGTAAAAGAAGAGAAGAAGAAGAAGAAGAAAAAAGAAAAAAAAAAAGGGCCAAGCTTGAGCCCAGTGGAAGAAGCAGCAGGCGTCAGGCTGCAGTACAAGAGCAGCAAGTGAGAGGCCTGTCTCTGCCTACGGCCACACCACCCTGAACACGCCCGATCTCGTCTGATCTCGGAAGCTAAGCAGGGTCGGGCCTGGTTAGTACTTGGATGGGAGACCGCCTGGGAATACCAGGTGCTGTAGGCTTTTGCTTTTCCTCCCTTCAACCAGCAGGGGTCACTGTCCTCTATGCCTATTTTACATTTACTTTGCACGCTTGCTTCTTTTCACTTGCTTTCTCTCTTGCACTCTTTAACCCTTGCAAAGCCCTAGCAGTCGCCTTGGCCCCCCCCTGTCACTTTTCAACTGCGGGGATACCTCAAGAGCAAGGCGCCCACCAGCGTTCTTGTTTATTCCTCTTACTTCTGCCCCAAATTTCAACCCCCAGCGTCTCCCATAGGGCTGGAGGCAAGGGGGGGCATTTGTCATCTAGCCTTGTGCAGCGCTGCGTAATGTGTAGGCGCTATATAAATAAAGAAGGATTCTTTTTATTATCAGACAGGCATCTTTGGCACTGTTTTAAGGGGGTCATTTAGTTTTGTCTTTTGTCTTTTTTTCCCTTGTATTTGTCAGCTTTTCGGGGGAAAAGGGGTAGATTTGCAGAAAACTTTGTGGCTGTTTTAGCCGCCTTGCAGAGTGACAAACACAGTGAGGCAAGCGTTGCCTTTGAAAAGGGTCAATTGCTAAATCCTGCTTTGCGCGGCCTGGCAGGAGGCGAGCGAATGCGACATTTGTGTCTCAGTGCTGTGCGGGGGGTTTGGCATGAAATGCTCCTTGCGGCTTTTTGCTGGCAAAAAGTGTCAAAAACCTGTGACGCCACCTTTGTTTTGCGCCGTTTTTCAAGCCAAAAAGTTGCGTAAACTGGGGGCTTAATCCCCAAGCCCCCATGGGCGCTAGGCGGCTGTCCGATTTCCACAGCCAGCCAGTTATCCAGCCAGCCAGTTATCCAGCCAGCCGCCCCAGCCCAGCCTGTTAGCAAGCCACGCGTCCCAGTACAGGGAAGCTGTGGGTGGTAAAAGCAGCTGCCAATGGCTGGCAACTATGTCACCTGTTTTGTCTCCATCCCAGGTGGCTGGAGCCTGCTGGTTGTGCTTTCCAAACAGCTTCCCCCCAAAAGCAGTTTTTAGGCCATGGAGAAAGGCGGCTGGCCGCTCAGGTGGAGAGTTGCCACGGTGAGGGGGTTTGATTGCTCAACAACAGCTGTCATGACAGGGGCTACAGCCAGCCCTTGCAGTTGCACTTTGCCGGCGCGGAGGTATAGAAAGGCCAAAGTTTTGCCGCTGGCCAAAGAGGAGGAGCCCTTCCCCCACCCCCCATCCTGTTGTGTGTCCCTGGTGTACCCGAGGCTCGGGAGCGGCTTGGCCCAGGGCCGTGCTAGGCCGGTGCTTTGGGGCAGCACGTTGTCAGAATGGCCGCCTTTTTGGGGAGGCAGGGAAGCATGAGGTAGCGTCTACCGGCCATACCACCCTGAATACGCCCGATCTCGTCCGATCTCGGAAGCAAAGCAGGGTCGGGCCCGGACAGTACTTGGATGGGAGACCTCCTGGGAAGCGCGGGTGCTGTAGAGCGTTTGATTACTTTTTGTCCTCTACCTCCCTCCAAGGTCCACCCCCCTCCAGCGCGGAGCTGCCAGTCCCCGAATATATGTTGCCTTGACGCATCCCCGAGCAGAAAGAGGCTGGCCCACCAAGGCCTCTGAGACGCCCACCCACCCCCCACACCGTCACCACGGCCTCTAGCTGGGTGTTCCCGCTGCAAGGCCTTGGTTGGCCCCCTGCAGCCTGCCACCTGGAAAGGTGAGAGTTAATATGAGGCCGCAGCTGAAAGGCTCAGGCCTTGAGCAGGGGCTAGTGGGGAGGGCCAGCAGAAGTGAAGTGTGCCAAAGAAGCGGGTGTAACTAGCCCGCTGGAGGGGCTGAGCTGCCGACGGCCTGCGGGCTAGCCAGCCAGCCAGCCAGCCAGCCAGCCAGCTAGCCAGCTGTGGCCAAAAGGGATGTGGGGGCTGCTGGTAGAATGTTGCAAAAAGGCGGGCTTGAGCAGTAGCAGGCTGTGGCCACGGTGCCATGAAGCTAGAGGGGGCTGTGAGGCAAGCAAGTAGGCTGCGCTGGGTGGCTTTGCTGTGCTGCACAGAGCCAGGCCATGTAAAAGAAGAGAAGAAGAAGAAGAAGAAAAAAGAAAAAAAAAAAGGGCCAAGCTTGAGCCCAGTGGAAGAAGCAGCAGGCGTCAGGCTGCAGTACAAGAGCAGCAAGTGAGAGGCCTGTCTCTGCCTACGGCCACACCACCCTGAACACGCCCGATCTCGTCTGATCTCGGAAGCTAAGCAGGGTCGGGCCTGGTTAGTACTTGTGCAACATCCCCCACCGGGGCCTAGCCCTTTGAGGTGAGGCCTGGAGTCAGCCGGGGCCCACAGTACCGGAGTGGCTGGCGGTTGCGGCCTAAGCACGCTATTGTCACGGTGCTTGGTACAGGGGAACCGGAGGGCTGTCCTACAGCCTGGCAGGTCTCCAGCAGGGTGGTGTTGGCAAGAAATGATGAGGGAGAGGCTGCTATAGCGGATCTCCCTGGGGCAACCCCTTAATGTCCCGAGTGTGAGTCTCTGGGCGATGGACAGGGTGCCGGTGATGATGGGAGTAGTAGTAGCAGGGACCAGACGGAGGCAGAGGTTGAAGAAAACAACTTACAGTTCTTTATTGGAACCGCAGGAACTTCAGCAAACGTGCCTTTAACAGGTAGATGGAGTACTGGAGAGGTATTTGGAGGGAGCCGCAGGATGTAGGTCACCAGCCTGGATGTAGAGGGCAGGCTGGGAGGCAGCTGTGTCCTTAGAGGAGGCTTCAGCTCGGTCCTGGATCTCTTCAGGTATCACCCTTTAAGGTAGGATGATACCCCTTTCCTCACTACACTAACTCTAGTCTAATCTTCCACTTCAGGCAGGGGCTAGGCTCTTCCTGCACTGGTCTGGTATGCTAGAGTCTCTGAGCTGCTGCTCAGCTAACTACTCTCTGCTTGCGTCCTGCAGACCCAGAGGGCCTGACTAGGACCGGTCTATTCTCCCTTCTGGGAGAGACTGCTCTCTTCTCTCTCTGGGGAGAGACTTCTCTAGAACATTCTGGGCTAGGGGTTTTATTACCTTCCCTTGGTCAGGTGGTGGCTGCTCCTCCAATTACCTCTCAGTGCACAGAGACAGGATGTAACACAGACATTGGTTGACAGCATCTGGCATTATACAAAATACTTAACCTCTGCCTTGCCAGGCAGGATTCACCACTGCAATATCCCTATGTCCTATTAGAACCATGTTATGTAATGGGATTACATGCAGGTGGGACGTATTCGCAAACCCTACCTCGCAATTGCATCGGCGAGGGTGTTGCATACCCCGGGGGCAATTGAAAGAGCCGCCCTCGGCTCGACTACAGATGGTTTGGGGCACAGAGGGGCTAAGGACACTTCTAGGAAGTGCAGGCTATGTGAGGTGTAGGGACAAACCGCCCATGGTCCTGGAGACAGGCACCTGGGTTGGTGTCGGACTAAGACAAAAATATAGCTGTATGACAGTTGGTCGCTGACGCCATTAAACCGAACTGTACAGTAGGAAAGGTGTGGTGTCATGTCCTGTAATCCACTCCTTGCACCAAGGCCTGTATATTTGTTTTATCAACACTTCTTCCCTGGCGGCAATTATATAGTGTATATATGCATACATTGGCATATGTGACACAATAAAACATTGTACTACATAGAGACGGTCCGACACAGCCACTCTACAACCTGAAAAGCCTATGAAAGGGTTAATGCAGACTACTGGCATATATGACAGTGTGCAAACAGGTTAATTCACATTGGCTTAGGAGCCCAATGGGTACACATCTTGAACGTTACAAACGTTACAGAGGTGGATAGGCTACTCAGGGTAGCACGGTAGTAAATGTCTCTTTTCCTGCAAAGGAAAGGCATAAAAAGTGCAAACAGAATGTCCGTACCTAAAAGGAAGGCATTAAGTGCAAAATAGTAAGTCAATAGACATAGCAACTTTTCCCTGGTAGTATCTGGCAAAAGTCTCTCAGAAGGTCTCTAATGACAAAGTCCATCTTCTGGGTACAGCCCTTGATGTGGGGAAAAGTGCACTGAGAAGCAAAGGGTCTCCTCTATGTGTAGAGGGACAGGGTCCTTTGAAGAAATCTCTGCTGTGGCAGAGGAAGGGTGCTATCATAGCACATGACAATAATCAGTTCAAGGTATGTCTCTTGACTGAGATAAATAAGGGTAAGAGTCTCAGGAAAGTCTCTGGCCCTTTGGGGAAAATGGAGATAAATATACACAATATGTACACAGTACCTGGAGTGGGCTACAGCCCTTCAGGGGTTACTCTGCATCTTCTTCGGTGGTAAGTACGTCGGTGTCAGAAAAACGTACCTGCCTCCTGCTTCTGCGTGTCACCAGCTGGTACTCCTGCAGGTACGCAGGAGCTTTACCTTTTGTCTCCCTTTGAGACCTCCGCAGTTCCGGCCTGGAGAAGATAACAACCTCCTCATCGTCCTCCTCTGAGTCAGGCGCTGGAGTCGGAGTCTCAGCTGCCTCTGATGCTTCAGGGGTTGTAGACAGTGGAGCCGGATCATCCTCCACAGGCAGCAGTATTGGAGACTGCGGTGGGGATGATGGTCTCTGCGAGGTACCTCTTACTGGAGTGGAAACAAAACAGAATTGAGGCACAGTCACAAGTTCCAAGAAACTGGGGGTAGGTGAACACAAGGAGGTCTGTAAGTCGGGGGTCGAGGTGAGAGGTGTAGACATAGGGGCAAAAGGACGAAGACATCTCTTCAGCCGGTTCCTATGTACCCGGAGTGGTGGACGGTCTCCTCTTGAAATCTCGTAGACTTCAGGGGAGAGACTGTCCCTAACTAGGTATGGCTCACGCTCCCAACGCCCATCTAGCTTACTGGTAGGATGGTTGTTGCGCAGCCACACTCGATCTCCTGGGGCAAAAGGCTCAGCACAGGCATTACGATCGAAGTCCCTTTTTTGTTTCTCTCGGGCCTCTTCCAACCGCAGATCCACAACTTCTCTGGCATCCGCCAGGCGCCTCTGGTGTTCGTGAACCCAGTCAGTCTGGGGGAGTAAAGACTGGGAATCAGGGGACTCCATGTCCCAGGTCATATCCGCAGGGAGATGTCCGTGTCTCCCGAACATCAGATAGTACGGGGTGTACCCTGTGGAGCAATGATTGGTATTGTTGTACAGGTACACCAATTCGGGCAACAGTTTTGGCCAGTCAGCCCTTTTTGCAGGGGTCAGAGTCCTCAGCATATTGATTAGAGTCTGGTTCATCTTTTCACAAAGCCCGTTGCCTTGGGGATGATAGGCTGTGGTCCTCAGCTTCTTGCAGCCATATAGAGTGCACAGCTCCTGGAAGACTTGGGACTCAAATGCTGTTCCTTGGTCTGTAAGGATCTGGTCCGGACAGCCATAGGGGAGAATGAAGCTCTTCCACAGGGCCGCTGCGGTAGTCCTTGCAGACAGGTCTCTGACAGGTACTGCAACCACAAATTTGGTATAGTGGTCGATGATCGTAAGAGCATAACTGTGACCGGATCTGCTGGGCTCCAACTTCACGTGGTCCAATGCCAGGATCTCCAAAGGCCGTTGGCTTACAATGGGACGTAGAGGGGCCCTTTGATTGTGTCGCTCTCCTCGAGCGATGGCGCAGGCTGGGCATTCTCGACACCAGGCTTCAATGTCGGACTTCATGTTGACCCAGTAGAATCGCCTTCGGAGGGTGGCTTCAGTCTTCTGAGCGCCAAAGTGTCCGGACTGGTCATGGTACATTTCCAGTACTATTTTGGCATCCCTCCTGGGAATCACAATCTGGTACAGCCGGTCATAAGTGATAGGGTCCAGAGTTCTTCTCTTTAGCAGACCCTGGTGCATGCTCAGAGTCTTTCTCTGGCGCCACAATTGAGACAGTTCTCCATCAGCTCTTCTGCGCCGGATTCTTTCAGGCACTCGCCCACTAGAGAGATAGTCCATTACTTCTCCTATGGCACGGCTATCAGCCTGAAGACTCATGCAGAGGTCCTTTTCCGCAGGGGGCTCTGACTCTTCTTGAGGAGTCGCTGGCTCTGCCTCTGTCGGTAGGGAGTAAACTCTCTGGGCATCTTGACGCACAAACCGGGCATAGAACGCTGGCATCTCCACATCTTCCCACTGAGCATCCGTGGAGGGTCCCTCCCACTGGTCAGGGAGACGGGACAGAGTGTCGGCGTTGTCATTGGTCTTACCAGCCCGGTACTTGATGGTAAAGCTGAAATTGGCAAGTCTGGAGGCCCACCGTTGTTCCAGTGCTCCAAGACGAGCGGTGTTCAGATGTGCCAAGGGATTATTGTCTGTGAAGACAGTGAAAGATGATGCAGCTAGATAGTCCTTGAACTTTTCGGTCACAGCCCAGACTAACGCCAGAAACTCCAACTTGAAGGAACTATAGTTCTGGTCGTTTTGCTCCGGTTCTCGGAGGGAACGGCTGGCGTAGGCTATGACCCTTTCAGTTCCGTTTTGGAGCTGGGATAATACCGCCCCTAGACCTTGCTTGCTGGCATCAGTGTATAGGGTGAAAGGCAGACTATAGTCTGGATATCCCAACACCGGAGGTTCAGTCAGCCGTTGCTTGAGCATCTGGAAGGCAGCTTCTCGTTCGGCCGTCCACTCAATGGATACTCGGGAACGTTGGCTCTCTTTTGGCAGGCCCCTTAGAAGCTCTTGCAGGGGAGCCGCCAGCTGGGCAAACTTCGGGATGAAACGCCTGTAGTAACTGGCAAATCCCAGGAAGCTTTTGATGTCCCGTACGGTTGATGGGGTAGGCCAGTCGTAGACAGCTGCAATCTTCTCTGGATCTGGCTCAATTCCATGAGCGCTCACCACATGTCCCAGGTACTTGACGCTAGGTTGTAGCAGGTGGCACTTGGATGGCTTGACCTTCAACCCATGTTGGGTCAGGATTTGGAAGACTTCAGCCAGATGGTGGAGGTGGTCTTCATAAGTCTTGGAGTAGATGATAATGTCGTCCAAATATAGCAGGACGGTCTCGAAGTTGCGATGACCCAAACATCTCTCCATCAGCCGTTGAAATGTGCCTGGGGCGTTGCATAGCCCAAACGGCATGTTGTTGAACTCGAACAAGCCCATTGGGGTGGTGAAAGCCGTCTTCTCTCCGTCTTCCGGCGCCATGGCCACTTGCCAGTAGCCACTGGTCAGGTCCAGGGTAGAGAAGTAGGCAGCTGACCCTAGGGCTGCGAGGGATTCCTCGATTCGAGGCAGAGGATAGGCGTCCTTGTGGGTGATATTGTTGATCTTCCTATAGTCAACACAGAATCGAAGGGTTCCATCCTTCTTCTTCACAAGGACCAGCGGGGCAGCCCATGGGCTGTGACTCTCCCGGATAACGTTGGCTGTCTTCATCTCTTGTACCAGCTTTTTCACCTCTTGGTAGCGGGCTGGAGGTATGGGCCGGTATCGTTCCTTGATAGGAGGATGAGAGCCAGTAGGGATGGTATGTTGGATCAGAGTAGTCTGCCCAAAATCCAGTGGGTGTTTGCTGAAGGCCTGGTGGTGCTTCATAACGACATCCAGGACACCTTGTACTTGGTCTGCAGGAGTAAAATCGTCGTCTCCAATATTGAGCTCAAGCCACCAGGATTGCTCGGCAGGCTCACCTTCAGCACTTGGCTTCACTTCCAACTGTTGGGAGGCAGACAGAGCGGTTTCCACCAAGTCTTCAGGATGGACACTGAAGAGAGTGGCTACGGCTTGGTACTTTCTCAGATCCACTGGGGAGTCCCCCACATTTAGTAATCGAATGGGTACTTGTCCTCGGGATACGGTGACTAGGCTCCTGGCGGCTAGAATGGGCAGGTCTTCATCAGCTGGTAGAGGTTCTACTATCGCCTGGTAGTCTTGACCTTGGACGCCCATGCAGGCTCGACACCATACTAACGTCTCAGTCCCAGGTTGAAGGCGGACAGGTTGGGGATCCTTGATCCGGGCTCTGCAGATTTCTCCATTAGGGCCAGCAAACTTCTGTTGCGCCGCTAGAACCTGCATAGTCTCTTGAATTACCTTCCGGGAACCGTTGGGCACTGTTGGCAGGGAGTCGTGGAGAGCCTTCAGCACTTCAGGGTAGCAATTGCGGAGGACATTGGTACCCAGTACCAGGGAGAAGTTACCGTTTTCGGGCACCCGTGTCACCACTACGCCCTGTCTGGTTAACTCAGTATCTCAAATGGTTAGCGTGGGCTCACAGTAGCCGCGGATGGGTACGGGTTTTCCGTTCGTAGCAATAATGTTCAAGTAAGCCTTTGGAGGCTGGACTAGGGATGCTTTTCCTCGGCATTTCTCGAAGGCAGCACTCCGGAGGGTGGTCACTTGAGAGCCGGTATCAATTAAGGCCGGTAGGGTAACTCCATTGATGGTTACATGAACCATGGGGCGAGTCCCCACGAACCTGGGCATCCAGTTAGCATCTCGGGGACTTACAAGTTCTTCCCTTGGAGGTCGTCCCTTAGCTCCAAGGGTTTGTCGTTTAACTGACGACAATCATTCTCTTCATGCCCATATTTATGGCAGTAGCTGCACCGCTGGCGGGGTTTCTTCTGACTCCAGGTGCTTAACGACTTCGCCTCTTTTGGGCGCTGCTTAGTCGGAGATTCACGAGGAGTAGCTGACCGTACCGGGTTCTCTGGAGGTTTCCTCCTCATAGCGGAGATAGTCACTTCCACCTGGGTCAACCGATCGAGGATTTTATGCAGGGTGTCCGCCAGATTAGAGACCTGTCCTGCTAAGTCAGCAACTTCCGTAGCCGCAGGAGTAGGTGATGTCGACTGCGTTGGATAGCAAGCTAGAGCAGATTCCTCCATTTCCACGGACTCAGGCTCTTTCTGCGGTCCAGTAGGCGGTCGGTCCCCTAATATGTCAATGGCAGTTTCCTTAAACTCAAGGAAGGAGGCCTGGGCATGTTGAGAAGAGATGATCTTTAGTTGACACCTTTGATTTCTATCAACAAGTCCATTAATAAATTGTTCCCTTAAGGTTTGATCAGAGGTTTCAGCGTCTTTGGGCTCCAGGCAGGTGATGGCCTTCCATGTCTCCTGTAGGGAGAGGGCAAAGTCTCGGAGGGACTCTTGGGGCTTCTGTCTTTTCCCGAAGAATTTCTGCTTCAACTCGGAGACAGTACACTTGTCAAAGGTATTGCGTAGCCTATCAAGAATCTGGACCACATTCTGACACTGTTCTCGGGGCCAAGACTTGACTTCCCGGAGAGCGGGTCCTTTCAACTGCCCGATGAGGATGCCCACTTTCTGTTCCTCTGTAAACGGACACAGGGCGAAGGTGGCTAACAATTTGTCTCTGAATTCAGAGAGAGTGTGTGATTCTCCCTCGTAGTGGGGTAACCAGGGGGCCCCCGGATAGTAGGGCATAGTCAGAGGCATCATGGTGGGGGTCCCAGGGACACTAGCTGTAGCAGGGCTGAAGGGACTCTCTGGAGGACTTAACATGCTCCGGTACCCTGAGGAGGGACCAGGGGACGGGACTTGCGCCAGTCCCGTATCTTCGTCCTGGGCGGACATGACTGGCCTAGCTGAGGGAAGCCTGTAGGGTTACACAATGTCCGTTGCTATGGGCGATGGCTAGAATGGGACGTGGGCACTTTAAGACACAGTCACTATTCCCTGGGAGGTGAGCCAATAACCTAGCGTCGGAAACAATCTCTACCCCCCTTTAACTTCCCCAGCGGTACTCACTCAGGATCAGCCGCGGTGACAGGACAGCTCCGGTGCACGAAGATCTCCGTTCCCGATGTCCGGCAGGCAGCAGGGCTCAGTGATGCTCCGCGGTGTTCTCCGGTTGCAGGACACGTACGCCGGAACTCCGGATGAGGCGCACACTGCTGGCAGGCTTCAGGCGCGGCCTGCGCCGAAATCCAAGATGGCTGATTAACCCTCTTCGTTGCCGGCCGCACTCGCTCCAGCTCCTCCTCCACGGTAGTTCGCGCCACTCGCGCAGGGGGCGGAGCCTAGTGACGCTTCTGGAGTTCCCGCCAGTGAGGATTTGGCGGGCTGGAAATATTTGCTGCGCCACACGCCTCTGAGGTAAATGCTTCAGGCGCAGCAGTGCCGGATGTAGCAGAGCTGACACAGTTCTTGCAGGAATTAACCTCTTGAGTGCTGGAGCGGCGCTCGACAGCACATGGCAGCAGTATAAAGTTCAATGTAGAAACACACAAATACTTGGGCCTAAACCCGGATGGCAGCAGGGTTAGGCAGCACAGTCTTTTTCTTAATAAAGTACAGTCTTTAGTGCCAGGATAAGGCACAGAAGTATATATCCTGTTCGTGACGCCACTTGCAACATCCCCCACCGGGGCCTAGCCCTTTGAGGTGAGGCCTGGAGTCAGCCGGGGCCCGCAGTACCGGAGTGGCTGGCGGTTGCGGCCTAAACACGCTATTGTCACGGTGCTTGGTACAGGGGAACCGGAGGGCTGTCCTACAGCCTGGCAGGTCTCCAGCAGGGTGGTGTTGGCAAGAAATGATGAGGGAGAGGCTGCTATAGCGGATCTCCCTGGGGCAACCCCTTAATGTCCCGAGTGTGAGTCTCTGGGCGATGGACAGGGTGCCGGTGATGATGGGAGTAGTAGTAGCAGGGACCAGACGGAGGCAGAGGTTGAAGAAAACAACTTACAGTTCTTTATTGGAACCGCAGGAACTTCAGCAAACGTGCCTTTAACAGGTAGATGGAGTACTGGAGAGGTATTTGGAGGGAGCCGCAGGATGTAGGTCACCAGCCTGGATGTAGAGGGCAGGCTGGGAGGCAGCTGTGTCCTTAGAGGAGGCTTCAGCTCGGTCCTGGATCTCTTCAGGTATCACCCTTGAAGGTAGGATGATACCCCTTTCCTCACTACACTAACTCTAGTCTAATCTTCCACTTCAGGCAGGGGCTAGGCTCTTCCTGCACTGGTCTGGTATGCTAGAGTCTCTGAGCTGCTGCTCAGCTAACTACTCTCTGCTTGCGTCCTGCAGACCCAGAGGGCCTGACTAGGACCGGTCTATTCTCCCTTCTGGGAGAGACTGCTCTCTTCTCTCTCTGGGGAGAGACTTCTCTAGAACATTCTGGGCTAGGGGTTTTATTACCTTCCCTTGGTCAGGTGGTGGCTGCTCCTCCAATTACCTCTCAGTGCACAGAGACAGGATGTAACACAGACATTGGTTGACAGCATCTGGCATTATACAAAATACTTAACCTCTGCCTTGCCAGGCAGGATTCACCACTGCAATATCCCTATGTCCTATTAGAACCATGTTATGTAATGGGATTACATGCAGGTGGGACGTATTCGCAAACCCTACCTCGCAATTGCATCGGCGAGGGTGTTGCACTTGGATGGGAGACCGCCTGGGAATACCAGGTGCTGTAGGCTTTTGCTTTTCCTCCCTTCAACCAGCAGGGGTCACTGTCCTCTATGCCTATTTTACATTTACTTTGCACGCTTGCTTCTTTTCACTTGCTTTCTCTCTTGCACTCTTTAACCCTTGCAAAGCCCTAGCAGTCGCCTTGGCCCCCCCCTGTCACTTTTCAACTGCGGGGATACCTCAAGAGCAAGGCGCCCACCAGCGTTCTTGTATATTCCTCTTACTTCTGCCCCAAATTTCAACCCCCAGCGTCTCCCATAGGGCTGGAGGCAAGGGGGGGCATTTGTCATCTAGCTTTGTGCAGCGCTGCGTAATGTGTAGGCGCTATATAAATAAAGAAGGATTCTTTTTATTATCAGACAGGCATCTTTGGCACTGTTTTAAGGGGGTCATTTAGTTTTGTCTTTTGTCTTTTTTTCCCTTGTATTTGTCAGCTTTTCGGGGGAAAAGGGGTAGATTTGCAGAAAACTTTGTGGCTGTTTTAGCCGCCTTGCAGAGTGACAAACACAGTGAGGCAAGCGTTGCCTTTGAAAAGGGTCAATTGCTAAATCCTGCTTTGCGCGGCCTGGCAGGAGGCGAGCGAATGCGACATTTGTGTCTCAGTGCTGTGCGGGGGGTTTGGCATGAAATGCTCCTTGCGGCTTTTTGCTGGCAAAAAGTGTCAAAAACCTGTGACGCCACCTTTGTTTTGCGCCGTTTTTCAAGCCAAAAAGTTGCGTAAACTGGGGGCTTAATCCCCAAGCCCCCATGGGCGCTAGGCGGCTGTCCGATTTCCACAGCCAGCCAGTTATCCAGCCAGCCAGTTATCCAGCCAGCCGCCCCAGCCCAGCCTGTTAGCAAGCCACGCGTCCCAGTACAGGGAAGCTGTGGGTGGTAAAAGCAGCTGCCAATGGCTGGCAACTATGTCACCTGTTTTGTCTCCATCCCAGGTGGCTGGAGCCTGCTGGTTGTGCTTTCCAAACAGCTTCCCCCCAAAAGCAGTTTTTAGGCCATGGAGAAAGGCGCCTGGCCGCTCAGGTGGAGAGTTGCCACGGTGAGGGGGTTTGATTGCTCAACAACAGCTGTCATGACAGGGGCTACAGCCAGCCCTTGCAGTTGCACTTTGCCGGCGCGGAGGTATAGAAAGGCCAAAGTTTTGCCGCTGGCCAAAGAGGAGGAGCCCTTCCCCCACCCCCCATCCTGTTGTGTGTCCCTGGTGTACCCGAGGCTCGGGAGCGGCTTGGCCCAGGGCCGTGCTAGGCCGGTGCTTTGGGGCAGCACGTTGTCAGAATGGCCGCCTTTTTGGGGAGGCAGGGAAGCATGAGGTAGCGTCTACCGGCCATACCACCCTGAATACGCCCGATCTCGTCCGATCTCGGAAGCAAAGCAGGGTCGGGCCCGGACAGTACTTGGATGGGAGACCTCCTGGGAAGCGCGGGTGCTGTAGACCGTTTGATTACTTTTTGTCCTCTACCTCCCTCCAAGGTCCACCCCCCTCCAGCGCGGAGCTGCCAGTCCCCGAATATATGTTGCCTTGACGCATCCCCGAGCAGGAAGAGGCTGGCCCACCAAGGCCTCTGAGACGCCCACCCACCCCCCACACCGTCACCACGGCCTCTAGCTGGGTGTTCCCGCTGCAAGGCCTTGGTTGGCCCCCTGCAGCCTGCCACCTGGAAAGGTGAGAGTTAATATGAGGCCGCAGCTGAAAGGCTCAGGCCTTGAGCAGGGGCTAGTGGGGAGGGCCAGCAGAAGTGAAGTGTGCCAAAGAAGCGGGTGTAACTAGCCCGCTGGAGGGGCTGAGCTGCCGACGGCCTGCGGGCTAGCCAGCCAGCCAGCCAGCCAGCTAGCCAGCTGTGGCCAAAAGGGATGTGGGGGCTGCTGGTAGAATGTTGCAAAAAGGCGGGCTTGAGCAGTAGCAGGCTGTGGCCACGGTGCCATGAAGCTAGAGGGGGCTGTGAGGCAAGCAAGTAGGCTGCGCTGGGTGGCTTTGCTGTGCTGCACAGAGCCAGGCCATGTAAAAGAAGAGAAGAAGAAGAAGAAGAAAAAAGAAAAAAAAAAAGGGCCAAGCTTGAGCCCAGTGGAAGAAGCAGCAGGCGTCAGGCTGCAGTACAAGAGCAGCAAGTGAGAGGCCTGTCTCTGCCTACGGCCACACCACCCTGAACACGCCCGATCTCGTCTGATCTCGGAAGCTAAGCAGGGTCGGGCCTGGTTAGTACTTGGATGGGAGACCGCCTGGGAATACCAGGTGCTGTAGGCTTTTGCTTTTCCTCCCTTCAACCAGCAGGGGTCACTGTCCTCTATGCCTATTTTACATTTACTTTGCACGCTTGCTTCTTTTCACTTGCTTTCTCTCTTGCACTCTTTAACCCTTGCAAAGCCCTAGCAGTCGCCTTGGCCCCCCCCTGTCACTTTTCAACTGCGGGGATACCTCAAGAGCAAGGCGCCCACCAGCGTTCTTGTTTATTCCTCTTACTTCTGCCCCAAATTTCAACCCCCAGCGTCTCCCATAGGGCTGGAGGCAAGGGGGGGCATTTGTCATCTAGCTTTGTGCAGCGCTGCGTAATGTGTAGGCGCTATATAAATAAAGAAGGATTCTTTTTATTATCAGACAGGCATCTTTGGCACTGTTTTAAGGGGGTCATTTAGTTTTGTCTTTTGTCTTTTTTTCCCTTGTATTTGTCAGCTTTTCGGGGGAAAAGGGGTAGATTTGCAGAAAACTTTGTGGCTGTTTTAGCCGCCTTGCAGAGTGACAAACACAGTGAGGCAAGCGTTGCCTTTGAAAAGGGTCAATTGCTAAATCCTGCTTTGCGCGGCCTGGCAGGAGGCGAGCGAATGCGACATTTGTGTCTCAGTGCTGTGCGGGGGGTTTGGCATGAAATGCTCCTTGCGGCTTTTTGCTGGCAAAAAGTGTCAAAAACCTGTGACGCCACCTTTGTTTTGGGCCGTTTTTCAAGCCAAAAAGTTGCGTAAACTGGGGGCTTAATCCCCAAGCCCCCATGGGCGCTAGGCGGCTGTCCGATTTCCACAGCCAGCCAGTTATCCAGCCAGCCAGTTATCCAGCCAGCCGCCCCAGCCCAGCCTGTTAGCAAGCCACGCGTCCCAGTACAGGGAAGCTGTGGGTGGTAAAAGCAGCTGCCAATGGCTGGCAACTATGTCACCTGTTTTGTCTCCATCCCAGGTGGCTGGAGCCTGCTGGTTGTGCTTTCCAAACAGCTTCCCCCCAAAAGCAGTTTTTAGGCCATGGAGAAAGGCGCCTGGCCGCTCAGGTGGAGAGTTGCCACGGTGAGGGGGTTTGATTGCTCAACAACAGCTGTCATGACAGGGGCTACAGCCAGCCCTTGCAGTTGCACTTTGCCGGCGCGGAGGTATAGAAAGGCCAAAGTTTTGCCGCTGGCCAAAGAGGAGGAGCCCTTCCCCCACCCCCCATCCTGTTGTGTGTCCCTGGTGTACCCGAGGCTCGGGAGCGGCTTGGCCCAGGGCCGTGCTAGGCCGGTGCTTTGGGGCAGCACGTTGTCAGAATGGCCGCCTTTTTGGGGAGGCAGGGAAGCATGAGGTAGCGTCTACCGGCCATACCACCCTGAATACGCCCGATCTCGTCCGATCTCGGAAGCAAAGCAGGGTCGGGCCCGGACAGTACTTGGATGGGAGACCTCCTGGGAAGCGCGGGTGCTGTAGACCGTTTGATTACTTTTTGTCCTCTACCTCCCTCCAAGGTCCACCCCCCTCCAGCGCGGAGCTGCCAGTCCCCGAATATATGTTGCCTTGACGCATCCCCGAGCAGGAAGAGGCTGGCCCACCAAGGCCTCTGAGACGCCCACCCACCCCCCACACCGTCACCACGGCCTCTAGCTGGGTGTTCCCGCTGCAAGGCCTTGGTTGGCCCCCTGCAGCCTGCCACCTGGAAAGGTGAGAGTTAATATGAGGCCGCAGCTGAAAGGCTCAGGCCTTGAGCAGGGGCTAGTGGGGAGGGCCAGCAGAAGTGAAGTGTGCCAAAGAAGCGGGTGTAACTAGCCCGCTGGAGGGGCTGAGCTGCCGACGGCCTGCGGGCTAGCCAGCCAGCCAGCCAGCCAGCCAGCCAGCTAGCCAGCTGTGGCCAAAAGGGATGTGGGGGCTGCTGGTAGAATGTTGCAAAAAGGCGGGCTTGAGCAGTAGCAGGCTGTGGCCACGGTGCCATGAAGCTAGAGGGGGCTGTGAGGCAAGCAAGTAGGCTGCGCTGGGTGGCTTTGCTGTGCTGCACAGAGCCAGGCCATGTAAAAGAAGAGAAGAAGAAGAAGAAGAAAAAAGAAAAAAAAAAAGGGCCAAGCTTGAGCCCAGTGGAAGAAGCAGCAGGCGTCAGGCTGCAGTACAAGAGCAGCAAGTGAGAGGCCTGTCTCTGCCTACGGCCACACCACCCTGAACACGCCCGATCTCGTCTGATCTCGGAAGCTAAGCAGGGTCGGGCCTGGTTAGTACTTGGATGGGAGACCGCCTGGGAATACCAGGTGCTGTAGGCTTTTGCTTTTCCTCCCTTCAACCAGCAGGGGTCACTGTCCTCTATGCCTATTTTACATTTACTTTGCACGCTTGCTTCTTTTCACTTGCTTTCTCTCTTGCACTCTTTAACCCTTGCAAAGCCCTAGCAGTCGCCTTGGCCCCCCCCTGTCACTTTTCAACTGCGGGGATACCTCAAGAGCAAGGCGCCCACCAGCGTTCTTGTTTATTCCTCTTACTTCTGCCCCAAATTTCAACCCCCAGCGTCTCCCATAGGGCTGGAGGCAAGGGGGGGCATTTGTCATCTAGCTTTGTGCAGCGCTGCGTAATGTGTAGGCGCTATATAAATAAAGAAGGATTCTTTTTATTATCAGACAGGCATCTTTGGCACTGTTTTAAGGGGGTCATTTAGTTTTGTCTTTTGTCTTTTTTTCCCTTGTATTTGTCAGCTTTTCGGGGGAAAAGGGGTAGATTTGCAGAAAACTTTGTGGCTGTTTTAGCCGCCTTGCAGAGTGACAAACACAGTGAGGCAAGCGTTGCCTTTGAAAAGGGTCAATTGCTAAATCCTGCTTTGCGCGGCCTGGCAGGAGGCGAGCGAATGCGACATTTGTGTCTCAGTGCTGTGCGGGGGGTTTGGCATGAAATGCTCCTTGCGGCTTTTTGCTGGCAAAAAGTGTCAAAAACCTGTGACGCCACCTTTGTTTTGCGCCGTTTTTCAAGCCAAAAAGTTGCGTAAACTGGGGGCTTAATCCCCAAGCCCCCATGGGCGCTAGGCGGCTGTCCGATTTCCACAGCCAGCCAGTTATCCAGCCAGCCAGTTATCCAGCCAGCCGCCCCAGCCCAGCCTGTTAGCAAGCCACGCGTCCCAGTACAGGGAAGCTGTGGGTGGTAAAAGCAGCTGCCAATGGCTGGCAACTATGTCACCTGTTTTGTCTCCATTCCAGGTGGCTGGAGCCTGCTGGTTGTGCTTTCCAAACAGCTTCCCCCCAAAAGCAGTTTTTAGGCCATGGAGAAAGGCGTCTGGCCGCTCAGGTGGAGAGTTGCCACGGTGAGGGGGTTTGATTGCTCAACAACAGCTGTCATGACAGGGGCTACAGCCAGCCCTTGCAGTTGCACTTTGCCGGCGCGGAGGTATAGAAAGGCCAAAGTTTTGCCGCTGGCCAAAGAGGAGGAGCCCTTCCCCCACCCCCCATCCTGTTGTGTGTCCCTGGTGTACCCGAGGCTCGGGAGCGGCTTGGCCCAGGGCCGTGCTAGGCCGGTGCTTTGGGGCAGCACGTTGTCAGAATGGCCGCCTTTTTGGGGAGGCAGGGAAGCATGAGGTAGCGTCTACCGGCCATACCACCCTGAATACGCCCGATCTCGTCCGATCTCGTCCGATCTCGGAAGCAAAGCAGGGTCGGGCCCGGACAGTACTTGGAAGGGAGACCTCCTGGGAAGCGCGGGTGCTGTAGACCGTTTGATTACTTTTTGTCCTCTACCTCCCTCCAAGGTCCACCCCCCTCCAGCGCGGAGCTGCCAGTCCCCGAATATATGTTGCCTTGACGCATCCCCGAGCAGGAAGAGGCTGGCCCACCAAGGCCTCTGAGACGCCCACCCACCCCCCACACCGTCACCACGGCCTCTAGCTGGGTGTTCCCGCTGCAAGGCCTTGGTTGGCCCCCTGCAGCCTGCCACCTGGAAAGGTGAGAGTTAATATGAGGCCGCAGCTGAAAGGCTCAGGCCTTGAGCAGGGGCTAGTGGGGAGGGCCAGCAGAAGTGAAGTGTGCCAAAGAAGCGGGTGTAACTAGCCCGCTGGAGGGGCTGAGCTGCCGACGGCCTGCGGGCTAGCCAGCCAGCCAGCCAGCCAGCCAGCTAGCCAGCTGTGGCCAAAAGGGATGTGGGGGCTGCTGGTAGAATGTTGCAAAAAGGCGGGCTTGAGCAGTAGCAGGCTGTGGCCACGGTGCCATGAAGCTAGAGGGGGCTGTGAGGCAAGCAAGTAGGCTGCGCTGGGTGGCTTTGCTGTGCTGCACAGAGCCAGGCCATGTAAAAGAAGAGAAGAAGAAGAAGAAGAAAAAAGAAAAAAAAAAAGGGCCAAGCTTGAGCCCAGTGGAAGAAGCAGCAGGCGTCAGGCTGCAGTACAAGAGCAGCAAGTGAGAGGCCTGTCTCTGCCTACGGCCACACCACCCTGAACACGCCCGATCTCGTCTGATCTCGGAAGCTAAGCAGGGTCGGGCCTGGTTAGTACTTGGATGGGAGACCGCCTGGGAATACCAGGTGCTGTAGGCTTTTGCTTTTCCTCCCTTCAACCAGCAGGGGTCACTGTCCTCTATGCCTATTTTACATTTACTTTGCACGCTTGCTTCTTTTCACTTGCTTTCTCTCTTGCACTCTTTAACCCTTGCAAAGCCCTAGCAGTCGCCTTGGCCCCCCCCTGTCACTTTTCAACTGCGGGGATACCTCAAGAGCAAGGCGCCCACCAGCGTTCTTGTTTATTCCTCTTACTTCTGCCCCAAATTTCAACCCCCAGCGTCTCCCATAGGGCTGGAGGCAAGGGGGGGCATTTGTCATCTAGCTTTGTGCAGCGCTGCGTAATGTGTAGGCGCTATATAAATAAAGAAGGATTCTTTTTATTATCAGACAGGCATCTTTGGCACTGTTTTAAGGGGGTCATTTAGTTTTGTCTTTTGTCTTTTTTTCCCTTGTATTTGTCAGCTTTTCGGGGGAAAAGGGGTAGATTTGCAGAAAACTTTGTGGCTGTTTTAGCCGCCTTGCAGAGTGACAAACACAGTGAGGCAAGCGTTGCCTTTGAAAAGGGTCAATTGCTAAATCCTGCTTTGCGCGGCCTGGCAGGAGGCGAGCGAATGCGACATTTGTGTCTCAGTGCTGTGCGGGGGGTTTGGCATGAAATGCTCCTTGCGGCTTTTTGCTGGCAAAAAGTGTCAAAAACCTGTGACGCCACCTTTGTTTTGGGCCGTTTTTCAAGCCAAAAAGTTGCGTAAACTGGGGGCTTAATCCCCAAGCCCCCATGGGCGCTAGGCGGCTGTCCGATTTCCACAGCCAGCCAGTTATCCAGCCAGCCAGTTATCCAGCCAGCCGCCCCAGCCCAGCCTGTTAGCAAGCCACGCGTCCCAGTACAGGGAAGCTGTGGGTGGTAAAAGCAGCTGGCAACTATGTCACCTGTTTTGTCTCCATCCCAGGTGGCTGGAGCCTGCTGGTTGTGCTTTCCAAACAGCTTCCCCCCAAAAGCAGTTTTTAGGCCATGGAGAAAGGCGTCTGGCCGCTCAGGTGGAGAGTTGCCACGGTGAGGGGGTTTGATTGCTCAACAACAGCTGTCATGACAGGGGCTACAGCCAGCCCTTGCAGTTGCACTTTGCCGGCGCGGAGGTATAGAAAGGCCAAAGTTTTGCCGCTGGCCAAAGAGGAGGAGCCCTTCCCCCACCCCCCATCCTGTTGTGTGTCCCTGGTGTACCCGAGGCTCGGGAGCGGCTTGGCCCAGGGCCGTGCTAGGCCGGTGCTTTGGGGCAGCACGTTGTCAGAATGGCCGCCTTTTTGGGGAGGCAGGGAAGCATGAGGTAGCGTCTACCGGCCATACCACCCTGAATACGCCCGATCTCGTCCGATCTCGTCCGATCTCGGAAGCAAAGCAGGGTCGGGCCCGGACAGTACTTGGAAGGGAGACCTCCTGGGAAGCGCGGGTGCTGTAGACCGTTTGATTACTTTTTGTCCTCTACCTCCCTCCAAGGTCCACCCCCCTCCAGCGCGGAGCTGCCAGTCCCCGAATATATGTTGCCTTGACGCATCCCCGAGCAGGAAGAGGCTGGCCCACCAAGGCCTCTGAGACGCCCACCCACCCCCCACACCGTCACCACGGCCTCTAGCTGGGTGTTCCCGCTGCAAGGCCTTGGTTGGCCCCCTGCAGCCTGCCACCTGGAAAGGTGAGAGTTAATATGAGGCCGCAGCTGAAAGGCTCAGGCCTTGAGCAGGGGCTAGTGGGGAGGGCCAGCAGAAGTGAAGTGTGCCAAAGAAGCGGGTGTAACTAGCCCGCTGGAGGGGCTGAGCTGCCGACGGCCTGCGGGCTAGCCAGCCAGCCAGCCAGCCAGCTAGCCAGCTGTGGCCAAAAGGGATGTGGGGGCTGCTGGTAGAATGTTGCAAAAAGGCGGTCTTGAGCAGTAGCAGGCTGTGGCCACGGTGCCATGAAGCTAGAGGGGGCTGTGAGGCAAGCAAGTAGGCTGCGCTGGGTGGCTTTGCTGTGCTGCACAGAGCCAGGCCATGTAAAAGAAGAGAAGAAGAAGAAGAAGAAAAAAGAAAAAAAAAAAGGGCCAAGCTTGAGCCCAGTGGAAGAAGCAGCAGGCGTCAGGCTGCAGTACAAGAGCAGCAAGTGAGAGGCCTGTCTCTGCCTATGGCCACACCACCCTGAACACGCCCGATCTCGTCTGATCTCGGAAGCTAAGCAGGGTCGGGCCTGGTTAGTACTTGGATGGGAGACCGCCTGGGAATACCAGGTGCTGTAGGCTTTTGCTTTTCCTCCCTTCAACCAGCAGGGGTCACTGTCCTCTATGCCTATTTTACATTTACTTTGCACGCTTGCTTCTTTTCACTTGCTTTCTCTCTTGCACTCTTTAACCCTTGCAAAGCCCTAGCAGTCGCCTTGGCCCCCCCCTGTCACTTTTCAACTGCGGGGATACCTCAAGAGCAAGGCGCCCACCAGCGTTCTTGTTTATTCCTCTTACTTCTGCCCCAAATTTCAACCCCCAGCGTCTCCCATAGGGCTGGAGGCAAGGGGGGGCATTTGTCATCTAGCTTTGTGCAGCGCTGCGTAATGTGTAGGCGCTATATAAATAAAGAAGGATTCTTTTTATTATCAGACAGGCATCTTTGGCACTGTTTTAAGGGGGTCATTTAGTTTTGTCTTTTGTCTTTTTTTCCCTTGTATTTGTCAGCTTTTCGGGGGAAAAGGGGTAGATTTGCAGAAAACTTTGTGGCTGTTTTAGCCGCCTTGCAGAGTGACAAACACAGTGAGGCAAGCGTTGCCTTTGAAAAGGGTCAATTGCTAAATCCTGCTTTGCGCGGCCTGGCAGGAGGCGAGCGAATGCGACATTTGTGTCTCAGTGCTGTGCGGGGGGTTTGGCATGAAATGCTCCTTGCGGCTTTTTGCTGGCAAAAAGTGTCAAAAACCTGTGACGCCACCTTTGTTTTGCGCCGTTTTTCAAGCCAAAAAGTTGCGTAATCTGGGGGCTTAATCCCCAAGCCCCCATGGGCGCTAGGCGGCTGTCCGATTTCCACAGCCAGCCAGTTATCCAGCCAGCCAGTTATCCAGCCAGCCGCCCCAGCCCAGCCTGTTAGCAAGCCACGCGTCCCAGTACAGGGAAGCTGTGGGTGGTAAAAGCAGCTGGCAACTATGTCACCTGTTTTGTCTCCATCCCAGGTGGCTGGAGCCTGCTGGTTGTGCTTTCCAAACAGCTTCCCCCCAAAAGCAGTTTTTAGGCCATGGAGAAAGGCGTCTGGCCGCTCAGGTGGAGAGTTGCCACGGTGAGGGGGTTTGATTGCTCAACAACAGCTGTCATGACAGGGGCTACAGCCAGCCCTTGCAGTTGCACTTTGCCGGCGCGGAGGTATAGAAAGGCCAAAGTTTTGCCGCTGGCCAAAGAGGAGGAGCCCTTCCCCCACCCCCCATCCTGTTGTGTGTCCCTGGTGTACCCGAGGCTCGGGAGCGGCTTGGCCCAGGGCCGTGCTAGGCCGGTGCTTTGGGGCAGCACGTTGTCAGAATGGCCGCCTTTTTGGGGAGGCAGGGAAGCATGAGGTAGCGTCTACCGGCCATACCACCCTGAATACGCCCGATCTCGTCCGATCTCGTCCGATCTCGGAAGCAAAGCAGGGTCGGGCCCGGACAGTACTTGGAAGGGAGACCTCCTGGGAAGCGCGGGTGCTGTAGACCGTTTGATTACTTTTTGTCCTCTACCTCCCTCCAAGGTCCACCCCCCTCCAGCGCGGAGCTGCCAGTCCCCGAATATATGTTGCCTTGACGCATCCCCGAGCAGGAAGAGGCTGGCCCACCAAGGCCTCTGAGACGCCCACCCACCCCCCACACCGTCACCACGGCCTCTAGCTGGGTGTTCCCGCTGCAAGGCCTTGGTTGGCCCCCTGCAGCCTGCCACCTGGAAAGGTGAGAGTTAATATGAGGCCGCAGCTGAAAGGCTCAGGCCTTGAGCAGGGGCTAGTGGGGAGGGCCAGCAGAAGTGAAGTGTGCCAAAGAAGCGGGTGTAACTAGCCCGCTGGAGGGGCTGAGCTGCCGACGGCCTGCGGGCTAGCCAGCCAGCCAGCCAGCCAGCCAGCTAGCCAGCTGTGGCCAAAAGGGATGTGGGGGCTACTGGTAGAATGTTGCAAAAAGGCGGGCTTGAGCAGTAGCAGGCTGTGGCCACGGTGCCATGAAGCTAGAGGGGGCTGTGAGGCAAGCAAGTAGGCTGCGCTGGGTGGCTTTGCTGTGCTGCACAGAGCCAGGCCATGTAAAAGAAGAGAAGAAGAAGAAGAAGAAAAAAGAAAAAAAAAAAGGGCCAAGCTTGAGCCCAGTGGAAGAAGCAGCAGGCGTCAGGCTGCAGTACAAGAGCAGCAAGTGAGAGGCCTATCTCTGCCTACGGCCACACCACCCTGAACACGCCCGATCTCGTCTGATCTCGGAAGCTAAGCAGGGTCGGGCCTGGTTAGTACTTGGATGGGAGACCGCCTGGGAATACCAGGTGCTGTAGGCTTTTGCTTTTCCTCCCTTCAACCAGCAGGGGTCACTGTCCTCTATGCCTATTTTACATTTACTTTGCACGCTTGCTTCTTTTCACTTGCTTTCTCTCTTGCACTCTTTAACCCTTGCAAAGCCCTAGCAGTCGCCTTGGCCCCCCCCTGTCACTTTTCAACTGCGGGGATACCTCAAGAGCAAGGCGCCCACCAGCGTTCTTGTTTATTCCTCTTACTTCTGCCCCAAATTTCAACCCCCAGCGTCTCCCATAGGGCTGGAGGCAAGGGGGGGCATTTGTCATCTAGCTTTGTGCAGCGCTGCGTAATGTGTAGGCGCTATATAAATAAAGAAGGATTCTTTTTATTATCAGACAGGCATCTTTGGCACTGTTTTAAGGGGGTCATTTAGTTTTGTCTTTTGTCTTTTTTTCCCTTGTATTTGTCAGCTTTTCGGGGGAAAAGGGGTAGATTTGCAGAAAACTTTGTGGCTGTTTTAGCCGCCTTGCAGAGTGACAAACACAGTGAGGCAAGCGTTGCCTTTGAAAAGGGTCAATTGCTAAATCCTGCTTTGCGCGGCCTGGCAGGAGGCGAGCGAATGCGACATTTGTGTCTCAGTGCTGTGCGGGGGGTTTGGCATGAAATGCTCCTTGCGGCTTTTTGCTGGCAAAAAGTGTCAAAAACCTGTGACGCCACCTTTGTTTTGGGCCGTTTTTCAAGCCAAAAAGTTGCGTAAACTGGGGGCTTAATCCCCAAGCCCCCATGGGCGCTAGGCGGCTGTCCGATTTCCACAGCCAGCCAGTTATCCAGCCAGCCAGTTATCCAGCCAGCCGCCCCAGCCCAGCCTGTTAGCAAGCCACGCGTCCCAGTACAGGGAAGCTGTGGGTGGTAAAAGCAGCTGCCAATGGCTGGCAACTATGTCACCTGTTTTGTCTCCATCCCAGGTGGCTGGAGCCTGCTGGTTGTGCTTTCCAAACAGCTTCCCCCCAAAAGCAGTTTTTAGGCCATGGAGAAAGGCGTCTGGCCGCTCAGGTGGAGAGTTGCCACGGTGAGGGGGTTTGATTGCTCAACAACAGCTGTCATGACAGGGGCTACAGCCAGCCCTTGCAGTTGCACTTTGCCGGCGCGGAGGTATAGAAAGGCCAAAGTTTTGCCGCTGGCCAAAGAGGAGGAGCCCTTCCCCCACCCCCCATCCTGTTGTGTGTCCCTGGTGTACCCGAGGCTCGGGAGCGGCTTGGCCCAGGGCCGTGCTAGGCCGGTGCTTTGGGGCAGCACGTTGTCAGAATGGCCGCCTTTTTGGGGAGGCAGGGAAGCATGAGGTAGCGTCTACCGGCCATACCACCCTGAATACGCCCGATCTCGTCCGATCTCGGAAGCAAAGCAGGGTCGGGCCCGGACAGTACTTGGATGGGAGACCTCCTGGGAAGCGCGGGTGCTGTAGACCGTTTGATTACTTTTTGTCCTCTACCTCCCTCCAAGGTCCACCCCCCTCCAGCGCGGAGCTGCCAGTCCCCGAATATATGTTGCCTTGACGCATCCCCGAGCAGGAAGAGGCTGGCCCACCAAGGCCTCTGAGACGCCCACCCACCCCCCACACCGTCACCACGGCCTCTAGCTGGAAAGGTGAGAGTTAATATGAGGCCGCAGCTGAAAGGCTCAGGCCTTGAGCAGGGGCTAGTGGGGAGGGCCAGCAGAAGTGAAGTGTGCCAAAGAAGCGGGTGTAACTAGCCCGCTGGAGGGGCTGAGCTGCCGACGGCCTGCGGGCTAGCCAGCCAGCCAGCCAGCTAGCCAGCTGTGGCCAAAAGGGATGTGGGGGCTGCTGGTAGAATGTTGCAAAAAGGCGGTCTTGAGCAGTAGCAGGCTGTGGCCACGGTGCCATGAAGCTAGAGGGGGCTGTGAGGCAAGCAAGTAGGCTGCGCTGGGTGGCTTTGCTGTGCTGCACAGAGCCAGGCCATGTAAAAGAAGAGAAGAAGAAGAAGAAGAAAAAAGAAAAAAAAAAAGGGCCAAGCTTGAGCCCAGTGGAAGAAGCAGCAGGCGTCAGGCTGCAGTACAAGAGCAGCAAGTGAGAGGCCTGTCTCTGCCTACGGCCACACCACCCTGAACACGCCCGATCTCGTCTGATCTCGGAAGCTAAGCAGGGTCGGGCCTGGTTAGTACTTGGATGGGAGACCGCCTGGGAATACCAGGTGCTGTAGGCTTTTGCTTTTCCTCCCTTCAACCAGCAGGGGTCACTGTCCTCTATGCCTATTTTACATTTACTTTGCACGCTTGCTTCTTTTCACTTGCTTTCTCTCTTGCACTCTTTAACCCTTGCAAAGCCCTAGCAGTCGCCTTGGCCCCCCCTGTCACTTTTCAACTGCGGGGATACCTCAAGAGCAAGGCGCCCACCAGCGTTCTTGTTTATTCCTCTTACTTCTGCCCCAAATTTCAACCCCCAGCGTCTCCCATAGGGCTGGAGGCAAGGGGGGGCATTTGTCATCTAGCTTTGTGCAGCGCTGCGTAATGTGTAGGCGCTATATAAATAAAGAAGGATTCTTTTTATTATCAGACAGGCATCTTTGGCACTGTTTTAAGGGGGTCATTTAGTTTTGTCTTTTGTCTTTTTTTCCCTTGTATTTGTCAGCTTTTCGGGGGAAAAGGGGTAGATTTGCAGAAAACTTTGTGGCTGTTTTAGCCGCCTTGCAGAGTGACAAACACAGTGAGGCAAGCGTTGCCTTTGAAAAGGGTCAATTGCTAAATCCTGCTTTGCGCGGCCTGGCAGGAGGCGAGCGAATGCGACATTTGTGTCTCAGTGCTGTGCGGGGGGTTTGGCATGAAATGCTCCTTGCGGCTTTTTGCTGGCAAAAAGTGTCAAAAACCTGTGACGCCACCTTTGTTTTGCGCCGTTTTTCAAGCCAAAAAGTTGCGTAAACTGGGGGCTTAATCCCCAAGCCCCCATGGGCGCTAGGCGGCTGTCCGATTTCCACAGCCAGCCAGTTATCCAGCCAGCCAGTTATCCAGCCAGCCGCCCCAGCCCAGCCTGTTAGCAAGCCACGCGTCCCAGTACAGGGAAGCTGTGGGTGGTAAAAGCAGCTGGCAACTATGTCACCTGTTTTGTCTCCATCCCAGGTGGCTGGAGCCTGCTGGTTGTGCTTTCCAAACAGCTTCCCCCCAAAAGCAGTTTTTAGGCCATGGAGAAAGGCGTCTGGCCGCTCAGGTGGAGAGTTGCCACGGTGAGGGGGTTTGATTGCTCAACAACAGCTGTCATGACAGGGGCTACAGCCAGCCCTTGCAGTTGCACTTTGCCGGCGCGGAGGTATAGAAAGGCCAAAGTTTTGCCGCTGGCCAAAGAGGAGGAGCCCTTCCCCCACCCCCCATCCTGTTGTGTGTCCCTGGTGTACCCGAGGCTCGGGAGCGGCTTGGCCCAGGGCCGTGCTAGGCCGGTGCTTTGGGGCAGCACGTTGTCAGAATGGCCGCCTTTTTGGGGAGGCAGGGAAGCATGAGGTAGCGTCTACCGGCCATACCACCCTGAATACGCCCGATCTCGTCCGATCTCGTCCGATCTCGGAAGCAAAGCAGGGTCGGGCCCGGACAGTACTTGGAAGGGAGACCTCCTGGGAAGCGCGGGTGCTGTAGACCGTTTGATTACTTTTTGTCCTCTACCTCCCTCCAAGGTCCACCCCCCTCCAGCGCGGAGCTGCCAGTCCCCGAATATATGTTGCCTTGACGCATCCCCGAGCAGGAAGAGGCTGGCCCACCAAGGCCTCTGAGACGCCCACCCACCCCCCACACCGTCACCACGGCCTCTAGCTGGGTGTTCCCGCTGCAAGGCCTTGGTTGGCCCCCTGCAGCCTGCCACCTGGAAAGGTGAGAGTTAATATGAGGCCGCAGCTGAAAGGCTCAGGCCTTGAGCAGGGGCTAGTGGGGAGGGCCAGCAGAAGTGAAGTGTGCCAAAGAAGCGGGTGTAACTAGCCCGCTGGAGGGGCTGAGCTGCCGACGGCCTGCGGGCTAGCCAGCCAGCCAGCCAGCCAGCCAGCTAGCCAGCTGTGGCCAAAAGGGATGTGGGGGCTGCTGGTAGAATGTTGCAAAAAGGCGGTCTTGAGCAGTAGCAGGCTGTGGCCACGGTGCCATGAAGCTAGAGGGGGCTGTGAGGCAAGCAAGTAGGCTGCGCTGGGTGGCTTTGCTGTGCTGCACAGAGCCAGGCCATGTAAAAGAAGAGAAGAAGAAGAAGAAGAAAAAAGAAAAAAAAAAAGGGCCAAGCTTGAGCCCAGTGGAAGAAGCAGCAGGCGTCAGGCTGCAGTACAAGAGCAGCAAGTGAGAGGCCTGTCTCTGCCTACGGCCACACCACCCTGAACACGCCCGATCTCGTCTGATCTCGGAAGCTAAGCAGGGTCGGGCCTGGTTAGTACTTGGATGGGAGACCGCCTGGGAATACCAGGTGCTGTAGGCTTTTGCTTTTCCTCCCTTCAACCAGCAGGGGTCACTGTCCTCTATGCCTATTTTACATTTACTTTGCACGCTTGCTTCTTTTCACTTGCTTTCTCTCTTGCACTCTTTAACCCTTGCAAAGCCCTAGCAGTCGCCTTGGCCCCCCCCTGTCACTTTTCAACTGCGGGGATACCTCAAGAGCAAGGCGCCCACCAGCGTTCTTGTTTATTCCTCTTACTTCTGCCCCAAATTTCAACCCCCAGCGTCTCCCATAGGGCTGGAGGCAAGGGGGGGCATTTGTCATCTAGCTTTGTGCAGCGCTGCGTAATGTGTAGGCGCTATATAAATAAAGAAGGATTCTTTTTATTATCAGACAGGCATCTTTGGCACTGTTTTAAGGGGGTCATTTAGTTTTGTCTTTTGTCTTTTTTTCCCTTGTATTTGTCAGCTTTTCGGGGGAAAAGGGGTAGATTTGCAGAAAACTTTGTGGCTGTTTTAGCCGCCTTGCAGAGTGACAAACACAGTGAGGCAAGCGTTGCCTTTGAAAAGGGTCAATTGCTAAATCCTGCTTTGCGCGGCCTGGCAGGAGGCGAGCGAATGCGACATTTGTGTCTCAGTGCTGTGCGGGGGGTTTGGCATGAAATGCTCCTTGCGGCTTTTTGCTGGCAAAAAGTGTCAAAAACCTGTGACGCCACCTTTGTTTTGCGCCGTTTTTCAAGCCAAAAAGTTGCGTAAACTGGGGGCTTAATCCCCAAGCCCCCATGGGCGCTAGGCGGCTGTCCGATTTCCACAGCCAGCCAGTTATCCAGCCAGCCAGTTATCCAGCCAGCCGCCCCAGCCCAGCCTGTTAGCAAGCCACGCGTCCCAGTACAGGGAAGCTGTGGGTGGTAAAAGCAGCTGCCAATGGCTGGCAACTATGTCACCTGTTTTGTCTCCATTCCAGGTGGCTGGAGCCTGCTGGTTGTGCTTTCCAAACAGCTTCCCCCCAAAAGCAGTTTTTAGGCCATGGAGAAAGGCGTCTGGCCGCTCAGGTGGAGAGTTGCCACGGTGAGGGGGTTTGATTGCTCAACAACAGCTGTCATGACAGGGGCTACAGCCAGCCCTTGCAGTTGCACTTTGCCGGCGCGGAGGTATAGAAAGGCCAAAGTTTTGCCGCTGGCCAAAGAGGAGGAGCCCTTCCCCCACCCCCCATCCTGTTGTGTGTCCCTGGTGTACCCGAGGCTCGGGAGCGGCTTGGCCCAGGGCCGTGCTAGGCCGGTGCTTTGGGGCAGCACGTTGTCAGAATGGCCGCCTTTTTGGGGAGGCAGGGAAGCATGAGGTAGCGTCTACCGGCCATACCACCCTGAATACGCCCGATCTCGTCCGATCTCGTCCGATCTCGGAAGCAAAGCAGGGTCGGGCCCGGACAGTACTTGGAAGGGAGACCTCCTGGGAAGCGCGGGTGCTGTAGACCGTTTGATTACTTTTTGTCCTCTACCTCCCTCCAAGGTCCACCCCCCTCCAGCGCGGAGCTGCCAGTCCCCGAATATATGTTGCCTTGACGCATCCCCGAGCAGGAAGAGGCTGGCCCACCAAGGCCTCTGAGACGCCCACCCACCCCCCACACCGTCACCACGGCCTCTAGCTGGGTGTTCCCGCTGCAAGGCCTTGGTTGGCCCCCTGCAGCCTGCCACCTGGAAAGGTGAGAGTTAATATGAGGCCGCAGCTGAAAGGCTCAGGCCTTGAGCAGGGGCTAGTGGGGAGGGCCAGCAGAAGTGAAGTGTGCCAAAGAAGCGGGTGTAACTAGCCCGCTGGAGGGGCTGAGCTGCCGACGGCCTGCGGGCTAGCCAGCCAGCCAGCCAGCCAGCCAGCTAGCCAGCTGTGGCCAAAAGGGATGTGGGGGCTGCTGGTAGAATGTTGCAAAAAGGCGGTCTTGAGCAGTAGCAGGCTGTGGCCACGGTGCCATGAAGCTAGAGGGGGCTGTGAGGCAAGCAAGTAGGCTGCGCTGGGTGGCTTTGCTGTGCTGCACAGAGCCAGGCCATGTAAAAGAAGAGAAGAAGAAGAAGAAGAAAAAAGAAAAAAAAAAAGGGCCAAGCTTGAGCCCAGTGGAAGAAGCAGCAGGCGTCAGGCTGCAGTACAAGAGCAGCAAGTGAGAGGCCTGTCTCTGCCTACGGCCACACCACCCTGAACACGCCCGATCTCGTCTGATCTCGGAAGCTAAGCAGGGTCGGGCCTGGTTAGTACTTGGATGGGAGACCGCCTGGGAATACCAGGTGCTGTAGGCTTTTGCTTTTCCTCCCTTCAACCAGCAGGGGTCACTGTCCTCTATGCCTATTTTACATTTACTTTGCACGCTTGCTTCTTTTCACTTGCTTTCTCTCTTGCACTCTTTAACCCTTGCAAAGCCCTAGCAGTCGCCTTGGCCCCCCCCTGTCACTTTTCAACTGCGGGGATACCTCAAGAGCAAGGCGCCCACCAGCGTTCTTGTTTATTCCTCTTACTTCTGCCCCAAATTTCAACCCCCAGCGTCTCCCATAGGGCTGGAGGCAAGGGGGGGCATTTGTCATCTAGCTTTGTGCAGCGCTGCGTAATGTGTAGGCGCTATATAAATAAAGAAGGATTCTTTTTATTATCAGACAGGCATCTTTGGCACTGTTTTAAGGGGGTCATTTAGTTTTGTCTTTTGTCTTTTTTTCCCTTGTATTTGTCAGCTTTTCGGGGGAAAAGGGGTAGATTTGCAGAAAACTTTGTGGCTGTTTTAGCCGCCTTGCAGAGTGACAAACACAGTGAGGCAAGCGTTGCCTTTGAAAAGGGTCAATTGCTAAATCCTGCTTTGCGCGGCCTGGCAGGAGGCGAGCGAATGCGACATTTGTGTCTCAGTGCTGTGCGGGGGGTTTGGCATGAAATGCTCCTTGCGGCTTTTTGCTGGCAAAAAGTGTCAAAAACCTGTGACGCCACCTTTGTTTTGCGCCGTTTTTCAAGCCAAAAAGTTGCGTAAACTGGGGGCTTAATCCCCAAGCCCCCATGGGCGCTAGGCGGCTGTCCGATTTCCACAGCCAGCCAGTTATCCAGCCAGCCAGTTATCCAGCCAGCCGCCCCAGCCCAGCCTGTTAGCAAGCCACGCGTCCCAGTACAGGGAAGCTGTGGGTGGTAAAAGCAGCTGCCAATGGCTGGCAACTATGTCACCTGTTTTGTCTCCATTCCAGGTGGCTGGAGCCTGCTGGTTGTGCTTTCCAAACAGCTTCCCCCCAAAAGCAGTTTTTAGGCCATGGAGAAAGGCGTCTGGCCGCTCAGGTGGAGAGTTGCCACGGTGAGGGGGTTTGATTGCTCAACAACAGCTGTCATGACAGGGGCTACAGCCAGCCCTTGCAGTTGCACTTTGCCGGCGCGGAGGTATAGAAAGGCCAAAGTTTTGCCGCTGGCCAAAGAGGAGGAGCCCTTCCCCCACCCCCCATCCTGTTGTGTGTCCCTGGTGTACCCGAGGCTCGGGAGCGGCTTGGCCCAGGGCCGTGCTAGGCCGGTGCTTTGGGGCAGCACGTTGTCAGAATGGCCGCCTTTTTGGGGAGGCAGGGAAGCATGAGGTAGCGTCTACCGGCCATACCACCCTGAATACGCCCGATCTCGTCCGATCTCGTCCGATCTCGGAAGCAAAGCAGGGTCGGGCCCGGACAGTACTTGGAAGGGAGACCTCCTGGGAAGCGCGGGTGCTGTAGACCGTTTGATTACTTTTTGTCCTCTACCTCCCTCCAAGGTCCACCCCCCTCCAGCGCGGAGCTGCCAGTCCCCGAATATATGTTGCCTTGACGCATCCCCGAGCAGGAAGAGGCTGGCCCACCAAGGCCTCTGAGACGCCCACCCACCCCCCACACCGTCACCACGGCCTCTAGCTGGGTGTTCCCGCTGCAAGGCCTTGGTTGGCCCCCTGCAGCCTGCCACCTGGAAAGGTGAGAGTTAATATGAGGCCGCAGCTGAAAGGCTCAGGCCTTGAGCAGGGGCTAGTGGGGAGGGCCAGCAGAAGTGAAGTGTGCCAAAGAAGCGGGTGTAACTAGCCCGCTGGAGGGGCTGAGCTGCCGACGGCCTGCGGGCTAGCCAGCCAGCCAGCCAGCCAGCCAGCTAGCCAGCTGTGGCCAAAAGGGATGTGGGGGCTGCTGGTAGAATGTTGCAAAAAGGCGGTCTTGAGCAGTAGCAGGCTGTGGCCACGGTGCCATGAAGCTAGAGGGGGCTGTGAGGCAAGCAAGTAGGCTGCGCTGGGTGGCTTTGCTGTGCTGCACAGAGCCAGGCCATGTAAAAGAAGAGAAGAAGAAGAAGAAGAAAAAAGAAAAAAAAAAAGGGCCAAGCTTGAGCCCAGTGGAAGAAGCAGCAGGCGTCAGGCTGCAGTACAAGAGCAGCAAGTGAGAGGCCTGTCTCTGCCTACGGCCACACCACCCTGAACACGCCCGATCTCGTCTGATCTCGGAAGCTAAGCAGGGTCGGGCCTGGTTAGTACTTGGATGGGAGACCGCCTGGGAATACCAGGTGCTGTAGGCTTTTGCTTTTCCTCCCTTCAACCAGCAGGGGTCACTGTCCTCTATGCCTATTTTACATTTACTTTGCACGCTTGCTTCTTTTCACTTGCTTTCTCTCTTGCACTCTTTAACCCTTGCAAAGCCCTAGCAGTCGCCTTGGCCCCCCCCTGTCACTTTTCAACTGCGGGGATACCTCAAGAGCAAGGCGCCCACCAGCGTTCTTGTTTATTCCTCTTACTTCTGCCCCAAATTTCAACCCCCAGCGTCTCCCATAGGGCTGGAGGCAAGGGGGGGCATTTGTCATCTAGCTTTGTGCAGCGCTGCGTAATGTGTAGGCGCTATATAAATAAAGAAGGATTCTTTTTATTATCAGACAGGCATCTTTGGCACTGTTTTAAGGGGGTCATTTAGTTTTGTCTTTTGTCTTTTTTTCCCTTGTATTTGTCAGCTTTTCGGGGGAAAAGGGGTAGATTTGCAGAAAACTTTGTGGCTGTTTTAGCCGCCTTGCAGAGTGACAAACACAGTGAGGCAAGCGTTGCCTTTGAAAAGGGTCAATTGCTAAATCCTGCTTTGCGCGGCCTGGCAGGAGGCGAGCGAATGCGACATTTGTGTCTCAGTGCTGTGCGGGGGGTTTGGCATGAAATGCTCCTTGCGGCTTTTTGCTGGCAAAAAGTGTCAAAAACCTGTGACGCCACCTTTGTTTTGCGCCGTTTTTCAAGCCAAAAAGTTGCGTAAACTGGGGGCTTAATCCCCAAGCCCCCATGGGCGCTAGGCGGCTGTCCGATTTCCACAGCCAGCCAGTTATCCAGCCAGCCAGTTATCCAGCCAGCCGCCCCAGCCCAGCCTGTTAGCAAGCCACGCGTCCCAGTACAGGGAAGCTGTGGGTGGTAAAAGCAGCTGGCAACTATGTCACCTGTTTTGTCTCCATCCCAGGTGGCTGGAGCCTGCTGGTTGTGCTTTCCAAACAGCTTCCCCCCAAAAGCAGTTTTTAGGCCATGGAGAAAGGCGTCTGGCCGCTCAGGTGGAGAGTTGCCACGGTGAGGGGGTTTGATTGCTCAACAACAGCTGTCATGACAGGGGCTACAGCCAGCCCTTGCAGTTGCACTTTGCCGGCGCGGAGGTATAGAAAGGCCAAAGTTTTGCCGCTGGCCAAAGAGGAGGAGCCCTTCCCCCACCCCCCATCCTGTTGTGTGTCCCTGGTGTACCCGAGGCTCGGGAGCGGCTTGGCCCAGGGCCGTGCTAGGCCGGTGCTTTGGGGCAGCACGTTGTCAGAATGGCCGCCTTTTTGGGGAGGCAGGGAAGCATGAGGTAGCGTCTACCGGCCATACCACCCTGAATACGCCCGATCTCGTCCGATCTCGTCCGATCTCGGAAGCAAAGCAGGGTCGGGCCCGGACAGTACTTGGAAGGGAGACCTCCTGGGAAGCGCGGGTGCTGTAGACCGTTTGATTACTTTTTGTCCTCTACCTCCCTCCAAGGTCCACCCCCCTCCAGCGCGGAGCTGCCAGTCCCCGAATATATGTTGCCTTGACGCATCCCCGAGCAGGAAGAGGCTGGCCCACCAAGGCCTCTGAGACGCCCACCCACCCCCCACACCGTCACCACGGCCTCTAGCTGGGTGTTCCCGCTGCAAGGCCTTGGTTGGCCCCCTGCAGCCTGCCACCTGGAAAGGTGAGAGTTAATATGAGGCCGCAGCTGAAAGGCTCAGGCCTTGAGCAGGGGCTAGTGGGGAGGGCCAGCAGAAGTGAAGTGTGCCAAAGAAGCGGGTGTAACTAGCCCGCTGGAGGGGCTGAGCTGCCGACGGCCTGCGGGCTAGCCAGCCAGCCAGCCAGCCAGCCAGCTAGCCAGCTGTGGCCAAAAGGGATGTGGGGGCTGCTGGTAGAATGTTGCAAAAAGGCGGTCTTGAGCAGTAGCAGGCTGTGGCCACGGTGCCATGAAGCTAGAGGGGGCTGTGAGGCAAGCAAGTAGGCTGCGCTGGGTGGCTTTGCTGTGCTGCACAGAGCCAGGCCATGTAAAAGAAGAGAAGAAGAAGAAGAAGAAAAAAGAAAAAAAAAAAGGGCCAAGCTTGAGCCCAGTGGAAGAAGCAGCAGGCGTCAGGCTGCAGTACAAGAGCAGCAAGTGAGAGGCCTGTCTCTGCCTACGGCCACACCACCCTGAACACGCCCGATCTCGTCTGATCTCGGAAGCTAAGCAGGGTCGGGCCTGGTTAGTACTTGGATGGGAGACCGCCTGGGAATACCAGGTGCTGTAGGCTTTTGCTTTTCCTCCCTTCAACCAGCAGGGGTCACTGTCCTCTATGCCTATTTTACATTTACTTTGCACGCTTGCTTCTTTTCACTTGCTTTCTCTCTTGCACTCTTTAACCCTTGCAAAGCCCTAGCAGTCGCCTTGGCCCCCCCCTGTCACTTTTCAACTGCGGGGATACCTCAAGAGCAAGGCGCCCACCAGCGTTCTTGTTTATTCCTCTTACTTCTGCCCCAAATTTCAACCCCCAGCGTCTCCCATAGGGCTGGAGGCAAGGGGGGGCATTTGTCATCTAGCTTTGTGCAGCGCTGCGTAATGTGTAGGCGCTATATAAATAAAGAAGGATTCTTTTTATTATCAGACAGGCATCTTTGGCACTGTTTTAAGGGGGTCATTTAGTTTTGTCTTTTGTCTTTTTTTCCCTTGTATTTGTCAGCTTTTCGGGGGAAAAGGGGTAGATTTGCAGAAAACTTTGTGGCTGTTTTAGCCGCCTTGCAGAGTGACAAACACAGTGAGGCAAGCGTTGCCTTTGAAAAGGGTCAATTGCTAAATCCTGCTTTGCGCGGCCTGGCAAGAGGCGAGCGAATGCGACATTTGTGTCTCAGTGCTGTGCGGGGGGTTTGGCATGAAATGCTCCTTGCGGCTTTTTGCTGGCAAAAAGTGTCAAAAACCTGTGACGCCACCTTTGTTTTGCGCCGTTTTTCAAGCCAAAAAGTTGCGTAATCTGGGGGCTTAATCCCCAAGCCCCCATGGGCGCTAGGCGGCTGTCCGATTTCCACAGCCAGCCAGTTATCCAGCCAGCCAGTTATCCAGCCAGCCGCCCCAGCCCAGCCTGTTAGCAAGCCACGCGTCCCAGTACAGGGAAGCTGTGGGTGGTAAAAGCAGCTGGCAACTATGTCACCTGTTTTGTCTCCATCCCAGGTGGCTGGAGCCTGCTGGTTGTGCTTTCCAAACAGCTTCCCCCCAAAAGCAGTTTTTAGGCCATGGAGAAAGGCGTCTGGCCGCTCAGGTGGAGAGTTGCCACGGTGAGGGGGTTTGATTGCTCAACAACAGCTGTCATGACAGGGGCTACAGCCAGCCCTTGCAGTTGCACTTTGCCGGCGCGGAGGTATAGAAAGGCCAAAGTTTTGCCGCTGGCCAAAGAGGAGGAGCCCTTCCCCCACCCCCCATCCTGTTGTGTGTCCCTGGTGTACCCGAGGCTCGGGAGCGGCTTGGCCCAGGGCCGTGCTAGGCCGGTGCTTTGGGGCAGCACGTTGTCAGAATGGCCGCCTTTTTGGGGAGGCAGGGAAGCATGAGGTAGCGTCTACCGGCCATACCACCCTGAATACGCCCGATCTCGTCCGATCTCGTCCGATCTCGGAAGCAAAGCAGGGTCGGGCCCGGACAGTACTTGGAAGGGAGACCTCCTGGGAAGCGCGGGTGCTGTAGACCGTTTGATTACTTTTTGTCCTCTACCTCCCTCCAAGGTCCACCCCCCTCCAGCGCGGAGCTGCCAGTCCCCGAATATATGTTGCCTTGACGCATCCCCGAGCAGGAAGAGGCTGGCCCACCAAGGCCTCTGAGACGCCCACCCACCCCCCACACCGTCACCACGGCCTCTAGCTGGGTGTTCCCGCTGCAAGGCCTTGGTTGGCCCCCTGCAGCCTGCCACCTGGAAAGGTGAGAGTTAATATGAGGCCGCAGCTGAAAGGCTCAGGCCTTGAGCAGGGGCTAGTGGGGAGGGCCAGCAGAAGTGAAGTGTGCCAAAGAAGCGGGTGTAACTAGCCCGCTGGAGGGGCTGAGCTGCCGACGGCCTGCGGGCTAGCCAGCCAGCCAGCCAGCCAGCCAGCTAGCCAGCTGTGGCCAAAAGGGATGTGGGGGCTGCTGGTAGAATGTTGCAAAAAGGCGGGCTTGAGCAGTAGCAGGCTGTGGCCACGGTGCCATGAAGCTAGAGGGGGCTGTGAGGCAAGCAAGTAGGCTGCGCTGGGTGGCTTTGCTGTGCTGCACAGAGCCAGGCCATGTAAAAGAAGAGAAGAAGAAGAAGAAGAAAAAAGAAAAAAAAAAAGGGCCAAGCTTGAGCCCAGTGGAAGAAGCAGCAGGCGTCAGGCTGCAGTACAAGAGCAGCAAGTGAGAGGCCTGTCTCTGCCTACGGCCACACCACCCTGAACACGCCCGATCTCGTCTGATCTCGAAAGCTAAGCAGGGTCGGGCCTGGTTAGTACTTGGATGGGAGACCGCCTGGGAATACCAGGTGCTGTAGGCTTTTGCTTTTCCTCCCTTCAACCAGCAGGGGTCACTGTCCTCTATGCCTATTTTACATTTACTTTGCACGCTTGCTTCTTTTCACTTGCTTTCTCTCTTGCACTCTTTAACCCTTGCAAAGCCCTAGCAGTCGCCTTGGCCCCCCCCTGTCACTTTTCAACTGCGGGGATACCTCAAGAGCAAGGCGCCCACCAGCGTTCTTGTTTATTCCTCTTACTTCTGCCCCAAATTTCAACCCCCAGCGTCTCCCATAGGGCTGGAGGCAAGGGGGGGCATTTGTCATCTAGCTTTGTGCAGCGCTGCGTAATGTGTAGGCGCTATATAAATAAAGAAGGATTCTTTTTATTATCAGACAGGCATCTTTGGCACTGTTTTAAGGGGGTCATTTAGTTTTGTCTTTTGTCTTTTTTTCCCTTGTATTTGTCAGCTTTTCGGGGGAAAAGGGGTAGATTTGCAGAAAACTTTGTGGCTGTTTTAGCCGCCTTGCAGAGTGACAAACACAGTGAGGCAAGCGTTGCCTTTGAAAAGGGTCAATTGCTAAATCCTGCTTTGCGCGGCCTGGCAGGAGGCGAGCGAATGCGACATTTGTGTCTCAGTGCTGTGCGGGGGGTTTGGCATGAAATGCTCCTTGCGGCTTTTTGCTGGCAAAAAGTGTCAAAAACCTGTGACGCCACCTTTGTTTTGCGCCGTTTTTCAAGCCAAAAAGTTGCGTAAACTGGGGGCTTAATCCCCAAGCCCCCATGGGCGCTAGGCGGCTGTCCGATTTCCACAGCCAGCCAGTTATCCAGCCAGCCAGTTATCCAGCCAGCCGCCCCAGCCCAGCCTGTTAGCAAGCCACGCGTCCCAGTACAGGGAAGCTGTGGGTGGTAAAAGCAGCTGGCAACTATGTCACCTGTTTTGTCTCCATCCCAGGTGGCTGGAGCCTGCTGGTTGTGCTTTCCAAACAGCTTCCCCCCAAAAGCAGTTTTTAGGCCATGGAGAAAGGCGTCTGGCCGCTCAGGTGGAGAGTTGCCACGGTGAGGGGGTTTGATTGCTCAACAACAGCTGTCATGACAGGGGCTACAGCCAGCCCTTGCAGTTGCACTTTGCCGGCGCGGAGGTATAGAAAGGCCAAAGTTTTGCCGCTGGCCAAAGAGGAGGAGCCCTTCCCCCACCCCCCATCCTGTTGTGTGTCCCTGGTGTACCCGAGGCTCGGGAGCGGCTTGGCCCAGGGCCGTGCTAGGCCGGTGCTTTGGGGCAGCACGTTGTCAGAATGGCCGCCTTTTTGGGGAGGCAGGGAAGCATGAGGTAGCGTCTACCGGCCATACCACCCTGAATACGCCCGATCTCGTCCGATCTCGGAAGCAAAGCAGGGTCGGGCCCGGACAGTACTTGGAAGGGAGACCTCCTGGGAAGCGCGGGTGCTGTAGACCGTTTGATTACTTTTTGTCCTCTACCTCCCTCCAAGGTCCACCCCCCTCCAGCGCGGAGCTGCCAGTCCCCGAATATATGTTGCCTTGACGCATCCCCGAGCAGGAAGAGGCTGGCCCACCAAGGCCTCTGAGACGCCCACCCACCCCCCACACCGTCACCACGGCCTCTAGCTGGGTGTTCCCGCTGCAAGGCCTTGGTTGGCCCCCTGCAGCCTGCCACCTGGAAAGGTGAGAGTTAATATGAGGCCGCAGCTGAAAGGCTCAGGCCTTGAGCAGGGGCTAGTGGGGAGGGCCAGCAGAAGTGAAGTGTGCCAAAGAAGCGGGTGTAACTAGCCCGCTGGAGGGGCTGAGCTGCCGACGGCCTGCGGGCTAGCCAGCCAGCCAGCCAGCCAGCCAGCTAGCCAGCTGTGGCCAAAAGGGATGTGGGGGCTGCTGGTAGAATGTTGCAAAAAGGCGGTCTTGAGCAGTAGCAGGCTGTGGCCACGGTGCCATGAAGCTAGAGGGGGCTGTGAGGCAAGCAAGTAGGCTGCGCTGGGTGGCTTTGCTGTGCTGCACAGAGCCAGGCCATGTAAAAGAAGAGAAGAAGAAGAAGAAGAAAAAAGAAAAAAAAAAAGGGCCAAGCTTGAGCCCAGTGGAAGAAGCAGCAGGCGTCAGGCTGCAGTACAAGAGCAGCAAGTGAGAGGCCTGTCTCTGCCTACGGCCACACCACCCTGAACACGCCCGATCTCGTCTGATCTCGGAAGCTAAGCAGGGTCGGGCCTGGTTAGTACTTGGATGGGAGACCGCCTGGGAATACCAGGTGCTGTAGGCTTTTGCTTTTCCTCCCTTCAACCAGCAGGGGTCACTGTCCTCTATGCCTATTTTACATTTACTTTGCACGCTTGCTTCTTTTCACTTGCTTTCTCTCTTGCACTCTTTAACCCTTGCAAAGCCCTAGCAGTCGCCTTGGCCCCCCCCTGTCACTTTTCAACTGCGGGGATACCTCAAGAGCAAGGCGCCCACCAGCGTTCTTGTTTATTCCTCTTACTTCTGCCCCAAATTTCAACCCCCAGCGTCTCCCATAGGGCTGGAGGCAAGGGGGGGCATTTGTCATCTAGCTTTGTGCAGCGCTGCGTAATGTGTAGGCGCTATATAAATAAAGAAGGATTCTTTTTATTATCAGACAGGCATCTTTGGCACTGTTTTAAGGGGGTCATTTAGTTTTGTCTTTTGTCTTTTTTTCCCTTGTATTTGTCAGCTTTTCGGGGGAAAAGGGGTAGATTTGCAGAAAACTTTGTGGCTGTTTTAGCCGCCTTGCAGAGTGACAAACACAGTGAGGCAAGCGTTGCCTTTGAAAAGGGTCAATTGCTAAATCCTGCTTTGCGCGGCCTGGCAGGAGGCGAGCGAATGCGACATTTGTGTCTCAGTGCTGTGCGGGGGGTTTGGCATGAAATGCTCCTTGCGGCTTTTTGCTGGCAAAAAGTGTCAAAAACCTGTGACGCCACCTTTGTTTTGCGCCGTTTTTCAAGCCAAAAAGTTGCGTAATCTGGGGGCTTAATCCCCAAGCCCCCATGGGCGCTAGGCGGCTGTCCGATTTCCACAGCCAGCCAGTTATCCAGCCAGCCAGTTATCCAGCCAGCCGCCCCAGCCCAGCCTGTTAGCAAGCCACGCGTCCCAGTACAGGGAAGCTGTGGGTGGTAAAAGCAGCTGGCAACTATGTCACCTGTTTTGTCTCCATCCCAGGTGGCTGGAGCCTGCTGGTTGTGCTTTCCAAACAGCTTCCCCCCAAAAGCAGTTTTTAGGCCATGGAGAAAGGCGTCTGGCCGCTCAGGTGGAGAGTTGCCACGGTGAGGGGGTTTGATTGCTCAACAACAGCTGTCATGACAGGGGCTACAGCCAGCCCTTGCAGTTGCACTTTGCCGGCGCGGAGGTATAGAAAGGCCAAAGTTTTGCCGCTGGCCAAAGAGGAGGAGCCCTTCCCCCACCCCCCATCCTGTTGTGTGTCCCTGGTGTACCCGAGGCTCGGGAGCGGCTTGGCCCAGGGCCGTGCTAGGCCGGTGCTTTGGGGCAGCACGTTGTCAGAATGGCCGCCTTTTTGGGGAGGCAGGGAAGCATGAGGTAGCGTCTACCGGCCATACCACCCTGAATACGCCCGATCTCGTCCGATCTCGTCCGATCTCGGAAGCAAAGCAGGGTCGGGCCCGGACAGTACTTGGAAGGGAGACCTCCTGGGAAGCGCGGGTGCTGTAGACCGTTTGATTACTTTTTGTCCTCTACCTCCCTCCAAGGTCCACCCCCCTCCAGCGCGGAGCTGCCAGTCCCCGAATATATGTTGCCTTGACGCATCCCCGAGCAGGAAGAGGCTGGCCCACCAAGGCCTCTGAGACGCCCACCCACCCCCCACACCGTCACCACGGCCTCTAGCTGGGTGTTCCCGCTGCAAGGCCTTGGTTGGCCCCCTGCAGCCTGCCACCTGGAAAGGTGAGAGTTAATATGAGGCCGCAGCTGAAAGGCTCAGGCCTTGAGCAGGGGCTAGTGGGGAGGGCCAGCAGAAGTGAAGTGTGCCAAAGAAGCGGGTGTAACTAGCCCGCTGGAGGGGCTGAGCTGCCGACGGCCTGCGGGCTAGCCAGCCAGCCAGCCAGCCAGCCAGCTAGCCAGCTGTGGCCAAAAGGGATGTGGGGGCTGCTGGTAGAATGTTGCAAAAAGGCGGGCTTGAGCAGTAGCAGGCTGTGGCCACGGTGCCATGAAGCTAGAGGGGGCTGTGAGGCAAGCAAGTAGGCTGCGCTGGGTGGCTTTGCTGTGCTGCACAGAGCCAGGCCATGTAAAAGAAGAGAAGAAGAAGAAGAAGAAAAAAGAAAAAAAAAAAGGGCCAAGCTTGAGCCCAGTGGAAGAAGCAGCAGGCGTCAGGCTGCAGTACAAGAGCAGCAAGTGAGAGGCCTGTCTCTGCCTACGGCCACACCACCCTGAACACGCCCGATCTCGTCTGATCTCGGAAGCTAAGCAGGGTCGGGCCTGGTTAGTACTTGGATGGGAGACCGCCTGGGAATACCAGGTGCTGTAGGCTTTTGCTTTTCCTCCCTTCAACCAGCAGGGGTCACTGTCCTCTATGCCTATTTTACATTTACTTTGCACGCTTGCTTCTTTTCACTTGCTTTCTCTCTTGCACTCTTTAACCCTTGCAAAGCCCTAGCAGTCGCCTTGGCCCCCCCCTGTCACTTTTCAACTGCGGGGATACCTCAAGAGCAAGGCGCCCACCAGCGTTCTTGTTTATTCCTCTTACTTCTGCCCCAAATTTCAACCCCCAGCGTCTCCCATAGGGCTGGAGGCAAGGGGGGGCATTTGTCATCTAGCTTTGTGCAGCGCTGCGTAATGTGTAGGCGCTATATAAATAAAGAAGGATTCTTTTTATTATCAGACAGGCATCTTTGGCACTGTTTTAAGGGGGTCATTTAGTTTTGTCTTTTGTCTTTTTTTCCCTTGTATTTGTCAGCTTTTCGGGGGAAAAGGGGTAGATTTGCAGAAAACTTTGTGGCTGTTTTAGCCGCCTTGCAGAGTGACAAACACAGTGAGGCAAGCGTTGCCTTTGAAAAGGGTCAATTGCTAAATCCTGCTTTGCGCGGCCTGGCAGGAGGCGAGCGAATGCGACATTTGTGTCTCAGTGCTGTGCGGGGGGTTTGGCATGAAATGCTCCTTGCGGCTTTTTGCTGGCAAAAAGTGTCAAAAACCTGTGACGCCACCTTTGTTTTGCGCCGTTTTTCAAGCCAAAAAGTTGCGTAATCTGGGGGCTTAATCCCCAAGCCCCCATGGGCGCTAGGCGGCTGTCCGATTTCCACAGCCAGCCAGTTATCCAGCCAGCCAGTTATCCAGCCAGCCGCCCCAGCCCAGCCTGTTAGCAAGCCACGCGTCCCAGTACAGGGAAGCTGTGGGTGGTAAAAGCAGCTGGCAACTATGTCACCTGTTTTGTCTCCATCCCAGGTGGCTGGAGCCTGCTGGTTGTGCTTTCCAAACAGCTTCCCCCCAAAAGCAGTTTTTAGGCCATGGAGAAAGGCGTCTGGCCGCTCAGGTGGAGAGTTGCCACGGTGAGGGGGTTTGATTGCTCAACAACAGCTGTCATGACAGGGGCTACAGCCAGCCCTTGCAGTTGCACTTTGCCGGCGCGGAGGTATAGAAAGGCCAAAGTTTTGCCGCTGGCCAAAGAGGAGGAGCCCTTCCCCCACCCCCCATCCTGTTGTGTGTCCCTGGTGTACCCGAGGCTCGGGAGCGGCTTGGCCCAGGGCCGTGCTAGGCCGGTGCTTTGGGGCAGCACGTTGTCAGAATGGCCGCCTTTTTGGGGAGGCAGGGAAGCATGAGGTAGCGTCTACCGGCCATACCACCCTGAATACGCCCGATCTCGTCCGATCTCGTCCGATCTCGGAAGCAAAGCAGGGTCGGGCCCGGACAGTACTTGGAAGGGAGACCTCCTGGGAAGCGCGGGTGCTGTAGACCGTTTGATTACTTTTTGTCCTCTACCTCCCTCCAAGGTCCACCCCCCTCCAGCGCGGAGCTGCCAGTCCCCGAATATATGTTGCCTTGACGCATCCCCGAGCAGGAAGAGGCTGGCCCACCAAGGCCTCTGAGACGCCCACCCACCCCCCACACCGTCACCACGGCCTCTAGCTGGGTGTTCCCGCTGCAAGGCCTTGGTTGGCCCCCTGCAGCCTGCCACCTGGAAAGGTGAGAGTTAATATGAGGCCGCAGCTGAAAGGCTCAGGCCTTGAGCAGGGGCTAGTGGGGAGGGCCAGCAGAAGTGAAGTGTGCCAAAGAAGCGGGTGTAACTAGCCCGCTGGAGGGGCTGAGCTGCCGACGGCCTGCGGGCTAGCCAGCCAGCCAGCCAGCCAGCCAGCTAGCCAGCTGTGGCCAAAAGGGATGTGGGGGCTGCTGGTAGAATGTTGCAAAAAGGCGGTCTTGAGCAGTAGCAGGCTGTGGCCACGGTGCCATGAAGCTAGAGGGGGCTGTGAGGCAAGCAAGTAGGCTGCGCTGGGTGGCTTTGCTGTGCTGCACAGAGCCAGGCCATGTAAAAGAAGAGAAGAAGAAGAAGAAGAAAAAAGAAAAAAAAAAAGGGCCAAGCTTGAGCCCAGTGGAAGAAGCAGCAGGCGTCAGGCTGCAGTACAAGAGCAGCAAGTGAGAGGCCTGTCTCTGCCTACGGCCACACCACCCTGAACACGCCCGATCTCGTCTGATCTCGGAAGCTAAGCAGGGTCGGGCCTGGTTAGTACTTGGATGGGAGACCGCCTGGGAATACCAGGTGCTGTAGGCTTTTGCTTTTCCTCCCTTCAACCAGCAGGGGTCACTGTCCTCTATGCCTATTTTACATTTACTTTGCACGCTTGCTTCTTTTCACTTGCTTTCTCTCTTGCACTCTTTAACCCTTGCAAAGCCCTAGCAGTCGCCTTGGCCCCCCCCTGTCACTTTTCAACTGCGGGGATACCTCAAGAGCAAGGCGCCCACCAGCGTTCTTGTTTATTCCTCTTACTTCTGCCCCAAATTTCAACCCCCAGCGTCTCCCATAGGGCTGGAGGCAAGGGGGGGCATTTGTCATCTAGCTTTGTGCAGCGCTGCGTAATGTGTAGGCGCTATATAAATAAAGAAGGATTCTTTTTATTATCAGACAGGCATCTTTGGCACTGTTTTAAGGGGGTCATTTAGTTTTGTCTTTTGTCTTTTTTTCCCTTGTATTTGTCAGCTTTTCGGGGGAAAAGGGGTAGATTTGCAGAAAACTTTGTGGCTGTTTTAGCCGCCTTGCAGAGTGACAAACACAGTGAGGCAAGCGTTGCCTTTGAAAAGGGTCAATTGCTAAATCCTGCTTTGCGCGGCCTGGCAGGAGGCGAGCGAATGCGACATTTGTGTCTCAGTGCTGTGCGGGGGGTTTGGCATGAAATGCTCCTTGCGGCTTTTTGCTGGCAAAAAGTGTCAAAAACCTGTGACGCCACCTTTGTTTTGCGCCGTTTTTCAAGCCAAAAAGTTGCGTAATCTGGGGGCTTAATCCCCAAGCCCCCATGGGCGCTAGGCGGCTGTCCGATTTCCACAGCCAGCCAGTTATCCAGCCAGCCAGTTATCCAGCCAGCCGCCCCAGCCCAGCCTGTTAGCAAGCCACGCGTCCCAGTACAGGGAAGCTGTGGGTGGTAAAAGCAGCTGGCAACTATGTCACCTGTTTTGTCTCCATCCCAGGTGGCTGGAGCCTGCTGGTTGTGCTTTCCAAACAGCTTCCCCCCAAAAGCAGTTTTTAGGCCATGGAGAAAGGCGTCTGGCCGCTCAGGTGGAGAGTTGCCACGGTGAGGGGGTTTGATTGCTCAACAACAGCTGTCATGACAGGGGCTACAGCCAGCCCTTGCAGTTGCACTTTGCCGGCGCGGAGGTATAGAAAGGCCAAAGTTTTGCCGCTGGCCAAAGAGGAGGAGCCCTTCCCCCACCCCCCATCCTGTTGTGTGTCCCTGGTGTACCCGAGGCTCGGGAGCGGCTTGGCCCAGGGCCGTGCTAGGCCGGTGCTTTGGGGCAGCACGTTGTCAGAATGGCCGCCTTTTTGGGGAGGCAGGGAAGCATGAGGTAGCGTCTACCGGCCATACCACCCTGAATACGCCCGATCTCGTCCGATCTCGTCCGATCTCGGAAGCAAAGCAGGGTCGGGCCCGGACAGTACTTGGAAGGGAGACCTCCTGGGAAGCGCGGGTGCTGTAGACCGTTTGATTACTTTTTGTCCTCTACCTCCCTCCAAGGTCCACCCCCCTCCAGCGCGGAGCTGCCAGTCCCCGAATATATGTTGCCTTGACGCATCCCCGAGCAGGAAGAGGCTGGCCCACCAAGGCCTCTGAGACGCCCACCCACCCCCCACACCGTCACCACGGCCTCTAGCTGGGTGTTCCCGCTGCAAGGCCTTGGTTGGCCCCCTGCAGCCTGCCACCTGGAAAGGTGAGAGTTAATATGAGGCCGCAGCTGAAAGGCTCAGGCCTTGAGCAGGGGCTAGTGGGGAGGGCCAGCAGAAGTGAAGTGTGCCAAAGAAGCGGGTGTAACTAGCCCGCTGGAGGGGCTGAGCTGCCGACGGCCTGCGGGCTAGCCAGCCAGCCAGCCAGCCAGCCAGCTAGCCAGCTGTGGCCAAAAGGGATGTGGGGGCTGCTGGTAGAATGTTGCAAAAAGGCGGTCTTGAGCAGTAGCAGGCTGTGGCCACGGTGCCATGAAGCTAGAGGGGGCTGTGAGGCAAGCAAGTAGGCTGCGCTGGGTGGCTTTGCTGTGCTGCACAGAGCCAGGCCATGTAAAAGAAGAGAAGAAGAAGAAGAAGAAAAAAGAAAAAAAAAAAGGGCCAAGCTTGAGCCCAGTGGAAGAAGCAGCAGGCGTCAGGCTGCAGTACAAGAGCAGCAAGTGAGAGGCCTGTCTCTGCCTACGGCCACACCACCCTGAACACGCCCGATCTCGTCTGATCTCGGAAGCTAAGCAGGGTCGGGCCTGGTTAGTACTTGGATGGGAGACCGCCTGGGAATACCAGGTGCTGTAGGCTTTTGCTTTTCCTCCCTTCAACCAGCAGGGGTCACTGTCCTCTATGCCTATTTTACATTTACTTTGCACGCTTGCTTCTTTTCACTTGCTTTCTCTCTTGCACTCTTTAACCCTTGCAAAGCCCTAGCAGTCGCCTTGGCCCCCCCCTGTCACTTTTCAACTGCGGGGATACCTCAAGAGCAAGGCGCCCACCAGCGTTCTTGTTTATTCCTCTTACTTCTGCCCCAAATTTCAACCCCCAGCGTCTCCCATAGGGCTGGAGGCAAGGGGGGGCATTTGTCATCTAGCTTTGTGCAGCGCTGCGTAATGTGTAGGCGCTATATAAATAAAGAAGGATTCTTTTTATTATCAGACAGGCATCTTTGGCACTGTTTTAAGGGGGTCATTTAGTTTTGTCTTTTGTCTTTTTTTCCCTTGTATTTGTCAGCTTTTCGGGGGAAAAGGGGTAGATTTGCAGAAAACTTTGTGGCTGTTTTAGCCGCCTTGCAGAGTGACAAACACAGTGAGGCAAGCGTTGCCTTTGAAAAGGGTCAATTGCTAAATCCTGCTTTGCGCGGCCTGGCAGGAGGCGAGCGAATGCGACATTTGTGTCTCAGTGCTGTGCGGGGGGTTTGGCATGAAATGCTCCTTGCGGCTTTTTGCTGGCAAAAAGTGTCAAAAACCTGTGACGCCACCTTTGTTTTGCGCCGTTTTTCAAGCCAAAAAGTTGCGTAAACTGGGGGCTTAATCCCCAAGCCCCCATGGGCGCTAGGCGGCTGTCCGATTTCCACAGCCAGCCAGTTATCCAGCCAGCCGGCGGCGCCAGCCGCCCCAGCCCAGCCTGTTAGCAAGCCACGCGTCCCAGTACAGGGAAGCTGTGGGTGGTAAAAGCAGCTGCCAATGGCTGGCAACTATGTCACCTGTTTTGTCTCCATCCCAGGTGGCTGGAGCCTGCTGGTTGTGCTTTCCAAACAGCTTCCCCCCAAAAGCAGTTTTTAGGCCATGGAGAAAGGCGGCTGGCCGCTCAGGTGGAGAGTTGCCACGGTGAGGGGGTTTGATTGCTCAACAACAGCTGTCATGACAGGGGCTACAGCCAGCCCTTGCAGTTGCACTTTGCCGGCGCGGAGGTATAGAAAGGCCAAAGTTTTGCCGCTGGCCAAAGAGGAGGAGCCCTTCCCCCACCCCCCATCCTGTTGTGTGTCCCTGGTGTACCCGAGGCACGGGAGCGGCTTGGCCCAGGGCCGTGCTAGGCCGGTGCTTTGGGGCAGCACGTTGTCAGAATGGACGCCTTTTTGGGGAGGCAGGGAAGCATGAGGTAGCGTCTACCGGCCATACCACCCTGAATACGCCCGATCTCGTCCGATCTCGGAAGCAAAGCAGGGTCGGGCCCGGACAGTACTTGGATGGGAGACCTCCTGGGAAGCATGGGTGCTGTAGACCGTTTGATTACTTTTTGTCCTCTACCTCCCTCCAAGGTCCACCCCCCTCCAGCGCGGAGCTGCCAGTCCCCGAATATATGTTGCCTTGACGCATCCCCGAGCAGGAAGAGGCTGGCCCACCAAGGCCTCTGAGACGCCCACCCACCCCCCACACCGTCACCACGGCCTCTAGCTGGGTGTTCCCGCTGCAAGGCCTTGGTTGGCCCCCTGCAGCCTGCCACCTGGAAAGGTGAGAGTTAATATGAGGCCGCAGCTGAAAGGCTCAGGCCTTGAGCAGGGGCTAGTGGGGAGGGCCAGCAGAAGTGAAGTGTGCCAAAGAAGCGGGTGTAACTAGCCCGCTGGAGGGGCTGAGCTGCCGACGGCCTGCGGGCTAGCCAGCCAGCCAGCCAGCCAGCCAGCCAGCCAGCTAGCCAGCTGTGGCCAAAAGGGATGTGGGGGCTGCTGGTAGAATGTTGCAAAAAGGCGGGCTTGAGCAGTAGCAGGCTGTGGCCACGGTGCCATGAAGCTAGAGGGGGCTGTGAGGCAAGCAAGTAGGCTGTGCTGGGTGGCTTTGCTGTGCTGCACAGAGCCAGGCCATGTAAAAGAAGAGAAGAAGAAGAAGAAGAAAAAAGAAAAAAAAAAAGGGCCAAGCTTGAGCCCAGTGGAAGAAGCAGCAGGCGTCAGGCTGCAGTACAAGAGCAGCAAGTGAGAGGCCTGTCTCTGCCTACGGCCACACCACCCTGAACACGCCCGATCTCGTCTGATCTCGGAAGCTAAGCAGGGTCGGGCCTGGTTAGTACTTGGATGGGAGACCGCCTGGGAATACCAGGTGCTGTAGGCTTTTGCTTTTCCTCCCTTCAACCAGCAGGGGTCACTGTCCTCTATGCCTATTTTACATTTACTTTGCACGCTTGCTTCTTTTCACTTGCTTTCTCTCTTGCACTCTTTAACCCTTGCAAAGCCCTAGCAGTCGCCTTGGCCCCCCCCTGTCACTTTTCAACTGCGGGGATACCTCAAGAGCAAGGCGCCCACCAGCGTTCTTGTTTATTCCTCTTACTTCTGCCCCAAATTTCAACCCCCAGCGTCTCCCATAGGGCTGGAGGCAAGGGAGGGCATTTGTCATCTAGCTTTGTGCAGCGCTGCGTAATGTGTAGGCGCTATATAAATAAAGAAGGATTCTTTTTATTATCAGACAGGCATCTTTGGCACTGTTTTAAGGGGGTCATTTAGTTTTGTCTTTTGTCTTTTTTTCCCTTGTATTTGTCAGCTTTTCGGGGGAAAAGGGGTAGATTTGCAGAAAACTTTGTGGCTGTTTTAGCCGCCTTGCAGAGTGACAAACACAGTGAGGCAAGCGTTGCCTTTGAAAAGGGTCAATTGCTAAATCCTGCTTTGCGCGGCCTGGCAGGAGGCGAGCGAATGCGACATTTGTGTCTCAGTGCTGTGCGGGGGGTTTGGCATGAAATGCTCCTTGCGGCTTTTTGCTGGCAAAAAGTGTCAAAAACCTGTGACGCCACCTTTGTTTTGCGCCGTTTTTCAAGCCAAAAAGTTGCGTAAACTGGGGGCTTAATCCCCAAGCCCCCATGGGCGCTAGGCGGCTGTCCGATTTCCACAGCCAGCCAGTTATCCAGCCAGCCGGCGGCGCCAGCCGCCCCAGCCCAGCCTGTTAGCAAGCCACGCGTCCCAGTACAGGGAAGCTGTGGGTGGTAAAAGCAGCTGCCAATGGCTGGCAACTATGTCACCTGTTTTGTCTCCATCCCAGGTGGCTGGAGCCTGCTGGTTGTGCTTTCCAAACAGCTTCCCCCCAAAAGCAGATTTTAGGCCATGGAGAAAGGCGGCTGGCCGCTCAGGTGGAGAGTTGCCACGGTGAGGGGGTTTGATTGCTCAACAACAGCTGTCATGACAGGGGCTACAGCCAGCCCTTGCAGTTGCACTTTGCCGGCGCGGAGGTATAGAAAGGCCAAAGTTTTGCCGCTGGCCAAAGAGGAGGAGCCCTTCCCCCACCCCCCATCCTGTTGTGTGTCCCTGGTGTACCCGAGGCACGGGAGCGGCTTGGCCCAGGGCCGTGCTAGGCCGGTGCTTTGGGGCAGCACGTTGTCAGAATGGACGCCTTTTTGGGGAGGCAGGGAAGCATGAGGTAGCGTCTACCGGCCATACCACCCTGAATACGCCCGATCTCGTCCGATCTCGGAAGCAAAGCAGGGTCGGGCCCTGACAGTACTTGGATGGGAGACCTCCTGGGAAGCATGGGTGCTGTAGACCGTTTGATTACTTTTTGTCCTCTACCTCCCTCCAAGGTCCACCCCCCTCCAGCGCGGAGCTGCCAGTCCCCGAATATATGTTGCCTTGACGCATCCCCGAGCAGGAAGAGGCTGGCCCACCAAGGCCTCTGAGACGCCCACCCACCCCCCACACCGTCACCACGGCCTCTAGCTGGGTGTTCCCGCTGCAAGGCCTTGGTTGGCCCCCTGCAGCCTGCCACCTGGAAAGGTGAGAGTTAATATGAGGCCGCAGCTGAAAGGCTCAGGCCTTGAGCAGGGGCTAGTGGGGAGGGCCAGCAGAAGTGAAGTGTGCCAAAGAAGCGGGTGTAACTAGCCCGCTGGAGGGGCTGAGCTGCCGACGGCCTGCGGGCTAGCCAGCCAGCCAGCCAGCCAGCCAGCTAGCCAGCTGTGGCCAAAAGGGATGTGGGGGCTGCTGGTAGAATGTTGCAAAAAGGCGGGCTTGAGCAGTAGCAGGCTGTGGCCACGGTGCCATGAAGCTAGAGGGGGCTGTGAGGCAAGCAAGTAGGCTGTGCTGGGTGGCTTTGCTGTGCTGCACAGAGCCAGGCCATGTAAAAGAAGAGAAGAAGAAGAAGAAGAAAAAAGAAAAAAAAAAAGGGCCAAGCTTGAGCCCAGTGGAAGAAGCAGTAGGCGTCAGGCTGCAGTACAAGAGCAGCAAGTGAGAGGCCTGTCTCTGCCTACGGCCACACCACCCTGAACACGCCCGATCTCGTCTGATCTCGGAAGCTAAGCAGGGTCGGGCCTGGTTAGTACTTGGATGGGAGACCGCCTGGGAATACCAGGTGCTGTAGGCTTTTGCTTTTCCTCCCTTCAACCAGCAGGGGTCACTGTCCTCTATGCCTATTTTACATTTACTTTGCACGCTTGCTTCTTTTCACTTGCTTTCTCTCTTGCACTCTTTAACCCTTGCAAAGCCCTAGCAGTCGCCTTGGCCCCCCCCCTGTCACTTTTCAACTGCGGGGATACCTCAAGAGCAAGGCGCCCACCAGCGTTCTTGTTTATTCCTCTTACTTCTGCCCCAAATTTCAACCCCCAGCGTCTCCCATAGGGCTGGAGGCAAGGGGGGGCATTTGTCATCTAGCTTTGTGCAGCGCTGCGTAATGTGTAGGCGCTATATAAATAAAGAAGGATTCTTTTTATTATCAGACAGGCATCTTTGGCACTGTTTTAACCCCTTAAGGACGCAGCCATTTTGCAGGTTAAGGCTCAGCCCGATTTTTTGGATTCTGACTTGCTTCGCTTTATATGGTTATAACTTTTGAACACTGTTACTTATCAAAACGATTCTGAGATTGTTTTTTCCCCACATGTTGTACTTCATTTTAGTGGTAAATTTTGGCAGATAAGTTTTGCGTTTATTTACAAAAAAAAGAAAATATGATAAATTTTTTGAAAAATTTGCCATTTTCGAAATTCTAAATCATTGCGTTTTCAGGCAGATCGATTTACCACCTAAATAAGTTGCTGAATAACATTTCCCATTTGTCTACTTTACATTTTCATAATTTCTGAAATGTCTGGATAATTTATTTTGATGTCACGCGGCTTACAAATAGAATAGCGCTTTTCCAGATTTTCAGAATTGACTATTTTGGGGATAAATACAGTTTTGAATGAAATTTTACATATTTAGCATCAAAACCCCCTATATAATCTACCCATTTTCAAATCTGCACCCCTCAAGCTATCAGAAACAGCTTTTACGAAGATTGTTAACCCCTTGAGATCTTCATAGTAATTGAATCAAAATGGAGGTGAAATTTAGAATGGTCATACTGTTCCCTTATACGTTCATTTAGCACTAAAATTTACACATTTCCAAAATATAAAAAGAGAAAACCCACCATACAATTTGTTCTGCAATTTCTCCTGAGTACAAAGACCCCCCACATGTGGCTGTGACTTGTTTTATGGGCGCACAGCGAGACGCAGAAGGGAAGGAGCGCCCTGCAGCTGCCAGGATTTTAGTTTCCTCATTGGCCCCTTTTGAAGGCTATAAAATTTTCGCTTTTTCGTTATTGGGGCCATGTGACGGCATTTTTTTTGCGGGATGAGATGCTTTTTCCATTGTTACCATTTTGGGGTTGGTATCACCTATTGTTGAAAATTTAGGAACTTTTTTTGAGGGCAGGAGTAGAAAAGCATCAATTCTGTACTGGATTTTTGACTTTTTTTTTTTTGGTGTTCACCGTATAGACTAATAATCCTGTTAGCTTTATTCTATGGGTTGATACGATTACGGGGATACCAGACATGAATATATTTTCTTACGTTTTACTAAATTTGTCAAACAAAACCCTAATGTGGGGAAAAATCTATAATTTTTGTATTGCCATCTTCCAAGTGGCATAACTTTGTTACGTTTTTGGCTACGGAGCTGGTTGATGGCTTGTTTTTTGCGGGACATGTTGTACTTTGCACCAGTATCATGTCTAAGTACATATGGTTTTTTGGTCGCATTTTATAGCATTTTTTGTGGGATTGAAAAGGTAAAAATCATAATTTTTGGAGGGTTTATAACAGTTTTTTTTTACGGCGTTTATCGTGCGGGTTCAATAATGATTTACTTTTATTCTACGGGTTGTTACGGACGCGGTGATACTATATATGTGGGGTTTGTGTTATGATTTAGACTTTTTTTTTGAGTTATATGTCTCTTTATATGTTTTGGGGGTTTGGGGCATTTTTAGGGATTTATGACTTTATTTTTTTATTGAATAACTTTTTTTTTTACTTTTTCACTTTTATACCATGGGACATGAAGAAGCAATCCTCTGATTGCTTCTTCATGATAATATTCTGCAATACTCATGTATTGCAGAGTATTATCAGTGTCAGCCTATGCACTTGCATAGGCTGGCACTGTGCCAGTAAGATGACGTCACAGACGCCATCTTACTGGCAATTCTTGCTAGTAACTCTGGGGTCCAGATCGGACCCCAGAGTTACTATAGCAACGATCGGCGCCCCCCGAAAACGGTTCGGGGGGGCCGATCGTGGGGGAAAGACACCCCAGATGCTTGTTAGATGCCGCGGTCGCGCTGACCGCGGCATCTAAAGGGTTAAGCACCCGCGATCGGAGACAACTCCGATCGCGGGTGTTACACTGGGGTGCCGGCTATTAGTTACAGCCGGCACCCCGTGTTTCCCGATGCCGGTTCGGCTCTGATCCAGAGCCGAGCCGGCATAAGCGCCGTGGCGGATATATCCGCCACTGAGCGCTAAGTCACTGCGCTCCGTGGCGGATATATCCGCCGCGGAGCGTGAAGGGGTTAAGGGGGTCATTTAGTTTTGTCTTTTGTCTTTTTTTCCCTTGTATTTGTCAGCTTTTCGGGGGAAAAGGGGTAGATTTGCAGAAAACTTTGTGGCTGTTTTAGCCGCCTTGCAGAGTGACAAACACAGTGAGGCAAGCGTTGCCTTTGAAAAGGGTCAATTGCTAAATCCTGCTTTGCGCGGCCTGGCAGGAGGCGAGCGAATGCGACATTTGTGTCTCAGTGCTGTGCGGGGGGTTTGGCATGAAATGCTCCTTGCGGCTTTTTGCTGGCAAAAAGTGTCAAAAACCTGTGACGCCACCTTTGTTTTGCGCCGTTTTTCAAGCCAAAAAGTTGCGTAAACTGGGGGCTTAATCCCCAAGCCCCCATGGGCGCTAGGCGGCTGTCCGATTTCCACAGCCAGCCAGTTATCCAGCCAGCCGGCGGCGCCAGCCGCCCCAGCCCAGCCTGTTAGCAAGCCACGCGTCCCAGTACAGGGAAGCTGTGGGTGGTAAAAGCAGCTGCCAATGGCTGGCAACTATGTCACCTGTTTTGTCTCCATCCCAGGTGGCTGGAGCCTGCTGGTTGTGCTTTCCAAACAGCTTCCACCCAAAAGCAGATTTTAGGCCATGGAGAAAGGCGGCTGGCCGCTCAGGTGGAGAGTTGCCACGGTGAGGGGGTTTGATTGCTCAACAACAGCTGTCATGACAGGGGCTACAGCCAGCCCTTGCAGTTGCACTTTGCCGGCGCGGAGGTATAGAAAGGCCAAAGTTTTGCCGCTGGCCAAAGAGGAGGAGCCCTTCCCCCACCCCCCATCCTGTTGTGTGTCCCTGGTGTACCCGAGGCACGGGAGCGGCTTGGCCCAGGGCCGTGCTAGGCCGGTGCTTTGGGGCAGCACGTTGTCAGAATGGACGCCTTTTTGGGGAGGCAGGGAAGCATGAGGTAGCGTCTACCGGCCATACCACCCTGAATACGCCCGATCTCGTCCGATCTCGGAAGCAAAGCAGGGTCGGGCTCGGACAGTACTTGGATGGGAGACCTCCTGGGAAGCGCGGGTGCTGTAGACCGTTTGATTACTTTTTGTCCTCTACCTCCCTCCAAGGTCCACCCCCCTCCAGCGCGGAGCTGCCAGTCCCCGAATATATGTTGCCTTGACGCATCCCCGAGCAGGAAGAGGCTGGCCCACCAAGGCCTCTGAGACGCCCACCCACCCCCCACACCGTCACCACGGCCTCTAGCTGGGTGTTCCCGCTGCAAGGCCTTGGTTGGCCCCCTGCAGCCTGCCACCTGGAAAGGTGAGAGTTAATATGAGGCCGCAGCTGAAAGGCTCAGGCCTTGAGCAGGGGCTAGTGGGGAGGGCCAGCAGAAGTGAAGTGTGCCAAAGAAGCGGGTGTAACTAGCCCGCTGGAGGGGCTGAGCTGCCGACGGCCTGCGGGCTAGCCAGCCAGCCAGCCAGCCAGCCAGCCAGCTAGCCAGCTGTGGCCAAAAGGGATGTGGGGGCTGCTGGTAGAATGTTGCAAAAAGGCGGGCTTGAGCAGTAGCAGGCTGTGGCCACGGTGCCATGAAGCTAGAGGGGGCTGTGAGGCAAGCAAGTAGGCTGTGCTGGGTGGCTTTGCTGTGCTGCACAGAGCCAGGCCATGTAAAAGAAGAGAAGAAGAAGAAGAAGAAAAAAGAAAAAAAAAAAGGGCCAAGCTTGAGCCCAGTGGAAGAAGCAGCAGGCGTCAGGCTGCAGTACAAGAGCAGCAAGTGAGAGGCCTGTCTCTGCCTACGGCCACACCACCCTGAACACGCCCGATCTCGTCTGATCTCGGAAGCTAAGCAGGGTCGGGCCTGGTTAGTACTTGGATGGGAGACCGCCTGGGAATACCAGGTGCTGTAGGCTTTTGCTTTTCCTCCCTTCAACCAGCAGGGGTCACTGTCCTCTATGCCTATTTTACATTTACTTTGCACGCTTGCTTCTTTTCACTTGCTTTCTCTCTTGCACTCTTTAACCCTTGCAAAGCCCTAGCAGTCGCCTTGGCCCCCCCCTGTCACTTTTCAACTGCGGGGATACCTCAAGAGCAAGGCGCCCACCAGCGTTCTTGTTTATTCCTCTTACTTCTGCCCCAAATTTCAACCCCCAGCGTCTCCCATAGGGCTGGAGGCAAGGGGGGGCATTTGTCATCTAGCTTTGTGCAGCGCTGCGTAATGTGTAGGCGCTATATAAATAAAGAAGGATTCTTTTTATTATCAGACAGGCATCTTTGGCACTGTTTTAAGGGGGTCATTTAGTTTTGTCTTTTGTCTTTTTTTCCCTTGTATTTGTCAGCTTTTCGGGGGAAAAGGGGTAGATTTGCAGAAAACTTTGTGGCTGTTTTAGCCGCCTTGCAGAGTGACAAACACAGTGAGGCAAGCGTTGCCTTTGAAAAGGGTCAATTGCTAAATCCTGCTTTGCGCGGCCTGGCAGGAGGCGAGCGAATGCGACATTTGTGTCTCAGTGCTGTGCGGGGGGTTTGGCATGAAATGCTCCTTGCGGCTTTTTGCTGGCAAAAAGTGTCAAAAACCTGTGACGCCACCTTTGTTTTGCGCCGTTTTTCAAGCCAAAAAGTTGCGTAAACTGGGGGCTTAATCCCCAAGCCCCCATGGGCGCTAGGCGGCTGTCCGATTTCCACAGCCAGCCAGTTATCCAGCCAGCCGGCGGCGCCAGCCGCCCCAGCCCAGCCTGTTAGCAAGCCACGCGTCCCAGTACAGGGAAGCTGTGGGTGGTAAAAGCAGCTGCCAATGGCTGGCAACTATGTCACCTGTTTTGTCTCCATCCCAGGTGGCTGGAGCCTGCTGGTTGTGCTTTCCAAACAGCTTCCCCCCAAAAGCAGTTTTTAGGCCATGGAGAAAGGCGGCTGGCCGCTCAGGTGGAGAGTTGCCACGGTGAGGGGGTTTGATTGCTCAACAACAGCTGTCATGACAGGGGCTACAGCCAGCCCTTGCAGTTGCACTTTGCCGGCGCGGAGGTATAGAAAGGCCAAAGTTTTGCCGCTGGCCAAAGAGGAGGAGCCCTTCCCCCACCCCCCATCCTGTTGTGTGTCCCTGGTGTACCCGAGGCACGGGAGCGGCTTGGCCCAGGGCCGTGCTAGGCCGGTGCTTTGGGGCAGCACGTTGTCAGAATGGACGCCTTTTTGGGGAGGCAGGGAAGCATGAGGTAGCGTCTACCGGCCATACCACCCTGAATACGCCCGATCTCGTCCGATCTCGGAAGCAAAGCAGGGTCAGGCCCGGACAGTACTTGGATGGGAGACCTCCTGGGAAGCATGGGTGCTGTAGACCGTTTGATTACTTTTTGTCCTCTACCTCCCTCCAAGGTCCACCCCCCTCCAGCGCGGAGCTGCCAGTCCCCGAATATATGTTGCCTTGACGCATCCCCGAGCAGGAAGAGGCTGGCCCACCAAGGCCTCTGAGACGCCCACCCACCCCCCACACCGTCACCACGGCCTCTAGCTGGGTGTTCCCGCTGCAAGGCCTTGGTTGGCCCCCTGCAGCCTGCCACCTGGAAAGGTGAGAGTTAATATGAGGCCGCAGCTGAAAGGCTCAGGCCTTGAGCAGGGGCTAGTGGGGAGGGCCAGCAGAAGTGAAGTGTGCCAAAGAAGCGGGTGTAACTAGCCCGCTGGAGGGGCTGAGCTGCCGACGGCCTGCGGGCTAGCCAGCCAGCCAGCCAGCCAGCCAGCTAGCCAGCTGTGGCCAAAAGGGATGTGGGGGCTGCTGGTAGAATGTTGCAAAAAGGCGGGCTTGAGCAGTAGCAGGCTGTGGCCACGGTGCCATGAAGCTAGAGGGGGCTGTGAGGCAAGCAAGTAGGCTGTGCTGGGTGGCTTTGCTGTGCTGCACAGAGCCAGGCCATGTAAAAGAAGAGAAGAAGAAGAAAAAAGAAAAAAAAAAAGGGCCAAGCTTGAGCCCAGTGGAAGAAGCAGTAGGCGTCAGGCTGCAGTACAAGAGCAGCAAGTGAGAGGCCTGTCTCTGCCTACGGCCACACCACCCTGAACACGCCCGATCTCGTCTGATCTCGGAAGCTAAGCAGGGTCGGGCCTGGTTAGTACTTGGATGGGAGACCGCCTGGGAATACCAGGTGCTGTAGGCTTTTGCTTTTCCTCCCTTCAACCAGCAGGGGTCACTGTCCTCTATGCCTATTTTACATTTACTTTGCACGCTTGCTTCTTTTCACTTGCTTTCTCTCTTGCACTCTTTAACCCTTGCAAAGCCCTAGCAGTCGCCTTGGCCCCCCCCTGTCACTTTTCAACTGCGGGGATACCTCAAGAGCAAGGCGCCCACCAGCGTTCTTGTTTATTCCTCTTACTTCTGCCCCAAATTTCAACCCCCAGCGTCTCCCATAGGGCTGGAGGCAAGGGGGGGCATTTGTCATCTAGCTTTGTGCAGCGCTGCGTAATGTGTAGGCGCTATATAAATAAAGAAGGATTCTTTTTATTATCAGACAGGCATCTTTGGCACTGTTTTAAGGGGGTCATTTAGTTTTGTCTTTTGTCTTTTTTTCCCTTGTATTTGTCAGCTTTTCGGGGGAAAAGGGGTAGATTTGCAGAAAACTTTGTGGCTGTTTTAGCCGCCTTGCAGAGTGACAAACACAGTGAGGCAAGCGTTGCCTTTGAAAAGGGTCAATTGCTAAATCCTGCTTTGCGCGGCCTGGCAGGAGGCGAGCGAATGCGACATTTGTGTCTCAGTGCTGTGCGGGGGGTTTGGCATGAAATGCTCCTTGCGGCTTTTTGCTGGCAAAAAGTGTCAAAAACCTGTGACGCCACCTTTGTTTTGCGCCGTTTTTCAAGCCAAAAAGTTGCGTAAACTGGGGGCTTAATCCCCAAGCCCCCATGGGCGCTAGGCGGCTGTCCGATTTCCACAGCCAGCCAGTTATCCAGCCAGCCGGCGGCGCCAGCCGCCCCAGCCCAGCCTGTTAGCAAGCCACGCGTCCCAGTACAGGGAAGCTGTGGGTGGTAAAAGCAGCTGCCAATGGCTGGCAACTATGTCACCTGTTTTGTCTCCATCCCAGGTGGCTGGAGCCTGCTGGTTGTGCTTTCCAAACAGCTTCCACCCAAAAGCAGATTTTAGGCCATGGAGAAAGGCGGCTGGCCGCTCAGGTGGAGAGTTGCCACGGTGAGGGGGTTTGATTGCTCAACAACAGCTGTCATGACAGGGGCTACAGCCAGCCCTTGCAGTTGCACTTTGCCGGCGCGGAGGTATAGAAAGGCCAAAGTTTTGCCGCTGGCCAAAGAGGAGGAGCCCTTCCCCCACCCCCCATCCTGTTGTGTGTCCCTGGTGTACCCGAGGCACGGGAGCGGCTTGGCCCAGGGCCGTGCTAGGCCGGTGCTTTGGGGCAGCACGTTGTCAGAATGGACGCCTTTTTGGGGAGGCAGGGAAGCATGAGGTAGCGTCTACCGGCCATACCACCCTGAATACGCCCGATCTCGTCCGATCTCGGAAGCAAAGCAGGGTCGGGCTCGGACAGTACTTGGATGGGAGACCTCCTGGGAAGCGCGGGTGCTGTAGACCGTTTGATTACTTTTTGTCCTCTACCTCCCTCCAAGGTCCACCCCCCTCCAGCGCGGAGCTGCCAGTCCCCGAATATATGTTGCCTTGACGCATCCCCGAGCAGGAAGAGGCTGGCCCACCAAGGCCTCTGAGACGCCCACCCACCCCCCACACCGTCACCACGGCCTCTAGCTGGGTGTTCCCGCTGCAAGGCCTTGGTT